>NC_091619.1:24362291-24987291 GCF_027580195.1 Bos mutus | reverse complement strand
GGTGTCTCTTCACGGCTGCTCCAGCAAAGCGCAGCTGCTGCTCCTTACCTTGGACGAGGAGTATCTCCTCACTGCCGCCCCTCCTGACTTTGAACGTGGAATAATTCCTCTCGGCCCTCCTGTGCCCGTGCAGCTGCCGCTCCTTGGATGTGGGGTTGCTCCTCTCAGCCACCGCCCCAGATTTCGGGCATGGGGTAGCTCCTCCCAGCCACTGCCCCTGACCTCGGATGTGGGGTAGCTCCTCTAGGCTGCTCCTGCGCCGTCGCAGCCTGGCACTCTTGGCCATTGCCCCTGACCTGGGATGTAGGGTAACTCCTCTTGGCCACCGTCCCTCGGGCATGGGGTCCTCCTGGCTTCTGCCCCTGACCTCGGACGCGGGGTAGCTCCTCTCGGCCGCACTTGTGCGCTGTCACAGCCGCCTAGGTAGTTAACAGTGGACAATTATCAATAGGCCTGTGGTCATACCCCAATAAGCATAATAGAATTTATTATTCTATTTAGTTACACAGATAATTAGGGTATTCTTTTAGGCAATAGAGAGTCTAGGTACGAGCCCTGGGGCTCTTCCATCCAGGGGGCCTGGTTTTTCAGCTGGTATGTCGTTTCTATAGATACTGGGCATATAGCTCAAAGTCAACAATCTGGCCCAAGATGGAGTCCTGCTTTCAAGATGGAGCCTGTTCTGTCTGTTTCCTCCTTCATTTCTCCCTCTTGATGCTCTTAACTCATAGTATGAGCATCATTCATAGGGATATATTGCACCCTGACTCTCCGACCTCCAATTTGGGAGAACGACATCAACCTTTGGGTTACAAAGTTCATAAGACATTGTAAAATTAAGGGCCCACAAAGCAGATCTATCAAGGCAACTATAACAATGGTAAATATAGTTTTCCACCAATCATGCTTCACCCAAGATAGGACCAAAGTCCAAAAAGGAAGATTATCATCAGACATAACTTTTACCTGACCTTTGATGTCATCTAGGGTGGCTGATATATATGGGAGAGGGCCTCCCATACACAATTTTGTACGGAGAAGAGCCATGTGGGGTCATCCTGAGTCTGAGCAGAGCCGTCGGAAACAAGTCCAGGCAGGAACAGTCAGTCTCTAAGATCCACTTGGAGAGTGTCTCTTTAAGTGTCCGGTTGGTTCCTTCCACCATCCCACAACATTCCACTGTAATTATAGCACAGGTCCCTCTTTGTACTGAAACTATGGTTAGTCTCAAGATGATACCAGCAAGTCCTTGTAGCAGTAGTTGATTGTAGAGCTTCATCTTTGTTTCTTCTTTAAGATGATCTTGGTTTCACGGGGATCAGTGGGGTCCTTTTGTGTAGTCTGCTCAGTGTCCTCCATGTCTGCGTGGTATGCCCTCTTCACCTGCATGTGGAGGATCCAGGGAGTGAAACCTGCAACTTTAACTGCAGTAGGGCTGGTTCAGTTCAGTTCAGTTCATTTCAGTCGCTCAGTTGTGTCTCACTCTTTGCGACCCCATGAATCGAGGCACGCCAGGCCTCCCTGTCCATCACCATCTCCCAGAGTTCACTCAGACTCACGTCCATCGAGTTAGTGATGCCATCCAGCCATCTCATCCTCTGTCGTCCCCTTTTCCTCCTGCCCTCAATCCCTCCCAGCATCAGAGTCTTTTCCAATGAGTCAACTCTTCACATAAGGTGGCCAAAGTACTGGAGTTTCAGCTTTAGTATCAGTCCTTCCAAAGAACACCCAGGACTGATCTCCTTTAGAATGGACTGGTTGGATCTCCTTGCAGTCCAAGGGACTCTCAAGAGTCTTCTCCAACACCACAGTTCAAAAACATCAATTCTTCAGCACTTAACTTTCTTCACAGTCTAACTCTCACATGCATACATGTAGGGCTGGTTAGAGCAACAGTATATGGACCCTTCCAATGTGGGGCCAAGAAGTCGTGTTTCCAGTCCTTGACCACACCTGATCCCTGGGCACAAATTCATGAATCTGTTCCCCAAGGGGGAACGGCACCCTTTCTTGTACAAACTTAGTTACCTAATTTACTACCTTACCCACTTGTTCCATCTGCTGTGAAATCTCATCTCCCCTTACCTGTTGTTGATACCTGTTTTATTATGAGAGGGGGCCTCCCATACACAGTTTTGTATGGAGAAGAACCATGTGGGGTCATCCTGAGTCTGAGCAGAGCCGTCGGAAACAAGTCCACCCAGGAACAGTCAGTCTCTAAGATCCACTTGGAGAGTGTCTCTCTAAGTGTCCAGTTGGTTCCTTCCACCATCCCAGAACTCTGGGGCCTATATGCAATTTCCATTTGATGTTTAAAGTTTTGCTTACTTGTTATACTACACCAGCTATGAAAGCCGGGCCATTGTCCGATCCAATGCTCGTAGGAAATCCAAATCTGGGAACCATCTCCCTAAGCAGGCACCAGGCTACTTTTGATGCTCTTTCAGTCCGGGTAGGAAAAGCTTCTACCCATCCCGAGAACATACATACTATGACCAGCAGGTAATTGTAGTGTCGGTGAGGTTTCATTTCAGTGAAGTCCACTTCCAGGTGTTCAAAGGGCAGCGTGCCTTTTACCTGAATCCCTGGAGGTTTCTGTCTGTGCCGAGAGGCAGCATTGACCTGTGAGCAGGCAGTGCAGTTCTGAGATTCTGTCCTTTTGACAGCTGGAGGGCCTGGATTAGAGCATATAGTTCGGCCAGTTGAGCGGACCAGTGTGATGGCAGAGAGCTAGCCTCAACGATGGTTTCTTCCATGACTACTGCATACCCCGACAGTCATTGTCCTTGTTTCACCAGGCTGGTGCCCTAGGTGTATAGGGCCAAATATGGGTCTGGGATTGGCTGGTCTCTCAAGTCAGGTCTGCTGGCATATTTCCTTGCAATCATGTGAGGGCCCTCCTTCTCCCACAAGAAAGAGAGTGGCCAGATTCAGGGCCTGACAAGGCTCAGTAGTGACATGGGTGTTCTCACATAACAGTCCCTGGTATTGAGTAGTCTGGGATGTTGACAGCCATTTATAGGGGTCCCCTCGCAGGAGAGTGTTGATCTCATGCAGGATTTTTACAAACAAATCTTGGTTCAAAGTCAGCTTGGTTGCCTCCCGGACCAGTAAGGTAACTGCAGCGACTGCCCGTAAGCATCCCAGCCACCCAGTGGCAACATTGTCCAGCTGATTAAAGATAAGTCACTGGTCTGTCCCATGTCCCCATAGTCTGGGACAACACTCCCATAGCCAACTAGCAAGGTCTGGAAGGCCCAAGGCAGGTGCTGACGTAATTGTACCGGGTTTGAGTTCTATTACCAGTGGGACTTGTTTTGCAAGCCTGGGGATGGGGGGGTGGGGGTAGGGAGTTGTCTTCTGCCCAGACCTCAGGCAATTGTTGAGTTAACTCTCTTCAGGGAATTGTTGAGTTAACTCTCTTTCTTGACTGTTTAGCCCATCTGGTTTCCCTTCTGGGAGATTGTGCAACCTCCATTCATCTTGAGGGGTTACTGAGAGGAAGAGTAAATAGGTGGTTGAGCCCACTCAAACAGTGGGTCTTTCGTGGGGGGAAAGGTCACTTGTGCCCCCAATTTAGACAGTAAGTCTCTTCCTAACAAAGGCGCTGGGCATTCAGGGATGTATAAAAATTCATGGGTCACTTGGTGTCCCCCTATGTGACATTTTCAGGGTAGGCTAGAGACACAAAGGCTGCATTTATCACCATGTGAGACCGAGCAGCCTCTGGCTGGGTCTATTGGCGTATAAAGGCTACAGGCCTCGCACAGTCTTTCGCAGAACTCAGAGGGTGATTCGCTTTCCCTTTGAATAACTTCAGAGGGTTTTGCAATACTTATAGCTTTCCGGGCCCCCATCTTGAGACCTTGTACAATAGGATCTCTCTCCAGGTGGCCCCTCCCTTCCTCTGTGTTACAGTCCCAGTTGGGCCTCTCATCGGGGATGGCTCGTTCTGCCCACCACTGTGGGTTTGCAGTCCCCTCAGGTGCCATTTCTCTTAACCATTTTCTGGCCTCAGTTAGGATCCTGTGTCTTTCCTCAGTGCTGAAAAGGGAGACTAGTAGTTGGATTATGTCATCCTATGCAGGGCGGTGGGTTCAAAAAATAGTCTCCATTAGCCTAATCATGGCTTGTGGCTCCCCCGAGTATGGTGGAGCGCGTCTCTGCCAGTTTAATATATCCGTAGAGGAAAATGGCTGGTAATAATAGGCTACAGAGGGCTGATGGTAGTGCCCCACGCGTCCTGAACTGGAGGCTGTTGTAGCTCTCTGAGGGGCATCTATAGCGGGGTTTTTTCCCCCTGTTCCTTGGCGGAGCACAGCCTCTGTCTAATTGCTGTGTTTCTTCCCACTTCCCATCAGTACCCACCGAGAGAGGTGGATACAATCTAGGAGGTCCAGCTGAGGTGGAATCTGGGGGCACTGACCAGAGGTCTCCACTGCTGGGATTGGAGTCTGCCGAAACGGTGGCTCTACGAACTCCGGGAGAGCTGGTGGAAGAGCAGTGGCTGCTGAGGGAACTTCACCTGGCCCTGGATGGGGCAGTAAGGCGGTCTCCGGTCCTGGTGGAGCACTGGGAGGCAGGCGCGTCATTGTCCAGTATGGGGGAGGGGTCAGGATATCCCTGTCCAAATCCTGTAGAATTTGCTTTTTTATCATCAGTCAATTTTTGTGCCATTAATATTTTTCCCTTTCCCTTCTGGATACAGAACCTTGTCCAAGTAGGAGGGTCTTGAGCTAACCCCAGCCATGAGTCAATGTATGGATGTTGATCCAGGTGTCCTGGCTCTCCTGTGACTACTGTATAGACTGCGTCCACTAGTTGTAAGTCCATGGTGTTCTCTGGCGGCCATCCTACTCCCACAGGGGGCCATTCGACCTCACAGAGTATGTGGAGGCGGTTAGGCTTCACCTTCACCCCATAGTCTCCTCCTAATCCCTTCTTTAAATTTTTAATCATGCACTCCAATACACTTGCCTTAGATTCACTTCCTCCCATCTTCCTTACCTTCTCAGACCTTCTTCTCCTTTTCCTTATCCTTCTGTCTACAAAGGTCTCAGTACCCTATGTACTTCTGATGTTTCCACTCAATGACACTTAAATTGCCATTCTGCCTCCTTCCTAATTGGGGTGAGAAGAGCCTTACCTGCCAGATCCCAGAGGGAGAAGGGGGATCAGCATGTCTTTACCTGCCGGTCAGCACAGCTGAACCAGAACACCACGTGAGCCAAGACTGTTTCTCCCTTAACTTTTAAAGTCCATTCTGCCTTGGTGGCCTTGATCAGGTGCGGATGAAAATACAGATGGGTTAAATATTCCACGTCCCAGGCCGTCTCTGGAAAAGCCAATTCGTACTCACTTATGTATCCCACTCCTTCTAGCCTGACAGTTCTGAGGGGGTCAAGAATTTCATAGCAGATGGGATGCCTCCTTGGGGTGGGCAGAATACGAGCACACAAAAACCAAGTTTCTTCTCCTGAAAACCCCGTGGCAATTGCTTGGTAATAATTTTCCCCATGATGGCGTGGACACCACCTCCTAAATGACCTTCACAAAATTCCTTCCTAAGCCCTAACATGTTCGTCAACCTGTGTACCAAGCAATCATTGCCACCTGCCTATTCCAGGCTCCTGTGGGTCTGTGCCTCTTCTAGTCCCTCCCAGGGGGGTGATCAGGCCCCCTCTTCCACCCTGCCGGGTGGGTTCCTCCTCACCTGAGCACTCAGATCCCCTGCTGCCATCCACTACCTGCTAACATGAAAGGTCCGGGCATTGAGAAGCAGAATCCTTCCAGAAGGGCGAGGCGCCTTCCCCCTTCTAGAAGATTCAAGCTGCAAGGCCTCAGAGTAGTCCCAAATGGGACTTGTCTCTGAGGAGTTTCCCGGCCATGTACCAAATGTTGTAGCCATGCGTTCTGGGAAACAAACTCACTCAGAAGGACAATGCAGATAGTGGAGTGCAGTTTATTACACTGTGGGCCCAAGGCAGAGTCTCCTTTTAGCCAAGGACCCCAACCAGTTTTTCTGAAAACCTTATATACCCTAAGTGTACGTGTCCAAACCCACCTCCCCAAATTCTCTGAAACTAGTCTGAACAAAGGAAAAGAAAGATACAATCAAAGTTAACCCATGATTCATATGCCTTAAGCCTAGGCAGTTCAGTTCAGTTCAGTCGCTCAGCTGTGTCTGACTCTTTGCGACCCCATGAATTGAGGCACACCAGGCCTCCCTGTCCATCACCATCTCCCGGAGTTCACTCAAACTCACGTCCATCGAGTTAGTGATGCCATCCAGCCATCTCATCCTCTGTCGTCCCCTTTTCCTCCTGCCCCCAATCCCTCCCAGCATCAGAGTCTTTTCCAATGAGTCAACTCTTCACATAAGGTGGCCAAAGTACTGGAGTTTCAACTTTAGCATCATTCCTTCCAAAGAAATCCCAGGGCTGATCTCCTTTAGAATGGACTGGTTGGATCTCCTTGCAGTCCAAGGGATGCTCAAGAGTCTTCTCCAACACCACAGTTCAAAAGCATCAATTCTTTGGCGCTCAGCTTTCTTCACAGTCCAACTTTCACATCCATACATGACTACTGGAAAAACCATAGCCTTCACTAGATGGACCTTTGTTGGCAAAGTAATGTCTCTGCTTTTCAATATGCTATCTAGGTTGGTCATAACTTTTCTTTTAAGGAGTAAGCGTCTTTTAATTTCATGGCTGCAAACACCATCTGCAGTGATTTTGGAGCCCCCCAAAATAAAGTCTGACACTGTTTCCACTGTTTCCCCATCTATTTCCCATGAAGCTTAGTTACCTGATTTATTACCTTACCCAGTTGTTCCATCTGCTGTGAAATCTCATCTCCCCTTACCTGAGGCAAATTTGTTGACACCTGTTTTATTATGGGAGGGGCCTCCCATACACAATTTTGTATGGAGAAGAATCATGGGACTGTGGGGTCATCCTGAGTCTGAGCAGAGCCATCAGAAACAAGTCCACCCAGGAACAGTCAGTCTCTAAGATCCACTTGGAGAGTGTCTCTCTAAGTGTCCAGTTGGTTCCTTCCACCATCCCAGAACTCTGGGGCCTATATGCTGTATGTAATTTCCACTTGATGTTTGAAGTTTTGCTTACTTGTTATACTAAATCAGCTATGAAAGCCGAGCCATTATCCGATCCAATGCTGGTAGGAAATCCAAATCTAGGAACCATCTCCCTAAGCAGGCACCAGGCTACTTTTGATGCTCTTTCAGTCTGGGTAGGAAAAGCTTCTACCCAACCGGAGAATATACATACTATGACCAGCAGGTAATTGTGGTGTTGGTGAGGTTTCATTTCAGTGAAGTCCACTTCCAGGTGTTCAAAGGGCAGCGTGCCTTTTACCTGAATCCCTGGAGGTTTCTGTCTGTGCTGAGAGGCAGCATTGACTTGTGAGCAGGCAGTGACGTTCTGAGATTCTGTCCTTTTGACAGCTAGAGGACATTTCAGCTCCCTTAGCCGCATTCCAAAAAGGGCTGAAGTGTGAGCCTGTTCTGTTTCCTCCTTCATTCCCACCTGCTTGGTTTAGGTAGGGCACCTGCCCTTCCTATCCCAGGTCAGTGGAGCTTTCTCAGGGAGGCCTCCCTGATTTTCCTGGTCCTCCCACTCTGGATCCATGGTCACAACACCCATGCCTCTCCTTTCCAGCACATCTTCCCTTGGCAGCTGTCCCTTCATTCCTGGGGTGATCTGAGCCTCCTGTGAACCGCTGGTCTCTGGGAGGGCAGAATCACATCTGTGTGCTCAGCTGGCACTTCCTTGAATAAAGGAAGGGGGAGAAGAAGGTGATGAGGTGCTGTGTGCTTCCAGGGGCCTAAGGGCCATCTGGACATAGCACATGGTCATCAACGGGGTGCTCTCCAAACCTTGAGGTCCCCACCCCACCCAACTCCCTCCAAGCCTCTATAACCACCAAGTCAGGAAGTCCACTGTTTGGTTAAGCCCTGACCTCACACTTCAGCCCTTTTTGTAATACCGTTAAGGGAGGTGAAATGTCCTAATGCTTGAGTTTAGCTAAAAGTTTAATCTATTTCTAAAACACTCTCTCTAGCAAGAAATATTTGTGCTGCAAGAGAATGTGAGGCAGCCAGAGGAAGGAGACGTTGGAAAGATTTAGAAATGAAAAGGAATGACTTTTGACACATGCTGTTGGTGCCTCTTGCTCTTACCACTTGGGTTGCT
Source organism: Bos mutus (assembly GCF_027580195.1). NCBI lineage: Eukaryota > Metazoa > Chordata > Mammalia > Artiodactyla > Bovidae > Bos > Bos mutus. Next base: position 24,979,078 of record NC_091619.1, on the reverse strand, counting down.
GCTGTCTGAAGAGAGCTCCTTTGCCACATGTCAAACATCCCAGGCATCTGTCAGAAGCAAGCACAGTAAACTTTAGAAGCCTTCCCTGGTCCACCTGGGTAGAGTTGGACCTCTGACTTTGAAGAGGGAATTCATAGGGCCTGGCCTCTATCCTAGGCCTGTTCATGCTGATCATGCTTGGCCACCTCTCCAATGGACTCTGAGCTCTGTGTTTAGTGCCTATGAAAACAACAACAGAAGGATAAGACTCCCTCCAGACAGGCCATAAATTTTTCTGTACCTATCTGGGTGTCACCTTGGGCTTATTGATTATTGGCCAATTGTTTAACTGTTTGAGCACATAATACGTGAATGATGGGGTTATTGGGATTGTATTTACCCTTCCTTTGTTTATGTAAGTCTCAAGGAATTTGGAGTGGTGGGTTCAGACACGAACACATGGGGTATAAAAGATTTTCACAAATGCTGGTCGGGGTCCTTGGCCAAGAGGAGACTCTGCCTTGGGCCCGCTGGTGTAATAAACTACACTCCACTATCTGCATTGTCCTTCTGAGTGAATTTGTTTCCTGGAAGGCATGGCTACAACAACTCCACTGGGGCACTGCCTCCAGATGTCCACCATGATTGCATCCATCACACAGTATTCCAAGGATTTGGGTATGTGTGATGTCTCTCTTATGGGGCCACAAACTCTCTGAGAGCAGTGCCCTTGACGGCATAACCTTCTATCTCCAGTACCTGTCATAGAAGTTGGCGGGGTAAGTTAGGATTTCTGGTTGCAAGTTATAGAAATCAACTTGATCTCCCCACTTAGGCAAAACAGAAGTCACTCGTGCTTGGTCAGCCCACCCTGACCTTCATGTTGTTGTTAAGCTGCTCAGTCGTGTTGGACTCTTTGTGACCCTGTGGACTGTTGTCTAGCCTTTCAGGCTCCTTCCTCCATGGGATTTCCCAGGCAAGAATACTGGAGTGGGCTGCCATTTACTTCTCCAGGGGGTCTTCCCAACCAGGGATTGAACCGTGTCTCTTGTGTCTCCTTCATTGGTAAGGCAGATTCTTTACCACTGAGCCTCTCCATACTTCCTCCCAATTCTCAGAAACAGGCCAGTCTTGTGGGTGAGCTCTTCACAGAGAATACGCCAAGAAATGGGCACTAAACACTGGATACTAAGCCTGGAAGGACAGAGGACCTGAAGCAGGGTAGGAAGAGTGGGAGGGGAGGGGGGCAGCCACACTGAAGACCAGCAACTTAGTTGGGGCCATTACAATGGTTCCAAATTCAGCTTAGGAGTCTCTCCTCCCACCTCTCACTCTTCTTCCTTTCCTCAGCCCCATCAGTTCATTAGACTCAGGAAAACAAGGGCACCACGCTCACCAGCCCAGCGCACGTGCCGGGCTGGGGCTGACCCACGAACCCTAGGTGTTGGATCCCACCAAAGTGCCTGTAAAGTTTGTGGATCGTGGGGCTAGACACCTCCTCCCTGCCAGCAGTTACTTCATTCTTTTCTCAACTTGTCCTTGCTTTTTAATTGCTCGATTTCTTCTCTTTGTTTTCCTAGTTAAAGGCTAACAAAGAATGAATTGAGTATTTCAGTCGTTTGTGGTCATCATTAATTTCATGGTCCTCTGAATTTATTAAGTCTTATTTCCCCTTCATAATCTCCTTTCCCCTGATATTTGTAAAAAGCACATCTTATTCTCCTTAATTGCTTTGGCTAGTGTGATCTAATTCTGATTTTTCACCACTCTTATCTTTTTCCCAGGAAGCTTTAACTGATGCAGAGTGTTCTCGTTTAATTCTCTCCCTTTTTCTCCACACATGGGAGTGTGTTTCTCTGTGACTCTCCTCAGTCTTTGGAGGAAGTTGCACTGATTGTATTTTGCTTCCCCTTTAGAAGTGCTGGGTGGCCTGGGCTTTAGTTATGGGTGGGCCCCCTCCTTTGCCACCTGTTTCTCCCCTGAAAACCATCCAGGTTTCTCCAGTTTTCCATCTGCAGCCAAAGTGCTTTTTGCCCCTCAGCTGCTGGTGGTTCTTCCCCTGGCTGTTTGAGGCTAGTACAGAAAGCTATGCCTGGGGCAAAGCAGGAGAGGAAGCTGTGCAGTCAGATGGGCCGCCTATTAGCAGCTTGGGGCATGGACTGCTGGGGAAGCTAATGACTGAAAAGATGCTGCCCACCTAGCAGGGCCAGTGGCCGTGGATAATTAAGCGCTTGTTATCAGTGACAGTGAAACAGCATTCCTGATCTAAACGTCTACCTGAGTGTTGTCCATCTCTCATTTCTGAACTGCAGGCACCTCAGTTTTAAGTTTCTCAGGTGCGTTTTGCTCATGGCTCTCATTCAGCATCTATTTTGTTCTGCGTTGGCTTGTGGTCCGTCGTTTGCGTGTGTCCCAGATGACAAAACCTATCTCATCATCTCACCCCTTGGCAACGTAAACATACTTGGATCCCATGGCCCTCGTGTCTATGAACACATTGCTTAACTTGTTCTAGAATTATCTCTGGCCTCCCCTCTCCCTCAGCCTCCACATGGAACAGCTCCCCAGTTTGCAGCTTTGTTGTATACCTTTTCCTGTTTGCTGAGATGCCCTTGCTAAAGTCTCCCTGGTTGCAGCGCCCATAGTGGAAGCCACGCTGCACCGAGCCCCCTTCTCTCAGCAGCCACTCTTGAGTTTGGGTCCTTTACCTGCAGCTCGCCCTGCACCAAGGGGAAGCTAACACCACCCACTGCTCTAGGAAGGGAGCTTGTGGTTCAGCCTAACCGAGTCAACGTGATTCCCTTCCCTGGTCATTCTCATTGATTTGGTGTGAGCACAGGACCCTGTTCAAACCAACAAGGCCAGAGAGGGCATCTATTGAAGATTCTTTGGAACAAAATCTTCCTTACTTTTCTGAGCAAGCTGATGGGCCATAGGGGTTGGTGGCCATCGTTACCAGCCTGGGGAAGAGCCCAGCTGAAAATGAGGCCAGCACAGGAGAGAACGGCACCAAGAGACACAGAAAGGCTATGAGTCTTGGTTCTAATATTTGAGCTCACGGGTCCAACTGTGTTGGATCACTCTAGACCTACAGTTGTTGTTTAGTCGCTAATTCATGTCTGACTCTTTTGCAACCCTATGGACTGTAGCCCACCAGGCTCCACTGTCCATGGGATTCTTCAGGCAAGAATACTGGAGTGGGTTGCTGTTGGGGGCCAGAGTGAGGTACTCCGCCCGTGACAAAGGTCATGAGGAAGGAGGCTCGACATACGCAAAGGCGGGATCGAGCCTCAGGAGTCCCCCTGGAACTCCTCGAGCATCTACCCCCATAACCAGAGCCTGCCTACTTTACTACTTTGTGCTCACCTACACCTCTGACTTTACGGGGGGCTGTCCCCCACCACCTCTTTTGGAGAAGGAGTTAACTTAGAGCTCCAGTTTATAATAATTCCTGGGCGTGATAAGAGTGTTTTAACCTACAAACTCCTCTGAAGGTTCTCTGGCCTGCCTGACAGGCTTGTCCGGCCACATGTGATCGCTCACAGCCTCCCAACCGTGAGAGGCACAAGATGCTTTAAACCTTCTAAAAACAGGTTCCTTAGAAAAGTTAGAAAACTATTAGTATAAGTATAATGGGCTAATTAGAAATTGTGTTGGTGAAGGGTTTTTCATTTGTTGAGCCAATGTTTGTTGCTAAGTCTCCATATCCCCTGCCCTTACACACATTAATGAATATATAGAATTAACCTTTGATATTAATCACGTTAGACCTTAGGCTAAGTAAATTCTTTCCTTAACTAAAACCCACTACACCCTCACCCTGTAGGAATGTAACTTTATTTGGGTGGCGTCTGTTTTGAGAATAATCAGCCCTGGAGAAATAAGTGTCCTGATTGACTGACCGCTGTCACAAGGAGAGGGTCGTAAATTGTCAGCACGCCCCCCTGGCCAGAAGATGATGTAACACCCCTAAGACCTCTGTATACATTTGTATGAAGCACCTGACTTTGATAAAAGTCAGGACTGCTGACCCCGCGTGACTTTTGCATAACATCTCAGTGTATAAAAGTAGACCATGGAAAATAAAGAATTGGGATCAGTTTCTCGAAATACTGGTCTCCCCATGTCGCTCTCTCTCTCACTCTGGCTGAGTCTCCATCTGGAGCGCGGAACCCACCATGCTTACTAATTATGCCTGGGCTTCTAAGATCCGACCGGGGAGGCCTCAGTGTCTCCTCTCCTTCGGGAGAACGGAAGGACGCCTGCGGCCTACGTAAGTGGTGCAAACTTCTTGTCTTGAAGTTTTATTGGTCTCCCGCGTAAACCAAGCTACTCAGCCTCTTTTCTCCACTGAATTTTCCTACTGAGCTATCCTCATCCTATTACTCTTTATATCTTTGATAAAATATTTAAATAAATAGGTCGCCGACGCCGTCCCCGCTTCGAATACCCTGGATCAGCCGGGGCAGGACCCCGGCAGGTTGCCATTTCCTTCTTCCAGACCCAGGGGTCCAACCTGTGTCTCCTGCTTAGCAGGCAGATTCTTTACCACTGAGCCACGAGGGAAGCCTGCAGCATCCTATACCCTACATCCAAGCTGTAAACACATCCCACCAGCACTGCCTTCGAGTTACATCAATAATCCAGCCCCTCCTTGTGTGTCCACTGCTCCCTTCCCAGTCCTTAGGCTCAGGCCACTGCAACACCTGCACGCTGAACCCCCGCCTCCATCCCAGCCCTCGTGCACTATTCTCCACAAGGTAGCCTGAGTGATCCTGTTAAAACCATAGGTCAGATAATACCACTGCTCTGCTTAGAACCTTCTAGAAGCTCTCTGTTCAGATGCAAGAACTTTTTCTTGACTCACAGGCCTTGCAGGACCCTCCTGCTTCCCTCTGACCTCATCTCCCACCACTCCTGCTCTAGCTCGGCCCACTCCGTGCTCACTGGCCTTTGACTCCCGCCACAGGGTCTGTGCGCCCGCTGTCCCCGCTCCCTGGGACACCTTCCATCAGGCCTCTGCACAGTTTGCTCCCTCTTGCCTTTACAGCTCTGCTCACCCGCTGCCTTTCCAGTGAGGTCATCTCTGGCCAGTCCTCCCTAAAGTAGCCCTTCCTTGTCACCCTGTATCCCCTTGCCTTGCCTGATTTTTCCTTATATCACGCATCACTTCCTGAAAAATAACATATATTTGTGGCTATTATTGTCTGTATCTCCTCCTTGGCGTGCACATCCTATGAGAAACTTGGGGTGCTCAGTTTGCTGCTGTGCACCCAACTCTTAAAAAGGCAGCTGGCACAGAGCAGAGACTCAAAGTGTTGTCAACTTACTGACTGAATGAATGAATGAAGTAATCACTTCCCTATTATGAATAAGGCATTTTCATTTGACTTGATGCCACTTGTAGACAGAGAGTCCTAATACAGTGTTCAAGTAATAGTTGCTTAAAAACTGGACAAATACCTTAGCTTTGGTCAGAGTGTAAGTTGTCTTCAAATATTAATAATAACAATATCTGGCCTGCAACTACCCCTGTTAAGTCCCAAGTCAGTGTCGCATATGGTGCCCCTTGTGCAACACTTATACGTCGGTTTTGCAACACAAACGGGGCGAATCGTGTCCACCCCCCACATCACAGGCAGAGCGTGGTTCGGAGGTCGTGAGCAACAGAGCAGGGACCAGAGCCCACACTGCCTTGCTCCCAGCCACAGCTCTTGTCGGTTTTGCATTTCTGTCCTCGGATCTGCAGTTTCATAGCCTGACACTCCTCCACAGCCCCGGGGGAGTGCTCAGAGATTCTGGTCCATGCGGTCTCTATTTAGCTAACATTTCCAATTCCCTCTTCTCCGAGAGCCAATAAAACTGAATTTTTCCCGCATGAGATCGTGGGCTCTTCGGGGAAAAAGACAAGCAAGCATATGGTCTCGGGAAATCAAATCTGCCTTGTGAGATAAAAATTTTTCTCCCTGTAAGTCAGCCCATGTGTAACATTCCGTGCAGCTGCCTTTTATATGTTGGGGGGCGCGCGGACAGCAGGCGCGTGCTCCTGCTTGAGTGGCCGCAACACATGGCGAAAAATCCTTCCGCAGACCCTTCTCCTCTGGAGCGGTCCCCAATCCCCCACCCCCAACCCCCACCCGCGATTCCCCACGGATGACATTAGCTCCCTTTTTAATTCCTTTCCCCTCGCTGCACACTCTGATGCTACTCCCCAACTCCCAGTGGATGTGTGGAGACTTATTCGGTTTCACGTGTAATAGATAAAACAGCAGGGGCTTCTAATAGGAAAACGTTTTCCAGGCTGCAAAAGGCTGCAGAAAACCACAAAGCTGCCAATATGGTTCAGAGTTTATTAATACATACTTGGCACACTTTTGGCACCCGACACTGCCCCATTCCCCGTGGAGAGAGAGGAGGGGCTAATTATATGTTTATAGACACAGCCCACGGTGGAGAAGGACCAGGATGTAGCCCCCCTTTCCCCGGGAACTGTTCTTTTCTTTTGAACAGGTTTATTGATGTATGATTGATATGCAAAGAACTGCACATATTTAATGTACACGATTTGAAGAGTTTGGACATATGCAGAGATCCATGATGGCATGCTCATGGTAACAGACACTACAATCTAGGTAACAGACCTAACAACACCTCCCAATGTACGCTTGTGTCCCTTTGTTTGTCTGTCATAACAACACTCAACATGATGGTACAGCCACTGTGGAAAATAGGATGGAGATTCCTCAAAAAATTAAAAATAGAACTACTGTGTGATCCAGCAAGTCCCACTTCTGGGTTTATTCCCAAAGAAAATAAAAACACTGACTCAAAGAGATAGCTGCATGCTAAGTGCATGGCAGCATTATTTAGCATAGCCAAGACATGGAAGCAACCTGAATGGTAAACTGCTACAGAAAATAGATAATTCAGCCATAAGAAGGAGGAAATCCTGCCATTTGCGACAACATGGATGCACCTTGAGGGCATTATGCTAAGTGAGATAATTCAGAGAAAGACCAATACCGTATGCGCTCACTTAAATGTGGAATCTGAAAAAGTCAGACTCAAAAAGAGCAGAACAGTGGTTGCCAGGAGCTGGAAGTAGGGACAATGGAGATGTTAGTGTACAAACTTCTAGTCATGAAAGGAATACTTTCTGGGGAATCTGACATACAGCTTGGTGACTACAGTTGACAATACTGTATTATGTACATGAAAGCTGCTAAGAGTAGGTCTTCAATATTCTTACCACACACACACACACACACACACATGCACACACAAAGATAATTAAGTGAGGGGTTGGAGCTGTTAACTAACTTTACTATGATAATTATTTCGCAACATTCCCTCTTGTATACCTTAAATTTATACGAGGTTATATGTCAAGTACTTCTCAGTACAGCTCGGGAAAAAGAACACAATGGTGAGATCTGTCCTCTTCACAAACGCTAAGGTGCACACTCCCCTATTGTGAACTGCAGGTGCTGTGTAGAAGAGCTCATCTTCAGACCTTACTTATCCGACCTAACCCGGAACTTCCCCCCCTGCTGAACAATGACTCCCCATCGCCCCTTCCCTCGGCTCCTGGCGGCAGCGTGGTGTTCTCTGCTTCCGTGTGTGTGACTATTTTAGGTACCTCGAACAAATGGAATCAGACAGCCTTTGTCCTTCTGTAGCATAATGTCTGCTATTATCTATGTTGTCAAAATGGTAGGGTCTCCTTCTTTGTAAAGGATGAAAAATATTCCATTGTATGCATATACCACAATTCCTTTTTCCATTCATCTGCTGATGGACACTTGGCTTGTTTTCGTATATGGGTTGTTGTGAATCACACACTCCCAAGTGCATCAGAGCTTGATCTTTTAAAGGCCCAGAGACACACAGGCAGTAGACCTCTTTGCTAGAGCACAGTGTTAAATATAACTTGGGTCTTCATCCTTATTAAAAACTCATGTTGGGACTTCCTCAGTGGTCCAGTGGGTAAGATTCCGTGCTGCCAGTGCAGGTGGCAGGGGTTCAATCCCTGGTTGGGGAACTATGGATAGATCCCACATGCTGCAACTCCGAGTTCATACGCAGCAACTAAAGATCTTACCTGCCACAACTAAGACCCAGCAGAGCCAAAAAGATAAATAAATATTTAACAAAACAAAACCCCAAAGCTCATGTCTACAGTTCTCCTGCTCCTGCCTTAAGGTTCATTGTGGTGGCATTTTACAAGGCTGCTGGTTTTTTTGAGATGCTTCCCATTAAGACATGGTTCCCATTAAGACATGGCACTCCTCCCCTGAAGTCTGAGCTCTGTGACTCCTTCAGCCATCTGAGTGGTGGGAATGATGTTCTGGGACTCCTGAGACTAGGTCATAAGAGGCCAGGGCCTTGTGCCCACTCCTCTCGGAGTGCTGGCTCTCTGGTGGCCCCTCGCTCTCAGAAGGAATCCCTCACACCGCCCCGGGAAGGGGCACGGGGGGTCCTCTGGCCGGCTGCTGCAGCCCCCTCCCAGGGCAGGCTTCAGGCCCTGTTGGACCTGCCTCTTCCCAGGCCCAGCTCTCCCAGCATCCCTTCAAGTGGAGGCTCCAGACGTGCCAGCTCAGGAAGAGTCGTGCCCACAGGTTCTGGGATCACAACAGCATGGAGGTTGTTTTATGCCACTAAGTCTGTGATGGTGAGTTATGTGTCCCAGGACCCCGTGGCCTCCCCTCCCCACACCCCTGTCAAATCTATACAGTCAAACTGCAGAACAGGCTCCTTTCACATTGTTTTGACTCTGCAGAAAGAATGGGACTTCAAGGCGGACAGCACGGAGTTGCTCCTGCTCTGAACAAAGCCTCCTATGACTGCCTACCACCTGTCTCACCTCTGCCTTAGACCTTTTCTCCTCCCCCTACCTCCGCCCCCGTCCACCGCTGCTCCACCCCAACACGTCTGCATTCGCACCCCTCTCCCCAAACAGGCTGCGGTCTCACCCCACCGTCCCCCTACCTCACTCTCTCGGGCCTTTACCCAACGCTACTTCCTCAGTGAGACATTTGTGGTCACACTCTCTAAGAGTGCAAACCCTCCACCCTCCCCACATTCCCCCTTCATTCCTTATTTTTCTCCCTCATTTTCACCATCTAAATGCTTATTTATATGTTACTCATTTCTGTTGTATATTGTCTGTGTCTCCAGTAGAATGTAAGTTCATTGAGGGGTGGGTGGGTGGGGAGAACATCCCAGGACCCAGGAGAGTGCCTGGCACAGGGAAAGTAGGCAGTCAATAAATATTCATTGAATAAATTCAAAGGTATGTGACAAAGTGTTGGTTTTGCTATTGTCCCTAGAAACAAACTGAATGTGTGCCTGTCGCAACAAATATTGGTTACACAAGTTGAATGGATGGCCTTACAAAACAGGAGGAATTTCATCCCTCGCCCAATCTCCACATCCAGCATCACTGCCGTCTTCTCAGCCAAACAGGAATGCCTCTTCCCCTCTCACTGAAGTTTGTCTGTATCTGTGCTTCCCTCCTCCCGGGCCTTCAGCCTGGGATGTCCTTCACTGACCCCTTGATGAACTTGCACCCCATTAGCCTTTTAACAGTCAGCTCAGGCATCACCTCTCCCAGCTGGAACCGCTTTACCCTCCCATGAACTCCACCTGAGCCTGCCTGTAGCACTTAGCATGGGTACCAGGGCCCGTGGATGTCTGTATCACCTCCGGATGCGTGTCTCACCTCCTTCATCCGTGTGAGATTCTTGGGAGGACTGGGGCACCATGTGCCCTGCTCACTTCTTTTCTAGTTTCACCATCCCCGCCCATGGGCAACCTCAGACACAGAGGGGTATTGGGAGTTTGAGACCATGGAGGCAGGGTTGGGATAGGAGAAGATGTCAGGAGAACCCCATCCTCAGATTCGGATACCTACTATAGTAGTGGCAGAAAGAATACAGTTCTTGGATCAGAGAATCTGGGTCACCTCCTGGCTAAGTCTTCACCGAGGAAGCTTTAAATTCTTTAAGCTTTGGTTTATTCATCTATGAAAATTCTTACAGTGCAAGGATATTGTGTGGATGAATAAATATAATTTTTTAGAGGGGAAAAGTGTAAGCAAAAACATTATACAAATACTATTCATATGCAAAGTGTGTTCTAACCATCAGCAGTGACATTAGCAAGGGTGCAGTTCAGGTTGTGACCAGAGGGTGGCAGCAGCAGGCAGCTTTGCCCCAGGATCCTTTGGAAAGAAAGCAGCCCCAGGAGCTGCTGGATCCTGGTGCTGTGATTGGTGATAGTTTTCTTTTCTGCTCAGCCCACCTGACTCTGAAAAGATTGCCTTGTCTTCTGTAGCGGGATCTGACTGTGCCTGAACTAAATCCAGAAACCTCCTTTTGATGATTTCCCCATACGTTTTTTTTTTTTTATTGGTGGTATAATCACCTTACAATGTTGTGTTCTTTTCTGCTGTACAATGAAGCAAAATCAGCTGTATATATATCTACATCCCCTTCCTGTTGAGCCTCCCTCTCACGGCCCCATCCCACCCATCTAGGTCACCATGGAGCACCATGCTGAGCTCCCTGTGCTATAGAGCATCTTCCTGCCTATTTTACACATGGTAGTTTGGGTGGGGAAGACCCCCTGGAGGAGGAAACATCAGTCCAGTCCAGTATTTTTGCCTGGAGAATCCCATGGACAGAGGAGCCTGGTGGACTGCAGTCCATAGCCTCCTAAAGCATCGGATAGGAGAAGTGACTGAGCACATAGTGTATATACTGTCAATCCCGATCCATCCCACTCCCCAGCCCTCCACACACACACATATCTGTTCTCTACGTCTGCATCTCTAAAATGGTACAGATCCCCACAAGTTTCTGATGGCCACTCTCACCATCACGTGTAAGATTTTCATTGGTTACCTTATCTAGCCCTCATCACAACCTTTTGATCAAAATCGAGCAAGCGGAATGACTGCCCCTCCCCCTCCTTGCCATTTCAGACTCATTGAAACTGAGGCTCAAAGAGGGACTGTGGGGAGCACACAGCTAGCAAGCAGGCAAAGTCAGAGCTGTCTTTAAACTGGGTCTCCCAGCTTGAATCCAAGCGCAGCACTCCTCCTTCCACCTTCCCTATTCATCTCTTCATGCCACCAGCATTTCCTGTGTTTTGCTGTTTGTTGGAGAGGTGTATGGACTTCCAGCCACGGTGGACCCTTCTCAGGGCTCAGCCAGCTGGGGTCTCCTTCCTGCTCTCCTCAAGTGCTGGCCCTTAATCTGTTTTCCTCTGTTCTTCAGCCAGCACCAGCTTCTTGTGACCTGGGCTCATGTCCCCAAGCCCAGCAGCTGAGAAGGGCTCTGTTTCACTGCTTCTTAGCTTACAAGCTCACAGGCCCTGTTGGCGATCCAGCTAAGCAATCCTGAGAAATAAACACGGGAAAGAAGGCTACAAAAATAAAAAGCAGAGAAAAGCAACATGTACCCTAAAAAAATAATAGTTTCCTAGGTCTTGTCAGTCTTAAGTCCCCTGCTTTCTTGCTGGACAGTGCTCAGAAGCCCTGAGAGCCTCCAGCTTTCCTGACTTTTTTATGAAGGCAAAGTGTCTTGATGTCGTCCCTTCCCTTATTCTCTTAAGTAGGCCCCTTATCCAGAGTGTAATGGCAGACAGGAAAGAAAGCTGATGTTTGCTGAGGGTCTCCTAGGGGCCAGGCACTGCCCTTAGATGCCCGACACCCATCACTTTATCTGACTCACAGTCAGCTTGAGAATGTGGAAACTGAGGCTTACAAGCAGGACCTATCTACCTAGATCTGTATAACTGGTACACGTGGGCCGGCTTGGTTTGGTTTAAAACTCGCTTCTCTGTAATCACATGATTATACGGCTAGTGACAAACATGTATTCCATCTTCTCTCAGAGGAATTTACCCCCCTGGGGGACTTCCAGTCTCAATGACTCTCATTTCAGGCATCCAGACTTCACACAGGAACTTTTTCCGTGGGCTGATTCTCTCCTGTCTGCTGTGTGGGTGGGAAACGCAGAAGGAAAAGGAAACTCAAGTTTTTGCCCCAGAGAATAATAACACTTGGCAACGGACTTGGTGCTCAGAGACGGAGGTCTCCCACCTTGGAACATACATGGGTGGCTGATTACATGAGGCCGCCTTTGCAAGAACAGTCAGTTGCTGCCTGGCAGTGAGCATAGCTGTGCACTGGTGCTGATGCAATGCTAATGTGAGGCCGAGTATCAACGGGACCAGGCTGCAAACACTCACACATGTGGCCTTTCTCATCAGCACTGAAGCTACAACATACTCGGCTTTTAGTATAAAATGCTACCTGCTTGCCTCCTGTTTCGCATTCTCACCTGAGCTTGTGGGAAGGCATAACGAGGGCACAAGCAGAGGTACCAGAGAGAAGAGACGGGTGTTAAGTAGGAAGGCAAAGCTGGACTTAGTGACTCCTAAGTTGGGGGGCACATGAAAGGTGAGAGGCGAAGATGACCCTGAAGTAGGAAGCGGAGAGTGTCCCGGAGCCTGGGGATCAGGCTGCTGACCCGGACAAGGCGGACAGGAATACCCTAGAAACTCCATGGGCTCAAGAGCCTCAACTGAAATGCAGAGAGGAGACCAGATCACTTCCTGAATTTCCTGCCGCTCTGAAATCTGACAATTCAGCATGTTCGGTTGGGTGTGAACTGCCGAAGTGTTAACAGAATCTGATTCTCTCTCGAGAGCTTTCCCTTGGCACAGCGCAGGGACGGCAGGAGCAGGGACCGAAGGTATCTCGCTAGCCAGGGATACATCTGTGAAAATGTCTTCCACCCCTTCACCTGCTTCTTGCTCTCTTCGACTGTTTCCCCAGGAGTATTAGTTTAGATAAGAAGAGTCAGTGAAGATAAAGCAAGAGACAGCTCCCAGAGGGCAGTGAGGATGGAAAGAGAAAATTTGGAATGAGTTATTGGTGGATTTTCCCTGGAAGCTCACACACACACGGCAGGAACTGCACCCATCTTCGGTCCTGGGATTTTTTACCTAAGCAGAAGGTCTACTTATAATGAACAAGAGATCACTTGAAAAGCAATATATATTCAATTTAGAAATGTTAGAATAGCAACAACAACCAAGAACAACAGAACAATAGGCATTATCCCACCACTCAGAGACCAACACCCTAGTGAATGTTCTTCCAAAAGATACACAAACAACACACCACACTTTTTAAGAAACAGAAATAGGATTATATTGTTTATTGTGACCTTTTTCTCCCCATATTCAGTTAGTTCATATCATGATTTAACAGATTTCCTCCTTTCAAATCATCTGCAGTTTTGAGTTATAAACAGTTCTACAAGGTATAAATTTTAGCCAAGTCTTGTAAGTCTTTCATTATTTCCTTAAGATAAAATCATTCTTGTGGACTTGCTAGGTCAAAATATGAATATTTTTGATGCTTCTAATTCATGCTGAGAAATTGTCCACCAGAAACTCTACATCTGTTTGTGTGTCTACTGTCCATATTCAAGAATGTCTGTTTTCCCATCATCAACACTGTATATTTTCATTTTTAAATAAAAGATGAAAATACATCTATGTTAACATTTACATTTCTTTGCTTATTAGTAAGTCGACTCCATTTTCATAGGTTTATTCAATCATGCTTCTTTTTTGGTGAATTGTCCTTTGATGACCTTGACCCAGTTTAATATCAAGGTGTCTATCTTTTCTTTCTACTTTTACATGAAAAATTTAATTTCGAGGATATTAACCTTTGTTATATATCATGCAAATAATTTGCCCCTTTCAGTACTTTGTCTTTTAAATTTCTTAGGGCTTTTCATGTACAAAGGTTTTAAATTTTACATGCATTTATCGATCCTTTTCTTTTTCAGTTTCTGTCCTTGAAGTCAGGCTCCTTCAACATTCAGAATTAGGTGAGGTGTCAGTGTTATGTGGCAACCTGGATGGGAGGGGAGTTTGGGGGAGAATGGATACATGTATATGTATGGCTGAGTCTTTGCTATTCAACTGAAACTGACATTGTTAATCGGCTATACCCCAACACAAAATAAAAAAATTAAAGTTTGAAGGAAAAAAAAAAAGAATTAAATGAGATGTGAGAGGAGCAGGATTGATTAATATTTCAGAGAGAACAGACATCTGCTCTCCATTTGTCCCATGAGAGCTTAGGAAAATTATCAGAAAGGCCAAGGCGGGGAGCACCATGGCCATCACCACGTCGTCTGGACCAGGACTTGGGAGGCTGTGGTTGGCGGCTGGCTAGTGGGTGAGCCACTTATAGGTAAGGGGCCTAGAGGTAAATTGTTTCTCAGGATCTGTATATGCTTTGGAACAGATGTGTCCTAAGCACCCTTCATTAAAAACAGTTTTTATTATAGAATGAATATGTTCATTATCAAAATTTCTAACTTCACCAAAGTTGATAAAACAGTGAAAGTTTCCTTTTTGCCTCCTCCAAATCCAATTCCTGAAAGGGATGTGCTGTGGAAAGTTTGGCATGAGTCTTTGCAGATTTCTTTCCATGTCCACACTATGATAGTATAATACAATACAATATAATATATGATATGCTCTTAGAGCTACTTTGTTCTATTTAACTCAACCAATATTTCATCATATGAATATACCACAATTTTAGTTGTTTGAACATTTTTATTACCAAAAAAGCTATAACAAATTTCCTTGGACAGAATTTTTGCACATTTATTCAAGCATTTTTTGAAGGTTAGGCTTCTCAAATTAAAATTACTAGGTTAAATATATATATATATATATATATATTTTAAAGTTTAGTGGAAACTACCAAATCCCATCCATGGGAAGTATACTTTATACTCCCTCAAGTATTATATGAAGGTTCCTGCTTCTCCCAACATTTCTGTCAATAATGTAAATCACTATCTTTTCTAATTTTACCAATTTGAATGTGAAGATGGTGTTTTATGACTTATATATATATATATATATAAAATAGCTATTATATATATATCTGTAGCATTAGATACCTTCTCATACATTTATTGACATTTTTTCTATAATGTATTTCTTCTATAATTTGCTTGTTTGTATTCTTTGTTGATTTTTAAAACCAAATTTCATTTGTCTTATTGATTGATAGGAATAATTTATGTATTTTAATAGTAATACTTTTTCATATATACTGCAGTAGAGGGCATAGAAGGCGGGCCGTAAGGTTGAATCTGGCTCTTTGTTAACTAAAGGGTGATTCTGAGTGGCTTAGTCTGTTAGTTCCTCTTCTCTTTGACGAGCATAATAAAACCCACCCAAGGCTGCTGTGAGGATTAAAACATGATAAGAAGACACACTCACAAATATTCTGCTTTAGCAAAGAAGTACATCAGCCAGGTTGGTTTTCTGAATTGTATATGCTTATGTGTGAGTGTGTGTGTGCGTCTGTATTCTATGTTACCTAAAGAAGCAAAAAAGAGAGGCACGTGGTTAAGCTCACAGGGGGTGGATTCCACTGATGTTACTTGAGTTCCTTTTGCAAGAAGAACACAGAATCACAGAAGGAAACGATCCCCAAAGATGAACCTCGCATGTGAAATCTTAGCCAGCTTCCTTCTGATTTTCACTGTTCCCACCAAAGGTAAGTTGGTGTGAGGGTCTTCACTCTCACTGTCAGAAGCTTCGTTAGAGACCCTGAACTGAGCATAGAGGTCAGAAAGGTCACAACCCTGCTTTTCCTTGGCAGAGAGTCACCTCAGCCACTGTCTTGCTTTTTGTAGGTGAAGACCCTGAAAGCATTGTCGTCTGGGGTGCCCTGGATCATGACCTCAACCTGGACATTCCTGGTTTTCCAAGAAGTGATATAGTGGCAGATATAAAATGGAACAGAAACAAAAACAAGATTGCACGAATAAAGAAAGATATGCCACTTCACAATGAAACGGACAAATATGATATGTTTACAAATGGAACTCTGAAAATTAAAACTCTGATGAGAAACGATAGTGGTCTCTATGAGGTAGAGGTTTATGATTCAAATGGAGTAAACCTACTGAGCAAAAAATTTGATTTGAAGATTCAAGGTAAGTCTTTGACCCCTAAATTCCTCCATCTCAAAATGGGTGCTATTTAGCAAGCCAAAGAGTAGCATTTATGCAAGGTCCCCAGCCCAGATGTTGGCCTTGGGGAGCCCTAAGGGAAACTGAATGCATTCCTCCTGCCTCGATGCAAGCTCCAGTCTTGTGGGAGAGATAGACGCCACAGCTAATAGACCCTCGTGTCTATTACACACTCCACCTCTCCAGAGGTGGTGGGGATGCTGATTTGAGTGAAGGATCTAGATTGACATGGCATTAATTAGGAGGAGGGGAATCAGTGGGCAGAAGGGGGAAACGGTGACCATTTCAGGTGGATGATGAAGGATAAGCTATGAGGCTAGGACGGGGAGGCTGATTGAAGGGCAGTGGGTCTTCTGTCCAGAGAGACAATTTCAAGCCCGGATGTCCTGAAGGAGTGGTGGTAAGGCAGGAAAGGGCTGGAAATAATGTATTAAAGGATGAATGGTTTCTAATCTGCTCAACATCAGCATGATCAAAGGTAGAAGGTGTTTTTGCTGGTATCTGTAGAAAATACACAGGGTGTGGCTCCATATGTCTACGCGTGTACTGGGAGAGCAGTAGTAGCTATGCAAGATGACAGATGGAAGACTAGGCAGGGAGCTGCTGCTTTAATCCGGGGGAAGCAGGAAGGGGCTGCTTGGTGAGTCTTAATTCAGGCTTCATGTTGGAACCAGCTGAGGTACAGTAAAATTCACCGGTACTAAGTCCCATCCCAGACCAATTAAATCAGAGTTTCTTGGCTCAGGGCCTGGGCATTGTAGGCACTAAACGCCCCAGGTGATTTTAAAGCACAGCTGAAGCTGATAACCAGTGGCCTAGACCACAGGGTGCCTATAACATGCCTGAAGCTTGCTTACACTGAGGGTCATGTGTGGAAAAAGGATGGACAAAGTGGCTTGAGTTCGAGAGAGAGGGACGAGAAAGTAGAATTGAAATGACATTGAAGTAGCAAGTCCAGGAGTCACTTGGCAGGGCATAGATAACAGTAGAAGAAGAAGCTGAACTTTGCTTGGAGAAGAAGATAGGAACCTGAGCCTGAACACAAGCCAGAGATTCAGTGAGCAAATAAGCATTTCTGTGCTTGACACAGGAAATGCTGCCAAAGGAAGGGCCCCCTCCTCCTACGTAAAGTCACCCTCCAGCCCTGCTCTTGAGCACGCGGATCTGGTAGCAGCCCCCACCCACAACAGTCACAGACATTGGCAGCCCCCCTGCAGATGACAACCTGCCACACCTAATCCGGCACCAGAATACAGACTACAGCTCAGAAATGGGGTGAGATAGATGCAGCCAGAACAGGCCTCTGTTGTGGGCTCTGGGAACCACAGATGTCATAACTTTGGCCTCTTTCAAACTTGAGCTTCACATCATGTATCATTTAGTATTGCCTGGGTGATAATGGCTACCGGTGATGTGTGATGTGCTTTGCTACATGCTCTTACTTGAGGATCCCAACAACCCTGAGAGGTCGTTATTCCCTGATCAACTTTGAGGAAACAGGTAGTGGTCTGATGGGAGCAAAGTCAGGATCCAAACCCAAGGCTGGTTTTAGCAAGGATGGTGACATTCTGCCCTCACCCTGCCCCGACCCACCCCTACCCCATCAGCTTTATTGAGATATAATGCACGTCCCACAAAATTCACCCATTTAGAGTATATGATTCTATGGCTTGTAGTATATTTACAGAGATGTACAACCAAACCGACAATCAGTTTTAGAATGTTTTCACAACCTCAAAAATAAATTCTCACTCTTGCCAAAAGACAGAGATCTTTCCATGACACAACTGCCATCCTGTGTGTGTGTGTGTGTGTGTGTATAAATGTTACAGAGCATGTCAGTTTGTGATCCAGTCACCATTTCTTGCCACACGGCCTTGGGCAAATTCTCTATCTGCTCTGAGTCTGATTTTCATAATTATAACCCTATGGGGTATTCATGGGACAAGGCTTCAGGGCAAAAGCTAACCATAGGTGCGTCAGGCCCCTGGGACACAGTACCTGTCTCCTCAGTGCTAGAGTTCTCTCTGTCTCTGTTCCTTCAAGCTTCTCTGTTTCCAATCTTGGTACCCACAACTCCTTAACGAGGGGGCTGTTGCCATTAGCTGAGGAAGTCCCCTTAAAAGCAGATGTTAGTGGAGAAGGAGGTCGTCCTAGCAACCTGGAAATCAGAGCGCGCTCATCTATGAGATGTACCCTCACTCGATACAATCATGCCTCTTGTACGAAACTGTCTTACAGACAGCATATGTACAAAGATATGCTTTCAAGTGGCTGCACATTGCTGGGTGGTTTATGTCAGTGAAGTACTGGAAAGGATCTTAAAGTCCCCAGCAGTTAGAAACTTACTGATTAAATCCGAATGCGTGCGTGCTCAGTCACTCAGTCCTTTCCTACTCTATGATCCCATGGGCTGCTAGGCTCCTCTGTCCATGGGATTTTCCCAGCAAGAATACTGGAGCGGGTTGCCATTTCCTTCTCCACGGGATCTTCTCGACCCAGAGATGGAGCTTGCGTCTCCTGTATTGGCAGGTGGACTGTTAACCACTGAGCCACCAGGGAAGCCCTTAAAATCAACAATATATCATTTAAAAAGATGGTGGACATGTATATTTATTGGTGTTCATAAAGTAAAGAATTTCATAATAGATCAGTAAAGGGAAAAAGGCAGACTAAAAAATCATATGATCCAATTTTATTTTTTAGAACATTATTTATATATGGCATGCGTGCATAGAAAACATTTGTTAGATGCATTGAAACATTGATAATTATTGACTCTGCGTGATAGAATTGCAAGTGATTTTTAATCTTTTTGAAACTTTTTTGATATTTTATCAATTTTTACAGTGATGTGATTTACTTGTATGTTTTTTTTACTCGTATTTTTAATTGGAGGATAATTGCTTTACAATATTGTGTTGTTTTCAACTGTACAACAACATGTAGATTTATAAATAGAAAAAAAAAAAAGGAATATTTCCATTTTGAAAACACAAACTCACTCCTCAACTCAACCCCTAGAGCATGAACTGACCCTGTCTTGGTGTACGGGGATGTTTTTCCATCCTCTTCATTCGGGGTCACACTGAATCTCTGGATGGGAAAACACTTAATTTCTGCATACCTATATTCTGGGACAGAAATGAAATTTGGCGAGAAAGTTCATGGGGAAGATATGATTGTCTGGGAGTCAGGGAGGGAGGAAATCATTAAGAAAGAAAAAAAGGTATCCATCTGCATGATGAATGGAAGGCTGCTGAGAGAGAAAGGTGGCAACTCTGAGGAAAGAAAGGGAAGGCAGGGTGAGAAAAAGGGCAGAATCTGGTCACAGCTCACAAGTGGTGGAGTACGATTTGAACCTGGTCCAAATAACACCATGGCCAGGGCTTTTTCTTTCATGACACAGCCTTCGAATATTATCATGTCAGAAAAGGAAAGGCAGGGCGTGTGTGATCACAACAGCTACCACCAATATTGTGTGTGCTCAGTCGTGTCCAACTCTTTGCAACCCCATGGACTGAAGCCCAGCAGTCTCCTCTGTCCATGGAATTTTCCAGGCAAGAATACTAGAGTGGGGTGCCACTTCCTGCTCCAGGGCGTCTTCCCTACCCAGGGATTGAACCCCTGTCTCTTGTGCCTCCTGCATTGGCAGGTGGGTTCTTTACCACTGTGCCACCTGGGAAGCCCCACCACCAGTATTGCCAGAGCCCAGCCATGTGCCAGGGCTTTGTCACCTGTCATCCTTGCTGTGCAGGTGGGGAACGTTTTTCTTATCCTTATCTATGGGTGAGCACCAGTGAGGTGTGGGGAGTGGCCCAGCAGCTCTGGGAGGATGAAGAGGCTCTGTCTGTCCAGAGCTTGAACAGCACCACTGCTCCCAGGATCTGCCGGGGGAAGGAGGAGGGAGTTTCCATTTGTGACCAAGGCCCCAGGCAATACATGTACCAGTTTCTCAAGGGTCAGGTTCCCAGTTGCTCTTAAAGCATTTCTCCCAACCCTCCATCCCCAACAGACTACTGTGCCATGTGGGGATCACGACATGGTAAACCTCTTAACTGTATGACTGAACTTGAATTTGGGAGGGTGAGCTCCTCTCCTGATTTGCCATTTATTAGTGGGTACCTTTGGACCATCCATTTAACCCTCCCAGACCCTTGGGTACTTCATCTATAAACAGGAAGAAAAACATCAGCCTCTCTGTTTGTTAGGATGAAATGATATCATATATGTGAAAGCATTTTAAGGTATAAAGAAAGAAGGTAAAGTCACTCAGTCATGTCCAACTCTTTGCAACTCCATGGACTGTAGCCCACCAGGCTCCTCCATCCATGGAATTTTCTAGGCAAAAGTACTGGAGTGGGTTGCCATTTCCTTCTCTAGAAGATCTTCCCAACCCAGGGATCAAACCCAGGTCTCCCACATTGCAGGTAGACACTTTACCATCTGAAAATATGATGTATATTTTACTGATATATTTATAAATATCAGAAATAAATTTATTCTGAATGTGCTGTATAAATAACATAAAATAGAAATGATATTTTTAAAATTGCTAGGAATCTTTGAAATTGTTTCCTGTTCCCCAACTAACTCCATTTTCCCTCTCTAAATAGGTATATCTTTTACAATCAGTAAGTTGCCTGACTTGAGTTGTATCTTTCTTTTCTTTTCAGAGATGCTCTCAGGACCTGAAATTAACTGGATCTGTACCAACAGAACTGTGAGCTGCAAGGTAGAAAATGGAAGTAATCCTAAATTAGAACTGTTTTTAAATATGACCCGTGTCAAACAAGATCATGGGAAGCTCATCACCTACACGTGGAACACCAGATGGAATAAAACATTCAAGTGCGTGGCGAGTAACCATGTCGATAGCAAAGTCAGCATAGAGATCGCCGTGTGTCCAGGTGCGTGGTGGGCACTGGTCGGGCGCCACAAGTTCATGTCACAATCTAGTCTTTAAGGCCGAACAGGCAAGGACTGCTCCAGGGCATGGGTGCTTGGCCTGGGAGGCCGCTTTGGCTCAGGATAAGAACTGAAAACATCCCTCTTTCTCCTGGAAATCTCCAAGGGAAGGCTTAGAGGAGAGAGGGGGTAGTGTTCCCTGTTTACCCGTCTTGGGATTCTTCTCACAGAGCATGGTCTAACCTCAGGAAATTAAAAAGATGCTCTCCTCGGAGAAAGAATTGCTGAGTTGAAGAGATAAAAGGAGCTGAAATGGTTATCTCATATAGACGGCCCCTTGACAGAGAGGCAAACTGACTTGCCCATGGTCTCTCAGTTAGTCAGGGACCATGATTGTGACCCCAGGGCAATGATGGAGAAGGGAGCAAGAAAGATTCCTTTCTGGAGGGGCGATGGTCAGCACCTCCTATCAGAGGCAGGAGCAGAAGGGCTCCTTCTAGAAACCCAGGAAGTGAAGGACTTGGAGAGAGGAAAAGCTTGAGGCCAGGGAGGACTGTGAACCCAGGTGGGCAATGCTCTTACTGCCTCAGAGCAGACAGCTCAGCACGCAAAGTTCTGAAATTTCAAGAGTCTAAGTTCTTTCCTGCTCCCCAACTTGACATGACCCCCCAAAGTAATTTTTGAAAGATGGCCTGCTCTGGCCTGGGAGACTGGGGTCTGGACCTCTAGTTTCTGTCTGTCTAAATATATCGGGATGGCCTGGACAGAGTCCCTTCCTCTTTCTGGGCTTCAGCCTCCTGAGCCACAAAGAAGATAAGCCCCGTGATCCCCAAGCGTCTACTCATCTGATACTCCACGATTATCTTTCCAGTGCTGCCTGGTCAATCCCCGAAAGGAAGCCAAGCACAAAACAGTGATCTGGCCAGATTTCCTTAGTTTCTATAGCAATTTTGGCGGGTCAGTGATCCTAGGAAGCAACCCTGAGCTGGTGTGAAGTCAGAAGTAAGACTTTAATATATACTTTGAATTAGTTATCAGTTGTGTAGCAAACAACCCCATATGTAGTGGCTTAAAACAGCAAACAGCGTTGAAGATAATAATCTCACAGTTTCTGTGAGACATTGAATCTGGGACTGGCCTCGCTGATGCTTCTGGCTCAGAGTCATTCATGAAGCTATTGTCAAGGTACTAGCAGGGGCTGCAGTCAAGTCAGTCAGGTACAAGCTCTGCTGAGGGAGGAGCCACTTCCAAGTTTACTCACGTGCATTCGGCTGCCTCCCAGTATGGCAGCCCCTTCCCTCAGGGAAGCTTGAGAAACAGCAACAGTAAGGGCCCAGCGCAAAAGCCAGGCTCTTTGGTCTGTGTACTTGGTCTCAGGTCCCATCACTGCTGCTGTACTCTATTCATTCAGGAGCCACTCAGTAAGCCTGGCCCACATTTAATCAGAAGGGGTCACACACAGGTAGAAATCTCAGGAGGCAGGGCTCAATGGCGACCATCCTAGAGTCCACAAGTCACACGCTCAGACCAGCGTCACGTCACCTCCTATGAAATCTCTGACTCCCAGTCATCCCTCCCTGCCCCCCATCACTAAGGCACAGTGAGTGAGGTAGCCCCTCCTCGACTTCACAAGCTCTTATCCCCTTTCAGGGTGCTCTTAATTAGAGTTGCCAGATTTAGCAAATTTTTTTAAAAAAAAGTGTAAATATTTTTTTTGGTCACCCTGCATGGCATGCAGGATCTTAGTTCCCCAACCAGGAATCGACCCCACACCTCCTGAATTGGAAACACAGAGTCTTAACCACTGGATCAGCAGGGAAGTCCCTAAAAAGACAGTAGAAGTGTGCTCCAAGTGTTGCATGGGACATCCTTATACTAAATCATTATTCATTGTTTATTTCTAATTTAACTAGTCATCTCCTGTATTTTATCTGGTAATGCTACTCCATGTGTATTTTAACCAGATCCCAGCAGTATAAAAATGTGTGTGCATTAGGGATGGAGGAAGAGAGGAAGGGCTTTGGGGGGAGCTGGGGTTTGCAGACAGGACCCTTCCTGTCACCTCCCTGTGGTGCAGAGTTGGGGGAGCCAGGTGGGGGAAGGGGCACTAGAGAGATGGGAGGAATACCTAGGGCAAGCCTGGGGAGGACAAGGTGGCTCTTGAAGACCCTAAAGTGGATCTGGATGCATCACCCTAAAAGGCCAAGGCAGAGAGGAGCAATGACATGATTAACCACTTGGCTCAAAAAAGATAAGCATGTACTTAAAATCAAAATAGTAGGAGGAGGGAGCCGGTTTAGATACGCAAAAGGACTCTACCACATGAATTCATGGGCATATCATCTCTGAGAGGGAGTGCAGAAAGGAGTGTGGCTGGATTTAGTGACTGTGAGGACATAGCTTTGCATGACAGCCACGTCTGAGACATGCTGGAACCTCCCCCACAGAAAGCACCCAGAGGCTGTGCTGGACAAATCTGTGAACAGAGTGTGTAAGGCACACCTACATTCCCAAGTGTGCCCAGATAAGGGCACGCTTGTCCCGTCTGAGGACTCTGAGGAGACAGGCTGGCAGCTGCATGGTTTAGCCCCATGTTCCTCAACTGGTCCTAGGCTTGCCCCCAACCCCCCCAGGTCAGACCCTGGGAAGCCCTTGGCTGAGCCCAAGGTGGATTCTGATAGCCCTGGCCCATCCTCCAAGCAGGCAGAACCTAAAGGGCCCTTCTGCCTTTCCCAGTCCAGTTTCACAACAGGTTAGGATTATGCCTGCTTTTCTAATGGAAGCCCCTTCATCCACAGAGCCTAGAAAGTCTGTGTAACAGGCAGGCAAAGAATGGGTCAGAGAGAGAGACACTTAGGAAGAAAGGCAAGGATTAACAAACCACTGCAGTCTGAACACCTGTTTAGTTTGGTTTCTGAGCCTCTGGCTTACTCCTGGGGTCCATCCTGGGCTTCACGGGTAACAGTATCTTCCCAAGAATGTTAGGCTGGAGAAGGGTTTCCTTGTGATGCTGGGCCGAGCTCTGTTCATTCTCAGGATGGACGAATCCCCTGAGCCCTGGCCCCAGCTGCTGACTCTGTGACTGCTATCGACTCACAAAGGGGCAGATGGCCCAGCATCCCTCTCAGGAAACAGCTCCCAGAAGTGCCAGTGCACGGAACTGTAGTCAGGGCAGGCTCCATCCTTGTGTGTAGTTTCACACTTTATAAAGCACTTTCACATCCATTATCTGATTGACTTCCAACAGCCACCTATAATGTAAATTCATTATCTCCATTTTTTCAAAGACAGGAACAGGCTCAGAGAGGTGAAGTAACTGGCCAACGGTCACACAGCTCCTACCTAGAAAAGCCTGCACTCAAATCCATTTCTCTTAACACAGTCATTGTTATCCTCATTGCATTACAGCAGCTGAAGGTCTGTGAGTTG
Source organism: Bos mutus (assembly GCF_027580195.1). NCBI lineage: Eukaryota > Metazoa > Chordata > Mammalia > Artiodactyla > Bovidae > Bos > Bos mutus. The sequence goes on along the minus strand of NC_091619.1, from coordinate 24,954,674 downwards.
AAGATCGAGTTCACTGCTGCGGCTAACTCACTGTGTGTCTGAGTTTCTCTCACAGGCCAGGGAAAATTTGGGAGAGGGTGCTGGCTTTGAGGTTAATGGCACCCCACTCCAGTACTCTTGCCTGGAAAATGGCTGCAGTCCATGGGGTCACGAAGAGTCGGACACAACTGAGCGACTTCACTTTCACTTTTCACTTTCATGCATTGGAGAAGGAAATGGCAACCCACTCCAGTGTTCTTGCCTGGAGAATCCTAGGGACGGGGGAGCCTGGTGGGCTGCCGTCTATGGGGTTGCACAGAGTCGGACATGACTGAAGCGACTTAGCAGCAGCAGCAGCAGCTGGGCTGGACACATGAAACATGGATCCTGTCTTTGGAAAGTGCCTGGTCATGAGAGTGAGGAAAAAGCAATCATGATATAGGAGGGCAACCAGAGATGAAGCTGGATAAACAGTGCAGAAACATGAAGATGAGGAGCTGCTTAAAGGAACCACTCGGGAATGGATGCTGTGTGACCTCAGGCAACTCATCTTTCCTCTCTGGGCCTTGTGCATGAATCTAGAGATTACACTAGATTTTCTCTAACCTCGTTCTCAGATCTAAACTTCTGTGACATCCTCCTTGAGAGGGGACAGAGCCTTGGCTCACGAAGAATCAGGCATTTCTGGTCCAGAAGAACAGCTCTCGAAGGAGCCTTGTGAGAGGGCTTATTGTGAACCCTGCACTCCTTGAGGTATTGACCTTGTTCAGCAGCCTCCATGAGCTTAGCCTCCGTAAGGCTGAGAAGTCCCATCAAACTCTTTCATCCTTAAGATGGGAGGCAGGAGTCCTCGAGTCCTTGGCCAGAGCAATGAAATGGCCCCTCTTCCCAGGACCTCCCATCCATGCCGCATCTGTTCCTCTTGCAGATGAAGGTCTGGATTGGTACCTCATCATCGGCATTTGTGTAGGAGGCGCCGTCTTCCTCCTCTTCGTGGCACTACTCATTTTCTACATCAGCAGGAGGAAAAAACAGAGCCGCAGGAGAGATGGTAAGCTCCCCCTTCTTCTGTCCCACCGCAGGCCTGGGTGAAATCCCCGTGGAAACAGCTCATGGGGCTGGCACCCAGAGTCTGGAAAGAAAAAACTGGAGATGGGTAGTTTCAGAATGTCAGGGCCTTCACCGGCGGTTACAGGTTGTTCCATTTTGTGGTTAGCTTGAGTTTTGAAAAACAGATTCTCAGTGGTGACAATGGGGGAGATTTGAGAAGCTCAGTCCAGGTTGGCCTCACTGGAATCCACCACCCGAAGCTGACTCTGTGCAAAGCTGTGTGGTCATGCTTTGAATGAGACATGTGTATCTATGTGGATAGAAAGATTAGCTTCAAAACACCATTTCTGTGAACCAACATCTTGTCTTCTCCTGAGGAGGGTGGCCAAGGTGGGTTCAGGACCAGTCTCCTAGGAACACAGGTAAAATTTCAGCACAGTGGGGACTCACAGGAGCACACTTGTTCTAAAACTGGGTGTTTCTATTCCCTTTCCAATTCACTTCCTTCCAAGAGGAAGTGTCAGGGCTGTGAGTGTTTCTTCCTTGAACCAGTCCTGACAACCCGCTAAGAATGAAAATGTTATGCTCGTGAGGAGCTTGCTCAAGGAGCATCCAGGCCACCCAAAGCAGTGTGTTCAGAAAATGATGTTTCTGTGGACACTGGGATGAGGGTGTTAGGGAGCGATGCTACAGGTGGGTCCAGCAAGGGGTGTCCAGTCATCAGCAGGACGTGAGGACAGGTGGATGGGTCCTCAGGTTCTCACAAGCTCACATTCACAGCAGGACTGGTCCCCCCCATGTGGGGTCTCTCCCTGGAGTGGGCCTGGCACTCCCAGGCCAGCTGCCTCTGCAACCACCCAAACAAAGACCTAGTCTGCACCTCCCCAGGAAGTGGTGGCCTTGGGCCACCTTTGGATTTATCTTCCTTACTTTAGACGTCTTTCCTCAGGCCTCCCTCTGGCCACTGCTCCAGCATGGCCCCAAGCTCCCACCTCCCTCTCTCCTGCACCCTCCACCCCCGTGGGGTTAGTCCCATTAGCACACACGGTTTCCTTGGCCCTACTCGGGCAGTTTTCCATCCCCATTCCCCCTGCAAACTCTCCTTCCTCACTGCTTAAGAGTCAAAGATCCCATGCTTGCACCTCACATGCCACCCGGTGGCAAAACAACTGTTCTCTCATGAGGCTGAAATGACCAACATGATGATCAACTCACACTGACAAAGGAGTTGGCTGTGCCAGACCCTAATCTGTAATATGATGCTTTTTAAAAATGTATTTATTTTTAATTGGGGGATAATTGCTTTACAGTGTTGTGTTGGCTTCTGCCATATATCAACATGAATCAGCCATAGGTTTACCCATGTCCCATCCCTCTTGAACCTCCCTCCCTATTTTGATGTTTATATTCACTATCTCATCCAACTTTCTGCATGATCATATGAGACAGATTATATTCCTTCAGGTGAAGTTTAAGTTCAGTGAGGTTAAATGCTTTGTCCCAAATACTGTGGCCAGTAGGCTGAGTTAGGACAAGGGTAAGGTGAACAAGGATCCCCAGGTACAAAAGTTGAGGAGACCTCCACCCCCAGGGTTGACCCTGCCTTTGCACAGCCCCAGGGGTTAGGGCCGCCTTTGGTTTTTTGCCCTGGGTGGCTGTTCGCTTCATCTAGTCCAGGCCTAGTGCTGAGCAACCAGGAGATGCAGTGAGAGAGGAGCACATTGAGGCTGGAGGGATTCCATGCAGGCGTGGAGCAATGTGGGCTGCAGCTGGAGTTGCGCGCATGGGTGTGCTGGGGCCCACAGTCCTGCTCTGACGGGGGGCTGCACAGAGCTCTGATGACTTGCCTTGTCTGTCCAAGCCAACCTGAGGCGTCCGCCCCTTGGCCGTACCCCTCTCTTCCTCCCAGAACTCATGGGGCTCTCTGTCTGCATCTCTCTAGTGACCCTGGACCCTTACCAGAGACTGACATAGTGATTCGCAGTCCTGGTTTGTGCTGCTTGTTGACTTTAGGCTATCTAAGAAGAGTGCTTGTGTCTGAGCCATCACAGGCACTTAGCAATGGTAACTAACACCTGGAAGATAGGGAATAAGCATTCTAAAAACAAATGAACAAAACAGCGGGTGACCAGACTAGCAGTAAGCAAATGGCCAGCTCCAGCTTGCAGTCCAAGGATGGAAAAAGGCTTTCCCACGGCCCCATAGCTGGGACCTGGGGTTGGGGCTCAAAGTCCTCTGCATGGCCTCATGGCACCACCTCTGCCTCCTGGAGGCACCAAAGATGGCACAGAAGATATATTTTTCCCTTGCTGTGCATTTCACTTTTTGTGCTCATAGCACAGCAGCAGCTCCTCACCAAAACCCCAGCATTTGGCTTTGAGTCTTTGCGTTCAGAGTCACCCACTGCCTGGATTTCCAGCAGTCAGAGGAGGGTGCTTGGGCTTTCCTGATGGCTCAGCTGGTAAAGAATCTGCCTGCAATGCGGGAGACCTGGGTTTGATCCCTGGGTTGGGAAGATCCCCTGGAGGAGGGAACGGCTACCCACTCCAGTATTCTGGACAGAAGAATTTCATGGGCTGTACAGTCCATGGTGTCACAAAGAGTCAGACACGACTAGCAACTTTCACTTCACTTGTCACCTGAAGTCACAGGGTGGTGCTCAGAGAGGGCACGTGTTTCCTAACATACACCCCGGTACTGATGTGAGCAGCCGTCCGCCCCGGGGAGGGATCCTCTTTCTAGCTTTCTAGAGAACACTGTGAGCATGGCTTTGGGCACAGGGAAGGAAATACCTAACTTGTAGCCCAAAGGGGGCCAGAGGGGCCACCGGGGCCCTCCAAGCCTATGGCACCTGAGCATCCTCAGATTTCCTGTGTGACTTTAAAACAGCAAAGGAAAATTACATTTCTCTGAGTCGTAGGCCTGTCTTCACGGATTGCCATCACAGAAAGCAGAAAATCCCAGAGAGGTGAGTGACCAGAGGAGGAATTTTTCTTCCAAGTTCAAGAACATAGGGCTGGCTTATGAATTTCTGAGAAACTAAAATGTTTCTAAGGACTAAACAGCCCCTTGCATATATCCCAACCCCTCGCCAGAATGTGGGTGAATTACAGAAGTGGGTGAAAGGTAGATCTCAGAGACCCATCTGAAGGCAGGTGGTTACTAACATCCTTTCTGACTGTGTGTGTTTGTTGCTCAGTCGTGTCCGACTCTTTGTGTCCCCGTGGACTGCAGCCTGCCAGGCTCCTCTGTCTGTGGGATTCTCTAGGCAGGAATGCTGGAGTGGGTTGCCATATCCTTCTCCAGGGGATCTTCCTGACCCAGGGATCGAACCCGGGTCTCCCACACTACAGGAAGATTCTTTACCATCTGAGCCACCAGGGAAGCCCCTCTCTGACTACTACAGATCCTATTATAAGGGCTCTGACCCTGAGTGGTGCTACGGTGTGATGCCTGGGGTGACTCTGAGGCAGGGCTGGGGTCTGAGTGCCCTCTCTGCCCCCTGGAGATCCAGGCATCAAGTTCTCCAGCGGATTCCTTGCCTCTGACTCCCTGAGTTCTCTGAAGCCCTGGGCTGTCCCTCTATCTTGCTGGTGGGCCTTTCTGTCCTCCCCCTCAAGACCTGGAGTCTCTGGCGAGGAGAGGTGGCTTCTGCCTTCTCATCGTATCCTCCCCAGAGCAGCTAGCATGCTGTGGTGTGCACAGGAGGTGCGCTCGGTATTGTTACGCCGATCCTGATTTTTGCCAAGAGAACTCTTCAGAGAACTCTTCTTTGATCCTTGCAGATGAGGAGCTGGAGATAAAAGCACAGAGAGCGATCCTTGAGGAAAGAGGCCGGAAGCCTCAACAGACTCCAGTCTCGACTCCTGCAAATCCAGGCATGTCCCAAACTCCTCCAGTACCTGGCCATCGTTCTCAGCCCCCCGCTCATCGTCCACGGGCTCTTGGCCCCCGTGTCCAGCCCCAGCAGAAGAGGCTTCCTCCGACGCCAGGCACACAAGTTCACCAGCAAAAGGGCCCTCCCCTCCCCAAGCCTCGCGTTCAAACAAAACCTCCCTGTGACGCCGAAGAAAACTCCTAACTCTGCCGCAGCTGTCCTCTTCCTCTCATCAAAAGAGATGAAAACCCGTCCTTTCCCATAAAAGGCACTGTGGAATTTCTCCACTCCGGGTGTGCACGCCCACACCTCCATCCTCCAGCAAGGGTGCTCTCCAAGCAGACCACGATCACCTCCCCAGCCCGTGAGCCACAACCAAGTGAGTTGCAGTCTGTGACTTCTAACGCAGCCAGGCTGCCTGATGTCTGCAGTCTCTGGCCCCCTTCCCCGATCACCGCTTCTCCAGGAAGGGAATAAAAGTGTGCACACGAGGACTGGGTGATATAGCACAGATTCCCTCTCAGAGCACGTGCCCATGTCAGATGTCAAGCAGTCACTGTGGCCGTGTCTTGTACAAGCAGCTTCCTGCTTGAGACACTCTTGGTTTCTTATGTGCCTGGTGGACACTTGCCCACTGTATTGGGAGTAGCAGTGAAATAAAAGCCTTGACTTGACCCCAGGTGTCATCTAGTGCTGAATGGGAAAGAGGCTATTTGGTGCGGTATGACAGCGCGACCAAATTTGGCCATCCCAATTCAACCAGTTCCCCTTCATCCCCCACCAGAACAACTGACATCCACTCCCCAGGCTCCAGGTGCAAAGCTGGACCCACGGCCTACTGGTAGATTTGTATAAGGAATTGAAATCTCTATGCACAGACTTCAATAAGAAGCACCAGAAAACATAACCTCATTTGCAGTTTTACTTCCTTGGTTCTTCAGACAGGTTCATGGTGAAGCATCCTTGAAAAGAGGGGGATCCATAAAGACGGGAGGTTCCACGAGCCTGTCAGGCAACATGCAAAAGGAGCAGGCTGAGACACAACTCGGTCGAAGCAAACCCCAGGTCTTAAATGACCATGATTAAAAGGTCAGGCCCCACCCTCAGCTGGCAGTCATGCTAGTTGTACTTTGAGGGAAGTGGGGGAGAAAGAAAAAGAAAAAAACAGTTTACAGTTAAGGTTCTAAAGCGATAGATGGTGAGAAGGCACCTGGCTGCAATGTTGGCACCGTGCTGTTTGCGGTCCCGCCCGCCCGCCCGCCTTCTCCCAGCCTCTTAGACTTGTTAAACCCTGTCAAGCTCTGGCAGGAAGCTCTGAGGTCTAAACCGCAAAGTCTCTGTACATTCAGGACTTCCTGTGAGAGCTCACAGAGGGTTGAGCTGCTCTTTTCTCTGAACCAGGGCTTCTATTGTTTTAACACCCAGAGTTAATTATTAAGAATAATGATGAATGAAAGCCCATCGACTCCTGAAATTCTAACATGGAGTCTAGTCAAGTGACAGTCATCATGAGATCCACTAGGAAGAGAAAGGAAGAGAAAGAGAAAGGCCCCCCTTTCTCCTTCCTCGTTGCAATCCTGTGCCATTCCATCAGCCATCCTGCCAGAATAACTCCTAACCCATTCCCTTCCTGAAGCCCTCCCCGGCCTTTCCAGCCCTGCGCTCTGCCTTTTTTCCACCATCTTGTGGCATACATATGGTACAGTGCCTGTAACTATTCAATCCCTACATCACTTACTCATTCAACAAACATTTATTGAACTTGTACTACCTTCCAGGCTCTGTGCTAAGTGCTAGAAACACAGAGGTGCACACATCTTTGCTTTCAAGGTGCTCAGGTTGGGGGAGGGGTGGACTAATTACAGGATAAATGTAACCGTGTGATAAGTCTAGGTTAGAGGCCAATACAGGAGCCCAGATGAAGGACTTAGAATCTGGATTGGTTGGCAGGACTGGGTAACCCAGAAGGCTTCCCGGAGGAGGTGGCCTTTGAATTGAGTTGTAATAGTGTTCTTGCCTGGAGAATCCCAGGGACAGGGGAGCCTGGTGGGCTGCCGTCTATGGGGTCGCACAGAGTCGGACACGACTGAAGTGACTTAGCAGCAGCAGCAGCAGATGAGTCGAAAGAACTGCTGAAGCAGAGGTGTAGAATTAGCCCTGTAGAGGGAGCAGCAGGGGGCAAAGCCCACGCTGACTATCTGTTGAGGTAAATGTTATTCCTTTATCAACTACTGTGTTTCATCAGTTTGAAGACACTATTGATTTTAACTGGCGCCATTATTTACACACCATTTGAAAGAAAAAGTACTCTCAATTGCACTTTAACAAATGCTAAGATACAATCAATTTATAGTTTCAACCCTATTCCTGAGGTGTTAAAATGTGAAAAAAAAATGTGTTTAGAATTAATGAAATGCATAGTTAAAAAGCCTCCTGAGGACTTTGGCCATTTCTCAGCATTGCCCCTACCACTTTACTGAAAATTTCACTGGCCAGTTGATTCAGTGGGTGAGTACAGTCTTGATGAAATAAAAAGAAACAAACATCCGTGGCATCTATTGGGTTGGCCAACAATTTTGGGTTTTTCTGTAATGAAAAACCCAAACAAACCGGCTGGCCAACTCAATACATATGTAAAATACACTTCCTGGCCTGCTGGAATCTCCGCCATGAGGCGGAAAACACTGGCCTTGCTTGAAATTTGTGCTGATGTTGTGTGACCTCCCACTGACCTTGTCCCAGAGTGTGGACTTTCTGAGATGTGGTCGGGCCAGCTACAGAATAGCTTGTGAAGCCTGTGAGGGAAAAAAAAATGATGATTCAGTAGCTTAGGTTGGGGCCCAAGCTTCTATTTTTAACAATAACAATTCTAAGGGGTTTTCAAGTAGGGAACCACTGGTCTCCTGGTCCTGTGACTGGTCAAACCTGAGGACTTGATAGATAATACAGCACTGTAAGAAAAACAACAGCCCAGTTAAACAATCCCCCGTAGATAACATCTACTGCAAGGAATGAAGCCTGGTTGAAAGACATATTTAGGTAATTGGAGACACTGGAACACTCTAGAGTGTCACATAAAGGAAAATTCCAGTCTTTTTTGATAGATTCCCTGCTCTTCCTAAAAGCAGTCTGATTCCAGCAGCTGGGTCAAGCCTAGCTCAAGGGGACCTTGGCTGTGGATTGGCAATTTCATCTCAGTCTTTCCTATGCAGTCTCTAGTGTGGAACTCAGCTGTGCTGGCTGGGCTACAGCCACATGTTTCCTCAAGCTCACCGACGTGTCCCCCACCGCAGGGCCATTGCACATGCTGACCCCACTGTCCACACTCCTCACCTGGCCTTTCATTTATCCACACTCTTCTCTCACGAAAGAGACCTTTCCTGAACTCTGCTGTGACATGAACCTGATGAGACCATTTCATCTCTGTGTCTCAGTCTGTGGTCCTCCAGGTCAAAGGAGGGGGAGGCCCACAGGTATAGCAGCCAAAAGGTTTTGACTCTCTCTCACTGGCTTGCGAGCTTGAGCTATTTACTCAGCCTCTTTGAATATTGGTTTCTTTATCTCTAAAATGGAGATAACACCTCACGGGGTTGAAATGAGGATTAACTAGAAGTAATATGTGTAAATGTGACTGGCATGTCCTGTGTACAGAAGAAATCTAATAACCGTGAGCTTTCTTTCTGGCTTGATATCTGAGAATAAATACGCTGGATAGCAGATATAAATGGCCCAGTTATTGGAAAGAGACACAGCCCATTTTGAATTAATAAATAAGCACTCTGTAAGGTGACTTGGGCTTCCCCGGTGACTCAGTGGTAAAGAATCTGCCTGCCAATGCAGGAGATGCAGGACACATGGATTTGATCTCTGGGTTGGGAAGACCCTCTGAAGGAGGAAATGGCAACCCATTCTAGTGTCTTGCCTGGGAAATCCCATGAGCAGAGGAGCCTGGCGGTCTATGGTCCATGGAGTCACAAAGAGACTGAACAACAACGATGAGGTGACTTAGTGTGCTGTGAGTGTGATTCACCTGAGTGAGTTTCGTAATATCTGGCCACATAGGACAAACAAATAAAATTCTATTCAGTTCAGTTCAGTTCAGTCACTCAGTTGTGTCCGACTCTTTGCAACCCCATGAATCGCAGCATGCCAGGCCTCCCTGTCCATCACCAACTCCCGGAGTTCACTACCAGACATATTAAAAATGAAAGAACATGATCTCTGAGACTGCCCCACAAAGCCAAGTTTGAGCCACCAGCCACCTGCCACCTTACTGGCCGCCCTGATGCAGGGCCACCCTGATGACACATCTGGACACCACTCCAGATGGTTTAAAACCACAAAATGTGGTTTATTCACAGCAACACAGAGCAGGGGATGGGGAGGCAGGGGGCAGCCCTGTTGTTTCTGATAGCCTACCTCTGATAAGGTCTGAGATCTCCCCAGGGGTCCTAGCTGGCATCAGGAAGGGGCTTACAGCAAATGCTGGCAGAGGGCAATCGATTTCATGAATTGTATCGAACAATCAGGCAGTCCCAGAGGTCCCAAATGAACTGTGACAGCAGAACCCAGCCAATGGACTGGGGAGGTAAAATCTGGATTGTAGGGTGCATGTATGCTAAATCGTGTCTGACCCTTTGCGACCCTATGGCCCATAGCCCACCAGGTTCCTCTGTCCATGGAATTCTCCAGGCAAAAATACTGGCGTGGGTTACCATGCTCTCCTCCAGGGGATCTTCCTGACTCAGGGATTGAACCCATGTCTCTTCCATCTCATGAACTGGCAAGTGGGTTCTTTACCACTAGTGCCACCTGGGCGCTGCCTTCAAGGTGAGAACAGGGAAGGAGTGATGGCAAGGCTGTGCAGTTTCTAGTCAAGGGTAGCAGCTTAACTCATGTGTTAGCCTTTACTCTCTTCTGAAACCTAACAAAAATAACATTAAGCTTAAAAAAAGAAAAGACATCAACCACAAGGACAAAGAGAAGGAAGAAAACGTAGCATAATTAAAAACAGAGAGATCAAAGACAACATTTCTGCTAAATGTTGCCACCAGGCTCTTCCCCCACCTAGTTTGCAGAAATCAGACGAGTATTCATGATATTTTCAGGCAGAATATTGGAAAAGATTCATCATATCAAAAAGAATCTTATCAAATAACCTTACTGAAAAAGATCTAATGATGCTGACGTCCAGAGTTTCCCAATAAAACCACCCAGCTAAGTGGACCCAGAGTAAAGTTTGCAGTCATTAAGCACCTTCTACTCACAGAGATTTTGGTCTTTACTCTTCCTTCATCTCCAATTACAGTCACACTAGGGATTAGGGTTTCAACATATAAATTTTGGTGGATATAATTAGTCCATAACAATGCTGAAGTGCTGTCTAACGTTCCTAAGGGCCAGAAGGCTCTATGTGTCCTATGGAGAAAGACCCATGTGTGACATAAGCCTCACTACAGCATGAGTTGCGGTGCTGTTGGCCATGAGTTCAGCACTAATGCGGCAACCATGTATTCTAAATTAGGTGTCTCTGAACAGAGACACACATAAAATAAAGTTCTGTATTGATCACTGGATAAAAATGTTGTGACCAGAGGCTCACAGGAACTGTACTTCCCCTGGGAACAGAGGTTCAGGATTTGCTAAGTCAGTGTTCGTAGTGGCTTTACAGAACACAACACTGTGAATAATGATTGACTGCATATATGTTTCTTTTTCCCTCTTGCACTGCCTTCAGATTCACTCCCCTCACTCTCTCTGCCATCACCAGGCTGACAGGACTGTTGCCCACAATCGCCCTGGTGATGAGGCACCCCAGGCAGGGCCAGGAGAGCATAGATGGTTTACAAATTCCCCTGACCTATCCCTTTCTCCCCCAGGCTGTGGACATATATCCCCTCGGGTCCCCTTGCTCACACTCCTGCTCACAAAGAGCCTTTGGTCTTCTCAGAGGGTTCTCTTTTATGTCAGTTTTTCCTATCCATGTTTTTTTCCCTCAAATAGTTCTGTAGTTTGCAAAGAGTTAATTTTGGAGGACGGGACCATCAGCACAAGCTGGTTCATTGACTTGTCAGAAATACAATCAGGGAGGATATTAGTAACATGATGTAAGAACAACCAAGTGGAAATATAAATATGAAAAATACAGTAGTTGAAACAAAAGACATAATAGTTGGGATAAGTAGCAAGATAGATACAGTGAAAGAATGAATTAAGAAGCTGTAAAGTAAATATAAAGAGATTTTTAAAAATAAGAGAAATATTTAAGAGATATGAGGGATAAAATACCAATAGTCAGATAAAAGGGATCTCACAAGAGGAAAAAAAAAAAAAACACAAAGAGGAGAAAATGAAGACTATGATATGGAGCCAAACAGAAAACATAGTAACCCTCCAAATTAGATGCGTTACTCTGAAGTAGAATCAGTGAAGACTAAGAGAAAATTCTGAAATGTTTCCAGAGAGAGAAAGCAAGCAGCATACATACAAAGAAACAAGCATCGGATTTACTTTATACCTCTCAGTAGCAACAGGATGTGAGAAGATAAAAAAGCAATGCTATTTTTAAAATGTTGTACATAGAATTTTATATTCAGCCAAACTGACACTGAAATGTGAGGATGTAAGAGAAAATATTCTGGATATAACAAATATATTTTCTGACATACAAAACCTCAGAAACTACGCTATACATAGACTCATTTTGAAAAACCGCTAGAGGAAATATTCAAAAAAGAGGAAATAAACCCGGCAGATACTGTGGAGAAATGTGGAGTTAGGGTGATTAAGGAGCCTAGCAAAAGTGTTGGGCCAAAAAAAAAAAAGTGAGGGTTAAAGAAAAAAAGCAAAGGAAAAACTATGTTCATAAGAATCCAGAAGTAAAATCTGACCTAGGCTCTATTAGTTTGGTGTGTGTGTGTGTGTGTGTGCTGTTTCCTCTGCTGTTGTGTGTATTGTGGGTGAGATGGGGGAGCAGAGTCCAAACAGGTGAGACAGCATGTTAAATTACCTTCCTTGTCAGAGAGAGGAAATAGACACTGACATTCAGTGAGTCAGGAAGAATAAATAAACAAATATGTATCTTAAGGTAAGGGCAACCTCTGTACGAACAAAAATTAAACATGTTCTTTTAAGCCAGCAGAAGAAAATCACATCCACTCAATAAACAGTAAAGAAGGTTAAAACAGGAAAAAAAATATATATATATATATCAGTAATGGAAAAAAAAAAAAAAAAAAAAAAAAACCATGAAAAAAAAATCAGTAATGGAAACTTGAAAATAAGAAGGCAGAAACAAGTCCTGATATAGAGATTATAATAAATGTACATGAATTAAGCTCACAAATCAAAAGACATCAAATGTCAAATTGGACATTTTAAAAGATCCAACAGTGTATTATCTACAGAGGAGACATTTACAACAAAAGAATATAGAAAGGCTGAATAGAAAAAGATACCAAGCAAAAATAAGTAAATAAACAGATATCAAGCTAAAAAGATGAGACTGCTGCTGTTGCTGCTAAGTCACTTCAGTCATGTCCGACTCTGTGAGACCTCATAGACAGCAGCCCACCATGCTTCCCCATCCCTGGGATTCTCCAGGCAAGAACACTGGAGTGGGTTGCCATTTCCTTCTCCAATGCACGGAAGTGAAAAGTGAAAGTGAAGTTCCTCAGCCGTGTTTGATTCTTCGCGACCCCATGAACTGCAGCCTACCAGGCTCCTCTGTCCACGGGATTTTCCAGGCAACAGTACTGGAGTGGGTCGCCATTGCCTTCTCCGAAAGACGAGACAGGAGTCTTAAAACTTGACGAAAGAAAATTCAAGGGACAAGGAAGGAAATCATATACTGGTAGAAAGAACAGTAGAGCAAATACATATAAACCTAAGAATATTCCTCAAAAAACATAAAAGACAGGGGCTTTGCTGGTGGTCCAGTGATTAAGACTTCACACTTCCAATATAGGGGCATGGGTTTAATCCCTGGTTGGTGAACTAAGATCCCACATGCTGTGGGGGGTTGCCAATATGTGTGTGTGTATATATATATATTTATATATAATGAAAACTGATAGAACTTGATAAAAAAACATGCAAATTAATAATTTTGGTTGGAAATTTTAACATAAAAAATCATAGAGGAGAAAGCTGAGTCTTCAGAAATGAATAGGTTAAACAGAGAAAAAAATAAGCAGTGATACAGATGATTAGAATGTTTCAATCAAAAAGCTCATTTCATCTATACCCAATAGAGTACATATTCTTTTTGAGTACAGATAAAAGAGTTTTAAAAAATTAATCACATACTAGGCCACAAAGGAAATTACAAGGAAGTCTAAAGAATGAGTGTTATTCAGATTACATTTTTCAATCATAATGAATTAAATTGAAAAATATTTTTTAAGAGACAGTGAAAAGAAATCTATGTCAGATTATCAGAAAATGTTACTTTTCTAGACATACATTATTCCTAGAAAAATAGAAGACATATTGTTAAGTAATTCTTGGGTTAGTACTAAAATCACCAAGGAAGTAAATATGTAAAACCAAATGATAATGAAACTGCTGCTGCTGTTGCTTCTAAGTCACTTCAGTCGTGTCCGACTCTGTGCGACCCCATAGACGGCAGCCCACCAGGCTCCCCCGTCCCTGGGATTCTCCAGGCAAGAACACTGGACTGGGTTGCCATTTCCCTCTCCAATGCATGAAAGTGGAAAGTGAAAGTGAAGTCACTCAGTCATGTCTGACTCTTAGCGACCCCATGGACTGCAGCCCACCAGGCTCCTCGGTCCATGGGATTTTCCAGGCAAGAGTACTGGAGTGGGGTGCCATTGCCTTCTCCGATAATGAAACTACTACATGTTAAAATTTGAAAACCACATTTACAGCAGTACTGAGAGATAAATATGTAGTTTTTATCAAGATATTATACAGGTGGAAAGCAAATGAAGGCTAGTAGTCAGGAGGATGAGAAAAGAATAAGCAAAGAAACAGAAAGAATAATAATAAAGATGGAATAGAAATTAGAGAACTAGGGTTTCCCTGGTGGTCCAGTGGTTAAGAATCTGTTTTGCAATGTAGGGAACACTGGTTCAATCCCTGGTCTGGGAAGATCCTACATGCCACGTGGCAACTAAGCCCGTGAAGCACAACTACTGAGCCCTCGCACCTGACAACCCATGCCCTGCAACAAGAGAAGCCACCTCAGTGAGAAGCCCACACACTGCAAGTAGAGAGTGTCTCCCACTCGCCACGACTAGAGAAATTCTGAGCACAGCAATGAAGAGCCACTGTAGCAGTAAATAAATAACAATTAAAAACAAATATTTTAAAAGAATCAGTGAAATAGCAAAACTAGAGAATATTAATAAAAAATAAATGGGTGTTTTAGAAAGAGTAACAAGACAGCCCTGTGGTGAGACCACTTAGGGGAAAAAAAGAGAGCTAGAAGATTCAAATTAAAAACAAAATACAGAATGTAAGTGAGGGAATAACTACAGAGACAGCAGAAATTTACAAATTAATAGAAGAGTATTATGAATAACTATACACTAATATTTTTAAAACTAAGGAAATCTGCTACATTTCTTGAAAAATATAAAAAGCAATACTGGCACAAGAGACACAAAATTAGAATAAACTATGAAGTGTTTAAAAAAATGGATATATTAGCACTCTCCCTTTAAAAAAATTTCCAGTATATTTTACAGGTGACTTTTATGAAATGTCCATGGAATGCTAATTTCTATCTTATACAAGTAATTTCAGAAAATGGAGAAGGAGTGAAAACTGCCCAGTTCAATTTATGAAGTTAATATAATACTGATTCTAAAACTGAATTAAGAGTAATATAAAAAAGAAAGTATGAGTTCATTTCACTTACAAATGGAGATTTTTAAAAATCCTAGATAAAATATTAATAAACAAAGCCATCATTATATATTTTTTTAAATGTATCATGATCAAATAGAGTTTATCCAACAAATGCAGGGAAACATCAACTTAAAAATAATGTGGCCTTTCTTAATGGTTCAGTGATAAAGAGTCTGCCTGCCAAGCAAGAGACCTGGGTTCGATCCCTGGGTCAGGGAAGATCCTCTGGAGAAGGAAATGGCAACCACTCCAGGATTCTTGCCTGGAAAATCCCATGGACAGAGGAGCCTGGTGGGCTACAGTCCATGGGGTTGCAAAGAGTTCAACTTGACTTAGTGACTAAACAACAGCAGCAGCAGCACCAACAAAATGACAAAATAGCTGAAAGGAGAAAAATCATAATTATCTGATTAGCATATAAAAAAATCATATAAAAAAAGCAATAACATTTGACTAAAAGCTTTAGCACAGTAGGACAGTCATGGTCACTAATTGGCTCCGCTTGGATTGATTTGAAAGTTGACCTGGCTGCATGGTTGCCAAAGTAAAGACTACATTTCCCATCCACCCTTGCTACTCGATGTAGATAAGTATTTAGGCTCTCTCTAAAGGGATGTGCTCTGAGCCATCTGGCAGTGCAGAGTCAAATCAAGAATTCACACAGCATTTGACCTGACAAATCTATCCTTGGGTGTATATATCTTAGAGAAATAGCTGCACAAGCCCATATGTATTCTTATAAAGAATTAGAATTATAGGTAATCTAGATGGTGACCAAGAGAATGGGTAAGCATATTATACAATGCTTGTGCTTGTATACAATGCTTGTATACAATTAGAAACAAAAAATGGAATGAGTACACAGCAGTAAAGAGACATCTTAAAAATAATACAGCTAATAAATTAGTGTTTGCCAGGGGAAAGCAATTATAAAGGGATAGATGAGAGAGTTCTTCATGGTGATGGAATAGTTCAGTATTAATAGATTCATTGCATAAATCTGTACCTGGGACTTAATTGCATAGAGCTACACACACACACACACACACACACACACCCAGAATTCATGTGAAAACCAAATAAAATCAGTGATTTAGTCAATAGGATGGTACCAATATGTAGTTCCTGGTTTTGAAATTGTAATATTGTTATACTATAAGATGTCACCATTGGAGAAATCTGAGTGAAGGATTTACTGGACTCTAGGTACAATTTTTGCAACTTCCTATGAATCTATAATTATTTTACCAAAAAAAAAAAAAAAAGAAAGTTGGGTGGATAAGTCTATCGACTATTCCAGAACAATGAGACATTTTTGCAATAAATTATAAGACTAAAGGAGAGACCAAAGGCAAGCCAGGAAAAGCCATCCATATAAATACTATGCAATCAGAGTCCAGAAGCAATTGCAGAACTAGGGGCAAAGGTGTCAGAGATGTCATTAGATCTTTGCTCTCCTGCTGTAATTTCATTTCCTGACCAAGAATATTATGATATACTTGTATGGCAGAAGGTTGGTATTTGGCTCATAGGGTATGAGACTGTGGAGAGCTTGGTCCTCAGTCATTAATGCTCTGCTCTCTTTATTACAGCAGTGAATAAATCCTAATCTTAAAAAAAAAGTTATAAGAAGCTTCCCTGGTGGCTCAGTGGTAAAGAATCCACCTGCCAATGTAGGAGACACGCGGTAGATCCCGGGTCCAGAAAGATCCCATATGCTGTGAGGCAACTAAGCCCGTGCACCACAACTATCGAACCTGTGCTCTAGAACCTGGAAGCCGCAGCTGCTGAGCCCACACGCCCTAGAGCCTGCACTCCGCGACAGGAGTAGCCACTGCAGTGAGAAACCCGCGCATCGCAACCAGAGAGTAGTTGCGGCGGGCTCTTCACAACTAGAGGAAAGCCTGCGCGGCGACAAAGACCCAGCACAGCCAGAAATAAATGAGTAAACAAAGTTATAAAACCAAGCTTTTAAAAACTTATAAAATACGAGCGCTGCTTAAGAGCCATTCTTACTTCCATGTCCTCTAAGAAAAGGCCAAACGCTTTACTGCCATGCTTTGAAGCACCTCTCAACCTCACTCTGGCCTGCCTCTCAAGTATCTTCTCACATTTATCCCTATTACTAAATTCTAGGCATGTGGACTTTCTTCAGTTCTTTCCAATATATTTAAACTCTCACATCTAGGCCTTTGCATATACCAGTCTCACTTCCTTATTTGCCTAATTTCTATTTGTCCTTCTAGTTCCAGACTAAATATCCCTCTTCTTGCCTCAGACCCCAGTCATGTTCCCTAATGGGCTAGAGTACTAGGCCCCCATCCCAAATTCCTCACAGCACCATGACCATCCCCTTCCACAACTTTCCAAAGACTTTAGACAGTCACTTGCTTACTGCTATCTTTTGTGCTAGACTATGTGTCCTGGGTCTCTCTTGTTTGCCTCGAAGTCACCAGTACTTAGAATGGTGCTTGAAACATAGTTCAGTTCAGTTCAGTTCAGTCGCTCAGTCGTGTCCGACTCTTTGCGATCCCATGAATCGCAGCATGCCAGGCCTCCCTGTCCATCACCAACTCCCGGAGTTCACTCAGACTCACATCCATCGAGTCGGTGATACCATCCAGCCATCTCATCCTCTGCTGTCCCCTTCTCCTGCCCCCAATCCCTCCCAGCATCAGAGTCTTTTCCAGTGAGTCAACTCTTCACATGAGGTGGCCAAAGTATTGGAGTTTCAGCTTTAGCATCAGTCCTTCCAAAGAAATCCCAGGGCTGATCTCCTTCAGAATGGACTGCTTGGATCTCCTTGCAGTCCAAGGGACTCTCAAGAGTCTTCTCCAACACCACAGTTCAAAAGCATCAATTCTTTGGCGCTCAGCTTTCTTCACAGTCCAACTCTCACATCCATACATGACCACAGGAAAAACCATAGCCTTGACTGGACGGACTTTTGTTGGCAAAGTAATGTCTCTGCTTTTCAATATGCTGTCTAGGTTGGTCATAACTTTCCTTCCAAGGAGTAAGCGTCTCTTAATTTCATGGCTGCAGAAATATAGTAGGTGCTCAATAAATATTTTAAGCAAATTCATCCATTTAATCATCAAAATATATTTGCACAGGTGTAACTGGTTCAGAGGGCTTCCCAAGTGGCTCATCGGTAAAGAATATGCTTACAATGCAGGAGATGCGGGCTCAATCCCAGGGTTGGGAAGACCCCTGGAGAAGGACATAGCAACCCACTCCAGTATTCTTGCCTGGGAAATTCCATGGACAGAGGAGCCTGGCAGGCTACAGTCATGGGGTCACAAAGAGTCAGGCTTGACTTGAGTGACTAAACAACAGAAACAAAGCGGAGGAGTCAGAGGCCTGCCTCAGAACCACATCAGCTGACCAGAAGTACTCAATGTGTACGTTCTTCTCACAAGAACAGGATGTGCCTGGTCAGGCCTCATCTGGGAACTAGGACAGTGTTGTGTCCACAGATCAGGCGATGACCAGGACCATCTGTGAGAAGTGGGCAGGCGGCAGCCAGGGAAGAGCTCAGAGACCTGGTCCCCACGTGGAGTGCGCTTAAGAATCTTAAACAGGGAAGCGACCCTGAGGGATGGGATGGGGAGAGAGGTAGGAGGGGGGTTCAGGATGGGGAACACATGTACACCCGTGGCGGATTCATGTCAATGTATGGCAAAAACCACTACAATATTGTAAAGTAATTAGCCTCCAATTAAAATAAATAAATTAAAAAAAAAACAGGGAAGCAATTTCCAGAAAACAGAAATACCAATGTGGATATTTATATCTTTCCCACCTCCACAATTATCAGACTGAAAGTTGACCCTCCGAAGACTCTGGGAGAAGGCAGGTGGTCTGAAGAGGTGGGTTTCCTGCCAGAGAGCTGTCCACAGAGACTCTAGCTGCTTCCTTTTTCTCCGTTTCAAAGTCAGGCCATTGAGACTGACTTTATGAGATGCTGCTGGGGTGAAACTGGCTGCATGTGCCTTAAGAGTGCTGACATCAGCAGTAGCCTGATGACAGCAGAGCATCTCACCTCAAGTGGGAACGCTGAGTAACCTGTGTGTGAATGAGCAGGTCCCACGTCACCGTCTACCAGAGGAGGCAAACCCTGACGGCAAAAGCAAGGTAACTGTAACCTCGACTGGCCACACTGGTCATCAACACCTGCCCTCAGGGAGCTGATAAAGAGACCCAGCGTGACTGCTGGTTATACACACAAACACGTTTCCCTAAGAATGTAAGCGGGGAAAGGGGCAGAAACTCCTGTTCTAGGAGCAGGCCTGTCATCTGTGTGTCCTGCTGCTCACTTCCCTGGGGCAGGGTGTTCTGTGAAGCTGTGAGAACGTGAAGTCCCTTCTGTGCTTCAAAGACTCATGTCTCAGGGCCAGGCCAGGAGTGCTCAATGGTATGATTTCTAAGGGACCAGGAAGCCCCTTGCTCCCCCATCCCCTTGATGGCTCCCATCCCCCTGGCTGATAACTGAAATCCCACTGTGAAAGTTTCGAGTTTTTCAGTGTGGAGCAGGAACAACCTGAGGACTCAGAGCCACATGTGAGACCATCAGACTGACCAATGATTTTAGGATAAGCATCCTGACTTTTCAGTGATTAGGTAGCTATGTCAGTTTCCTCACTGACATTCTTTTATTCAGTCAGGCAGGTATTCCAGGATCTAAGATACCTTTTTTTTTTTTTTTCACATATTCACTTCATTGGGAAGCAGACTGGGCCTGTGCACATTTTATTTTTCCTGGGCGTGGAGAAGGTCCCTCACCTCTGGCTTAAGGGTTTAAACCCTGCTAGAATGCAAGTCCTCCCAGAAGACTGCATAATGAGAATTTTTGTGTGGAAAGAAGGCCACGTTGGCACTGGGTGCCGAAGGTGTGGAAAAGGTAGAATGAGGTTGGGGGGCTGAGGGTGTAGTTTAGGGGCATGAGAATAATGTGGGGAGGGGATTGGGACAAGCTTTGCCCCCTCAGAACCAGACCTGAGCCTGTCCTGCTCAGAGTACATCAGGCCTCGGAGCCCCAGAGCAGAGGGGCTGCTCCTGACAGGCAGGGCAGCAGGCCCAGAGTTTTCCTGAGCAGCTGTCAGGCCCATGGAGCCACCTCTCTCCCCATGGGTAGCCTTCAAGAGCTGCTTGGAAGGTGAAAGAGAAATCTGTACTTTTCTAAGGACGAAAGTCCCCTGTTCTAAGAGAGAGAGTGTTTCCACTACCCAGAGCCCAGGAGAGAATCCTTAGGGAAGAGGCAAGAGGAATCTCGCTCAGTGGAAGCCATCTCAGGGGAGCATCCCTCAGGAGGAGTCTCCTCAGTCATCTTGCATTTCTGGGGTGGGCAGTTCTGTGGGGAGGTGCCCAGGGGAGCATTTCTCAGGGGTAGCAGTCCTGAGGGGGTGCTCTCCTCAGAAACAGCTCTCCTCACGGAGAACTTGTTTTCTCTTCGACCCTTCCTGTCATGTGGATTCTAGCCATCTCTCAGAGCCAGATCTGTTTCTGCTTCCTCACAGGACAGGATCACATACCATTATTTACACCCTCGTGGAAATTCAGTCACACATTCACAACAATGCTTCCCCTCAGCTGGCCATGAGCCATTTATGGAGACAGCTGGTGCCCTCTAGGAATCCCAGCAGGTGTGTGAAGAAGAGGGCAAGGACTACATGACAGCCTTTCTCCTTCTGCCTCAAACCATACTCTGCTGGTCCCTACCTGGACTGTAGCATTCTTTTAGGGCTCCTGGAGAGACTGGGGACAGGTAATCAACCCTCTCTTCTGTCTGCTGCCCTGGGATGAGGAAGCAGCTGGCCTGGAACTCTGCACAATGAATTGTTATAACTTCAGCCCAGAGACCTGAACCCTCAGGCTGTCAGGACCTCTGAAGAGCACCCACCATAAGAGCATGGGATACCTCACACCAGCCAGAATGGCCATCATCAAAAAAACCCACAAACAATAAATGATGGAGAGGGTGTGGAGAGAAAGGAACCCTCCTACACTGTTGGTGGGAATGTAAACTGGTACAGCCACTGTGGAGAACAGTATGAAGGTTCCTTAAAAACTAAAAATAGAGCTACCATATGACTCTGAAATCCCACTCTTGGGCATATTTCTGGAGAAAAACATGATCCAAAAGGATACATGCACCCCAATGTTCTTTGCACACTGTTTACAAATAGCTGAGGCATGGAAGCAACATAAATGTCCATCGACAGAAGAATGAATAAAGATGTGGTACATACATACAATGAACTCAGCCATTAAAAGAATGGAATAATGCCAGTTGCAGCAAATGGTTGGACCTAGAGATTGTCATACTGAGTGAAGGAAGTCAGATAGAGAAGGAGAAATATTGTATGATGTCCTTTATATGTGGAATCTGAAAAGAAAAGATACAAATGAACTTACAAAACAGTAAGAGACTCAGGCCTAGAGCATGAACTCAGACAGACTCAGACTTGTTATTCTCACAGACCTAGAGAATGAACTTATGGCTGCTAGGGGGAAGGGCAGGGAGGAAGGGATAGTTAGAGAGTTCGGGATGGTCATGTACACACTGCTATATTTTAAATGGATAACCAACAAGGACCTACAGTGTAGCGCATGGAACTCTACTCCATTTATGTGGAAGCCTGGCTGGGAGGGGAGTTTGGGGGAGAATGTATGGCTGAATTCTTTTGCTGTTTACCTGAAACCATTAAATCAAAACATTGTTGACCAGCTATACCCCAATACATAACTAAAAGTTAAAAAAAAAAAAGGAATCCGTGATACAGCATAGGTGTGGAGGGACAGCCCAATGACCTCCTAAGGATGAACAGACCTTGACAGTGGGGAAGGAGGGCAACATGAAGCAATTCTGAATTTTCTCTGGCATTAATGAGCATATAAAATTGCTTGAAACATTCAGGAAAATGCTCAGGACCCTTCTGAAGTTACCATGCCTCCTTTCTCTTAAACTTTATATTTTGTTTGTTAGTTTGGATTTTAGTTCAGAGAACTGGGAAATGGTAAGATGTGCTTTTCATTTTGCCTTTCATTCAGTCATCCATTTCTTCAGTAATTTTCTATACGAACATCTATCAGGCCAGGTACTACATTAGGCACTGGGACTAGAAGGATGAAAAATATTATATTGTGGTTTTCTCAGGATATGTGCCCAGTAGTGGGGTTGCTGAGTCAGATGATAGTTTTATTCCTAGTTTTTAAGGAACTCTCCATACTGTTCTCCATAGTGGCTGAATCAATTTACAGTCCCAAAGGAGGGTTCCCTTTTCTCCACATCCTCTTCAGCATTTGTTGTTTATAGATTTTTTCGATGATGGCCATTCAGATTGGTATGAGGTGATACCTCATTGTAGTTTTGATGTCCATTGGCAGATAAACGGACAAAGAAAATGCAGTACATATCTACAATGGAATGTTGTTGTTTAGTGGGAAAGTTGTATCTCCTTGTGCCATGAATTGCAGCCCATCAGGCTCCTCTGTCCATGGGATTTCCCAGGCAAGGATGCTGGAGCGGGTTGCCATTTCCTTCTCCAGGGGATCTTGCTGACCCAGGGATCGAACCCATGTCTCTTGCATTGCAGGTGGATTCTTTACCATTGAGCCACCAGGGAAGCGCACAATGGAATATTACTCAGCCATAAAAAGGAATGAATTTGAGGCAGCTGCAGTGAGGTAGATGAACCTAGAGCTGTTATACAGAGTGAGGCAAGTCAAAAAGAGAGAAACAAATATCATATATTAACATATCTATGTGGAATCTAGGGACTTCCCCAGTGACTCAGCTGTAAAGAATCCACCTGCAATGTGGGAGCCACAGATGTGGGTTCAGTCCCTAGGTGGAGAAGATCCCCTGGAGGAGGGCAAGACAACCCACTCCAGTATTCTTGCCTGTGGAATCTCATGGATAGAGAAGACTGGAGGGCTATACAGTCCATGGGGTCACAAAGAGTCGGACACGACCAAAGCAACTTAGCATACACGCATGTGTGGAATCTAGAAAATTAGTACTGATGAACCTATTTGCAGGGAAGGAATAAAGATGCAGACACAGATGTAGAGAATGGACCTGTGGACACAGTGAGGGAAGAAGAAGGTGGGACAAATTGCGAACTATCGTGTGTAAATAGATAGCTAGTAGGAAGCTGCTGTGAAACACACGGAGCCCAGCCTGGTGCTCTGTGATAACCTAGAGGGGTGGGATTGGGGGATGGGAGGGAGGTTCAAGAGGGAGGGGATATATATGTAATTATGACTGATTCTCATTGCTGTAAAACAGAAACCAGTACAACATTATAAAGCAACTTTCCTCCAATTAAAAATAAATTGTAAAGCAGTTAAAAAAGATATTATAGCTGGCCTAGAAAACTCACCATCCAGTTGAGGAGCACACACCTTTATTTCCCAAGTCTCATCAGCCCTGGGAATAAACAAGAGTGGAATGACAGTATAGTGGAATCTGACTTGGGTCACTGGCAAGCAATTGTTGAACGTTAAGCGCACTTTGCATCTGGGAGGCAACCCCCCCTGGAGCTACAGTTGTCTCCTGCCTTGCCTCCTTTGTTACCTTTGGCTTTCCCCCACCTCCACGTCCCAGACAGAGCCCTGCCACCCTGCTCCTGCCTCTGCATGGGGAACTTTGGGTGAACTCTTTAACTGGTTTCTGTTGAACATTTCTGCTGTGTCCTTCAAGATTTCCAGGCTCTCAGATAAAGCTCCGTAGCTCAGGTATCTCAAACACAGCATCTGCAATTTTTCTGAATCATCTAGTTATCTCACCTGAAGCAATTTCTGTCAAAATACACATGTTATCAGACCTTTTCCTGTTTTGCAAGCAAGTTGAGAGCAGGAAAGCGCTGACTGGCGTAGAAGAGGAGGGGAGATTCCTGGGGGTTGTGGGACCGACAGGTGAGCAGGAGAGCCAAGATCAGGTGTCCTCACTTCAAACCCTCCCAGGGCCAGCCCTGCAGGGCTTCAGCAGACAAATAAAGGCCCGTGGCATCCACATCTTGTTAGGCCACAGGGAGTGCCTTTAGGTCAAACCAAACTTATTTCACCTTTAAAAAAAAAAAGCGATCATTTTAAGACATAATGTGCTCAGTTGTTCAGTCATGTCCAACTCTTTGTGACCCTTTGAAGTGAAGCCCACTGGGCTTCTCTGCCCATGGGATTTCCCAAACAAGAACACTGGAGTAGCTAGCCATTTCCTCCTCCAGGTCAGCTTCCCAAACCAGGGATCCAACCTGCATCTCTTGCACTGGCAGGAAGGTTCTTTACTGCTGAGCCACCAGCGACCCCCGAAGACATAATATGTACCATCAAACATCAGAATGTGACGTTTTCTCTGCTAGGTTAATTTCGCAGTCCATCCATCCATTAAACAAATATTTGTTGATCTACTCTGTACAAGGAGTGAGGAAGGTGTGAGAAAACAGCTCATTATCTCAAAATGTTTAATTTCTAGCCAGAGAGGTAATTGGAAGGATGGGGTTTTCTTTTCTTCCTCATCCCCACCCCTTCCCAGAAAATAAACCTCCCAGAGCAACAATGATAAATGAGGTTGTTTTGTTGTTATGAAATCCACATCTTGGAAAGTGACAGTCTTGTCACATGATAAGATACAGGAAATACTCAGGTAAGAGTTTAACATTTGCCTCCTGAGAGATCTGGGGCTTCCCTGGTGGCTCAGACAGTAAAGAATCCATCTGCAATTCAGGAGACCGGGGTTCGATCCCTGGGTCAGGAAGATCCTCTTCCTCTTCTTGGGCTCCAAAATCACTGTGGATAGTGACTGCAGCCATGAAATCAGAAGACAGTTGCTTCTTGGCAGGAAAGCAATGACAAACCTAGACAGTGTGTTGAAAAGCAGAGACATTACGCTGCCAACAAAGATCTGTATACTCAAGGCTATGGTCTTCCCAGTGGTCACCTACGGTTGTGAGAGCTGGACCATAAAGAAGGCAGAACGCTGAAGAATTGATGCCTGTGGTGCTAGAGAAGACTTCCGAAAGTTCCTTGGACAGCAAGGAGATCACACCAGTCAATCTTCAGGGAGATCAACCCTGATTATTCACTTGAAGGACTGATGCTGAAGCTAAAACACCAGTATTTTGGTCATCTGATGCGAACAGACCACTCATTGGAAAAGTCCTAATGCTGGGAAAGATTGAGGGCAGAAGGAGAAGGGGGCATCAGAGGATGAGATGGCTGGACGACATCACCAATGCAATAAACATGAACTTGGGCAAACTCCAGGAGATGGTGAGGACAGGGAGGCTTGGCGTGCTGTAGTCCATGGGGTTGTAAGTAGCAGGAGATGATTGGGTGACTGGACAACAATAATCCACTCCAGTATTCTTGCCTAGAGAATTCCATGGACAGAGGATCCTGATGGGTTGTAGTCCATGGAGTCACAAAGAGTCGGACACAACTGAGTGACTAACACACACACTCTGAGAGATCTTACATTAATTTTAAATACTCCATCTGATGGTCAGCCATTGTGAGGGCTCCTTCCTCAACTTTGTTCGAGCATTCAATGTTCCCCTTCTCCCCCATCCAAGAGCAGGAGGAGATGAAACAGAGAGTAAGTCATCTGGAAGCTTAGACACAGGAAGAAGTGGGACCTGGGAGTATGTGCTATGGAGGGAAAGGGTTAAAATAACTGCCTGGGAGGAGAAAAGCAGGTGGCAGCTGGAAGGTCTGGGATGGACCCTGCCACCCAGAGCAGTTGCTCTATGTGGACCCCAAGTTTGAACAGGGAGGTCTGTGCCCATGAATCAAAGTGAGAACAAATTAAAAGATGAAGTAAACTAACCTCTGGGGCCATGAATTCTTTGGATGGCAAGGCAAGAGACAGAAATAAAGAGCTGGTTTTACACTCCCTATGATTCCATTGGTGTGTTTGACTCCATGAGACCTGGATTAGGTCACCTTTCCCATCCCCACCCACCTCCCACCCTTCCTTCACCAGCACACTCCTGGACCACAGAAGGTGGGGCAGTGAAGATGACCAGTCCTGGAACTGACTGACCAACAACTTAGAGATCATTCTTGTTTGGCTTTACCACCTTCCATGGCAGGGATGGAGGGATGGTGCCAGGTTACAGACATACACACGAATATTAAGTAGAACTCACAAAGTGCTTTGTGAGCCCAGAGAAGAGAGATGTTAATTCCTTTGGCTGTGATGAAAGGAAGGCTTGATGGAGGAAGCAGCATGAAAAGGGAGCTTTAAAGGACAACTATAATCTAGGTCTGCAGAGACAGAAGGGGAGGAAATTCCAAGCAGAGGGAGCAGAGGTGAAATGGGAATGGAAATGAGATGCGTAGTCTTTATTTATCAGGGGTGTCATGGGATATCATGTGGAAAATTATTGTGATTATTTATCTCCATGATGCTGACCTCTTTGCATCTTTGTAATAATAACCTTGGCAGGAACTTACATAAAATTCCAACTAGAACTGAATATTCATTTCTTATTTTTAACTAAGCCACAGATCAAACCAAACTTGAACACACGCACACCACTGTACTCCTAAATTTGAACCAGACAATAGAATTCTGCATAATTTAAAAAGTCATTGAACAGTAATTGTTCACAAGAAAGGTAGGTTTTAAGTTCTAAATTATGTTTCCCTTCTAAATATAATATCACATTTATTTTGGTACTCTGAGTTTGTAAGCCTTCTCTTTATTAACCCACAGAATTCAGTGAGGTGGGACCATATGTAATGATATTGATTTCTGCATGTAGCTTACAGAATCAGTCTTCATAATTAAACCTCTTTACTTTGCTATATCCGCAGGCTATCAGTCAGAGTCCTTAATTGAAAACACCATCACCTGCTTAGCTAGTTTAAGCAAAAAGGGAATTTATTATAGGCTGTTGGGTATCACCCAGACTGAGAGGGCTAGTGGGCTTAGAAGCTGCACATCTGAGTGTATAACCGATCCCAGGATTGTACCAGAAAGACCACCCTGGGCAGCACTATAGCGCTCACAGCTGATGCCAGGCACTGTGCATCAGAATCTCTGCCATGGTTCCCCCCCAAAGCAGGCATTCTGCTGGTCTTCTAAGCAAAAGATACCCCAGGTATTCCTGCTCTTCACGTGGCTCTTTTCCAAATTGAATTCTTACCCTGGGGCATCAGACAGGCGGAATCTAGATAACGTGCCTGTCTCCTACACCCACGTGGGAAGAAGGCGAACTGAGCTCTGGCTTCTATCTTAGGAAGTCCAAGTCTGCACTTGCACTCCATAATACGGGAAGTTTCCCAAATACAGGAAGCTGTTTAAATAACACGTGCCTTTGTGCGTACTAAGTTGCTTCAGTCGTGCCCAGCTGTCTGCGACCCCATGGACTATAACCCACCAGGCTCCTCTGCCCATGGGGCTCTCCAGGCAAGAACACTGGACTGGGTTGCCCTGTTCTCCTCCATGGGATCTTCCTGACCCAGGGATCAGACCTGCCTCTCTTATGACTCCTGCATGGGCAGGGGGGTTCGTTACCTCTAGCACCGCCTGGGAAGCCCAAGGTGGTCACAAAGCGTGGCCAAAGCCCACGACGCATAGCTACGGCACCATGTGCCATGATGCTATGTCAGTCAATTTTACTGCCATAAAATTCTCTGTGTTCAATTTGTTTAGCAGTCTGGAGATTTCCGTTTCTGGCAATATTGTGGATGAAATAGTCTGAGAAAATATCCCACTACAAGACATCTAGCAATTCTGGACAAAATGTATCAAATCTCCTCTAAAAGTCATGACTGATCTTGACAAAAAAGGTGGTGAAATATGAACCCGAATGAAGCTGAAGCTGGAAAACTTAGCCATGAGCTGACTCTGAAGCTGTAGCTGCCCTTTGGATATTTACTGATTCCTATAACTCAGAGTTTTTAGTTTAATGGTTGTGTAGGGACTGCAGTTAAAGCCTCAAGTCCATCGTAAGGTGAAAGTTGGAACAGAGAACTCCATATAATGTTGACACAGTGAAAGAACTTCATTGAGAAGGTATCTATGGAAAAGCTGCTCAAAAGCAAAGGGAGTCATTAAAGGAATTTTTTCAACCTGTGTTGAAGCTGGCCATGGAAAAAATCTCTCCTAGAACTTTAAGACTTGACTCCGTATTACTGGTGTCTTTGTAAGCCAATCGTGTACCAAGAAGACACAAGTTGAGAAATTTAGCAAAGTGCCTCCAGGTTTGAAGTGTCCACCTGACTCTCTCTCTCTTATCCTGCCCTGTGTGCCCTGCCTGGTTGCACCGCACTTCCTTTGAAGCCTCCCTCTGCCCTCCCATCCTCCACAGTGCTTGCCCTGAAAAACTTCAGCACAGAGAAAGAGAGAGGAAAGTGTTCTAAGCCAGCTTCAATCCTCTGACTATCAAAAGGTTCTCTATGAAAAATCAAATATAGGACTTGTCATTGGGATAGTTCTGGACATGATGGAATAATCAAAGGAAATAAATTTATATTGTCCAGAAATTTATGCTTAAGCTAAGTAGAATTTACTTGTATAGACAAAGACTATGAGGGAGAATAAGAAGAATGAGGGAGATGATATTTTTGTGATTAAAATGATCTTCTCAATATAAATCCTATTTTTGAAAATGTTTGTGAGGCTTTCCCTAGTAGTCCGGTGGTTAAGACTCCATACTTCCGGTGCAGGGGGCCTGGGTTCTGTCCCTGATCAGGGAACTAGATTCCACACGCGACAACTAAGACCCGGAATAGTCAGTAAATAAATAAATACAAATAATATCTTTAAAAAGTTTGTGGTACACATTACTTTGTTCTCTGGGGGCTTTCCTACCCTTCCAGAAGGTGCCAGCCCAGAGTTTTAAGGGTGAGGAAACAGGAGATGAGAAAAGTACAAGTGTGGAGCATGATGAAGTGTGATACAACACATTACCAGGGTGCCCATCTTCACAAGGAGTCAGGAAGAAAACACATTCTCAGGTGGAATTTCCTCTGGATATGTTGCAAGAAAAATCTGTGCCTCAGTGTTTTATTTGGAAGGGAGAAAGGAAGAGAAGATATTATGTGTGGCTCTCGCCATCTCCTGCCTCCCATTGGCCAAGGTTTACCCCAGGGCTGAATTCACTCCCCCTCTGCTTTGGGGGACATCACTCGGCTGCTCAGAAAGCCAGATCCCATGCTGCATAATATACCATTTCATCCAACTTCCAGAAATGGAAATGTGACGTGGAGTGGATCAGGCCAGAAATCTTGGTACAGTGTCAGCAGACTGGTGATGCTGATGGGATCACTAGCAACGGGAACAGTTGGGAACACAAGCAACACCTTTGGAAAGAAAGAGGCAATTAAGGGAATAATGGCACCCCACTCCAGTACTCTTGCCTGGAAAATCCCATGGATGGAGGAGCCTAGTAGGCTGCAGTCCATGGGGTCACGAAGAGTTGGACACAACTGAGTGACTTCCCTTTCACTTTCCACTTTCATGCATTGGAGAAGGAAATGGCAACTCACTCCAGTGTTCTTGCCTGGAGGATCCCAGGGACGAGGGAGCCTGGTGGGCTGCCGTCTTTGGGGTCACACAGAGTCGGACATGACTGAAGTGACTTAGCAGTAGCAGCAGAGAAGATACACAAAGTTTGAGTCCCATGGACTCCTAAAACACTGGGAAACATGCTTACCAGCCCAAACTTGAAGAACGGACTTGGAGATATGAGGTGCTGTGGGAAGCAAGGCTTCAATAACGGTCTTGCAAGATGAGGTGTCTGGTGGGCAGGCACACTGAGCAGGAAGTCTGCCCAACTTTTATCCCTAGGACATAGGTTCCCTCCCCTGGTTCCTCATAGGCTGAGAAACAGAGAGTCACAATCTTCCTGAAGTCTTGTATTGGTTGATGGGGCCGTGAGTAATACCTGTAGGCTTCTGAGTGGAGAATTTCTATTAACTGTTTTCCCCATCCCTTTAGTTCTCTGCACAGGTCCAGAGTAAAGCCCACGAAATTTGCCCACCAAATTGTTCTTATGAGGAAGGAGAACTAGGAAAGGAAGAGAACAAAGGACTGGCAACGAGCTGCCACCTTTAGGAACCTTATACATATGCTGGGTACACACACACACACACACACATATATATCTTTCTATTTAAATATTTTTTAAAAAACAAATACGGATCATTTCTATATTTCTTATATGTTTATCTTTGGTAGAAAAGACCATACTTTTCTTACAAACACTTTTTCTTCCATTAAGTTAACAATGTGTTGTTTGTTGTTTAGTCACTAAGGTGTGTCCGACTGACTCTCTTGCGAGCCCATGGATTGTATCCTGCCAGGCTCCTCTGTCCATCAGATTTCCTAGGCAAGAATACTAGAATGGATTGCAATTTCCTTTTCCAGGGGATCTTCCCCACCCAGAGATTGAACCCACATCTCCTGTATTGCAGGCAGACTCTTTACCACTGGGCCAGCTGGGAAGCCCAATTTAACAATCTGGGTGGAGATTTAATCTGTGTTCTTGGCCTTAGAACTATTCTCTAAGCCAGATTTTAAAAAATATTTTTGACTGAAAATTAAAGAAAAAAAAAAAACAAAAAGTACAAATCAAGATAAGGTGGGTTGTGCTGTGATAATAAAGTCTAAAGTATCAGAGCAGGGCATAGCAAAGTTTATTCTCATTCATGCAACATCCATTAAGGTCCCAAGAGACTCTGCAAGGCAATCATCCTCCACGAGAGACCTCAGGGATCCAGGCTGAGAGAGGCTCTTCCATATTTTGCTGCTCCATCTGGGTTTGTGATCTCTTCGTGAAATGGCAGAAGAGGAGGATGGAGAGTCATGCAGCTGCCCTTAGAAGCATCCTCCTGGAAGTAATAGAATCACATTAGCCACCAGTCTTCACACTTAGTCATGTGGTTCTGCCTGGCTTCTATGGAGCAGGAAAGTCTAATCTCTGTGTGTCTGAAAGTGGAGAAGAGCCCTCAGAGAACATAGTCAGGTGTACCGCAAACGTTTCTAAAAATGGGATTTATGTTGAGAAATGTTATTTTACCACTAAAATATCATCTCCCTTATTCTTCTTATTCCCTCTCATCGTCCTCCTCTGTACACCTCAACTCTGTTTAGCTTAAGCATAAATTTCAGGAGGATGTAAATTTATTTTCTTTGATCATTCCATTATTTCCAGAACTATCCTAATGACAAGTCCTATATATGATTTTTCTTAGAGAATGTTTTGATAGTCAGTAGAGTTGAAATTGGCTTAGAACAAATAGGTTGGCTCTGAACTGAAAAGGACTTCTTTAGAATGTTACCAAAAAAACATGTTTTTAAGAGGATCAGAAGAAATTGTCAAAATAAGAGTTCGATTTTCGTGTCAATTAACACTCCCTCTGGCACCTCTGTCAGTATCACCATTTAGTCCTTTCCCACTGTCTTGCCCTAATGTAGAGTCATCTTCCCTCCCTGGACCAGTTAATTGCCTCTTGACAGTCTGCTTGCCTCCCCAGAGTCCATCCAACCTGTATCCCAGGATGAGGCCTGATCTTGACACTCATTTGCATTCATATCTGGTTGTAAATATTAGACACGGTCTCTCAGATTTTCTCATTATTTCCTAAGTGTGTTTTGTCTCTCTGTCAATACTGAAAGCTCCTGAGGATTAGAAACATTTCCTATACTGTGGCATATTTTCTCCCATCCTTGTTTCCTGCCTTCTCCAGCACCTGGCCCTGAACACTGTGTCTTCACACTGCACTCAATAAATACTAGATGAATTGAATTCTCTAGACTATACTAATTATTCATTCAGCTCAAGTCCCTGCGTCTATGTAGAATGATGGATTTCCAGACACCAGGACTGAGGGTCAATTCAAATCTCTTGAGAGCCTATTGGATTTACAGTTCCACAGCACCTTCCCCTCTCCCCACTGGTAAATAGAGGGCACAGGATGATGTCCCCCAGGATGGCTAGGCAGCTGCCCTGCATTTTATGCCATCCCTAGAATTACTCCTAATGGCAGCATGAAAATAAACCCACTTTTTTCTCCATTCTGTCAACAAAAGGGCCAATGAATGTCAAATTAATGACTCATTGAAAGTCCACCGCATCCTGTGTCTGACTTTTTGGAGGAAGTGGACCCCAAGGTTTCCGAGAACACTCAGCAATTTCACCACTAAACGCGCTTTCAGATGTTTGCAAGAGTGACAGTGTCTCCATTATTATAAGTCTAAGACTTTGAAGGCGTTCTGGTGTGTGATATTTAAATATTATCATGGTTTATTTCTAGTTTGAACTGAAAGGGTGAGTAGATGAGAGGAATGCTGTAAGTCTCACCTCTTGATTTGTTCTTTTGTAATGTGATCATGCAGGTACAAACAAGAAATATTTATTACATAACAGAAGACACTTCTAGTGGTTGGGATCAATTTTAATACTCTATCAAATAAATTGGCAAAACAGCAGTGCCATAGAGTGCAAAAAGTAATAGCAAAACTGCACAAGTCATAACACATACAAACTTTGCCACTGAAAGGTGTCTGATAACTCACTGTGCATCATGGGGACATGCAAGAACTTCTTTGAAGAGGCCAGAATCTTCCTAGTGTTGGGTAATTCCACACAAGTCATCTCACCTGGTTAAGGTATATTATTTAAACTGTGGGTTTTTCAGCATTGTTTGTAATGCTGCGGACTGTGAGTACCAAGTTTTCATTTTTCATAGTGAAGTTCAAGACAAGATGTTGGTATAAATAATTCAAATGAGACAAGAAATCCCTCTGGGGGAGACTGATAAAGAGATCCCACTCTTTAAATATCTCTGTAATGTAACGTAGCTGTACAAGCCTGTATCTCTTACTAACTTTTAGTAAGTTCAGTAAAATCATTGTGGCTGTGTACAGGAACAATGTTTCTGGGCTTACAACTACAGAGAGTGTCAGATGAAACTGAAAGTGTGGAATCAATATGAAAAATGTCAGATTCACTGTTTTGAAGTGAAATGCACCTTTACCAAAGGCAAAAACTAAGTTTTATATGAAACTTTGTAAAAGGTCATAGATTAAAATATCCTGGTATCAAAAGTTACCATACAATTAAAATGTATTTTCTTCCAAATAGTGGAGACATATTATCTGAGGGGTCCATTTATTCCTGCTCTCCACATAGAATAATAATAACCAGTTAAAGAATGACAACCCTTATTAAATATTGTTAATGACTGAACTTCGAAACAATCACAAGACGATTCCTTTTTCAAACTTCTAGAACAATTATGTAAGGAGCATTGTTAGATTTAAAGCAAGATTTTTTTTAAAAAATAAGTTTTTTGATTTCTATTCTGGGTAATTAGGATTTCTCAATATTATATCTTCAAAACAAAAAAACAGAGATCAATTGACTAACATGAGATTCAACTGTTATTTGTAACTTCAGATTTAAAGTCATCAAAACAGCCATATTTTGACTGATTGATTTAACAACACATAAATGGTATAAACTTGAAGTTTAAAAAAAACAAACTGATAAAAAATTAGGGATTCAGACAAAGATTTTTAATTTGATAAAAATATTTTTGCTAATACAAATGTTTCTTTAAAGTGAAACAAATTTTAATTATGAAGTCTTTGGAGTTCTAGGACCATGATTGTATCATATTGGGGCACTTTATGTATAAATAATTATTGTTTAATAGGTAAATCTGTAGAATTCAAAAAGTGCATGATAAAACAATATTCATGATTCGTGTATCATTTTACATTTGCCAGGACACTTTCATATTCCTTAGCTCATGTAATCTTCAGACAATCCCATGACATAGAAAATAGCCTTTTAGGGAGCTTGGGGGAAAATGGATACATGTATATGTATGATTGTTTCCCTTCGCTGTTCACCTGAAGCTATCACAACATTGTCAGTCGGCTACACCCCACAAAATAAAAAGCTTTTTAAAAAAGAAAATAGCCTTTTAGGGCTAGGTGGACCTTAGGCAATGTGCCAGAGGACTCAGGATTTTGCTGGGTTACTTCAGAGTAAGAATGATGAGAAATCAGTGGATTTGGGGAAGTGACTCAGGGCAAATGAGGAGTGGACAGTAACAATGGAGTCAAATAGTTCCTTGACTTTGGTACAGAATTCTTGAGGGGTATCATGTGGGCATGGCAAGGAAGTTGAAACTAGGGGAGTCATTTTTCACTCTGGGAGAGTCGACATGAATGAAACAAACCAGATACACACAGAGGAAAGCCACTGTGAGTCGCCCACTGAGAACCTAGTCAAAGCTGGTTACACTGATGTGGTTTCTCTTGGTAAAGGACTCATCAAAGTGTTTTACTCAGAGCTGGGGAAGCTGAATGGCCCCTTGCTGATAAGTGCACAAGAAGACTAGCAGAAATTTCTAGGTAGCTAAGATATAGAAGGAAACGTTTAAAAACTCCTTGGAATAGAACACATTTATTTTAATGCAAAAGCAGAGCAGAGGAGACTGAGTGAGAAGTCTGAAGTCTACCAGGGAGACTTTTAGGCAAAATCACAAAATTGTAGAAATCAACATTTTCTGAGCACCTGTGTTATTGTCTAATATCCTTCAAACTTTCCTTTAGCCCTACAGAAAAAGTAAGTCTCAAATAGTTTCACTCCCAACATCACATGGCCATTAACATAGCCCGTGTGGGACTTAAACTTGTTTTTTATAACCAACACAGTCTTTTCAGTTCTCTCAGCACTTTTCTGATATGTTGTAAGAAAAACTGTAAAGACTATTAATGCCAGTGGAGAATAAAGAGTTAACATAGCAGCCTAAGACTGCTATCCTTGGAAAGACCTGTTTGCAAGGTTGGCCTTTGACTGGCATCTGGGAATTTGAATGTTAAACAATTCCCTAGACGGATACAAAACTTTCCCTAAATGATGAGTGGCCCACTTTGCCTGAAGTCTGTGTAAATACTGTAGCTTGTGCTGAACACCTGCTTTCCTTCTGGGAGTCTGGAATTTTGCTCTGTGCTGGGCAGAGGGTATCTATGTGACCAGCCCACAGTAAACACCTTGAATGCTGAGTCTCTAATGAGCTTTGCTGGTAGATGACATTTCACACACGTTGTCTCTAGTCATTGCTGGAAGAATTAAACATGTTTTGAGCGAATGCACTGGAGAAGATTCTCAGAAGCTTGTGCTTGGTTCCCTCTGGAGTTGGCCCCAAGCATCTTGTCCATTTGCCAATTTTATTTTGCATCCTTTAGCTGTAATAAAGCATGGATATAACTATATGCCAAGTTCTATGAGTCCCAGCAAATCACCAAACCCAGTGGTGGTCTTGGAGGCCCCTGATAGGATGCCCCATAAATAGCAAAAATAATAGTGATGGATTTCAAGTCATTGAAATTCTATGTTTTCCCATTTAGGGTTTTTTTTTTAAAGATTTTTTTTAATGTGGACCACTTTTAATGTCTTTATTAAATTTGTTAAATATTACTTCTGTTTTGTATGTTTTGGGTTTTTTGGTCACGAGCCTTGAGGGATCTTAGCTCCCTGAACAAGGATTGAACTGGTGCCCCCAGCATTGAAAGGGAAAGAAAACCACTGGACTGTCAGGGAAGTCCCTCACATTTAGTTATTGATTCACATGATACCTGTATAGAGTATTAAAGTTCAACAAAAGAAGGGTAAACAAGGGCAGTCTCTTGCTTACATCTTCCTTATACCCCCAGTTCTACTCCTTATAAAGAACATTCCCAACTCTTTCAGACATTTCTTCCAAAATTTATATCCATACTGACATATGTGCTTATACTTAATATTTCTGGGTTTTTCAAGTTTAGTTGCTACCTATTGCCTTCCGACCAAAAAGAATGAGGATTTAACTATCTTACACCCACCTGCCCCTCCAACACACCCACACAAACTTTTCTCTTTCTCCTCTTTTGTAGTATGCTCTTTTTCCAAGCATGATTTTTGGGTTAAAAAAAAGTCAATATTCAGTGTTAACATTACTATGACTAACTATTATTTACAGCTGAGCCACAAACTGTAGTATGATTAATTTCCTTTCTTACATGAGTTTTTTTTTTAATGGCCTGGAGGTAATTATTTTTATTTTAATTTGGTCTATCACTAACTCTTCTTCTAAATTCTCTGCCAAAGTTTTAAAACTCCTCTTAGCAAGTCAAACAAGTAAGGTAATCTATCGTTTTCACTTCTTGTTCTGAGATTTCCCTTTAGGGTTCTCTATCCTCCTGTCCCACTACAGATGTGTTGTCTGGGAATTATGTGTCTGTGCTTCTCTCCTACGCTGGACATCCTGCTTCACAGCTCCCATATTGTTCCCATTCTTGGTTTGATAAAGCCCGTCTCCAGTAGCCTCCCAGAAAACGGCATAAGGAAGTGAAATGTTTGAGCCTTGCACGTCTGGAAATGTGTTTATTCTACTCTCGCACTTGGTTGACAGCTTGGCTGGAAGTAGAAATCTAAATTGATAATTGTTTCTCTTCAGAATTGGGCAGGCATTCCTTCACTGTATTCCAGTTTTTAGTGTCGCTGATTAGAAGTCTAGTGATTTTCTGGTTTTAGATTTTGTCTTTTACCTAATTGTCTAAAATTTTACAGTGATGCATCTCTGACTCATTGTTCTGGGAAATTGTACTTCCCTTGTACAATAGGGAAGCTCATGTCCTTCAGGCCCAAAAGATTTTCTTGTATTATTTTTTTGAAAATTTTCTAACTTTATTTTCTGTTGTCTCTTTCTAGAATGTCTCTTAGTATAATTATACATCTTAGATTGATGCTCTAATTTTTGTGTTTTTCCATATCTTTGCCTTTCTGGTTAAATTCTAGAGGATTTCCTCCACTTTGTTTTCCAATCTTCTGTTGAGCTTTTGACTATCACATTTTTAATTTCCAAGAGCTCTTTTTCATTTTCTGAATGCTCACTTAAGAATTTTTTTTTTCCCTTATGAATGCACTGTCTCATAACTTGGGTGATATTAAGCCCAGGGTGTTTTCTTTTAATTCATTTTGTTCTGCTTCTTTGATACTAAAATTTTGTTACTAAAACTATCTTTTATAGTGAAAAATTTCCTGAGACTCCTGGTGATTCTCAGATATGTATTCATATTTATAAGCAAGGAACAAAAAGCTGGTTACCTGCATAGATAGAGCTTTCTGACCAATGGCTTCACTGCAGGGCTATAATGTGGAGCCTGGCCACTTTGTTGCAAAACCTCAATGTGTCAGTGATGTAAACCTTTTCTCTCAAGTCAGTCAGTTTCTCTTTGGAGGAATCTCCTCCTGCCTGAGCGCTATAACCCTGCATGCTAGTGTTTTGGGAGTCACGGAAGGAAGGAAGCTGTGGATCTCACCTTCAAATATGAGGATTTTCATTTATTTCCTGCTTTAAAAACTTTGCACTATATCAAAAGACAAAACCACACTAGTAATTCAAATAGAGGAAATTTTAATATAAAGAAATGTTTACTAGTTAAAAATGGTTAACTACTTTTTTAAAAAAGCATCTAAAAGCTCCAGAACTAGAAAAACAGTTACTAGCTTTAGATTATTTAGACAGAGGAAGTATGGACCATAAAGGAAATGGGACTAGGAACTAGCAGAAGTACTCTGCTCCCCATTCTCACCACACGCACAAGCTGAGATTTGATCTCCTCAAAGAATACACAGCTGCTACAGGAACACACAGCCTCCCTGGGGCAAAGAGACCTTCCAGAAATAACCCATAGAGGTGGCCTTTCACTGCAGAAGGCACGGATGGGCTAAGTTGTTGTTTAGTTGCTAAGTCATGTCTGACTCTTTGGGGACCCCATGGACTGTCGCCCGCCAGGCTCCTCTGTTCATGGGATTTCCCAGGCAAGAATACTGGAGTGGGTTGCCATTTCCTTCTCCAGGGGATCTTCCCGACTCAGGGATGGAACCTGCGTCTCCTACATTGGCAAGTGGGTTCTTTACCACTGAGCCACCAGGGATGGACGAGCTCCTGTAGAAATGGTCACTAGGTGGAGGCAGTGTCTGGAGGGCCCAGCTAGAGCTGCCATGGAAGTGGCAGTCAGACAGACAGCATGGGCTGAGTGTAGCTGGGAAGGAAGCACCACTAGACGCCCCCACGTAAGTCCGCTAGCTCCCTCACAGAATGAAATGGCAGGAGAAACAGATCCAGAAGGGTTGCAAGCACCTCTGTGCTGCTAGCACCATGTAGAGTCATTCCAGAACCTTCTATCGACAAAGCCCAATATCAAGCCAGTCAGGTCAGCAAAGAAAAATGTTCATAACATCCAGCTTCCATGTAACAAATCAGGACAAAGAAGGGTAAACCAGTGAGAGACAGTAGACGGATAACTGCACGCCTGCCCTACCCTGGTCAGGCATCTCTGAGCCTAGAGCCTCTTTGTCAATGTCGAGAGCACACACCTGTCTCTTGCTGGCATAGGAGGAGAGACCTGTGGTCTGACTGCTGCTCACACAGACTGTGAATCAATGCTCCTCTTTTCAGCCCCCACTGCTGCTGCTAAGTCGCTTCAGCTATGTCCGACTCTGTGCGACCCCATAGACGGCAGCCCACCAGGCTCCCCCATCCCTGGGATTCTCCAGGCAGAACACTGGAGTGGGTTGCCATTTCCCTTTCCAATGCATGAAAGTAAAAAGTGAAAGTGAAGTCGCTCAGTCATGTCCGACTCTTCGCGACCCCATGGACTGCAGCCTACCAGGCTCCTCCATCCATGGGATTTTCCAGGCAAGAGTAGTGGAGTGGGGTGCCATTGCCTTCTCCGTTTCAGCCCCCACTCCTCATCCCTAAATTCAGA
The DNA here is from genome assembly GCF_027580195.1 of Bos mutus. NCBI lineage: Eukaryota > Metazoa > Chordata > Mammalia > Artiodactyla > Bovidae > Bos > Bos mutus. The sequence continues at coordinate 24,916,110 of NC_091619.1, read as the reverse complement.
GGTTTTTGGTACCTCTGATCACCAGGCGTCTATGAGGCTCACTTGAGCAAACTGACCTCCCGTTGTCACTTTCCCCATTGCTTATGGAGATTTCCATTGCCTCTACACCATTACATCATTTACCTCTTGTCTATCCACTTTATGAGTCCCAAAATCTTGTGGACATCTTTCTTCCACTTTGTTTTTGTGGATTTATGGCTTTTACAAAAAATCCAGCCACAGTTATTTCAGGTGAGGTGAAAATAAGTATATTCTTCAATTCCCCATGTTTAATCCACCCATCTTTTACTGAAAGTTTAAACATTTATTTATAAAGTCAACAAAATTAGCTAAATTAAGCAGCGATTAACAAATAATTCTTAGTTTGGAAGGGACTGAGTTTATATCCATAGGTATATACTTCTTCAAACCTTACTTTATAACTGTCAAAATTAGTCTCAGAAACAAAAGCATCAAAATCAACTTATCATATCTGTTCAAAATGCACATTCTCAAATCCATCCTAGATCATACGCATGAGACTCTTGAGAGGCTGAGCCAACTAGTCTGCATTTTAAACATGTTCCTCAGATAATTAAAACAGCTCTAAAGTTTAAGAACCACTGTTCTATTTTGTATTATTAATGAATGATAGAATACTTTGATATTTTGATGAAAAGCTACATTTTATAAAGGAAAAGACCACTGAAAAACCACTCTAGAGTAAATAATATCTTGTTCATTTTCTTGCTTTTTGACCTAAACAGTCTTAAGTACCATCATTCATCTGCTGTTTGCTACCTGAAACTGAAGGAAAAGATCCTAAGAACTCAGGGATTCCTAAGATTCAGACACATGAATGTGACAGTGAATGGTAATCCTCTGTTAGACTGTGGATAAAAATGAACACGTGTTCCAAGGCCTTGATGAGCTAAACCAGTTATGCAAAGTGAAACTCTTTGCATAGTCTTTTGTTCCATTCCTAATCTCTAGTTGACTGTACAGTGGGAAATCAACCTCCGGGGGTTCCAGGAGGGCCTGAAGCAACCTCCACCAGGCCTTAGCCACACAGAAGTAGATTTTGTTCTCTAGCAAGCTCCAGGAGTTGATGATGGACAGGGAAGCCTGGCGTACTGCAGCGCATGGGGTCACAAAGAGTCGGACAAGACTGAGAGATGGAACTGAACTGAAGGCAACTGGTACTCAAGATTGTTTCCTTTTCTTTTAAAATGATTACCTTTATGTTCTTTCTGATTGTGAAAGCAATATGTGCTCATTGAATAAAAATTAGAAAACTAAGAAGGATTGAGAAGAAAATATAATTTACCACAATCCCAGAGATAACCAGTGTTAACATGTTCATATGTTGCTATCTAAACTTTTTCCTGCACTTATATATTTTACATTGTTGAGATAAGGCCTTTTAGTTGGGTCCTCTGCTTTTTTCCACTTGGTATTTTGTAAGCATGTCTCCTCATAATGTTAAGTTCTTCATAAACTCTTTTAAAAGTTGTATATTACTAGTTGTATATCTATGCATTCATTTAGCTACTTGCCAACTGTGGGATAATTGCAATGTTTCCAACTTGTTACTGTAACAAATAATATAATATGAGGCTTTGCATATACATTTTAGCCTACATTGCTAGCTTCATCTAAAGGATACATTCCTAGAGGTGATGAATATTTTTTTTTGAGGTGGTGAATATTTTAAGACTTGATAACTGGCACACTATTTCCCAGAAAACTTGCCTCAATACATACCTCTACCAGCAACAGAGAAGACTGCTCTTCTCGCTAACATTTCAATAGGTCTGGATGTTAAAAATATTTTCAAAAAATGATATATGCATATTGTTTCAAAAAATAAACATTATCAAAAAGTATAATAGAAAACACTAGTCTCCTGGCTCACTGAGCACCCTTCCTGTTCACAGCCCAGGGGCACTCAAATTTTTAGTTATTGTTTTAGATGCTCATCTCCAGTATTACTTTTATTCTGTAAAAGCTGTAGGCATTATTCACTTACTGTTGTGACATGTTAGGATTTGGCTCATTTATATCAGTTGCCCCTGCCCCACTTGCCATTCCCATAACCTTCCAATAAACATATCGCTATATAGTTTGGTAATATTGCTCAGTCGTTAGTTAAGTCATGTCCAGTTCTTTGGCAGCCCCATGGATTGTAGCCCACCAGGTTCCTCTGTCCATGGGATTTCCCAGCAAGAATACTGAAGTGGGTTGCCGTTTCCTTCTCCAGGGGATCTTCCGAACACACAGATCGAAACTGCATCTCCTGCATTGCAGGCAGATTTTTTCTTTTAACCACTAAACCACCAGAGAAGCCCATGTTTCATTTAGCCAACAGTAAGTCAATAATTAATTATTAAGTAATATAACAATGATATCTCTGTGATTATCATTAATATATTTATTAATACTTATGATTAATTTAATATGAATTATTATAACTGCATAAATACTATTCACTGCAGACCCTTGCTGTGTATTAATATTACAGTTACTTTCCCTTCCCTTTTTGTTTGGGCTGGAGTTTCTAGCTGTCCTTTTCTTCTTGCATTGTCTTCTTTGTCATTGTTCACATTTTTAAAAATTATCATTATATCAGGTATTATGTTAAGTCCACCATGATCATGAAGACCTTTCTGCCTCAGTTCTTCACAATCCTGCTTCAAGATGCATCAGAAATCAAAATATTCTTTAAACAGCTTTCTACTTAATCCTCTGGGTTTTAGTTTTCCGAGTCTTCTCTTCCTTTTGGTGTATAATCTTTCTGAGAGGTGATGCAGATGTATTCTGCACCCTACGGTGGCTCAGTGGGCACAAAAATATTTGGCTAACTCCAGCCTGTTACATCCAACACCACTCTTCTTCAAGAATTTTTTTGAGATCCTTCACCATCAGATAGCCCTTATCCAGTGGTTCTCAACTGGGGGCAAACTTGACCCCCAGGGAACTTTTGGTCATATCTGCAGATGTTTCTGGTTGTCACAAGTAGGGTGAGGGGTTGCTACAGACTTCTAGTGGGTAGAGATCTGGGACGATGCTAAACATCCTCAATGCACATGACGGCTCCTACAACAACTAATTATTTATCATTTTAGTAGCACAGAGAGGACATCAACATATATATTCAAATTGACATAGTATATTATTACTCAATCTCTTAGAGATTCCGTTTCTTCATTCATACAATGGGATGAACACTTAGGACTAGATGAGATAATGTATAAACAGAATCCAAAGCATAAAGCATTCTTCATAATTAGCCAGAAGGTTGTTAGAAATCAAATACAAATGGAAACCAGACTTGAAAATTAACTGAGTAGACAAAATCAGTTCAGTTATACAAGCAAAGCTTAATTTAAGCTTACTTTGCAAGACAAGTCTGGCTAACTTGACTTTGGTCACTTCTTTGCTTTACGCTTCAAAAAACCATAAGTGAAACTTTAATTGTTCCCTTGCATTTATATGAGGTAAACACTAATAACCAATTATCTTCATTTAAGAAAATTCTATTAATAATATTGTAACAATCACTGTGAAGAGCAAAGATTCACCGCTTCCACCCACAAAAGTTGCTTTGTTACAACATTCCTCTGAGCCTCATTAGTGTTTTAGTCTGAGTGCTCTTGGTTTGCAAATTGCCTTCTTGGTGTGTGCACAATAAATTTTAACTAATTACCACTTCAGTGATTCATTGGTTTTACTTCTGTTTTTTTTTTTTTTTCCCCTAAACTCTTGACAAGTTATAATTTAAAAATGTGATGGTTTGACAGATTTTAATGTACTATCTTGTTTACATTTCTTTGTACAGGTAAGACTGAAATATTTTCATAGGCTTATTTTGTAATTTGCATTCATTCTGCTAAATCCTTTACTAACATTTATTGATATTCTATGTTTTCTATAACTCAAGCACTCTGGCCCCACCAGTTTGTGACTGTAAAATAGAGCCTCATTTACTACAATACCCAAATTATTACTCTGAATTGCTGTCTCAATAAGAAATCCATTTGTATTTCAGCGATGTTCAAGTATTACTGGGAGTCGCTTGAATTAGTTGAACACTGCTCCTCGGCCCTTGCTGCCCCCTGCTGGGAGAGCAGGAACTTACACTCACTCTGCACCGGAGGGGTGGCACTTTGGGGTTTACCCTTCCTGCCCTCCCTCTGGAAGACCCACCTACAGGTTTTACGGTGCCTCCCACGCCACCATTCAGCCCCGGATGGCCGCCAGTGGTGTCCAGGATAACATGATTGAGCCCTGAAGGCCTGTGGAGATAAAGCCCAGCTGGTCACCTCCCTGTACTCTTGTACTCTTGACCTCCTGCCACTGGGGTAAGAATTACCCAATCCTTCTGGTGGAGATCAGTCCTCCGGATATGATGAAGACCTCAGTGTTCTTTAGTTACTTGGCTGATTTACTTGGCTGTGTCTGGTCTTAGTTGCATCATGCAGGATCTTTTGTTGCCGTGCACGGGACTCTAGTTGTGGCATGCCAGCTCAGTACTCGCAGTGCACCGGCTTAGTTGCTCTGAAGCTTGTGGAACCTGTTTCCCCAGCAGGATTGAACCCACCTCCCTGTATTGCAAGGCGAATTCTCGACCACTGGACCACCAGGAAGTCCCGAGACCTCAGTATTCTTGTTGCCAAGGTCACCATTATCTCCACTGAATGAGTCACATTTTGTGAGATCCTTGTGAAGAATTTCTAGGGCTGGGACCTGTGTCTGCCCACACAGACACTTATAAAAACCCAAATCTTGATCATCTATTTCCACATTTCAATCTAAGTTTGACCCGGGAGAGAAAATGCTCCGTAAGTTTCAAGCTTATCTAATAATAGAAAGACCTTAATATGATCATGAGAATCCCTACAATTTTAAAGTTTGTATTTAAATTCACAATTTAACTGGGTCTTGATTTTTTTTTCTCTCTCTTAAAAGCAAAAACACAAAACCTCTAAAGAGGCTTTCTTAGAACTACGAGAGTACTAACAAATCATATGTGTGTCTGAAATAAATGTGAATGAGTGCAAATAAGGAAGCTATTTCCATACATGGCACTGGGTGCCTTGCTTCTTCATTCAGAATGAAGTTGCAATTGGCCAGAATCAGTTACATTTCTATTTCATTCTGTCATGGGAGTAACTAATGTTCTGCATTCAATTTATAATTATTATTCTAAGCCACCATCATGAATTTCTTTTTGTTTTCATTTTTATCACTGTCACCATAACTATCTTTTAAAAAAATTTATTGGAGTATAGTTGACTGACAATGTTGACTTAGTATCAGGTGTGCAACACAGTGATTCAGTTATACAGATATCCACTCTTTTTTTTCTCATGCAGATTATCACAGAATGTTGAGCAGGGTTCCCTGTGCAGTAGGGACTTGCTGGTGTTCTGTCTTATACATAGCAGTGTGTGTATGTGTTCACTCCAAGCTCTTGATTTATACCCCCTCCCCCGTCTTTCCTCTTTGGTGGCCCTAAGTTTGTTCCTGATATCTGTAAGTCTGTTTCTGTTTTGTAACTAAGTTCATTTGTATATAAATTTATTTCTTAACTCTTTTTAATGAAGGAGTAACATTTTGGTCCTCATAGCTGTGTGTGCCCAAGTTGCACTCACTGGCCAATTCTGCCCCTAGCCGGTTCCTGACGGGGATTCCCACGTGTCAGAGACTTTAGTCTCCTGGGGAAATCACTCACCTTCTCCAGACCTCTTCTCAGAGGCAGACATTCGCTCCTCTGTTCCTCTCATTTTCTCTCCTGTGGTCCTCCAGGTCTTTTTGGCTGCATGTTGAAAGCTCAGAGGTCTGGCTCCCCCTGCTCCACACCGAGGCCCAGCCTGAGCTCTTACTGCCCTGAGGAGGAAGTCTCTCCCCGCCTCTGTCTACCTCCCCCATCTCACCCTGTGGACACTCAGGGAGCAGAGGGCAGTCTGCAGTTTTGGAACCTGGTTCTTAGATCTGACTGGTTTTGTGTCCTAGCAGCCGGACTCCTGCCTAGAACCAAAGTACGAGTTGGGGGTCCTGCTGCTGCTGCTAAGTCGCTTCAGTCATGTCCGACTCTGCGCGACCCCATAGACGGAAGCCCACCAGGTCCTAGGTGTCTTCTTTCATTGCCATTTGGGCCTGGATCCCTGTCCCGTAGCCCATGCATACTCAGATCTCCGAATGTCCTCTGACCATGAGGATGGACAACTGTGGCATCTCTGCTTTGGCTGCTCATTCTTTCTGAGTCTACTTCTGGTCATGCCTGAACTCACACTTCCTTTCAGGCAATGGACTTCTTTATTTGTGTACTTACTTACCCTGTAACCAGCCTGTTTCTCCCACCCTGATTCCGGGTCCTGGCCCCTTCCCTGCTCTGTTCCATCCTCCTCCAGTTGCCCCTCCTGACTGGGCCTCAAGTTCTGATGTGGACAAGAGCTCAGTTAAAGGGATACTGAGGGGCTGGAACAACCAGGCCCAGAGAGTATGCCTTATGGATTACTGTGTGAACTGCAGACTGAGATTGACGGGGGCCGGACCGTCTTCATCTTTGTAACCTGAGTTCTTTGTGCATTCACTGGATAAATTAATATTTATTTGAGAAGTGCGTATTCAAACAAATGAGCAAGCAAACCTGAGGGAGTTCCCAGGTAGAAGTCTCCCAAACGCTCTCCTTGGCCCTGCCCAGTTCAACGTTTTCATCAGTGGCTGCATGCTATGAAAACCCAGTAAATGGTACTATGGAGGATATGTTTATCAAATTGCAAATGACAGAATGTGAGAGATTATTAATACCATATTTCACCAACTCTAAGATGCACATCCTAACGTGTCTAAAATCGAATGTATCATACAGTCAGTTGCATGTCATAGTTTAATTGGCAATATTTCTTCTTTGTGGTAGTTTTTAAAAATAGTGCATCTTACAATTAAGAGTCTTATACTCCATGAAATGTGGTCTATTGGTTGATGTAATACAAATAAAAAATTATCAATAGGCTAGAACAAATAGGAGTGACTCGAACAGGATGGAATTTTGTAGTGATAAACAAAATAGTCCTGCACTTAAGTTCAAAAAATCAATTGCACAAGTATAAGATGAAGACAGCTTGGCTTCAATTCAGTTCCTGTCACAGCAGCGGGAGTAAGTTTGAGTAGACACTAACAAAGAGTCAATACCAGTGGCGCTCTGCAAAAAGCTAATGCAACTGTAAGCTGCGTTAATAGAAATATAGTTTTCCCAAACAGGCAGTAATTTTCTTTGGTTAGATTGAATTTGAAATGTTTTATTGCCAGATTTTAAGAGGCACATTAGCACACTGGAGTGTCTGCTTTTATTGATATTATGCTTTGGAGTTAAGACTTCGATCTACATTGAGAGATAACTTTCTTTTTTTTTTTTTTGAGAGATAACTTTCTAAGAAACAGTTCAAGTAAGTGTATTATTGAATTTATCATAAGAAAATTGTTGGGTGTGTTTTTCAGGAAGACTCAGAAAATTTTCTTTCATTTCCAGATACAGGCATAGCAGTGTTTCCTATTTTGCTCTTAAGGACATTAAATTGTATAACCACCCATATTTTCCGTTTTGCTTTGGTTGTCAGCAAGTTTAAAAGGCAAATTTAGGAACTACACGGGGCTAAGTTCAGAGAACCGAATGGCACATATCTGTGTACTTGGGTTGGTATTTCCTGCATTTATTTTCACTTCACTAATATCTCCATTGCTTTATAAACCTGCTGTTATCATTTATGGCTTGTAAACTTCAAGTCTCTTTTGGAATACATTGGTAATATGAATGAATAAACAAGAAAATAACTAAGTGGAAAATGGATGCATATTCAGAGGAGAGCAACTTGCAAGGCAAGTGATAAGGAAATCATTCCTGAGAGACAGGAGTGAAAAAATGGGAACTTTTTATAAAGCAAAAGACTTTTGGGGACTGGAGAGCAATCCTACCAATGTTTACAAGTTGGAATACTCTTGTGTCAGAAAGCTATGGAATACATTCTATGCAACTCTAAGTAAAATCAGTGGAAGTTAGAGGGAGATATATCTATTTTTTTATATAGAAGAATAATTTGCTAAAAAATAGGCCCCAAATTAGAACAGCTGCATTGTGAAGTAATGTGCTCCCTGTTTTTGGAAGTGCTCCAGTGGAGGCTGGAGGACCACCTGTCAAGGATGTGAAAGGTGGGATACCCAAAGAAGCTCCAAATACCACCTGCCGGTGAGTCAGCGTTTTGGCGCGATGCGGGGAGGGGAAGTCACCTGCCAAGGGACGGGTCTCAGCTGAGAACCTTGCCTTGTGGGCCAGGATTCAGGGAGGCCAGGGCCTGTGGGGAGAGAGGCCACCACCCAAGGAGGGTTGTGCCCCTGCCCCGTGGGGCTATTCTTCCCAGCACACTGAAAACAGCACAAAAGGAAATCTGGAGCACAAAGGTTAACACTGAGCCGCACGGGCCCCCGACTGGCCTTCCTGCTCCGCGCCGTCCTCTCTCACACGGTCTCAAGGGGGCCACAAGAATGTGGCACTCTTAGTTCCCCAGGGGTCTTTTCTCTTCCCTTCCCCGGTTCAAATTCCACTCTTCACTCCGATTGGCCCACAATTACCTCATTGTTCCTCACTTGTTAGAAAATCACATCCGCCCCCCGCCCCCCTCCTCTCCCAATCCCTCTTACTCCAGAACGGCAGAGAGTCTTTCCCTGGCTGTGTCTTCTTCCCCTCAAGTTCACAGCTCCCCACTGTCCTCGACCTGCTGTCCCAGGGCTCCCAGCCCGCTCTGTCCTGACTTCATTAGCCATGCAGATTTATGCAGCTCTTCTCCCCGTCCCCCACAGCTTCCCTGCTAAGCTAATATTCAACGTTTCCCTTCTCCCCGCTCTGCTTTCAGCAGACTATACTCCAAACTGCCTCAGACCCTCTCTCCCAGCTTGGTGGGGGCAGCCAGGGTGGGAACAGAGCTGGCTAGCGGAGGGGACAGGAAAGCCCCCCGGCCAGCTGCTGAGAGATGGAACTGGGAGGAGGAGGGGAGGCAGTAGCGAGTGCCACCGGCAGAGGCTGGAAATAGACCCGGCTGCCTCCTAGGTTCGCAGGATTAGGACCCCCTTCCTCCTTCTCCATTCCTGCCATCACTCCAAAATAGCCAAACTGCAAATCTCACAACCCTGTGTGGCTTCTCCTGTCAAAGCCACTCAGCATGTTTATCTTGATGTGCTTTTTTGACAGACACAAAGAGGAGGGGGAGGAGCGCTGCCTGTCTGTCCTCCTCCCTAACCCACCTCGCAGGGCAGCCGGGCCCAGCCAGCAGGATCTACGGCCTTGGGATGATTTACAGTCAGAGACCTCAGAAGGCTGGCCCCCAGCTAAGGCCATAAAATTGGTTTCCAGTGCTGTTTGATAGTTTATGGTGAAGGGTAGATGCTGCTTCCTGACCTGGGGCTTGTCCCTTCATTACAGAGCGCCCCTGGTTGCTGTTCTTCTCATAAGGTCCACAGAGGTCTGGAGTCCAGTCACAAATGGATCCTGTGCCCTGGGTCTTCACACACCCAGTCTTCATTCAACCAGGGCCTCACATGTCCAGGTCCTTGCATGCCTGAGTCCTTATGTGCCTGGCTGCTGGGCAGAAAGACAGAGGACAGGGTCACGGAGTACGCATGTAAAGCCCCAGTATCTCCTTTGTCATCAAGTTCTCCCTCCACTGGGCCATTTGCAACACACTTTTGTTCCATCTTTAAAAAAGAAAAAGACACATGGAAAGATGCTCTATATTGTTAGCCATGAGGGAAATGCCAATCAAAGCCACGATGATACATAACTTCACACCTACTATTGATAGAATGGCTATAATCAAAAGAATGAATTAAAAAGTGTTGGGGAGGATGTGGAGAAATTGGAACCCTCCCACACTTCTGGTGGGAATGTAAAATGGTACAGCCACTTTGGAAGCAGTCTGGGAGTTCCAAAAAAAGCTAAATGAAAAGTTACTTCATGACCCAGAAATTCCACTTCTAGGCATACATCCAAGTAAAATGAAAATGAATGTCCACGCAAAAACCTATACATGGATTTTGTAGCGGCATCCTTCATAATAGCCAAAAGGTGGAAACAACTCAAATGTCCATCACCTGATGAATGGATAAATCAAATGTGATATATCCACACATGGAATATTATTTGGTAGTAAAAGAAATGAATTGCTGATACATGCTACAACATAGATGAGCCTTGGAAACTATGCTAAGTGAAAGAAGCCAGCCACAGAAGGCCCCATATTATATGATTCCACTTATAGCAATGTCCAAACAGACAAATCTATAGACATAAAGAAAATGAAGCTTAGTGGTTGCCAAGGGACGAAGGAGTTGGGAAAAATTGGGAGTGACTGCTAATAGGAATGGGGTTTCTCTTTTTGGGATCATGAGAATATTCTATAATTGATGATGGTAATGATTGCATAACTCTGTGAAAATACTAAAACCCACTGAATTTTGTACTTTATATGAGGGAATTGCATGATATGTTAATTATATCTCAATAAGGATATTATTTTTAAAGAAAAGAAAGAAAAAAGATCTTCTTTGAGCCCTCATTCCCCTTCATCCACTGCCTCATTCTTTGTTCTCCTTAAGACCAAAACTTTTTGAAAGCGTTGGCTTTACCTACCATCTCTACTTTCTCACCTTTCCCCATCATGTATCATCATCATCATTGTTATTGTTATGATTGTTGTTACAAAATCGGTGTTATTCTTTTGGAGCCCGGGGTGCAAGGAGCTGAGTTATTCCTACTGCGCCGCCTGTGAGTATCATCCTCACTGCAGACAAGACCCCTTTGTGCTTTATTTTGTTCTTTACCCTTCGTTACTGATCTCAACTCTCCTTTCCCTCTCCACCACATGCACACACAAATTTGTTTTGCTTGAGTATCTGAATTTGCATTATTTTTAAAGACAATTTTACTGTGCAGTATTAAAAAACAGTACTGTACCATTCTCACTTAGAGACCATGAGCATGCTGATGAGAATGTAGTCCTGGAATCACATCTCTGCCACCTACTCACAAGGTGACTTTATGCAAGTTATGTGACCCTTAGTTTTTCCATACCATGTGTGTAAAAGGAGGACTTACTCAACAAAGATTCACAAATATTTACTGAGGGCCTGCATGTGCCAAGCATTGTTCCAAGTACAAAATCCTTGCCCTCATGAAGCTTGTATCTATAATTGCTGTGAGGATGAAATAAATTAAACAATGAATTTAAATTAATAAACAATGATTCATAATTATCAATAATAAATAAAAAGAATTCAATTATGTCCAACTCTTTGCACCCCTCTGGACTGTGGCCCACCAGATTCCTCTCTCCATGGGATTTTTCAGGCAAGAATGCTAGAGTGGGTTGCCATTTCCTCCCCCAGGTGATCATCCTGACTCAAGGATCGAACCAGAGTCTCCTGCGTCTCCTTTATTGCAGGCAGATTCTTTACCCACTGAGCCCTCAGGGAAGCCCAAATAATGAATTTAAATTAATAAATTAAACAATAGTTAATAAAGATTAATTAATAATTACATTTTTTAAATCATGTTTTTAAATATCTGTGAACTATATGTATTGGGTTGGCCAAAAAGTTCGTGAAGATTTTTCCGTAACATCTTATGGAAAAATCTGAACAAAATTTTTGGCCAATGCAGTGTCTCTTTCTTCCTGACAACTGCTAGTGGTGTCCCATGGTTTGCATCCCCACCTTATGTTGTATGAGACTCAGAGACAAGGTTATTTAGAAGAGAACAGCAGTTTACATGCAAAGAGGTGCGAAGGAGTCAGCATCCAGAAGAACTGGTTTTTCAAACAAAAACCACGAGGGGTATCTAAATGGAAAGGTTGTTGTTTAGTCTCCAAGTCATGTCCGACTCTTTGCGACTCCTCTATCCATGGGTTTTCCCAGGCAAGAATACTGGAGTGGGTTGCCATGCCCTCCTCCTACAGAGTTACCAATGTTACCAAGCTCTCATATATCAGTTCACAGTGGGAAAAGAGCGTATATTCTTTTTATATGATTTTCCTGTCCAATGAAGAAGGTGACCATCAGCCTTCAGCCATCAGCATGGCTAAACTCAGTGTAGAATTGTCTCCTCTAGTTCTATTCTCCAAAATAAATGAAAGGACAGATAAACCTGTCCTTTGCCATAGTTGTTGTTATCGTTATATACCATATCTCAGTATTGCTAGAACAAGTAGATTTTTAAAAAAAATAGAAAGGGCTCAGAATATAAGAAAAAACAGTATCAGCCAAATATCAGTTTATTTCAGTGTGCAAAATGCCCTGTCCCAAGATGGCAGGAAATGCACACACTCATAACTGCATGAGGACAAAGGAGGAGTTTTGCTTCCATGATTGCTTCAGAATTCTTACAAGGACAGTACTGTGATGTACAGTCTTGCACATGCCCTCATGGACCTATGCATGAGTCCTGTGCAAAATTACTCAGGAGTGGAAATGCTGAGACATAGAGTAAAAGATAGAGTAAGCAATATATTTAAATAGTACCCAAATATGGGTAAACTATATAGTAATAAATTTAAAAGGAGCAATAGAGGTGGCAGACAAATGTTGCTGTCTTTTAGTCGCTAAGTTGTGTCCAACTCCTTTGTGACCCCATGGACTGTTGCCCGTCAGGCTCCCCTGTCTATGGGATTTCCAAGGAAAGAATACTGGAGTGGGTTGCTATTTCCTTCTCTAGGGGATCTTTTCAGCCCAGGGATCGAATCCAAGTTTCCTGCAACGGCAGGCAGGTTCTTTACCACTGGGCTGCCAGGGAAGCCAGTGGACAAATATACCAGAATATATTACATAAAATTAAATGGAATAATTGCTCCAATTAAAACAAAGATTGTCAGATTTAATAAACTATTTTGACAGATTGCCTAAACCTAAGGCTATAGAAAGTGTAAATGGAAAAGATTAAAAAAAAAAAGTGCTATGTAAAAACTAAAAAAAAAAAAAAAAAAAGGTTAGTGTTACTATGTTAAAATTACACAAAGTGAATGTTAAGGGAAAAAGCGTTACTAGCAGCAAAGAGATACTCTTTATAATGATAAAAAGAGTCAATCCACCAGGAAGATATAAATTTTTAAGTCTATATACAGCTACAAAATAGCCTCAAAATGTATAAAGTAAAAATTGACAAATGTAAGAAAAAAATAAACAAACATATAATGATAGTTGGAGATTTTAATATATCTTATCTCAGTATTGATAGAACAAGCAGATTTAAAAAAATAGAAAGGGCTCAGAATATATGAAAAAACAGTTTCAGCAAAACTGACCTAATTAACATATATAGAGCATAGCACACAACATCTGCAAATACACATTCTTTTTAATTGCACATAAAACATTTAAGAAAAATTGACCATATGTTTGGCCATAAGACAAGTCTCAACAAGTTTTGATGAACTGAAATCTTGCAAAAATTGTTCTCTAGTCAAAACAATTTAACTAAGTCAATAACAAAAATATAGCTAGAAGAACTCCCCCAAATGTTTAAAAATAAAGCAATTTGATTCTAAATAACCTGCAGATAAAAGATTAAATCACACTGAAAAATAAAAAATAGTTAGAACTAAGATGAAGTTGAATGGTTCTATGAAGACCTACAAGATCTTCTAAAACTAACACTGGAAAAAGATGTCTTTTTCATCATAGGGAACTGGAATGCAAAAGTAGGAAGTCAAGAGATACCTAGAATAACAGGCAAGTTTGTCCTCAGTGTGCAAAATAAAGCAGGACAAAAGCTAACAGAGTTTTGTCAACAGAATACACTGGTCATAGCCCAACACAAGAGACGACTAACGACTAACAACTAATGACTCTTCTAACAACACAAGCGACAACTCTACACACGAATATCACCAAATCAGTTCAATTCAGTTCAGTTGCTCAGTCATGTCCGTGACCCCAGGGACTGCAGCATGCTGGGCTTCCCTGTCCATCATCAACTCCCAGAGCTTGCTCAAACTCATGTCCATTGAGTCGGTGATGCCATCCAACCATCTCATCCTCTGTTGTCCCATTCTCCTCCTGCCTTCAATCTTTCCCAGCATCAGAGTCTTTTCCAGTGAGTCAGCTCTTCGCATCAGGTAGCCAAAGTGTTGGAGCTTCAGCTTCAGCATCAGTCCTGCCAATGAATATTTAGCACTGATTTCCTTTAGAATTGACTGATTGGATCTCCTTGCAGTCCAAGGGACTCTCAAGAATCCACAGTTCAAAAGCATCAATTCTTCAACACTCAGCCTTCTTTATGATCCAACTCTCACATCCATACATGACTACTGGAAAAACCATAGCTTTGACTATACAGACATTTGTTGGCAAAGTAATGTCTCTGCTTCTTAATACACTGTCTAGGTTTGTCATAGCTTTCCTTCCAAGGAGCAAGCATCTTTTAATTTTATTGCTGCAGTAACCATCTGCAGTGATTTTGGAGCCCAAGAAAATTAAGTCTGTTATTGTTTCCATTGTTTCCCCGTCTATTTGCCATGAAGTGATGGGGCTGGATGTTGTGATGTTAGTTTTTTGAACCTTGAGTTTTAAGCCAGATGAGTTTTAAGATGGTCAATACCGAAATAAAGAATACTATACATCAAAATTTGTAGGGTAATTCTTAGAAGGACATTTTCAATTCTTAATGCATATACAGAAAAGAGGAAAGGCCAATATTCATCCCAAGAAAGTAGAAAAAGATCAGCCAATTGAACTCAAGGAAAGTAAAACAAGTAAAATAATAACGACCAGAAATCTACAGAATGTAGAACAAATATACAATAGAAATGGCCAATAAAATAAAAGGTCAGTCCTTTGAAAAGATTAATAATATTGTTAGACCACTGGCAAGGTTGATTGTAAGAGAGAGAGAGGAGATACAAATAAACAGTATCAGGAATAGAAAAGGAACATCACCTGTAGGGAGAGAATCGGGAAGAAATACTCTGACTTTACTCTCCTCTTTTTTCTGAATTCCTGTGAGAGAATCGAAAATAATTTAAAATAAATTATTAGACAATAAGAAATTATAAATAACTTTTTGCCAATAAATTTGAAATTTTTAGTCAAATAAACTCCTAGATTAATATAATCTACCAAAAGAAGGAAAACTTCTAAATCACAAATTATTACAAAAATTGAATCCATAATTGAAAATCTCTCAAAGAAAATTCCAGGCTCAGATGACTTCCCCAGCAAATTTTACCAGCCACTTAAAGTGGGAAAATGTCAATATTATATAAATCCAAAGAACAGAAAACCAGGGAACATTCTCCAATTCATTTTGTGAGACCCACATAATCTGGGTCCTAAAGTTGTTCAGCTAGGAGCTCATAACAAGGAAGAAAAATGTTAGGCTGATCCCACTTATGAACACAGATGTAAAAATCCCAAACAAAAAATTATAGCAAACTAAATCCAGCAATATATAAAAAGGATATCACATCATAATCAAGTTGGGTTTATTCAAGATTGAAAATTGGGTTAACACTCAAACATTAATAAATGTAATTAACATAGAAAACAGGAAAAATCATATGATTATCTCATTTAATTAAATTCAGCATATGTTTGTAGTTTTTTTTTAAAGCTCCTAGCAAACTAGGAATTAGCTGTAATTCCTTCAATGTAAAAATATTTTAGAAATTAACTACAGTGCAACTAGAATGAGAGTGCTTGCTATCTTAACTTATTTATAGCACTGTACCTGAAAGCCTAGCGAGTATAACATAGCAATGAAAAAAATTGGAAAAGAAATTAAACTGCTATTATTCACAAGTGACACACTTGTATACAGAGAATTTTTTTAATTTAATATAAATTACTAGAATTTTTAGGGAAAATTAGCAAGATTGCTAACAAAAAACAATCTTTTGCTTATCTATATTTCAGCAGCAGAATTAGAATATGAAATTTAAAAAAAATATAACAAAAAATATAAAAACTTTCTAGTTCTAAATCTAAAAATGACATGTAAGATTTACATAGGAAAAGCTATAAACATTTTTAAGAAAAATTAAATGCTTAAATAAATGGTGATGGACAGGGAGGCCTGGTGTGCTGCGGTTCATGGGGTCGTAAAGAGTCGGATGCAACTGAGTGACTGAACTGAACTGAAATGGAGTGGGGTATACAATACTGATGAATAGGAAGACTTGATGCTGTAAAAATGTATATTTTCCCGAAATTGATCTATGAATTCAATTCAATCTCAGTGAAAATTCCAAGGGTATGTTGGGAATTTCTGGTGGAATTTGACAGACTCATTCTAGAATTTATATGGGAATGCAGTGGCCCAAGGATAACTCACACTCTCTTGAAGAAGAAAGGGTAAAGATTTTCTCTGCTTGAAATCAAGACTTACTGTGATGCTACGGCAGGCAATGCATTGTGGTATTGCCGCAGTGATAGAAAAGAGAAGCCAGGAACAGACTCATGTGTATATGGAAATTTGCTATGACAAATGTGGAAACTCCAGGTACGTCAATTCCGCATCTAAATGTGAGATAGAAATAATCCAGAAATTTATAAAGAAGAATATCTTCATGGCCTCAAGTTGTGTGCCTTCATGAGTGCTAAGTCACTTCAATCATTCTGACTCTTTGCGACCCCATGGACTGTGGCCCATCAGCCTCCTCTGTCCATGGAATTCTCCAGGCAAGAATATTAGATTGGGTTGCCATGTCCTCCTCCAGGAGATCTTCCTGACCTGGGGATTCAACCTTTGTCTTCTGTGTCTCCTGCATTGCAGGTGGATTATTTACAAATGAGCCACCAGGGAAGCTCAAGTAAATATTTTTAAGTTAGAACACAGAGAGAACTAACCAGGAAGATTTTGATAAATGAGACCACTAAAATTAAGAATTTCTGTTTATTGAAAGACACCATTAGGGGACTTCCCTGGTGGCCCAGTGGTTAAAACTCCGTGCTCCCATTGTAGAGGGCATGAGTTCTATCCCTGGTTGGGAAACTAAGATGTTGCATGCCACACAGCATGGCAAAAAAAAAACAAAACAAACAAGCAAAAACTCATGCTACTGAATAGATTTCGTTAAATTCTTCAAAAAAAAAAAAAAAGACTCCATTAAAAGGGTGAAAAAGAGCCACATAGTGATGTGATATTGTGATTTTATAAGAAATATTTATATACATATATATATATATTTTTTTTTCTTCATCCCATTTCTGGCACAGAGCTCCTAAAACCCTTAGAATTTCCTAAGGGATAAGAACAACACTGGTGTCTTTTGTTATGATGATACGGCAGTTTCTGGAAAGCACCTAAGTATGAGGGCTGGAGCCACCATGAGATTTGAGGGTTGGAACTTTCAGTCCAAACCCCTGACCTCCTGAGAAGGGAGAAAGGCTAGCGGGTCCAATCAGTTGCCGATGGCTAATGGTTTAATCAATTATGCCTATGTAATGAAGCCTCCATAAAAACCCAAGAGAATGGGGTTTGAATAGCTTGAGGGGTTGGAGGTAAGCACATGGAAATTTGCAGAGTGGAGCAACCAGAGAGGACACGAAAGCTTTTTCCCCGTACCTTGCTGTATGTATCTCTTCCATTTGGCTGTTTCTGAGCTATTCCTTTAACAATTACTGGTGATAAAGTAAGCACAATGTTTCCTGAGCTCTGTAAGCCATTCTGGCAAATTAATTGAACACAAGAAGGGAATTGTGGAAAGCTCTGATTTATAGCCAGTTGGTCAGACATACAGGTAATAAGCTGGGCTTGTGACTGGCATCTGAACTGGAGTTTTATGGGACTGAGCCTTGAACCTGTGGAATCTGATGCTATCGCCAGTTAGACAGTGTCAGTATTGAGTTGAATTATGATACCCAGCTGGTGTTGGAGAACTGCTTGATGGAACTGAAACATACAGACATATACACATTGGCCTGGGTATAGAATCGTTTACAGTGGTAAAAGATATCTGCAAGATAAGTAATTGACAAAGGGCATAAATTCAGAATATTTAAATGTCTACAAATCAACAAGAAAAATGTGGTAGGAAAAAGTACCAAAATCTTGAATAAGCACTCCCACCTCCATACACACACACAAAAGAAACTCAAATGGCTAAAACCATATGAAAAAGATGTTTGTACCAGATTAGATGTCTTCTGTTTGCTCCTCCACATTCATCAAATATCCATCCCTATGAGGAGTCCCATAAGAGTTCAGAAAAAGGATGAGAGTGAGGACAAGGTATTTATCCCTTGCTTTCCTCCCTGAGAGCAATTGCCTGAACCAGCTATATTCTTCAAAGGGCAGTGCTTCTTTGAAGGTGGCCTGCTCAATGGAACTCTGTCTCTACCTTTTTGACCTAACACAGAGTCAGACATGACTGAAGCAACTTAGCAGCAGCAGCAGCAGATTGTAACAGATTCACAGCTGCTAGCCTTGAGCTTCTGTATTATACACCTAGATTAAAGTACTCTATACACACACATACAAACACACACAATTATCCTAAGTCAAGTATAGAGTATGCCATCTTCTTCCTGTTGGGGATGTTTTACACATTGCTCAATTTCATTGGTTACAAAGTGAATTGCAAATTAAAGCAATGACAAAATACCGCTTCATACCCACCAGAATATCTAAAGTAAGAAGACTGACAAAACCAAGTGCTGATAACAGTGTGGAAAATCAAGGACTTTCTTATAGAATTTGTGAAGTTTAAGTTGGTATAATCATTTTGGAAAACAGATTGATTTTGTCTAACAAAGTTGAACACAAACCCAGCAATTTAATTCCTAAAGACATATCCTAGAGCATAGTTTTCAAACTTCACTCTGCCATTAGCATATCTGGGAAGGTTTGTTAAAACTGATTACTGGAACCCTCTTTCAACATTTTTTATTTAATAGGTCTGGAGGGGAAGTCAAGATTGTGCATTTCTAACAAGTTCCCAAGTGATCTGATGCTGAGACCATACTTTGAGAACAACTTCCCTAGAAAAATTCTTGCATGTGTGCAACAGAAAACATGAACAAGAAATTCCATTGCACCTAAGATTTAATAACAACAACAACAACAACAAAAAATGGAAATAACCCAAATGCCCATCGACTGTGCATGCTAAGTCACTTCAGTTGTGTCCAACTTTTTGCAACCCTGTGAACTGTAGCCCACCAGGCTCCTTTGTCCGTGGGACGCTCCTCTGTCCATGGAATTCTCCAAGCAAGAATACTGGAATGGGTTGCCACGCCCTACTCCAGGGGATCTTCCCGACCCAGGGATCAAATCAGCGTCTGTTATGTCTCCTGCATTGGCAGGCGGGTTCTTTACCATTATCACCACCTGGGAAGCCCCTCCCTTCAACTGTAAATTGGACAAATAAACTGTGGTATTGTCATCAGCAAAGCCCGTTAGCAATTCCTGGGAAATAAAAATAGAATCTTGGTAATAAAGTCTAACATTTTTTGTTCTTTTTCTTTTCCTTTTCACTTGCTCCTAGGGTGCCACATGCATAGGCTCTATACTGAGCACTTCAGACTGTTTCTAATGCTGAATGGCCACACCCAGTATTTCAGCTAAGTGGACCATGTGCAGAGATGCTGTAACTGGCACTGTGATCTGGAGCACCATGAACAGTACAGCTGCAACTGCTGTGCAAGAACTCCACACCCCACACGACTGGCAAGAACCCTAGAAAGCTGCCCTGCCCGTGGCCTAGCAGGTAGAGCATGTGCTCTAGAGTGTGAACTCACACCTTTCCATTCTTTGATCAAAAATAAAACTTTCCTTTGCTTTTGAAATGAACTCAGCCTCATTCTGTTGACTCAAATGACACTGGGCAGGAGGACCCCTGTTGGGGCCCAACTCTGAAGTGTCAGTAACAAATTTTGGCAACCCAGATAAGATGGACCATGGCCTTTAACTCATACCTTTCCACCAGGCTATGGGCTCACTCTGGCTCTAGTGGAAGGACAGCAAAGGCTTTGGGAAGTTCACATGGTGATGACTGACTTTGGTCTTTAAGTACACTCTGACAGGGTAGAACAGTAGTAGCTTTTGATCAAATTCAGAGCAGCTCTACCCAGTAACCTGATACCCAGGTGTGGCGCACACACAGCATAGCCTCCAGAATAACCCGGACTGCACCCCTTGAGAGGATCATACTGTGGCATTACAGGGGACGGAAGACTGAAACTCACATGTATCTGTCCAGTACCTCTGGCTGGTCTTCCCTGAGTTCTGGATGCTCAGGAACAGTGGGGACCTGTGGATGAGCGGGAGCCATGTCAGCCTTGCTGCTTCTCTCCAGTGGTACAGCCCTCTTGATGCCTGTACAGGGCAGTAGCAGCTGCACCAGGGCTTTTTGCCTTCCTTGCTGATGCCCAAGGGTCAACAGTAGTATTCTCCATTGTTACTTTTGTTTTGGTGAAGAAAAGTGACCAGCCCCATGAACCAAGAGGTGAGATCAGGAAAAGGCCCAGGTAATGAAGATTGCCTGACAAATCAGAATGAGGAAACGATCTGAAATCAGGAAAAGGCACTGGGGACTCCCAAGTGAAAAAGGGTCCCAGGGTAGGTTGAAACCAGTGACTTGACTTCTTTGGGTCAACAATTGTTTCTCACAAGAACAGGAACCCCATTATTGGTCAGCCCTGTGAGCTGCTGGCAAAAACAGGAAACAGTCATCCCTTGACCTCCCCTTCCCCCTCTGTGAGGCAAACCTTGGGTGATTCTTTATCAGCTGAGATTCTGGGGTAGAGAATTTCCTGGTATAAGCACAGAATACCAGTTGCCGTAGTGATCTGGTACCTAAAATACTCTGTAGGAATTCCCTGTGCTTTTAGCTCTCACCCAGGCGAAAGTCTGAAAACTCCTTTTTTTCTGCTCACCCATTCCCTCTCCCCCTCAGGCAGCTGTACCAGTCTCTAGCGGACCCAATTGGTTAGGAACTAGCATGACAGTTGCTCTGGCTGGGCAGTGGTCTTATGTATCATCAGTGGGCTGTTCTGACTAAGAAGGGACTGACTATCTCAAGCATGGGCCATTACACGTTCAAGGCAGACCCTCAGTTATACCAGAGTCCATGCATTTGGACACCTCCCATTTTGGCCTCAAAATTCTCCAAGCCAGGCTTCAGCAATATGTGAACCGTGAACTTCCAGATGTTCGAGCTGGTTTTAGAAAAGGCAGAGGAACCAGAGATCAAATTGCCAACATCTGCTGGATCATCAAAAAAGCAAGGAGTTTCAGAAAAACATCTATTTCTGCTTTATTGACTATGCCAAAGCCTTTGACTGTGTGGATCACAATAAACTGTGGAAAATTCTGAAGGAGATAGGAATACCAGACCACCTGACCTGCCTCTTGAGAAATCTGTATGCAGGTCAGGAAGCAACAGTTAGAACTGGACATGGAACAACAGACTGGTTCCAAAGAGGAAAAGGAGTACATCAAGGCTGTATATTGTCACCCTGTTTATTTAACTTATATGCAGAGTACATCATGAGAAACGCTGGGCTGGAGGAAGCACAAGCTGAAATCAAGATTGCCAGGAGAAATATCAATAAGCTCAGATATGCAGATGACACCACCTTTATGGCAGAAAGTGAAGAACTAAAGGGCCTCTTGATGAAAGTGAAAGAGGAGATCTGTGAAAAAGTTGGCTTAAAGCTCAACATTCAGAAAACTAAGATCATGGCATCTGGTCCCATCACTTCACGGCAGATAGATGGGGAAACAGTGAAAACAGTGGCTGACTTTATTTTTCTGGGCTCCAAAATCACTGCAGATGGTGATTGCAGCCATGAAATTAAAAGACGCTTACTCCTTGGAAGGAAAGTTATGACCAACCTAGACAGTATATTAAAAAAGCAGAGACATTACTTTGTCCACAAAGGTCCGTCTAGTCAAGGCTATGGTTTTTCCAGTAGTCATGTTTGGATGTGAGAGTTGGACTATAAAGAAAGTTGAGCACCGAAGAACTGATGCTTTTGAACTGTGGTGTTGGAGAAGACTCTTGAGAGTCCCTTGGACTGCAAGAAGATCCAACCAGTCCATCCTAAAGCAGATCAGTCCTGGGTGTTCATTGGAAGGACTGATGTTGAAGCTGAAGCCCCAATACTTTGGCCACCTGATGCGAAGAGCTGCCTCCTTGGAAAAGACCCTGATGCTGGGAGGGATTGAGGGCAGGAGAAGAAGGGGACGACAAAGGATGAGATGGTTGGATGGCATCACTGACTCAATGGACATGGTTTTGAGTACACTCCGGCAGTTGGTGATGGACAGGGAGGCCTGGCGTGCTGCAGTTGATGGGGTTGCAAAGAGTCAGACACGACTGAGCGACTGAACTGAACTATTTTGGCCTTCTGAGGAATTCTTTAATAGCTTGGTGCTGGAAATTTCTCAAACTGGAGATCTTATTTGAGTCAAATCTTGTGACTGGTGTCCTCTTAGGCCAAGGGCACAAGATGATAATGTTAATGGCTGAGGACAAAGCTCTCCAGACAGAGCAGATTGACCACTCTGGAGTAAATCCTGAGGGTTGGGCCCAGGGAAAGGTGGGACAAGCTATAAGGGCCATTCCTGTGATAGTCCATCTACAACCTCCGACATATATGGCCCAAGAAAAAATAATACCTTCTCTGTTGGGAGGCCTGATTGAGCATTGCCCTGTTATACAGAACCTCGTTGGTCAGGGCCTTATTAGACCATGCCAATCATCCTGTCATGCCCCCATTTTCCCCACAAAGAAACCCAACATGGAATACCAGATGGTACAGGGCTGCAAGTCAGTCAACGAAACCACTGAGGATATATGTTCAGTAGTCTCTAATCCTTACACTTCTCTGGCCACTCTACCCTCGACCTGCTATTCTGTTTTAAATTTAAAAGATGTCTTGTTCTATATTCCATTAGCCCCAGAGTCATGAAAGTTTTTTGCTTTTGAGTGGCAGAAGCCAAACGAGAAACAAAAACAATACTGGTGGACAATCCTGCCCCAAGTGTTAAAAAGTTCCCCCTGCGTCTTTAGGAAAATTTTACCTAAAGGGCGTGAAAGATCTACATCTGGAGGAGCGAACCCTCCTCCAGTATGAGAAAGACATTCTGATCACTAGCCCTACTATGGAGGCCTCTGATAAAAACATTAACCACTCTGAACCACCTAACTGATAAAGGATAAAAGGTGTCCAAGAAAAAGGCTCAAATACCACAAACTAGGGTGACCTTCCCAGGCTTTATTCTCATAGAAAGTCAGAGAGGCCTATCCCAGGAAAGGAAAGAAGGTATTTGGAGCCTCACCCCTCCTAAAACTAGAAGACAGCTTAGGGGATTCCTGGGAATGGCTAAGTTTTGCCCCCTCCGGATCTTTAACTATGGTCTCATAGCAAGGTTTCTATATGAAAATTTTAAAGGAAACGATTATGATACTTTTGAATGGAATTCAGAATGTGGAGGGGCCTTTCAAGAATTGAGAAAGAAATTACTTCAGGCCCCTGCCCTGGCCCTCCCAGATTTAGCTAAACCCTTTGACCTTTATATTCATGAGAGAAGGGGACTTGCCTTTGAGGATATTAGCTTAAAAACTGGAAGAAACCTAGATGCCCATCAGCAGATGAATGGATAAGAAAGCTGTGGTACATATACAAATTGGAGTATTACTCAGCCTAATATTAAAAAGAATACATTTGAATCAGTTCTAATGAGGTGGATGAAACTGGAGCCTATTATACAGAGTGAAGTAAGCCAGAAAGAAAAACACCAATACAGTATACTAACACATATATATGGAATTTAGAAAGATGATAACAATAACCCTGTATGTGAGGCAGCAAAAGAGACACAGATGTATAGAACAGTCTTTTGGACTCTGTGGGAGAGGGAGGGGGGGATGATTTGGGAGAATGGCATTGAAGCATGTATAATATCATATGTGAAACGAATCACCAGTCCAGGTTCGATGCAGGATACAGGATGCTCGGGCCTGGTGCACTGGGATGACCCAGAGGGATGGTATGAGAGGGAGGTGGGAGGGGGGTTCAGGATGGGGAACACGTGTACACCCATGGCGGATTCATGTAGATGTATGGCAAAACCAATACAATATTGTAAAGTAATTAGCCTCCAATTAAAATAAATATTAAAAAAAAAAACAAAACTGGGACCCCTCTCAGGCGGTTTCTTATTTCTCTAAACAGAGGGATGGCCTCCTATGGGTAGTAGCTGCTACTGTGTGAGTGTGTGCTCAGTCACTCAATCACATCAGACTCTTTGCCACCCCATGGACTGTAGCTTGCCAGGCTCCTCTGTCCCTGGAATTTTCCAGGCAAGACTACTGGAGCAGGTTGCCATTTCCTACTTCAGGAGATCTTCCAGACCCAGGGTTTGATCCCACGTCTCTTGCATCTCCTGCACTGGTAGGTGGATTCTTTACCACTCCACCACCTGGAAAGCCCAGTGGCAGCTACTACAGCCCTGCTAAAGGAGGCTGAAAAGTCAGCGTTTGGTCAGCCCATCTCTGTGGGGGCTCCACACCGGGTCTAGGCTTTACTAAGTTCAAAGAGAACAGAATGGCTACCCCTTGGGAAGTTGATTCAAGTTCAGTTTATGCTTTTAGACAGCCCACTGGCTACTACAAAAACCTGTCACTCACTAAATCCTGCCACCCTGCTGCCCACAGAAACAGGGGCCCCAAATCACAGTTGTGTAGAAAACAATAGACATGATCTCTTCCAGTCACCCTGAACTAGGAAGTGAGCCTCTCCCAAATGCCAAAGAGGAATGGTTCTCAGGTGGGAGTAGTTTTATGAAAGAGGGAAAAAGGCTAGCAGGATCCATAGGGACCTTCGAGACCCAAGTTGTAGAAGCAAGAAACCTACCCCCAGGAACTTCTGCCCAAAAAGCAGAGCTGATAGCCCTCACCTGAGCTTTACAGTTCAGCACTGGGAAGATCTTACATGTTTACAGAGTCCCCGTATGAATACACCATCCTAAATGCACACAGGTCTATTTGGAGGGAGAGAGTTATGCTATTTCAAAGAATAAACAGGTGAAACATGGCTTAAGCATATTGCAGCTCTTAGAAGCAGTACAGCTTCCCAAAAAAGTGGCAATGATTCACTGTAGGGGTCACCTAAAGGGGGACGCAGAGGTGAAGAAAAACAATAAGGCAAACACAGCTGCCAAAAGGGCAGCCCTAGAACCAGTGACTTGGCAACAACCCCTCATACCTCAGAGGCCAGATCCATCCAATTACTCCCCAACATACACAAAAAGAAGAGTCTAACTAGACAGAGTCTGAAAACGGGGCTTCAGTGGAGATCCAGGAGCCCATGGGTGGCTGGTTAATGAACATAGGCAATACTTCTTTCCCCAAACTGCAGCTTGTCAAGTCATCAGGGAGGCTCATCAAGCTACTTGCTATTGGAGGGATGCCCTGAATAATTGATTAGTTGAGGTCTTGGTAACTCTTGGCTTGAAAAGTAGAATCAGTCAGATAGTTGAGACATGCCTCATCTGCATAGTAAACAACTCCAACACCAGCTCCCCCCAAGCCCCAGAGGTTCCCAGGTAAAGCCCATTCAGACCAGAGGGACATACCCTGGGGAAGATTGACAGACTGATTTCTCTGCATGCTGAGAGTACCGGTCAATGTCAGATATTTTTGATGCTCTTGCTGTCGTTCAATTGCTAAGTCATATTTGACTCTCTGCAACCCCATGGACTGCAGCATGCCTGGCTTCCCATCCCTCACCTTCTCCTGGAGTTTGCTCAGACTCATCTCCATTGACTTGGTGATGCCATCCAACCATTTCATCCTTTGTCATCCCCCTTCTCCTTTATTCAATCTTTCCCAGCATCAGGGTCTTTTCTAATGAATTGGCTTGGTGCTGGTAGACAAATTTTCTGGATAGACAGAAATTCCCTGCTAGAACTGAACCCACAGCTGAAGTGGCTATGGCATTACTAAAAGAAATAATCCCCAGGTTTGGGCTCCCAGGAGTCCTACAAAGAAATAATGGTCCAGTGTATACTCTGCTATATTTAAATGGATAACCAACAAGGTCCTACCGTATAGCACAGGGAACTCTGCTCAATATTATGTGGCAGCCTGGATGGGAGGGAAGTTTGGGGGAGAACAGATACATGCATATACATGGCCGAGTCCTTTGGCTGTTCACCTGTAACTATCACAGCATTGTTTGTTAATCAGCTATACCCAAATACAAAATAAAAGCTTTAAAAAAAATTATGTTTCAGTATTTGTATCTCAAGTGATGAAGAGGTAATGAATGCCCTGGGTATAAAATGGACCTTGCACTTAGCCTGGAGATCCCAATCACTTCAGAAAGCAGAGAAATACAGGCAGATCTTAAAACAGGCTTTAGCCAAGCTATGTCAGGAAACTCAAGAAAATTGGATTAAATTGCTTCTGATTGCTCTTCTCTGCATCCGGTTAGCCCCAAGGGATAAGTCAATGTTAAGAGCACTTGAACTCTTGTATGTTAGACCCACTCCTCAATCCCAAGAGAAGGGACTCTTTAGCCCCCCTGAAATGGAACAAATCATGTATGCCCTCCAGGGAAGAGAAAATGTGAAAATTCTCACTGCATATAGTAACCAGGTGCTATCTGCACCCACTGACCTGGCCCTGTACCCCTGCCAGCCGGGAAACGGGTAGACCTAAAAACCTGGAAAACTGGTAGCATCAATAAGATCAGCTCACCCCTGACTGGAAAAGAGCCCACTTGG
Organism: Bos mutus; assembly: GCF_027580195.1. Lineage (NCBI taxonomy): Eukaryota > Metazoa > Chordata > Mammalia > Artiodactyla > Bovidae > Bos > Bos mutus. The sequence goes on along the minus strand of NC_091619.1, from coordinate 24,889,352 downwards.
TGGTCCTAACCATCCTCTCTGCCCTGAAGTTGCAGGGCTCACTCTGAGCACATCATGCTCAAATGAAGAGGGCCCTGAGCCCCAGCCTCCACACAGACAACCTGGGCACCAGACCCCTTGACTATTTATGTGAACCTCTCTCCAAACGGAAGCTTCTCTTCATAAAAACAACAAAGTGTGACCAGGGAGATTCAGGCCACAGCAGTGATCCCTCTACACCAAGGCACGCTTGTGCCTTCAGGCAAAAGACTTACGGGCCTATATTTTTTTTTTTCCTTTATCTCCAAAAGGTTAGATAAATGGTGATTGCTCAGGGATACAAACAGGGCTGAGGCCTGGTGACCATCAAATACATCTGAAGGCAGCAGGAAGGAAGTTCTGCTCCTCTGTTCCGGGTAATGACGACACTCCAAAATCAGGAGGAAGCAGTTACAGAAGGCAGACCTGCATCCTCGGTGCCCTTCATAGAGGAGCAGGACAAAAGACAGAGGGGGGATTTTTCACCAGCAAAGCCCATTAACGATCCCCCAGGAATAAAAATAGAATCTGGGCAATAAAATAAGGTCTAACTTTTTTTTTCCTTTGTGCTTAGTCTGGCTTCACTTTCTCACCAGGAACTACATGCGGAGGCCTCACAGCTGGCACTTCGGCGTGTGTGCAAAAGCTGCACACAACATTCAGTTTGACCTGGCAGTGGGCTGTGTGCAGAGAGAGCTGTACCCCACACTGTAATCTGGAACCTAAGCAAAGGCCTGTGCCCTCGTTGTGAGAGCTCTGTCCCGTCCCCTCTGTGCTGACAAAAAAGCAGCCGGGTCCACAGCCTGTCGGGAAGAGTGTGGACAGCAGTGGGAGAGCTTGCACCTCTCTGTTCCTCAATCAAACAGTAAAACTTTCCTTTGCTTTTGAACAGAACTCAGTCTTACTCTATTGGCTCAAATGATGTCAGGCAGGAGCACCCTTGTTGGGGCCCTACTTGATCAGATCAGTGACAGTATAAGACTGCTCAGTTCAGTTCAGTTCAGTTCAGTCGCTCAATTGTGTCCGACTCTTTGTGACCCCATGTATCGCAGCACGCCAGGCCTCCCTGTCCATCACCAACTCCCGGAGTTCACTCAGACTCACGTCCATCGAGTCAGTGATGCCATCCAGCCATCTCATCCTCTGTCGTCCCCCTTCTCCTCCTGCCCCAATCCCTCCCAGCATGAGGGTCTTTTCCAATGAGTCAACTCTTCACATGAGGTGGCCAAAGTACTGGAGTTTCAGCTTTAGCATCAGTCCTTCCAATGAACACCCAGGACTGATCTCCTTTAGAATAAGACTGCTAATGCACCAGAAAAAAATGAAATACAGAAAGACATCAACATGGGTGAATCATGAGTAAAAAGAGCCAGTCAGAGAAGAAGACATGGATGATGAATCAATCTAATTAACATTCAAAAACAGACAAAAGTAAGAAAATGGTCTTTAGGGATACCCAGGTGTTAAAACTAAAGACAAGCAATGGGACAATAATCACAAAATCGTCTTACTGGTTCCGTCTCTGGGAAAGAGAGGAGCTGTGATTGAAAGACAGCAGGTACTCGATCTTGAAATCAGTGGTCTATTCTGATTGCTGACTGATCACAGAGGTGTTTGTTTTATAATTATTTTTTAAATTATCCTTTTTTTTTGAGCTGCACCAGGTCTTAGCTTGCAGCACATGGGATCTTTAGTTGCAGCATGCGGACTCTTAGCTGTGGCATGTAGGACCTAGTTTCCTGACCAGGGTTCAAACCCTGGTCTCCTTCTCTGGGAGCACGGAGTCTTAGTCACTGGACCACCAGGGAAGTCTCCTAAATTATTCTTTAAATCTATCCTTGGATCAGGCTCTGAGGAACACTGGCCCAGAGACTCCACATGAATCCATCAAAGCCTAAAAATTCTATACCAGTAGTTTGCCCACGTCTGGTTCGCTCATTCCTGGAGAGTGAGTGGGACATAAATAGTCTGAACTGTGTCTCCAGCTCAGGATGAAGGCAGGCTAGCTTGGTCCTCCCACGATCTTCTGAATCTCTCCTGAGGTAACTGCTGAGACAAAACACACATTCACACACCTCCACAGGGACAAGTCATAATATATAAATAGTGCATAGACTCCAAATCTGCATTTAGGAAACATTTTTTCTCCCAGAGGCTCAATCAGTAGAGATGCAACTTTTCCCACAAAAAAATGAAAAATATTTTTCATTATTATGCAAGCAGTTTAGCTCCTGAGAGTTAGGGTCTCAAACCTGTCATTCTAGAAAAGGGTCATTGTACTATTTTTGCATTACCAAAGATTCTTCAGGAGGTTCCCCACCCCCCCCAACCCCTCCCGTCCCCCGCCGCCCCAGAACAATGAAGCAGTCTGACTCAAAATTAACTGAAGGCAGAAAACTACTTCCAACCTTAAAATGAAATCAGAATGTGTTGTTACTTCTGAATAGAAACCTCTGGTTTTCTTTTTTCTTTCTTTCTTTCTTCTTTTCTCCTTCCTTTTTCTTCCTTTAAGTCAGCAGTAACACCCAAGTCACTTCCATTTATGGATACGCCTGCCCTGTTAGAAAGCTCTTTCTTTATTGAAGTATTTCACACTGGGAGCTTTCAGTCATTTGGTTCTGTTTCTGCCCCTTGGGGCCAGAGTATAAATCTAATCCCTCTTCAACATGACAGCCTTTCAAATAGGTTAAGACAGTTACCACATCTTCCTGGAATTTTCTTTTTCTCTCAGTCCCTTGGCCATCTCCCAAAGGGCAGTTCTAAACCCTTCTCATCCTGGTTGATGTGTTCCTAGGCTCCACTTTACCTCTCCCTAGCACAAAGAGGGAGCCCAGACCTGAAGTTAAGTTTCAGTTGTAGGGGGAAAAAAAGCTATCTTTCCTTTACCTGTCTCATATTCATTGTCTGGGGCTCTGCAAATTAGACCAACAAAAGACAGTTTAACAAGAGAAAAACAAGCAGCGGTTTACTAGCGTGTGCATTCCACTTACACAGGGGAGGGCTCAGTTATGAGTAACTCAAAGTGGTGGCTAGAACTTGGGCTTATATTAATAAGCATCTTAACAAGAGAACAAACTTTCAGAGAAGTAACAAGGACCAGAACTTTGAGCTTCTAGGAGCAAGAAATTTCTGGAAGGCAAATATGTAGGGAAAGTAATTGTAAATCAGGGCTGGTTTTAGCAGAGGTCATTATGTAGATTTCTTTGGTGCTGGCGTCTGGTCTGAGAAGGGTCTCCAGTTATCTCTGGCGATTAACTTCTGCCTCTCCTAGTAGGGAAGGGACAGGGGACCCCTTATTAAATGTGTGTCCTGCTTTGAGGCAAATAGAGGGAGAACAGAGAGCTTTCCTGTATCTGCTTCTTCTCAAATGCCTTTAGATAAAAATAATCCTTGTGCCAAGGGGGATTTGGGATGGCATATTGTGCTACTCCTCACGGTCATAATGTGACCAGCCTAGATTGCAGCAAGATCATCAACCCCTACGTTCTAGAAATGTTATGCCTATTAATCCCACAGTTTTAAGGATGATAATGTGCATAGCATCAGAAGCAATTTTTGACTGATGCCAAGTGTAGGTACTAGAGGAGAAAAAAAGTAGGAAATTAGTTTGTCTTTTAAAAAGCAAAAGCTATTACAGCCACTTTTGTAAAATGTTTATTATTGATGCCTAGTTGTCATGCAGCACAATAACAGCTGATGTCAAAACCTGAAGGGCTGCCAAACAAATGAGGGATTTGTCAGATTACATTTGCCATGCATTGAATTTGACAACAGCAGTTAACTCTAGATAAGTGGCCTCCATCTTCACCATTGTGAAACTCATTGTGTTAGTAACAGATAAACCCTCAAGGCTCAGTGATTTAACACAATAAAAGTTTATTTCTTGTCTCTTTTTATCCCGATGTGGGGCTCCTGTTTGGGTGGTTCTCTTCTAAGCAGGGATTCAGAGATCCAATCTCCTTCTCTGCCTTTGTCAACAGGCTGTTCCCAAGGTTGCTCTGGGGATGAGCGGCTGGGGCGGGGTGGGGGACAGGGGCAGGGAGAGTCTGTTTCATTCCAACCAGCCTGTGTGGGGAAGAACATAGATAGTCACCCATAGGAGAACTTTAGGGCCATGTGTGGGAGTAGAGGGCATCACTTCTGTCTAGTGGCTAGAACACAGTCATAGGGCCAACCTAACCATAGGCAGTCTGCAAATATAGTCTAGATATATGCCTAAAATGAAGAATTTACTTCTTGTCTCAACATTCCAATGTAGAAGAGACTATATGGAGAATAAATAGCATCTTAATATTGCGAAAATTGTTTTGACGTTCTGGGCCACAGAAAGGGTCTCAGAGACCTCCAGAGGTCTCCAGACCATACTTTGAGACCACTGCCTTAGACTATCAGATGAGGTTTAGGTGGGCTGATTTCACAATAATACAGTATGATATGAAGAAGCATGCAGTAATCTTTCACCTTCCTGAGCATTTTTAAATTTTATTTATTTATTTTTATTTATTTAGGTTTTTGGTTGCTCTAGTCTTCATTGCTTTGCACGGGCTTTTTTTAGTTGTGGCAAGCTGGGGCTTCTCTTGTGGGGCACAGGCTCTAGGCATGCAGGCTTCAGTAGCTGTAACACTCGGGCTCAGCAGTTGTGGCACATGGGCCTAGTTGTTCTGTGGCATTTGGAATCTTCCAAGACCAGGGATCAAACCCATGTCCCCTGCATTGGCAGGTGGATTCTTATCCACTGAACTACAGGGGAAGTCCCCTAAACATTTCATATTTAGAGTTAAAATATGCTTCTTCAGTTTTCTGCCTTCCCCAAGGCCCAGTTCTAAGGGACTTGGCTGAGTGCCTCTCCTCCAGGTTAGGGACCCCTTCAACTGGCCATAACTTCTCAGTTCTTGATTATCTCACTGCTGTGCTCCCGTCTGTGGCTTATGGCCTCTTCCCATCTGTTCCTTTTAGCTCAGACAATGTATGGCTCTCCTGGGGCACCTTGTTCCTGCTGAGTCAGTTCCCACCTCTCCTCCTTGAAAATGACCAACAGAGAACAGCCATGTTCCCTGGTGGTCCCCAATGGAAATGCCATCCTACACCAGGAAATTAGTTTGTCTTTTGAAAACCAAAAGCTATTACAATCCCTCTCCTGGGTTTTCTCAGGAAAAGGAGAGAGCGCTGCCCTCCTGTTCAGCCCAAAAAACCTGGGCTGGTCCCATTCCTCACCACTCAGTAGCCCATGCAACCCTCTCTCCTCTCAAGACTTTTGGACAGGAGACTCTCCAGGCTCTAAGGCAATTCTCTTTTGATCCTGTTCCTCCAACTCCTTCCATCTGGGGATACCTTTTGTCAAGATATCCAAGATAACCAGATTTTTGTACTCTGATTGACTCCTGCTTCCTGACAAAGACTCTCCTCTGAACTGTCTTCTCATCTGGGTTCTGATTTTGGGGCTTCTATGTTCATCACATGCTAAACCACTTCAATTGTGTCCGATTTTCTGCGAGTCTATGAACTGGCTCCTCTGTCCATGGGATTCTCCAAGCAAGAATACTGGAGCGGTTTGCCATGCCCTCTTCCAGGGGATCTTCCTGACCCAGGGATTGAACCCGAGTCTCCTGTCTCCTGCATTGGCAGGGGAGTTCTTTACCACTAGCGCCACCTGGAAAGCCAGTGCCTAAATTTAGCAAGAATCCTACTTAGTCAACTTAGCAAGAACTCCCATCTTAACATCTGATTATCTAAAATATCAGATCGAAAAAAATAAAATAAAATAAAATATCAGATCGGCTTTCTTCTCCCCCACCATCCCCTAGGTGATGTCCCATCACCCTGACCTGCCTTCAGCAAGAATCCTGGTAGGCCAGTTGAGCCAGAACCCTTCTTTATGCCTCAGGCTTCCTCGTAGCAATTTTCTGTCAGCCTACTCCTTGGTCATAAATTATCTCTTTTCCTCATTATATTCAGAGTCGAGCCCAATCATTATTTCCTACTGGAAAACTCCATTGCACCTGAATAAAGTCTGCCTTGTCATGCTTTAATATGTTTCATAATTTTTTCCTTAACAGAATAATTTGTTGTTGTGTCCAACTCTTTTGAGGCCACATGGATTTTAGCCCACCAGTCTCCCCTGTCCATGGGATTTTTCAGGCTAGAATACTGGAGTGAGTTGGCATGCCCTTTTCCAGGGGATCTTTCTGACCCAGGGATTGAACTCCAGTGCCCTGCATTGCAGGCAGATTCTTTACTGCTGAGCCATCAGGGAAGCCCAAACAGAGTAATACTTTTTCTTTAACATCTCATACCTACGAGCTCACATGTAGGAACACTGAAGGCAAGAAGCTCCTAATTTTGAGTTCATCTATATATTCCCTAGGAGAAGGCAATGGCACCCCACTCCAGTGTTCTTGCCTGGAAAATCCCATGGACGGAGAAGCCTGGTGGGCTGCCATTTATGGGGTCGCACAGAGTCGGACACGACTGAAGCGACTTAGCAGCAGCAGCAACATATATTCCCTAAGAACTCCCAGGGAATACATAGATGAGCTCAAAATAAGTCCTCTCTAAGGCAGCAGGAAATGACGCATCTTCTCCTGGACTCTTGCGTAGTTTATCCTGCCCATTGCGGGGACATTGGCTCTGTCTTCCCAGCTCCTGAGACCACAAGGAATAGAGGCAGGGGAGACCCTCTGGAGATGTTGGGAGGTCACAAAGGTAGGAGAAGGGGATGAAGTCAAAACAGGTACAGAGTCAACCATGTGGACATCCGTGTGTGTTGCCCACACAGAAGGGAACTTCAAGAGAGTAGAACTGGATGTTCTACCTGGCCGCCACTGCTGTGCTGCACAGCCTTCCCTGTTGTGCTACAAACACAGATGTATGTGTAAAATTTGGTTTTGATACAACAGACCATGTATTCAAAACAGCACTGATATGTGAGAAAGAACATTGGGTTGAGCAGGCAGTGGGATGTAGTGCGTGCATGCTGAGTTGCTTAAGTCATGTCTGACTCTGCAACGATATGGACTGTAATCCACCAGAGTCCTCTGTCCCTGGGATTCTCCAAGCAAGAATACTGGAGTAGGTTGCCATGCCCTCCTCCAGGGGATCTTCCCAGCTCAGGGATCAAACCTGCTTCTCCTGCACTGGCAGGTGAATTCTTTACCACTAGTGCCACCTGGGAAGTGGGATATAGAGTTGAGTACAATTTGTGGCAAAAAAAAAAAAAAGGGGCAGGGGGTAAGGTGGAGATGGAGACAGTTTTTCCTTTGAGAATTTTCCTAGAGAATGTTGCCTCTTGAGGATAGGCGTGTCCAGACAGGGCTGTAGAGCTGTACTCAAATAGAGACCCAAGGTTAAAGGATATACAAAAGACCAGGGTGTTGGCAATGGATACAATTGAATGTCGTCTTATGTATTAATAAAATCCTAGTATTTAAACCATGCTAGGATGCTAGTGAGGTCTCACAGATGTGGACATTAGAATGACACAGAAATCATCACGTCCCCTGCACCAGATCACTTGCACCTTCGTGAAGCACTCAATGTTGAGGGACATTTTTCTGCATGATTGAAGACATTCTAATAATATACACAATATTTCTCAGTTTTTCCAAAACAACCAACAAAGTAGTTAAAAAAAAAAAAAGAATAGAAGTAAGTAAAGGATTAGTTGCTCAGTCATGTCTGACTCTTTGTGACCCCATGAACTGTAGCCTGCCAGGCTCCTCTGTCCATGAGGATTCTTCAGGCAAGAATACTGGAATGGGTTGCCATACCCTCCTCCAGTGGATCTTCCCAAACCAGGGATCAAACCCAGGTCTCCCACACTGCAGGCAGATTCTTTACTGACTGAGCCACCAGGGAAGCCTGAAAGAAGTAAGTCATGATGTAAATGATGGTAATTCACAGTTGTGAGAATATGAATGGTTGTTCTTTTCTTTTTTGGATTTTTAAATGTTCTCAAAATAAAACAAGGAACTTCCCTGGTGGCCCAGTGGCTGGGAGTCTACCTGCCAGCCCAGGGGATGTGAGTTCTATCCCTGGCCCAGGAAGATCCCACATGCTGTGGAGCAACTAAGCCTGTGTGCCATAATTACTGAGCGCGCCTGCTGCAGCCACTGAAGCCAGAGTTCCCTAGAGCCCATGCTGTGCAACGAGAGAAGCCACTGCGAGGGGAAGCCTGTGCACCAGAATGAAGAGCAGTCCCCACTCACCACAGAGAAAGCCCACGTGCAGCAACAAAGACCGAGTGCAGCAAAAAAGAAAAGAAAAGAAAAATAACAAAATTTAAAAATAAAAACAAAATGAAAAGGCATCAAGATAATAAAAGAAGCTCAAACAAGGCTGACTGAAACTCGGTTTCATAGGTACAATTTTATATAATTCTCCCAGCATCTCTGTGGGACACGATTATTTTTCCCATTTTCAGAAGGAGAAACTGAAGCTAAAGCTGTTACATAATTTCCTCAAGGTCACACAGCTAGAATGTGAGTGAATCTGGACTTGAACCCTGGTCTTTTGACCCTAGCTTCCACGTTCCTCCTTCTACTTCTCTCTGTCTCTCAAGAACAGTAGTCTCTTCTGATGGCTAAAGCAACAGGGTACTTTTCTTTTTTTGGCTAAGCCTTGCAACATGTGGTATCTTAGTTCCCTGATCAGGAATCGAACTCTCATCCCCTGCATTAGAAGCGCAGAGTCCTAACCTTGCACTGCCAGGATCCTTTGGAAGGAAAGTGACTAGTCTTCTCCTGCCATCACCCAGAATGAGTGGCACAGCTGCAAATACCTGGGAACGACCAGGCAAAGGTACTGGCCCTTTAACTGGAGACAGGTGACAAAGACATAACAGCTACTGAAGAATGAATGATCAGGGCTTGCCCACAGACTCAAGGAAGCCTCACATCAGAGCTAAGAAGTAGGCCCCCTTTTAAAAAAATCACCCCTGTAGAATACCTATAATACATAGGCCTTGTTGACTGAAGAAAAATGGGAGTCACGAGTTGTGTTTCATTCAGGGACATTACTGAGGATAATAACCCAAGAGACAGCCTCTCAGACATCTCTGAAGAGCTGCTCCAACAAGGTAATGGAAGAGCCAGGATACATAGGAGTTTTGGTGAAAAAAACAGAAACCAGAACAAGCCTACATAGCCGAACATCAAAAGATTACTGCTAATCACAAACAAAGCAGACATCTCAGTTTTAGCACTTTCAATGTACGTGTGTTTGTGTCTCTCAGTCGTGTCTGATTCTTTGCAACCCTATGGACTATCGTCTGCCAGGCTCCTCTGTCTATGGAATTCTCCAGACAAGAATACTGGAGTATTCCCTTCTCCAGGGGATCTTCCCAAACCTGGGTCTCCCACATTGCAGGCAGATCCTTTACGGTCTGAGCCACCAGGGAAGCCCTTCATTGTATGGGAAGAGGCGATAGTCTGTACTCATTGAAACCATTCCTTTGATATACATCTCAACTAGGTAAGGACTGTATCCTGTTTTTCCTCCATCCTAAACTCCCCTCAGGGCACACTGATGTAGGGGTGGCTGCAGGGGCTGATGGTTTCATAGTGGCAGTGTTCATTGTTTACTAGAAGGGCAGGTGACATTCTTTGTCCCCCGCCTACACACAATCTTGATTTGTCACCTATGCAGGAAAGTCCATCTAGAGCTCTATTCTAGTTACTATTGTGGAATTACCAATTACCCTAAAACTTGGCACCTTAAAACCACCATATCATTTTATTTAACAGTTCATGGCTGGGCAATTCACACACAGGTCTTTCACGTGGTTCCAGTCAAATGTCAGCTGGAGCTAACTGGGTTGAATGTGCAAAATGGCTCACTGACGTGAGTGGCAGTTGATGTTGGCTGATGAGCTGTCCACTAGAAAGTCCACATGTGGCCTCTCCAATTTGGCCAACTCAGGGCAGTAGGACATCACACCTGATGTCTAGCTTCCCCCAGGACAGGCATTCCCAAAAATCCAGGCAGAAGCTGCAAGTCCTTCTCTGATCTAGCCTTGGAAGTCACGCATCACTCCCATGGCATCTGTTGGCTATAAATGAATAATTAAACAGACTACCTTCAAAGGAAGGAAAATTAGGCTCCACCTCTTGATGAAGGAGTGGCAAAATCACATTGTAAAGATGCATATAATTGGGATTTTTTAAGTATTTTATATTAAGTTCTCATTTAAAGGCTTTATTCTCTGCAATCAGCCCTCTGCTTTGCTTTTTTTTTTTTTTGTCTTCTAATGGTATTGAAGCCTTCAATGGCTGTGTCAATGACCTCTCTTGATAAATGTCACATTTCACTCAAAAATAGGTGGGTTATTCTCAAGTATCTTTTGATATTAATCTCTAATATAATTCCATGGTGATAAGAGAATGGATTCTGCATGATTTTAATAACTTTAGATTATGAAATTTTTGCACCTGGTCTTATGTTCCTGGATATGTTCCAATGTCTTGTAGTTTATAGTCTATAGGAACTTGAATAGAATTTGTATCCTACTGTTGTGTGAAAAGTGCATAAATCTTAATTATGTTGAATTGGTTCATACTGCTTTTTAGGTCTACCATATCTTTCTACTTCTTTGTGTATTCATTCTATTAATTTTTGAGAGTTTGATATTTAAACTCCCAGTAAAAAATCTTAATTTATCTACTTAAAAATTAATTGTAATATATAGTGGAACTATATGTAACTTTGCTCTGTATTTTCCAAATTTCCTGTAAATGTGTTATTGCGTTTTCATAATTTAAAAAAATAAAATAAAGAAGTAAGCAAAAAAACAAAAGAGGCATGTAAGGTGAGAGATGTTTTACCCAACTCCAGACAATAAAATCTGCTCAGGCATTTAATCCAGTGTTTCTCGACCTTTGTCACCTCATAGCACACACAGAAAGCATAATATACAGAAAGCATAACAGGTTCATGACACACCTGTTGTGTAGTTCTGATAGGCTCACTATCTATGATCAACAAAGCTTCCTTCCTTTACTTTATGGCTAGTGTGCATTTGAGGACAAGATTTCCCACATGCTTCAGAATAATTTTTAAGTTTTATTTTATTGAAGTATAGTTGATTTACAATGTTGCATTTAATTTCTGCTCTACAGCAAAGTGACTCAGTTATACATATATCAGTTCAGTCGCACAGTCGTGTCTGACTCTTATTTCTCAGGAGGCTTCCCTGTCCATCATCAACTCTCAGAGCTTGCTCAAGCTCATGTCCATCAAGTCAGTGATGCCATCCAACCATCTCATCCTCTGTCGACCACTTCTCCTCCCACTTTCAATCTTTCCCAGCATCAGGTGGCCAAAGTATTGGAGCTTCAGCTTCAGCATCAGTCCTTCCAATGAATATTCAGGACTGATTTACTTTAGGATGGACTGGTTGGATCTCCTTGCAGTCCAAGGGATTCTCAAGAGTCTTCTCAAACACCACAGCTCAAAAACATCAATTTGTCAGCACTCAGCTTTCTTTATAGTCCAACTCTCACATCCAAACATGACTACTGGAAAAACCAAAGCTTTGACTAGATGGATCTTTGTGGACAAAGTAATGTCTCTGTTTTTTAATATGCTGCCTAAGTTGGTCATAGCTTTCCTTCCAAGAAGCAAGCATCTTTTAATTTCATGGCTTCAGTCACCATCTGCAGTGATTTTGGAGCCAAAAAAATATAGTCTCTCATTATTTCCATTGTTTCCCCATCTATTTGCCATGAAGTTATGGGACTGGATGCCATGATCTTAGTTTTCTGAATGTTGAGCTTTAAGCCAACTTTTTCCCTCTCCTCTTTCACTTTCATCAAGAGGCTCTTTAGTTCGCTTTCTGCCATACAGAAAAGCGAGGTGGTGTCATCTGTATATCTGAGATTATTGATATTTCTCCTGGCAATCTTGATTCCAGCTTCTGCTTCATCCAGCCCAGCATTTCACATGATGTACTCTGATACAAGTTAAATAAGCAGGGTGACAATATACAACCTTTTCTGATTTGGAACCAGTCTGTTGTTCCATGTCCAGTTCTAACTGTTATTTCTTGACCTGCATACAGATTTCTCAGGAGGCAGATCAGGTGGTCTGGTATTCCCATCTCATTAAGAATTGTCCACAGTTTATTATGATCCACACAATCAAAGGCTTTGGCATAGTCAATAAAGCAGAAGTAGATGTTTTTCTGGAACTCTCTTGCTTTTTCGATGATCCAACAGATGTTGGCAATTTGATCTCGAGTTCCTCTGCTTTTTCTAAAACCAGCTTGAACATCTGGAAGTTCATGGCTCACATACTGTTGAAACTTGGCTTCTAGCCCCACAGGGGCTGCAGCAGACCTGGGTGTGGCATAAGCCCTCTTGGAAGAAGTCACCATTAACCCCATCATAGAGCCACCAGAACTTACACAGGATTGGGGAAACAGACTCTTGGAGGCACAAACAAAACTTTGTATGCACCAGGACCCGGGAGAAAGGAGCAGCGACCCCACAAGAGACTGATGCAGACTTGCCTGTGAGTGTCCAGGAGTCTCCAGCAGAGGCGTGGGCCGGCCGTGGCCTGCTGCAGGATTGGGGGTGCTGGGCGCAGCAGTGCGTGCGTGGGACCTTTTGAAGGAGGACCTTCTCTTCATTACCTCCACCATAGTTTGGCCTCAGGTCAAACAATAGGGAGGAAACACAGCCCCCCACCCCGACCCAACAACAGAAAATCGGATTAAAATTTTCCTGAGCATGGCCCTGCCCATCAAAACAAGACCCAGTTTCCCTCTCAGTCAGTCTCTCCATCAGGAAGCTTCCATAAGTCTCTTACATATATGTATTCATTTAATATCCTTTTCCATTATGGTTTATCATAGGATATTGAGTATAGTTCCCTGTGCTGTAGAACCTTGTTCAACAGAACAGAAACTTGTTTATCCATTCTTTACATAATAGTTTGCATCTGCTAATTCCAAGTTCCCAGCCCTTCCCTCCTCCACCTGCTCCCACTTGGCAACTACAAGTCTGTTATCTATATCTGTTGAGTCTGTTTTGTTTCATAAATATGTTCATTTATGTCATATTTTAGATTCCACACATAAGTGATATCACGTTATTTGTCTTTCTCTTTCTGACTTAGTTTGCTTAGTGTGATAATCTCTAGGTCCATCCATGTTATTGCAAATGGCATTATTTCACTCTTTTTATGGCTGAGTAGTACTCCATCGTATATATGCTCCACATCTTCTTTATCCAGTCATCTGTCAATGGACATTTAGGTTGTCTCTACATCTTCGCTTGTAAATAGTGCTACTTCAGAGTAATTTTTGAGCCAACAGAAAAGAAACTCCCAGCTCTCACTCCACTGTACTATAGGTTTCTCTACTGTAAGAGTTTCTGTGTCCAAAAGCTTTGAGATAGTTTTCCATTTTGTCTTTCATAAACACTAAAGGAGAAAACTTGCATTCTTCATGCATTGGGTTGGCTTTAAATATATGCTGCCAATCAAAAAGAATAGCTGAATTGGACGTAACAAATATGCTAAAAATTTTTAAGTTTATAATGGTTTCCAAACAACAATGACAGCAATAGAAACCATTATGGCAATCTTTGGAGGTTTCCAGGGTACTAACTCATTCAGAAAGCTGGTTGGTAAAGGGAAAAGACAAAGCATTTATTCTGCCTTTCAGATATGAATTACCTTTTATGACATGTCAGTTGTCATTGTATCAGCTCCTGATCTACCCTTCCTGTCTCTGTGTTGTGATACTGCTGGACCCTGTGAATACTTCCCCTGTTGCCACCAGTGGTAAGCTTTGATCAGTAGAGGCTGTTGGAAAGATATTGCAGGAGGAAGGAGTTTCTCTTTCTGGCTCTATTGTGTATTCCTGCTTGGTCCTGCCATGTACGGTGGCCAAGAGTGTGGAGGATACTCCGTGAGTTTTAGCAGCACTCTGGTTGGTTTCCTATGGAGCTTTGTCAGCATCCCAGTGGGTGGTCTTGCTTGCCAGCCCTGGCTTAAACTCCTCCACTATCCAGTGAGGTATAGCCGTACTCTCTCCAACCTCGGGGATAAGGAGACCCCGTCCAGTTCGTCACTCCCTTGGGTGCTCTGACTCAGCTCCAGAGCTATAGCTATTCCCTGGATCTGCTGTTCTTTAGAGTTTCTTAATCCCTATTAGTTAATCCTCTATTAGTATTTAATAAATCGTTATAGTAACATTTTTCTGTTCAAGTCACTGAGTGGTTTCTGTCTCCTGTGTGAACCCTGACTGAGTCACATGGTAATCAAATTATTGACATGGGATGGTTCTTTTATATAGAAGAAGACCAGCTCATAAACGTTTAAGGAATGACAGAATTAACATACTTAACAGTTAAAAAAAAAAAAACATATCTAGGCAATGATAATCAGTGATGCTTAGCCATTCAGTGAAGCTGATGGGGAACCTAATAACACATCAATCAGGCTGATTTCACCTGAATCCAGAGGCGGATTTACCCTGAGCAGATATACTGTACATTTCAGCAGCTCTCACTTCAGCGATTCTTTTCCAAGTCCTAGAATCTAATTTTATATTTGGAACTTGGATTTCTTTCTCATAAAGAAAACTCTTCAAATGGAAAATCTTCTCTTCCACATACCTGGATCACTGTGTCAACCCACTGATCAACATTAAGATCATAAAAATAAAGACAATCAAACATAGCCCCCTGCTGTGATGGGATAGGAAATAGCACCATTCATGAAACATGTCTGCCATAAGTTTAGTCTCAAACTGATCAAACATCCAGATAAATCACTAGTTGATATTAATACAAACTACTGGGGATAGAAGAACATGTAAAACACATCAAGAGAATACAATAGCCAAATCCAAAATATGGGAGACTTTATAGGACAAATTACCCAATTTTTCCAACTTTTCAATTTCCTGCAATTTCAAATAAATTGCAAGTAATAAAAAAATGGGACAGGGAGAAAGATAATCATATAACTTTTAAAAGACTTCTTGAGAAATATCAGTAAAAGTGATGTGTGTACCTTGTTTGGATCCTGATTCAGATAAAATAACTGTGATATAATCAGAATGTTTATACTGACTGAATATTAGATGGTATTAGGGAATTATTAAGGACTTCCCTAGTGGCTCAGACAGTAAAGCGTCTGTCTACAATGCAGGAGACCTGGGTTCGATCCCTGGGTTGGGAAGATTCCCTGGAGAAGGAAATGGCAACCCACTCCTGTACCCTTGCCTAGAAAATCCCATGGAAGGAGGAGCCTGGTGTCCATGGGGTCACAAAGAGTCGGACATGACTAAGTGACTTCACTTTCACTTTCAGAGAATTATTGTTTATTTCTTCTAGATGTGATAATGGTGATGGATATATTTTTAAAAGAGGCCTTATCTCTTAGAGATATATATTTAAGGATTTTTGAATGAAGCGACATAAAATCTGAGGTTGTTTAAAAAATAATCAGCAAATGGGATTTCTCTGGGGTCCAGTGGCTAAGACTCTGTGTTCCCAATGCAGGGAGCCGGGGCAGGATCAGTTCCTGGTCCGGGTATTAGATCCCACATGCAGCAACTAAGAGTTTGCATGCCACAATTAAAGATCCCTCATGCTACAATGAAGACTGAAGATCCCAAGTGCTGCAACTGAGACTGGGCACAGCCAAATAAATAAATATTCTAAATAAGAAAAATCTAGCAGAGAGTAAGATAATAAAGTTCAGTTGGCCTTACGTTGATAAATGGTAAAGTTAGGTAATGGGTACATGGAAGTTTATTACAAATATATTCATTATTTTCAAACACTGTAGTGTATATTTTAAAATGTCATCATAAAAAGTTTAGTGAAATAACATACATGTTACCAGAGTTGATATGTTGTCTGGATATTAATAATAACCAAATTCATGTCATATTTTGTAGTTCACAGTGTACTTTTTATGCATAACAACATAATCCTAACCTCAACCCTAGGAAATAGGTTTTATTATCCTCTTTTCACAGGAAACAGTTTCAGAGTCATTAAGTCAGTGGCTCAAAGGCTTTGAGCTAGTAGGAAGCAGAAATGTGATTTAGATCAAAGTTCTTGATTTCTGAATCTCATGTTCTATCTGGGGAGGTAGAGGAAATGCTAAATCTTCCTGGTTAAGTCATTTAACTTCTCTGTCTTAGAAGAACAGAAGCAACACTACTCAACCTGCCTTTTTTTTAGTTGTTGGGAAATTCAAGTCTGAAAATTTCCAGGAAGGAGCTTTGTTAATTGTCAGGTGCCTTATAAATTTATTTTATTTATTTATTTCTAAATAGTTATTTATTCATTTGACTGTATTGAGCCTTAATTGTGGCATGCAAGCTCTCTAGTTGTGGCTCAGTTGCCTTGCAGCATGGGGGATCTTAGTTTCTGAACAGTGATCAAACCTGGGTCCCTTTCATTGCAAGGCAAATTCTTAACCACTGGACAACCAGGGAAGTCCCAAGGGCTTTAAAATTTTAGATTGTCATACATCTATGTTTTCTAGCAGTGTGTGTGTTTGTATGTTAGTATCTCAGTTGTGTCCGACTCTTTGCGACCCCATGGACCGACCAGGCTCCTCTGTCCATGAATTTCTCCAGGAAAGAATACTGGAGTGGGTTGCCGTTCTCTTCTCCAGGGTATCTTCCCAACCCAGGGATCAAACCTGAGTCTCCTGCATTGCAGGCATATTCTTTACCATCTGAGCCACCAGATAAACCCTCTCAAGCAGAGCCCTCTATACAAATGCAAGAAAGTGGAGAGCTCTGGGGGCTGGTCTCAGGCAAAGCAAATCTTCCTTTTGGCATGCCTGTCTTCCTTTTCTGTAGACCTCCTTGCATTCCAAACTCCATCCCTTACATCACTATTAACAGACAGTGGTTAAGATGCTTTTCCTTGTGGTGCATTTGAATACTTGCCATTGTCCTGATGTGTTGTTTTGTAGCTTGTGGAAACAGAGGCTCTACAACAGCTGTTTATAACTGAAAGTTTTATGGCTTGATTTTAGGCTAGTAAAATGAGTATGAAACTGCGTAGCATTTTCTGGTGTTGTCCAGAATTCTCTATTAGATTATTTGCACTAAGTCATCCAGACCCATGAATTTTCATCAAGCAACACTGGAAAACAAATGAGACACTTTTGAGTCTCAACAAATGAGACACTTTTGATTCTCTGGGGCGGGGCTGGAGGGTAGAAATGAAGAACTACAGCTAAAATGGCCAGCGTTAAATAACAGCTACTACAGAAACCAAACACAAAAACAAACCTTTTTGGGGACTCGGTATAGACATCTAAATAACCATTTCAAAATGGCTGCATGCAAACAACCACTTCAAAACATCTCACTCCGAAACACACATTTAATGATTGTGACGTAATTTTGCCAATGTATTATTTAAACACCAAGAGGAGCACTTAAACACCACTTTGTTTTAAATATATAAGACATTTCACTTATGATTATTTCTTTTAAAATAATAGTTTTAACTATAAAAACTCTGGAAGTTCCGTTACCTCTCTGTGTCTCAATTTTCTTAGCTCTAAATTAGGAACAATAATATCTATTTCATGGGTTAAAAATTAGATGGTTATATGTGTAAAAGTACCCGGTACCTTGCTTGGGGCCTGGCACAAAGCAGGTACTAAATGTTAGTATGCCTTTGAATATAGGAGGAGGGCATGGCAACTCACACCAGCAGTCTTGCCTGGAGAATTCCTTGGACAGAGGAGCCTGGCTGGTTGCAGTCCATGGAGTCGCAAAGAGTAGGACTCATTAAATGTTAGTATCTCTTTGAAAATTGTACGTTTAAGTCTATAATTGCCGTAGAGCTCAGAGACAGAGTTTCGTGGTCACCAGGACCAGCATGGTTGCTGAATACCCATGGTACTGAAAACAGGAGGCCTGGCTGTCTGACAAAATAGCATAGCATGTCAAAGTCAGGATCTCAATGCTGAGTGTATGGCTACTCCCTGCACATATTTTTCAACTTTTCTGAATATTTAAAAATTGTTATAATAAAATGTTGGGACAGAGAAGGGAGGGACACTTAGGGAGTTTGAGATCGGCATGTACACACTGCTATATTTAAAATGGATAACCGGGCTCCTCCCTTTTTTTTTTTTTTAATTTTATTTTATTTTTTTAAACTTTACATAATTGTATTAGTTTTGCCAAATATCAAAATGAATCCGCCACAGGCATATGAAAGCAATTTATAACCCAGAGCTGTTTTTATCTTGTCAGATTAATAGTACATTAAATAAAATAAGATAAATACAAAAAAATAAAATAAAATAAAATGGATAACCAACAAGGACCTAATGGATAGCACAGGGAACTCTACTCAATGTCATGTGGCAGCTTGGATGGGAGGAGAGTTTGGGGGAGAATGGATACGTGCATATGTATGGCTGAGTCCCTTTGCTGTTCACCTGAAACTATTAATGTCATTGTTAATCAGCTATACTCCAATATAAAATAAAAAGCTTAAAAAACATAAGTAAAAAGTCAAAAGTAAAATCTGGTGGCCCCTCTGAGCTATCACATCATAAGCAGCCTCAGTGGAGTAAATGGAGATGCACTGTTCAGATGTATAAACCCATTAAATTGGCACCAGGAAGTAGAAATGGAGCTCCCGGCTGCACTGAGGGAAGCGGAGGAGGCAGTTCTTTCCTGAAGGGTGGATCTAGCGAGGGAACCCCAGCCCCCAAAGGGTCCTGCTGCTGCAGCCAGGAAAGTCTGTATCACTTAGAACATCTGCATAGGACTTCTCCTGCCAGACAAGCTGTGATCATTTCCAGTTCTGCTTCCAGCCTGCCTGGGGGAACAGCATTACCAACAAAGACTTTGCTTTCAAAATGGAAAATTGCAGTCCCAGGATCTCAACAGGGGCTTCTGGAGTTTGTGAAAGGCATCTCCCTTCTTGAGAACTGAATTAAATGGGAAAATTTCAGAACTGCTGCAAAAGTGAGCCTCAAATGTCCTGAAAATAGCTTATATGGGACTACTAAGTATTGTGTGGGTGATTTCATTGAAACTTTAATGCCTTGTTTTGGTTTAATGGATCACTCGGGACATAGGTTAGGAGAATGGTGCAGTATTTATGCCAAACACACAGTAGAGGGTTACTATCGTAGTAGCAGTTCACAATGAACAGAGTTATGGTTCCCCTAAAATTTAGTCAAATGTATCATGTATAGCTTAACTCTGGACAAAATATTTAAATATTTTAAACATTATTAAAGCCAATAAACATCTGTTGAGCACCTACAAGCTACTGAGAAGTACAGCAAACACTCCTTTTTCTATAATGCATCAATTGTATAATTTCAGGAAAATGAGATATTCAAAGCTTTGCAGACACCATCTCTTTAGCGATACTTCTCTGTGAAAATCAGTGTTTGGATGTCTTCATAGTCACCCAAGTATCATATGAGGGAAAAATTGAGACTCTGTTCAGCTGGCCAGCAGTTGTCATCATTATCCGTTTGTATTGTCTGAGCGATATAATTTTTAAAACTGTTTTTAAAGAGGAAATGCTCATGGACTGGAAGGATGTAATCTGAAAAGTAAAGTCTATCTCCATGCAACATCCCAATCTCACTTCCCAGAGGTCACCCTAATAACAGATTTTTGCATCCAACTCTAGAGAATTTTTACATATATACAAATATATATATGACCCAGATGTTGGCTGTCTACCTTATCCATATGACTGGACTCTCTTTTGGTCCCATGCCATGCTTGAGACAAAACTCAGCCCCTGGTCAAGGGGCATTTACAAGAAACCCAGTCATACCAAATATATCTGATGAATAAAGTATTATTAAAGGTTGATGGGGTTGGGGAGAAGGGTCACATTGCCAGAGGTTGGCATCTCTTTATTAAACATAAATATGTTTAACGTGCCTCTCCTTCATAGTCTTGCCAGCCCATACTGGGCGTTCTGTATGGGCCTCTATACAGGGTGCATAGTTTTGCCCCTGTTCACACACACACACACACACACACACACACACACAGTCTCAGTGATTATAGTCATGCCTTTTTTCCAAGGCCTCTGCATCCCCATCCCAACCCTTTCCTTCTCCCAACCACCCCAGCCAAGTTGTAAAGATGGACTACATTTTATTTCATCAGTCCCTTTTTGATGTACATTTAAGCTGCTTCTAGTTTTCTTTTGCTGTGTTAAATGATGTGATTATTAATATCCTGAAAGATAAATCTTTGGATACTTGTTTGTTGTAAACTCTCAGAAGTGCAATGTCTGGGTCAAGAACATGTACCTTCACAATCTGGATATATTTTGACAAATTGCTCTTTAAAATATGACATGTACATACATTCCTATTGAGTCTGGGAGCCTTGGCCAACACTAAACTATATCATTTTTCCTAATCTAATGGCAAAAAATAGTACCTCATTATCACTTTAATCTGCACTTCTACATTGATGAATGGGATTAAACATCTTTTCAAATACTTATATGACTTTTTTTTGTAGATTCCATAGGTATTGATACCAGCAAATCCATATCCTCTTGAAATGATCTTTTTCTTTTGCTTCCAGGACACTCCCATCTTTTGAATCCTTTGTTGTCTCTTTTCTGGTTTCTGCTTCTTTATCTCGTTCTGGCCTGTTGCTATCCTCCAGGGTTCCAGCCTCATCCTGCTTCCTTTTCATTGTACACGCTTTCCCCCTGTGATTTCATCTACTTATCCAATACTAGTTACCGTTTATTGACCACTTATTATGTTCTAAACATGCTGCTGCTGCTGCTGCTGTTAAGTCACTTCAGTCGTGTCCAACTCTGTGCGACCCCATAGACGGCAGCCCACCAGGCTCCCCCGTCCCTGGGATTCTCCAGGCAAGAACACTGGAGTGGGTTGCCATTTCCTTCTCCAATCATGAAAGTGAAAAGTGAAAGTGAAGTCGCTCAGTTGTGTCCAACTCTTAGCAACTCCATGGACTGCAGCCTACCAAGCTCTTCCATCCATGGGACCTTCCAGGCAAGAGTACTGGAGTGGGGTTCCATTTCCTTCTCCAATGCACATGCTACTAGACATTCTAAATAAATGCTTGCTTTAACTCTGTGAGGTTGGTATTATCACCCCCATGTTTACAAATGAGGAAACTAGGGTCACATATTAACTTGCTGAAGATCCATGTACTACCAGTAAATAACGGAGTTGGGACCTGCTCTCCCTAGTGCACAAGCTCTTTTTAATACTCACATGCCATGTCCTCATTCACCATCTACAGGGAGAGCATCGCAAATCTATATTTCCACTCCAAGCCGCTCTCCTGGCCTCCAAACCCAATTCCTCAAGAAATCTCCACATGGACAACTGCAGAAATCTTAGATGCAACATGCTTCCCCATGAATTTCCCTTCCGGTGATCCCTTTCATGGTTTATGGGGCCTCCCAGTCTCCCAGCCTCAGCTAATCCATCAAGTCCCATACAAACAGCTCAGACATCTGAACTTTTCTCACTTTGCCTCTGCTGCCCCTTAGCTCAGGGCCTTGCCATTTCTCTCCTAGAATGTCACACGCTTCCTAAACTATTCTCCCTGCCACCAGGTTTTATCATTCTAGTTTATCCCCTACTCTGCTACCATAAGTAGCTTTTTCCAATAAGCACAATAACCCATAAATGATGATGTTCTCTTTTGTAAATATAGTATTACTTCTTCTGTTACTTAAAAAATTTTTTTAATTTGTTTATTTTTGGCTGTGCTGGGTCTTCATTGCTGTGTGTGGGCTACTCTCCAGTTATGGTACACCAGCTTCTCATCGTGGTGTCTTCTCTGGTTGAGAAGCGTGGGCTCTAGAGGGCAGTCTCAATAGTAGCAAGGTTAGTTGCCCTGCCACATGGGAAATCTTCCTGGGCCAGGGATCAAACCCATGTCACCTGCCTTGGCATGCAGATTTTTAACCACTGGACCACCATGGAAGTCCAATGAGGATGTTTTTTATCTTATAAAGCTCTTATAAGAAAGGAGTGAAGTAATCGTGTAAGATATGTAGCTTATGTTAATTCTGTAATAAATATTATCAGGACTTACTTTTTGCTCCCAAAAAGTAAATTCTGGTAATACAAATCCTTTTGGTCTGCATAATAAGGTTTAAAGGCCCAATGGATTCCGAGGACCTGACTTACCACCCTTTCTTCTGGCCTCACACCTCTGCTCTAGTCAATGAAATTTCTCACTTTTCATGTTTCTGTGCTTTTGCATAGACTATTCCCTCTATTTGGAATTCTCTTCCCTGTACTTGCTCCACTAGTGATCTCCTTTGATTAAGATCAAGCTCAAATGGTACCTTATCCATGATGCCAGCCCTGAATTTCTCTGGTCAGATTCCTGGGCCCTTTCTCTGCACCCCTTTATTTAATTACAGATTTGCACTACAAATACAAGCTTATCTGCCTATCTAGTATGACAAGGCTGAGATCAAGGGTTGTTTCTTATCCATTTTCATGTCCTCAGCCTGTGGCACACAGGAAGTGCTTTCAAAATGTATGTGGAATAAACATGCTCCCTTGCCTGAAAATCCCATGGACAGAGGAGCCTGGTGGGCTACAGTCCAGGAGGTTGCAAAGAGTCGGACACGACTGAATACATACACACACACACACATACACACACGTGTTAAGAAGCACCAGTCATATTCTCCAGTCTCCTGGAGTTAGTGCCCTGCAGGCAGGAGGCCCAGGCCCAGCCTCTAAGTCCCCACCCTGGGCGGGAAGCTAGATGAGTCATTTAAAGCCTCTGAAACCTCTTGTTTAGACATGTATAGCCAACCTCAGCAGTCTCTTGGACCATTAAGAAGATCAAAGGTCATGCATGAGGCAAGATAGAATGCAGTCAAGATGCAAGATGTTAGGACTGCCAGCCAAAGCCAGAGGGGGAATGACTGCTTTAGGAAATACAATGATTCTGGAAAGAATGCAGGCATTGGAGGCAGATAAATGTAAAGCCACTATGTTATCCTGTGCTCACACCTTAACGCTATGTTATCCTGTGCTCACAGCTTAATACAACAAAGAACCAGTGTCACTCAGTATAAGTCCACCATGAGAATGGGCTCCTGGACCCAGGTGGACTGGTGGCATGCGGCAGGTTGGTGTTCCTGCAAAGCAGGCTCAGATGGGAAATTAACATGCAGGGGGCATGTTAGGGAGCACTCCTGGGATCAACACCTGTGTAAAAGAGCAGAAGGAATAGGATTGTGCAGAGGGAGGAACTGAGCTGATGTATAGTCCCAGAGATGACTTCAGCCAAACCCACAGGATCTGCAGCTTGAGTAGTCTTTTAGACCTGTCCCAGGTTGGACCAAGATGGCTGGATCCCTTATAACCTCCATGGCAGTCCTGGGGTAGACCCCAGGCAAGGTGACTCTCCGCAGCTGAGGTGATCCCCGCAGTGACTGAGCATGGAAGGCTGTCTGCAGGCAGCACTCCAGCCCCTGGGGTGACAAGCCTTTCCTAGAAGGGGATGTGAACAGTGCAACCACGTAGGGTCCGCCTCACATGGTAGCTGCATCCTCAGAACACACACTGAGGTACCCAACTTGAATTCTCTTCTAGAGGTCGACCCTCAGCCCAAGACATGAGCACAGATAGCTTATTTGGCCATAAAGAAGTGAGATGGGGAACGAAAGGAAATCAGTGTGAAGTGCTTTAAGAAATTGGATGCTGCTAGAAGATCATGTGAGACAGACTAGAACTTGCCCTGTGTCATCCCACTCTAGGGACAAAGAAGCAGTTGTATTTATCCTCCAAATCCTGTGTGTCATTATGCAAAGCCACTCCTGGAGGCAGTCACTCCCTGGCAGTTCCCACGTACCTGGCTAACTTGAGCAGACTTGCAGGCAACTGTGGAAAGAAGCAAGGGCATGAATGGGAATGGTGAGCACCAGGGAGGGGAGGGGGCAGATGTGGGTCGAGCGCTAACAGAACCTACCACGCTGGGGAGGAGACAGCCTGGGCAGTCTCTTGGGGACATTATGTTGCCTCAGTCCAGGAGTGACATATTCACAAGCCCAAGGGCAGAGTAAGTGGCCTGGCACTCCTATGATGGGGCTGGGAGGAGGAGGCTGCCTTGCCTCTGGAGAGGGAGGGGAGGTGGGTACTACTGAACACTGATAACTTTTTGGTTCATGAATACTTGATCAGGTTTAAATCTTTGAGATCCTATGGACTGTAACCCTCCAGGTTCCTTTGTCCATGGGATTCTCCAGACTAGAATGCTAGAGTGGTTTGCCATGCCTTCCTCTAGGGGATCTTCCCAATGCAGGGATTGAACCTGAGTCTCTTGTGTCTCCTGCATTGGCAAGTGGATTCTTTACCGCTGTGCTACCTGGGAAGCACAAGAGAATGACATAGCCTGAGGGCAGGACATAAACTGATTAGAACCATTAATCCAAGATGCTTGCTTGACTGCTAAGTCACTTCAGTCGTGTCTGACTCTGTGATCCTATGGACTGTAGCCCACCAGGCTCCTCAGTCCATGGCATTCTCCAGGCAATAATATTGGAGTGAGTTGCCATTTCCTCCTCCAGGGGATCTTCCAGACCCAGAGATCGAACTCAAGTCTCTTACGTCTCCTGCATTGGCAGGCAGATTCTTTACCTCCAGTGCCACCTGATAATGTTTAGAAGTTGCTTTATCTCTCTGACCCTCAGTTTACTACAGGCTCTTTACCTCCAGTGCCATCTGATAATGTTCAGAAGTTGCTCTATCTTTCTGACCCTCAGTTTACTAAACTGTATTGAGGAGAACAACACGTGTGTCATAAAAATGTGATAGATGGGACTAAGACACATAGAGAATGTACCACAATGTAGCAGTACTGGTAATATTCGGGGTTCCCACCTTGAATCATGTGATAGTTTCATTTTTATTCATTTTATTGTTATATGTCATAACACACATACATTATCTATACTCTTTTTATGTATCAAATGTAATGTTAAAATAGTAAAGGACACTTGCTTGACTTTACATATTATTGAAATTCCTAGATGAATTTCAAACATGTAAGAGCTGACTCACTAGAAAAGACCCTGATGCTGGGAAAGATTGCGGGAAGGAGGAGAAGGGGGCAACAGAGGATGAGATGGTTGGATGGCATCATGAACTCAATGGATATGAGTTTGAGCAAACTCCGAGAGATAGTGAAGGACAGGGAGGGAAACCTGGCCTGCTGAAGTCCATGGAGTCACAGAGAGTTGGACATGACTGAGCGACTGAACAACAACAAAGTATTTGACTATATAAATGTTTTAAATATGAATGTGTATATACATATTTCTAAATAGTCTACCACAGTTTCTAGTACCTAGCGTGCACTCAGTTAATGGTAACTATTATTGCTTGGGAAGTCCTGATACTCAATCTCATTAATCACAGGCAAACAGTGGATCTGGAATGTGAGTTTCCCAGATAAATAATCAGCTCAAGGGTCTGCTTGGAGAGGAGATCTGATCTAGGCCTGTTGACTCACCATGTAAACACAAGTCATGGTAATTTACTAACAGCAAGACCTATTTCCTGCTGAGAATTCCAGTCCAGTCTCCAGAACTAGACACAAGGAAAGAGGTCAAATATACTAGCATGTAACCTGTTTCCCTTTCCACTAACTTTTGAGCAATGAAACGCTTTGCTTGTTGCAATGTCATCAAAATGAGACATGGAGATTTTTCACCTGCCATAAGCTAGACAGAGCTTTTGAGATGCAAACCATAGCCATTCTCAGAGGAGAGCAGTGGAATAGGAGAGAGAAGTCACTTTCAGAGAACCATCCCCCCTGCATTCCCCTTCCATACACATGCTAAGCACACAGAGCTTTTGCAATCTGCTACGAAAACAGAATTTTAAAATAAACCCTCGTCTGCTCTCTCAAATAAGAATTTAGAGGAAAATGGATTTTTGTAGGGTGAATTTGTTCTCCCAAATTAATTTCATTCACACACACAGGCACACACACATACACACAATGAGGCATTTATTAATAGGCCAAATAATGCAATGAGTGAGTTCACTCTCAGCAACAGAGACATCCCATGATTATGCGAACAGGCTTGAAGCTGTATGAAAATAAAACCCACAGAAGCCAGCAGATGGCACTTAATCATAATTTTTCCTATGATTTCTATTAATTGTTAAATATTTTTTTCATTCTGTCTTCCCAGTAAGACGAATGATATGCTAATATGGCATAGTAAGTAATGTTTTCCCTTTGAGATATTCAATAGGCTTGTTACATAAAATGCCCCCACCTACATAACTAGCCCGAGACCCATTTTCTTCACGCATATATTTATCACATCACAGTATGCATATGCATGCCCATACATCTGTGTGCTTCCAAGCATGCAGAGCACTTGATAAATGTCTGAGGTAAAACCTCACACCTTCAGTTATCTCCACAACCAAATCCAATTCAAGGAATTGTTGTTCCTGAAATAGTCATAGAAAACCATCTAAACCACATTGTCTGCAGAAATAGAAATGTAGAAATACCTCAGGGAGGCTGCTTGGCAATTTCCTTCAAGGCTTCTATTACAAGCATTAACAAGGTGACTGACCCCTTATAGGCTGTTCTGCCTCACCTGCCAATTCCCTTATCCGCCCCCCCCGCCCCCCCAACCCCCCGCCGTTTTCCCCTCCTCTATGATTCTTCCTTTGCCCCACACTCCATGAAGCCTCAGCCTTTTCTGCTGCCTAACGCCCCTTCTTTATTCTGATTCTCCTGTTTCCTTTGATCTCTCCTTTTCCCTCGTGAGTGCTGGCGTCAGCCTCTTAAGTCTTGAGCGGGGACAGATGCTGTACCAGGCAGGGTTCTTGGTTTCTGACACCAGAAATTGACTCTGTTAAGTAGAAAAAAAATACTGGAAAGCCATCAAGTCGTTAGCGGAATCGACAGGAAGCCTGGAGAATCTAACTCAGCCAACAGGCAAGAACCAAAAGAGACTGGCACCAGAGAGGACAGCCAAGGTCACACCACTGAAAACCACTCAGCTGGGACAGTGCCCTCAGCACTACGGCCCCCAGCCGCTAACAGCCACGGCTGCCACTGGACTCTACTGAAAAAGCCTGCTCTCCCTCCAAGGGCTTGATTCATTTCCTCCAGATTCCCAGTTCAGGCTGGAGGACCCAGTGCCAATGCTGGAAGGACAGCCCTCATGAGCTGCTGCCGAAAGCAGAGCTGTAGTTCTGGCTCAGGCTGGAGTGAGGTGAGGGGCGCAGAGCCCAGGCGCTGGTAGTCTATCAAGAAAGCAGGCAAAAGCAGATCTCAAGAATACCAGGTGTCATAGTCATCACTCATTTCAAATCCTCCCCATTCCTGGTTTGCAGATGGCAAGGTCTGTGCTTCCAAGCTGAGTGGGCATAAGGGATAGGGAAAGCTATTGGGTTGTTAACATATCAATTACACCAATTCTGGAAAAACAAAGTGAAATTCGGCTGATGCTATAGCCCTGCAGAGTCAACTAAGTTATTTCATACGTGCTTTTTCCTGGACAAATGGAGGAGTTACAGTTGCTACTCTGAGCACCCTTTGCTTCCAGGATCTGTTTGGCCAACTTCAGTTCCAGCTCCTAAGCACTATTCCTCTGACCTCCCACATCTTAACCCTTAAGGGAACAAGATGAACTCCTTTCTAGGGATGAAATTTGTAACATGATTCCTGGCTTGGTGCAAGGGGCCTCTTTTCTCATCCTGCCAGCTGGTCCCAATTATGAGCTGGTTTGGTAATTTGAGAGTTTGGAGGGTGTCTGTGCAGTAGGAGAAGGGTTTTCTTAAGCACTTAGCTTCCCTTAGGACCCTAAACCCAACGAGAACTAATGGATCCTTTAATAGCCTGAATTATGAGGTGATTTTCACTGGTTTTCCAAAGAAGGGAAATAAAATATATGAATAAAATCACTTGGTGGTGTGCCTGATAACCACTGCCAACGCAGAGTGAAAAATGAAGGCAGCTGTCTATATCATTCGGGCAGAGCTCCAGCTTCGCCTACAGATCTTGGGTGATTGCCTCAATTTTCGTCTGTGTTTTAACTGAGTGGGCCTGTGTTGCCTCAAGTTTCCTTTGTGATAGGTGACACCCAGGCAAGTCTTTGGGGGAACATCAGCCTAGTTTTAAAGGGCCACATACATATCTGAGTTCAAGGTTACTTTTTTTGTTTGTGGTAAGGTTTATTGAGCATCTATTATACCCAGGCACTACAGATTCTGGGACATCAAAACTGGATAAAGTTTACTATCGAAGAGGATGAATCTCATCCAACCGGTGGCATTCCAAGGTGGTGGAGGGTAAGAGTCAGCCTTGGCTGGGAGGAGCATTTTGTCAATGATATTATTTAGAATCGCCATGGTGCATGGTGATAATACAAACCAGATGGCTTTTAGTTGGTTTTATTATTTTTTTTAAACTCTCTACAGACTAATACATGCCTTATTTGCCTGCACCTGGACTGACTTTTCCCGCTGGCCCTTCACCATAATCTGTTTTCAGTCACTCCCCTAGTTTAGGCCATCATAGGCATTCTAACAAAGGGCAAGAGAAAAAGCTTACATTTGAAGACATGAATGTGGCTGGGAAACAAGTGCCCATAGCTATGTGGGCATGCGTTCCTTTGGCAGGTCAATGGCAATTTTAGTTGTTTAAACTTCATCTTTGGGGGCCTGTCTAAGGCACATCTCTCACTTCTATTTCTTGAGTCACATTATCAGCATTTAAAAGCCAGCTCTTTTTTTTCTCACTAAGTTATTATTTCATGTCTTTGGGCCCAAATGTCTTCACGTGTAGAGTATGGATGAGAGTAGTCCTCCCTGGAATTATTGTAAGGGTTAAATGGGAGAACACATGTGAAATAAATATTTAGCTATTATTTTATCATTACTTTATTAAAAGATTACAATATGATGCTTAACTCTAAGGAACCATTTTTTAAAATCCTTCCATAAAGTTTAGTTCAAACTGTGATTTAGAAAGGTCATAAGCAATAAGGAAAGAAGCAAAGCCCAGGAGACAGGGAAAGGTGTACATCCAGGTCAGCCATGAAGGTACAATTCTGAGGGAACCTTGCCTGGCACTGCTACCCACACTGATTCAGGAATGCCCAGGAGATGTGGGATGTGCTTTGGGTCCTCTCCTCACCAGACTGTTACCCATATTCACCACCACCCATTGATGTTTCTTGCCTAAATTATTAACACTGATGATTGTCAAATGGTGTATTTCTAATACCACTATTCCTTCTACATTTATTGGTTGACTTTTTACTGTAAGAAATTTCTTCACATTTATTTGTTAATGTCCATGACTCTATCTGGGGATTCCCTGATGGATCAGATGGTAAAGAATCTGCCTGCAATGCTGGAGACCTGGGTTCGATCCCTCTTTGGGAAGATCCCCTGGAGAAGAAAATGGCAACCCACTCCAGTATTCTTGCCTGGGAAATCCCATGGACAGAAGAGCCTGGCAGGCTACAGTCCATGGGGTCACAAAGAGTCAGACATGACTGAGGAACTAACACCCATACACATGACTGTATCTACAGACTCATAGCTTCTGTTTTTTTTAATGGGTTATCATTATTCATTTTGACCCTCAAATTGTCCCAGATTTGATCAATAGAAGCCCCTTCAAGATTGTTTGCAGAGAAGGCAATGGCAACCCACTCCAGTACTCTTGCCTGGAAACTCCCATGGATGGAGGAGCCTGGTAGGCTGCAGTCCATGGGGTTGCTAAGAGTTGGACATGACTGAGCGACTTCACTTTCACTTTTCACTTTCATGCATTGGAGAAGGAAATGGCAACCCACTCCAGTGTTCTTGCCTGGAGAATCCCAGGGACGGGGGAGCCTGGTGGGCTGCCGTCTATGGGGTCGCACAGAGTCGGACACAACTGGAGCAACTTAGCAGCAGCAGCAGCAAGATTATTTCTGTGTTGTTTCAACATGTGATCATCATTCTTAGAGAAATTCCTTCCACTGTGGTACAAGATGTTCCAGGTCAATCTTGTTCTTTCCCAGCCCCAACCTTGGAATCAGCCATCTGTCCAAGGAAACCACGGTTCCTGTAAGGAGTGGTGTTGAGTAGCACAGTTCTGAGCACTAAGTGTACTTGTTGCTACTTGAGTGTCAGACACCCCAGGTTCTTTCACTGGACAGAGCTAGACAATAAATATATGGACATGTATACACACATTTACATCTCTTTTCCTTCAGCTCTCCATCTATGTATGTCCCTAACCCGTAGTATACACGGATAAGTTCCAGTTTCAAGCCAACACTGTGAGGTTTATTTTTGTTTCTCCCTTGCCATATTTGTGCCTTCCTTCTTCAACAGTGGTAAACTCGCTCCCACCATCCCAAACTATCTCTATGTAGTCAGTCTCTTACCTCACCAGGTCACGCCCCCTAGCTCACTGCTCCTCCAGCTTGCATCCTCCAAACCGGCTACCTACCTCGTTCAGACTTTTACTGAAGAAAGGAAGCCACCCAATAAATATTTCCCAAAGACAAGAAGAGAAAAAGAAGATAAGCAAATGGGATAGAAATGTAAAGCAAAAGAGTTGGGTTACCTTTTGACTTGCATTTTTAAAAGAGCACTCAGGCAGATTTGTCGAGAAGGAATTGAAGGGCAACAGAATGGATTGTCCTCTTCCTCCTCTTGGCATTCCTAGTAGAATGCTTTGAGAAAGGCACTAAGTAAATATTTTGAGAAGGAAGGAAGTGGTGGAGGGGAGAAGACAGAAAGAGAGGGGAAGGGAGACCAGAGGCTTCCCCACAGGGAGACAACATAGATTAAACTTATGCTTTGCTTTTCTGCAGCAGGAGTTGCTTCTCTCTGTAGTCAAGGGCAGAAAATTGCATTAGAGTGTGTCTTTATTCTCTGAAGAACCTCTAAGTAGCTTCCTGCAGTTGCTTACATAACATAGGAGTATTGGACCTATTAAATCATCCTGAAGCAGGTGCTCCTTGCTCAGTGACAAGTCACTCATCATCTCCCTTAGTTGCATAAATGTAGGACAAATAGGCCCTTTGTCCTAGGAGAAGCTTTGTGTGTCTTATTCGCTCATTGTGTCCGACTCTTTGCAGCACAATAGACTGCAGCCCACCAGGCTCCTCTGTCCATGGAATTCTCTGGGCAAGAGTACTGGAGTGGGTTGTCATTCCTTTCTCCAGGGGGATCTTCCCAACCCAGGGATTGGACCTGGGTCTTCCTCATTGCAGGCGGATTCTTTACCATCTGAGCCACCAGGGAAACCCCTTGGGAAGAAGTTTTAGTAGGCTGATTTTTTCCCCCCTCTCCCTTCTCTCACCCCTTCCTGATGAAAACCATCCCCATTCTTTCTTTTGCAGATTTAGGCCTTGTGGAAGTAGAAGAGCTGTTTGCCTGAGAGATCAATGCCTCCTGGGAGGGAAAGGATTAAAGTTCAAGTCCCTGCTCCCTGAGCCTCCCTGAGTTATCTCATGGTGGCATGACTCAGGGTCTGGGCAATAAAATTCCCAGGAGGCAGGAGAGCAACTGGCATTCCTTTGTCCTTGATAGAAAGCTTTACCAGGTGGTCAGATCCCCAGCAAGTCAGATGAGGCTGGCACCAGTCCTAAACTCACTGTATTTGGCCAGCTTGACACCAGGGAAGTGGGTGGGTGGGTGGGTGGGTGTGTGTGTGTGTGTGTGTGTGGACAAAAAAGTTGGCTGGCAAAAGCTATAAACTCATGGTATTCTGGAAGTCACTCATAATGGCTTGCAAGAATTGATGGTAAATTTTTCAGAAATTGTGCAAACCAATTGTTAAATATAATCATTATTAAATATTAAATTATGTAAACTTATAATTAAATGATTATATTAAAAACAAAGACAATAAACCCTTGAAACTCATCACCTACTAATTATTTTCTCACATTTTACTATTATCTATGTTCTGGAGGTTATTTACATCTATTGCTGCTGTATGGGGGAAGTTTTGTACATAATGGTGAGCCACTATAGATTACCAGCTCAGCCTTCAGTGATGTCCACATTGCTAGCTTGAAATCAGTCATGGTGAGAGTATTTATACCTTAAAATTGACAGACTCTATTAATCAATGCTTCCTCCCAACCCCCACTCCCTGGGGGAGCCAGTTGTTATACATTTAGCAATATATCCAGGACTATAACCTATAACCCTGAAACCAGCTAGAGTGTAAGGTCCTCGTGACTGAGCACACTCAGAGAGCATACACTGGAGGATCTGGAGCAGCTCAGGAACTACCACTATTCTCCAGGCTTGACTGATTCTGGAATTGCTTCCAGTGCTGAGTCGCTTCAGTTGTGTCCAACTCTGTGCAACCCTATGGACTGTAGCCTGCCAGGCTCCTCTGTCCATGGGATTCTCCAGGCAAGAATACTGGAGTGGATTGCCATTCCCTTCTCCAGAGGATCTTCCTGACCCAGGGATCAAACTGGCATGTCTTGCGTCTAACCTGCATTGGCAGGCAAGTTTTTTACCATTAGCATCACCTGGGACCTGAAATTCTTACCTTCCATCAGAGAGACTCAACCACTGATCCAACTTTTCCTCTGCCAAGTTTCTAAGTTAGCTTGTGGTAATATCACTCCTTAGTCCACATCTTTGCTCCTGGGTGTCTATGAGATCCTACTGTTCCTTGGGGAAGCAACAGAAGGAGGGACACCAGGGTGTTCTGAACTTTCCTGGCAGTTTGGTCAAAAGTATCCGTCACTGAGCATAGCTCTGGTTGAATGGGCTAGCCCTCAGAAAGATGCTTTTGCAAAACAAGGCAGGCCATCCAAGGACCTGAGGTTGATACTAGAGGAAAGGACTTTGAGTAGTCTCCAGATTCTAAATAGGATCCATGTTGGCTAAACTTTACTCAGCCACCAGCATCTCTCTGCCCAGAGAGCATACTAAGAGAGGCCCAGACTGGACTGGACTCTTATTTAACACTCTTGAGATCCTCAGATGTAAAATGCTGGCTACAGATTTAGAAGGGTAAGACCGGCTTCTCCTTTTGGGCTTCCTGCTATTGCCAATTGGAGAAGGCAATGGCAGCCCACTCCACTACTCTTGCCTGGAAAATCCCATGGTTGGAGGAGCCTGGTAGGCTGCAGTCCATGGGGTCACTAGGAGTCGGACACGACTGAGCGACTTCACTTTCACTTTTCATTTTCATGCATTGGAGAAGGAAATGGCAACCCACTCCAGTGTTCTTGCCTAGAGAATCCCAGGAACAGGGGAGCCTGGTGGGCTGCCGTCTATGGGGTCGCAGAGTCGGACACGACTGAAGCGACTTAGCAGCAGCAGCAGCAGCAGCTATTGCCAATACATACAATGAGGTGCTCTGTCAACTGACTGGGCACACAGTTTGCATCTGAAACTAGGTAGTGAGACATCCCACTTCAACAAGAAGGAAAAAAAGGAAGGGAGGGAGGGAGGGAGGGCACAAATTAGGAAACTAATAAACACAAAATATTCTCCCCAAGACAGCTCCTTCTATTTTATCCTCCATCTCAATTAATAGTGTCTTCATTTTCCAGCGGCTGAGACCTTGGTATCATGCTTGATGCCTCACTTTCTCTCTCAACCCAAATTCAGTCCACCATCAGTGATAGTTTCAAAATAAGCCAGAATTCAACCTCTTCCTCACCATTTGCTGTGGCCACCACCTGGATCCAAGCTGCCATCATGTCTCTCCTGCAAATTTGTGTACGCCTACCCTCTTCAACCTCATCCCCAGCCATTTGCTCTCTGCCCCAGCTACACCTGCACTGCTCTTGGTTCATGACTCAGAAATCATTTTCTCAGTGAGCCTTCCTTAGCAAACCTAATCAAACTTTTCCTGTCCTCCCATACTTCATACTCCCTTTTTCTATTATACTTTATTTTCTCTTAATGGGTTCATTATTCACATATTTATCTTTTTCATTGCCTATCTCTCCCACTAGCATGTGGGTTCATAAGGGAACGGATTTTTGTTTTGTCCACCTCCAGATTCTAAAACAGCTCATAGTAAATAAATGCTCATTTTAATGATCTGTGATGTACCATAAACCATCTTAAAACATAGTGACTTTAAGCAACAGTTCATTAAAATCCCACTATCCCATGGGTTGACTGGGCTCAGCTGGGTGGTTCTCCAGTGGAAATCTTTCATGCTTGCAGTCAGGTGGCATATGGGGCTGGTGTCATCTGAAAGACATGGCTGACATGTAAGGCTGGCTACTGGCTAGGAGTTGAGCTAAGTCTGTGGTCCAGAGTGCCTGCATATGACCTCTCCAAGTTCATTGTGGATAGCATCTCTGAAGATTAGCTGCCACCAGATTCACTAAGTATTTGTGGGTGGAAGGAAAGCAGGAAGGGAGGGGAGGTTGTGGGAGGGAAGAAATTAGAAACTTTAGAAAGAAGGAAAAAAGGAAGGAAAGGGGGAGGGAGGAGAGGAGGGAGAGAGGGGAAAATGGAACTCAACTTCCTTTCCTTCATGATACAATTAAAAAAACCTGTCCTTCTCCTGCCGGACTCTCCTTTCCCATCTCTCCCTCAAGTTGCATAATGACCTGGCTTGGAAGCAGAGACTCATCTAGCATTGCCTATCAGAACTGGAATACTCTTGGCAGAATCTTTTACAATTTATACCCCAAGTTCAAATTTGAGTCCAGGCATATTTCCAAGGGAAGAACAACACAGCACTTTATCTTGATGTAGCTCTTTCCCCTTAGTAATTTCAAAGAAATTTTATAAACAAGCACTATCATTGTACAAGAGAGGAAATGGAAGGAAACTAGTAATATTTAGGTAACCAAGAGCAAAATCATTGAATCGATGCTATACTGAAGTGATTAAATAAGGATGTGCATCAGAGGTAAGCTGCAACAGCATCGAACTAATAAGCTATCATTTGGAAGAAATCAAATATTCAGTTCAGTTCAGTCGCTCAGTCGTGTCCGACTCTTTGTGACCCCATGAATCACAGCATACATTTCCAAATAAAAACTGAAGTCAATGAGGATATTAGGAGTTAAGTAAAAATAGGTTTATACCAAACTAGATGGAACAAAATTTAAACAGTTGTTGGGATATTAAGAATGGATTTACTTTTTCAACAGTTTGGAATAGTTGAGTCATTTTCCAGAGCCACAGATATTCTTTGCCAGTTGGGCAATTTTTCCTAAACCAACTTGGCAGACAATTATCTAAAAAGGGGGCTTTGCAGACAAGCTCCTTGGCTAAAACTCAGAGAAGTAAATGAATTTAATTTCTGAAGCTCCAGTGCCTCAATACAGAGGGATGGGTACTCTTGTTCCCAACGATCCAAAAGTAGAGAATTCCTAGAAACCTTTCCTAAGTCAAGGTGGTGTGAAGCAAAAACCAATTACTTTACAACACATCTTGCTAATAGATGCACAAAATAAATTGAGATACAGCACAGATGCTCACAGTTCACATCCATGGTGGTTTGATACTGAGTGTAGATCCCCTGGAAGGAGCTTGGCAGTGCCATTCTTATTCCTACAGGTGCACGCTGCTTCTAAAACAGCTCACTGTAAAATAATTGTCAGTAAAGCAAAACTTCTCTTCAGATTTCTTTTGGTTAGGGAAAACAGGTACTAATGTAGGTTTTTCTTAAAAGTGAACTGGTGTGAAGCAAATTTTTGAGACCAAGGGATACTTGTATTCGTGTCTCCTAGAGATACTGATGATGAGATAAACTGTAGTATAACAGAATGTGAACACCCTGAGCGTGGGGCCCTCCTACAACTTATGTATCATAAGGAAAGGTGGTATCATATTTACTTTAATTCATAGCTTCTCTGAATGTTTTTGGTCTTTAGCCTCTAAAATATGCTTGTTTTGGGGAAATTGGGATAACTCAAGAAAGTAGTTTCTCATGTACTGTTAGGTTTCAGAGAAGGAGGCTGAACTATCCTTACCCTTCTCTCCTGATCCCAAACAAACCAAAACAGTGGCTTAAACACACAGAAATTTATTTCTCTTTCATATAAAGGTAGATAAGTGGTTCATTGATTGCAAAGTGCTACACAGTAGCAGGGATTCGGGTTCTTTTTCCTTAATTTTCTGCCTGGCATAATCTCCAGTTCCCAAATGATCTCATGATCCAAAATGGCTGCTTTAGCTCCAGCCCTTCATCCCCATTTCCGCCAGGAGAAAGAAGGTAGAAAAAGACAAAGAGAAGAGATCATCTCTCCTGGCTAAATATTAAGGGTTCTAATGCTATAAAGTTGAAGAAGACTAATGTTTTGGGACAATTAAGCAGTTTCTACCATAATTTACCCCTTTGGCCTCCTAAAGGTAAACTTGTACCCTTCTTCCTCCTCGTAGAATGCACTCTGTCCCCAAAAGAAGGTACACCTAAATCTTATCTTGGGATTGTCTCCAACTCAGAATCAAGATTTTGGGTGATATGTAGTCTCCCTGTTTGAGTCCAAATGTGATGTTACAAGATCTTGCAAACCAGAAACTAAAAGTCTTCTTATCTGCCCCCATCACATTACATATACAGTGTTGGAGTAAGAATGGGAAAACTATAATTAAAACTGCCATTCAGAAAACGGGAAACCCTCAGAAGTCACAGTCTAAAACATTGATCAAATCCTGCTGAGCAAAAATAGAGACTGTCTTCTGAAACAGAAGAGGTCAGCCAACTGTCCTCTGGGAGGTTCTTTTGCATCCATTACTCTCCATGGCCATGGCTGGGGCAGCAAACAGCAAGTATGCCTTTTGAGGGCTGCTCGGCTTTCAGAGTCTATTTCCCGCTGACGCAGGTTTGGAAGCACAGGTTTTGCCTTAGGCATTGAATAGTCACAGACTTTTGCAGGTTAGGCTTATGGTGTCTTTGGCCATGCAAGTCCCTCAAAAACTCAGTAGGCGTCTCTTCCATGTGTCTTCTATCAGTTCCATGCACAAGTAACAACCAAAGATCTCGTCTAAAATTA
The DNA here is from genome assembly GCF_027580195.1 of Bos mutus. Taxonomy (NCBI): domain Eukaryota; kingdom Metazoa; phylum Chordata; class Mammalia; order Artiodactyla; family Bovidae; genus Bos; species Bos mutus. The sequence continues at coordinate 24,852,366 of NC_091619.1, read as the reverse complement.
GCTTTTAAACCTGAAGACTTAGATCTTTGAATTGTAGACCTTTGTCCTCTTTCCATCCCTCCCCTGGTTTAATGACACTTAGTTGAGGCTATCTGAAATAGTAAATTTTGGAAAGACAGCAACACCTTTTTTTTTAATATAGCTAAGCTATCACCTATTGTCTGGCAAAGAGATGGTTTTTCTTTTTCTTTCTTTTGTTCTCTTTTTTCAGTTCAGTTCAGTTCAGCCGCTCAGTCATGTCCGACTCTTTGCGACTCCAGGGACTGCAGCATGCCAGGCCTCCCTGTCCATCACCAACTCTCTGAGTTTACTCAAACTCATGCCCATTGAGTCAGTGATGCCATCCCACCATCTCATCCTCTGTCGACCACTTCTCCTCCCGCCTTCAATCTTTCCCAGCATCAGGGTCTTTTCAAATGAGTCAGCTCTTCACATCAGGTGGCCAAAGGATTGGAGTTTCAGCTTCAACATCAGTCCTTGCAATGAACATTCAGGACTGATTTCCTTTAGGGTGGACTCGTTGGATCTCCTTGCTGTCCACGGGACTCTCAAGAGTCTTTTCCAACACTACAGTTCAAAAGCACCAATTCTTCAGCACTCAGCTTCCTTTATAGTCCAACTCTCACATCCATACATGACCACTGGGAAGACCATAGCCTTGACTAGACAGACCTTTGTTGGCGAAGTAATGTCTCTGCTTTTTAATATGCTGTCTAGGTTGGTCATAACTTTTCTTCCAAACAGCGTCTTTCAATTTCATGGCTGCAGTCACCATCTGCAGTGATTTTGGAGCCCCCCAAAATAAAATCTCTCACTATTTTCACTGTTTCTCTATTTGCCGTGAAGTGATGGGACTGGATGCCATGATCTTAGTTTTCTGAATGTTGAGCTTTAAGTCAACTTTTTCACTCTCCTCTTTCACTTTCATCAAGAGGCTCTAGCTCTTCTTCACTTTCTTCCATATGGATGATGTCATCTGCATATCTGAGGTTATTGATATTTCTCCCGGCAATCTTGATTCCAGCTTGTGCTTCATCTAGCCCAGCGTTTCTCATGATGTACTCTGTATATAAGTTAAATAAGCAGGGTGACAATATACAGCCTTGACATACTTTTTTTCCTATTTGGAACCAGTCTGCTGTTCCATATCCAGTTCTAACTGTTGCTTCCTGACCTGCATACAGGTTTCTCAAGAGGCAGGTCAGGTGGTCTGGTATTCCCATCTCTTTCAGAATTTTCCACAGTTGATTGTGATCCACACAGTCAAAGGCTTTGGAAGGCTTTGGCATAGTCAAGAAAGCAGAAATAGATGTTTTTCTGGAACTCTCTTGCTTTTTCGATGATCCAGCGGATGTTGGCAATTTGATCTCTGGCTCCTCTGCCTTTTCTAAATTCAGCTTGGACATTTGGAAGTTTCATGGTTCACATACTGTTGAAGCCTGGCTTGGAGAATTTTAAGCATTACTTTACTAGCTTGTGAGATGAGTGCAATTGTGTGGTAGTTTGAGCATTCTTTGGCATTGCCTTTCTTTGGGATTGAAATGAAAACTGACCTTTTCCAGTCCCATGGCCACTCCTGAGTTTTCCAAATTTGCTGGCATATTGAGTGCAACACTTTCAAAGCATCACCTTTTAGGATAAATCTTTTTTTTTTGGTATTAAATTATTTTTATTTTACTTAAATAGTACAAACATACAGTATAAACTCCTTAGGCTTATAGCTTTTATACAACAATTAAAACAAATTTTAAACGTAATACAGACCATATTACAAAACAATCAAATAAAAAGTAATTTTAATCGCTGAAGTTAAATTGCCACTCAGTGAGACTATGATACTGACTGTGCCTAAGACCTCTCCTCCTGGCCTGTTCAGTGACTTGAATAAATTACCCTTTTAGGATAAATCTTTTAATATTTATTTATTTATTTACTTGGCTGTGCCAGGTCTTGGTTGCAGCATGCTTCAGGCCACCTGAGGCTGTCTTCATAAACAAAGCAGCCATTACTGAGAATAGGCTGGGAAATGGCGACCCACTCCAGTATTATTGCCTGGGAAATCCCATGGACAGAGGAGCCTGGCAGGCGAGAGTCCATGGGATTGTGAAAGAATGGGACATGACTTAGAGACCAAACAACAACAACCACCTATAGGATAGGACCTTTTGCTATGAAGAGCGATGGAGCCCACATGCAATCTACACAGCAGAAAAATACATTTTGCTAGGTAGTCAAAACTCAGAGTTTTCATTGAATAGAGTTTTACATGTATGACAATAGTGTATCTATATTAGACAATGTTCATCCCTTAACTGAGAGACTAGACCAGATGTCCAATACCCTAATTCAACCCCACAGCCCCAAGGAGCTAACATAAGCTTTGCAAAAACCTGGGTAAAATATCCCCTACTCCAATTACTTACTACCTCTGTGACTTTAGGGAAATTACCTTATGAATCTCAGTTTTCTTAAATATAGATTAAAAAATAAAACTACTTGTACAGATATGATTATATATACACATATACGTATATGTGTATACATACATGTAGAATGGTCATAATAATTTTATAATGTATATATATTAACATATATATATATATATATATACATACACACAATGTTTGGCATTTAGTATTTACTAGATGGCAGTGGTAAAGAATCCACCTGCAGTGCAGGAGATGAAAGAGAAGCAGGTTCAACCCTTGGGTCAGGGAGATACCCTGGGAAAGGAAATGGCAACCCACTCTAGTATTCTTGCTTGGATGCTAGAGTATTCTTTGTTGTAGCTTTTTCTTTCATCACTTTGAATATATCATTCCGCTCCCTCTGGCCTGAAAAGTTTCTGCTAAAGAGTAAACTGACAGCCTTAAGGGAGTTCCCTTGTACATAACTAGCTGCTTTTCCCTTGCTGCTTTTAAAGATTCTCGCTTTATCTTTAATTTTTGCTATTTTAATTACAATGTGTCTTGGGGAGACCTCGTTGGGTTCATCTTGTTTGGAATTGTGTAGATCTTGGACCTGGATGTCTGTTTCCTTTCTCAGGTTAGGGAAGTTTTCAGCTATTATTCCTTTAAATAAGTTCTCTTCCCCTTTCTCTCTCTCTTCTTCTAGGACACCTATAATGTGAATGTTAGTATGCTTGATGTTGTCCCACTAGTCTTTTAAATCATCCTCAGTTTTTTAATTTTTTTTTTTTTTTTTCTGTTTAGCTTGGGTGACTTCCATGAGTCTGTCTTCCAGATCAGCTTGTTGATCCTTCCCTATTTCATCTAATCTACCACTGATTCCTGTTAGTGTATTTTTCGTTTCAGTTATTGTATTCTTGGGTTTGTTTGGGTCTTCTTTATATTTTCTCTCTGTTAAGCTTCTCACAGTGTTCATTCATTCTTCTCCCCAGCTCATTTAGCATCTTTATGATCATTGCCTTGAACTCTTTATCAGGTAGATTGCTTATTTCTATTTTACTTAGTTCTGTTTCTGGAGGTTTATCTTATTCTTTCATCTGGAGCACATTCTCTTGTCACCTCACTTTGCCTAATACTCTGTGTTTATTTGTATGTAGAATGCAAGTTGGTTACACTTTCTGATCTTGCTGCTTCCGTGTGCTTGTGTGCTCAGTTGTGTCTGACTCTTTGCCACCCAATGGACTGGCTCCTCTCTCCATGGGCTCTCCCAGGCAAGAATACTGGAGTGGGTTGCCAATTCCTACCCCAGAGGATCTTCCCAACCCAGGGATTAAACCTGCATCTCTTGCATCTCCTGCTTTGGCAGGTGGATTATTTACCATTGAGCCACCTGGGAAGCCCTGAATCTTAGAGAAGTGGCTTTAGGTAGATGTTCTGTGGGGTCTGGTAGCACACTGCCTTCTGGTCACCAGAACTATATGCTTTAGGGGCACCTCATATGTGGGGTGCATGTGCCCTGCTATGGTGGCAGGACTGACTGCTGTGAGTGTGCTGGTGGGTAGGGCTGGCCCCTGGCACTGTTGGCTGCCAGGCTTTGTGAGGTGCAAAGGCTGCTGGCCCACTGGTGGGCAAGACTGGGTCCTGGCATAGCTGACTACATAGCCTGGGGTGCTGAAGCCAGTGCCTGTCTGAGTTTATCATTTTTTTATTACTTCCTGATTAATAAGGCAGTGTATGCTCAATGAAGTTTAGAAAATACAAAAAGTTAGGAAGGAGAAAATTAGTCAACTGATCTCTCTCTACTTGGGATAACACTGTTAGTATTCTATCATGATGATTTCATTTCAGTCTTCCTTTTTCTATCAGGCTATTATATTTTTAAGACTGCGGACCACAGGGTACCCTTTGATTCTACACACAGGCAGTTTCCCACTCCGTACTATGAAAGGGAAGCCAGCATTCTCTGCCAGTGTAAAAATAACTCCCCCATTAGAAACAAAAGGACTCGATATAAAACGAGTTTCAAGGAAAGAGAGGGTAATCCTTCCTAAATTACTCTAGATTTATTGCCACCTCGGAAAGAACCAAACCCAAGGAAGAGGAGGCACTGACACCATCTGGGGAAGTGTGTGAGTTTAGGGCGACCGGAAATTCTGGGCCAATTCACAATCTTGCTTCAGGCTAATTCTGCTGGGGAGTGTCCCGTTCACTCCAGTCAATAGGGTATTCTGGTCACCAAGGGGCTGTGAAATTTGGCAAAGAGCATGAAACAAGAAATGCAGACGAAAACACTTAAAAACTGCAATTTGGCACGGAGCAGAAATAAAACCCCAAACTCGGGATTCACATATTCTCGCATACCCTGTCAAGCTGGAATAAAGATTAAAGATTTAAGTTGGACAGCTACCAGTCAGGACTTATTTCCTCCCCAATGGGCTGTATAGATTGGCACTCAAGGAATATTTTTTATAATTATCAGTGATAATCTGATAACAGAATAACAGACCAGTTTGTCGTTTTTAATTTCTATGCCTCCCCTTACCATCATCACTGCTTAGACATTTTGTGTTAGTCTTTAAAATGTAAATTTACCTACAGCTCTTCATTCTGCCTATTCTAATGCCTGTCAAGTAGAGATGAAAGGAAACTGTACCCAGGCAAGTCTGAGATCTCCGTCTCAATCGTAAAATCTTCTGTGGAACCTTGCACTACTTGAGCAAGGCAGATCTGAGCTCTTGATATGGTTAGAAAATGTGACCTACTTTAAAACCCAGCAGTGTGTGTGTGATGAAATGAAAGTGAATTGTTTTGCTGAAATCTGACACTAAAAATAGGGCACCGGATCCTTCCCCTGCTGGAAAAAAAAAAAAAGGCATTTAAATGAGTGTGTGTCTGTATGTCTGGGAATATGTCTCCATGGCAACCATTGTCCCACCTCCCCTATCAACAGCATTACCCCTCTCTACAGAAAGAGGTCATATGAATGCCTTTCCCAGCACCCCTCCCAATCCCTTACTCCATGAAATCTAATTAAAGAGTGAAATGAATTTTAGTGATGGTCCTAGAGGCTGGGAGAAGTCCAAGATTGGGGGTGGTAAGGGAGGATAACTGAAGGGGAGACACAGGGAGACCTGCCCTTCCGCACTGGAGCAGCAGCTCGCAACTCCGTTCTCATTTTTAAAAAGAGCCACAGCTCCCACGCTGAGGAGCTGTAAGGGGGTGATAAACCTGCCATGCAACGATGTTATTACTTTAATGGATACAGGACTGGTGGAGCACTTTATTTCCACCAGGGCTTTTTACTGTTGTCTCTTCTTCCCTTTTCACAACATCCAGTTTTCCTCAAACACACCCCCTCCCCTTTAGTAAGGAAACTTGTCCCCATTTCCAATCCCACTCTGGTGAAGAGGAAAGAAAGCATTACTTGAATAGTAGGTCTGTCTCTAGAACAAGATATGTAAGACAGTCACACTAGTGAACAGCCCCTGCCCTCCCCCAACCTCAAATACTCTTCTTTCATGAAGATTAGAAGCCAGAAAAGAATCGGGGTAGGGGGTGGAGAGGTAAGGATTGAGGAAGATACTCTGGCGAGATTGAAGCTGATGTGTGCAAATGAGCTTGAGGTTTTGTTTTTTTTTTCCTAGCATCTGCTGGGGACCTCCCTTGTTCCTTTTCAGCAGCTGCCTCTCGTCCTTCCTCCTCTCCTCACCCTTCATGTCCAGTCAGCAGCAGCCTCAGTCACTCGCCTCCCACACTGACCATCCCTGCCCTTGGTCTGTCTGGGCATCTGTTCCTCATTCCTGCATCCAGATGTTTTCTCCAGGTTGGATGTCAGTCCCCTGTCATGCTGCATGGGGTCTCAGCTGAAGCAGAACTGTCCTCCCGTGAGGATACGGTCAGGTCTGGGCTTGTCCTGCTGGGAAGAGCGAGGTGGCTGGCAAGAAGACAGGTGGGGCCTCCTGGGAACAAGGGCAGAGTCAGCCACACAGTCTGTGGCTCATCACTGACTCAGCGGTGGAAGGAGGGGCAGGGCGGAGAGTAGCAGTGTTGTCACTCAGACCTGTCCCGTCCCCATGGACTGAGGGTGAGCGGGCTGCACACACATGAAAAGTGAAAGCCATGCTCTCCCCAGGACAAGGTGGTGGCGCACAGAGGAGACTCACAGGGGGCAGCCAGCATGTGACTCTGGGCATCCACAGGAGATGGCCCCAGCTTTGGCATCTGCATTAGCTGCCGCCCTGACCGCCAGCCCTGCAGCTTCAGCAGCGGGTGCCTCTCTGTCCTTGGAAGGGATAACCAGCCTCTCCACGGTGGGCAGCAGGACTCAGCAAGAGTGGTAGCCAGGGGCAGTGGGGAGGCTTCCTTTTTGCCAGCCAGCTGAGGCAGCCAGGACCCCCTCTCTTTCCAAATACTCATGAATCGTCTTGGAAAAAAGTCAGAGAAGACCTATGAGAATGGGTCATGGTCAAGCCAGAGAAATTCCTCTGACTTAAGTTTTCTGCCCAGGCTGATGTTTCTTGCATCCACAGTATAATCATGAGAGCTAATATTTGCTGAGTGCTCACTCTGGGCCAGGAATTTTTCTAAGCACTCTACATACACTAACTCGCAGCAACTTGTAATAGCCTATGTAACAGACACCATTTTTATCTCTATTTGACAGGTGAGATAAGAATATGCTCAAGGTCACGTTTCGACAAAGTGGCAAAATCGGATCTCAACCCAGACAGGTAGAAGCCAGAGTCCAGGAGCTTCCCTGGTGGCCCAGTGGCTAAGACTCCAAGCTCCCAACGCAGGGGACCTGGGTTCAATCCTGGTCAGGGAACTAAGACCCCTTATGCCTCAACTAAGACCTGGTGCAGCCAAATAAATTCATTAAATAAACAAAATGAAATAAAAGAAGAAGAAACCAGAGCCCACACTCCAGCCTGTCACACTGGGGTCTGGACAGTCACTGAATGACACTAATCCCTAGTCTTCATCAGATCGTCTTCCTTTTTTTTCAAAGTACGTAGAAATTTTTTGGACACCAATATCATTATATAGATAACATCGTTAAAAGCATGTTTAAATGAGAAAAAAAATCACCACACCCATGCAAACAATTTTATGCATGCATGTTTCTTCTGTTCATGCACTCATGTATTTCATTCAGTGAACATATAGTTCTGTATTCTGGATTTAAGTGTTAACATTATAAAGATATTTTCATAGGTCATTTTCTTACTTATTTTAATTGCTGCATAGCATTCCCTCAAGTTGCTGCACCGTAATTGACTTAGCCAGTTCCTTGTTTTGGGTATTTAGATTGTTTCCAGCTTGTCCCCATTTCAAAAGAAAGAAACAAAGCAAAAAAGACGATCTTTGCTTCCATTTTTGTCCTTTTCTTGGATACTTCAACTATTCAGTGAAGAGCTGCTTAATCTGTGCATTTGGAGCCATTTTGATAGCCTTTGACCAACCATCAAGGTTGACTCAAAGGTTAGAAGTGTGTGAGCTGGAAGGATTTCATGAGATGTTGTTCTTTACTAAAGGACCTGGAAGGAATCAAAGAGCAAACGGAATTACACTCAAACTTGGTGCCAATGTGCTGGAAACCGAGCAGAGAGAGCAGCCAATTTGCAGAAGTCACATTTTTAACTCAGTAACAGATGGCCCACTGGTCAGAGCTTAAAAGGCCAGGGCTCCTTAAGCCAGCAGGATGCAGGTGAATGACTCAAATGCTCCCCACAAGCAAAGGAACTGCCACCAGCCACTTACCACAGGCCGCAGTGACGTGTGTGTATGCAAGAGACATGAATTATTTCTCCTCCCCCAATCTCTGCGATTTCATTTTTCCTAGCCTCAAAGACTTTCAAAACTCTGAATCACCATGGGCTCCATTCCCAACTCCATCTGGGCTCAGCCCCTCTGGACTAAAACTTCAGAGTCTGGTGTGTACTTAGACCAGATGGGATTCAGCTTAAACCCTGGCAAAAAAAAATTATTCATCTCTTCACATCTCAGCAGCTCTATCCTGGGCACTAAGTCAGTCTAGCCAAAGCTCCAATACTTTGGCAACCTGATGTGAAGAGCCATCTCATTGGAAAAGACCTTGATGCTGGGAAAGATTGAAGCGAGAAGGAGAGAGGGGTAACAGAGGACGAAATGGTTGGATGGCATCACCAACTTGATGGACATGAGTTTGAGCAAGCTCCAGGAGATGGTGAAGGACAGAGAAGCCTGGCGTCCTGCAGTCCATGGAGTCTCAAAGAGTTAGACATGACTTAGTCACCGAACAATGAACAAAAACAGTCTGGAGAGGAAAGGGACCCCAATAGCAAGGTAAGATTTGAATAGGCATCTGTCTCAGGTGCCAGGCCTGCATGTGGGTGATGCTAAGACTGATACCTCCTAAAGCTCAGCACCCTGGGCACCTCACTTGCCTCACCCTAGTCTGGTCCTAGAACCAGAGCAAGGCTGTGGCTTATTCATTGCCACGCACCTTAAGCCCACCTCCCTAACAGACTCTGAAAAACCAGTTAAACCTGGGTTCCCAACATCAGGCAGTAAAAATGAATAAATAAATAACCACATCCTCCAAAATGTAGCAGTGATGAAAGAGGGTAGGCAGACAGGCTTTCCATGACTGGTTGGAAAGTGTAAGCCCATGGACTCCAACCAACTCCCAGCCTTGGGGTTATTGACAAACAAGAGGACCAGACATTCCAAAGCTTGACTTTAGGACTGACTGGTGCTTGTGTTTTAAAGCCTGCCGAAAGAATTAACATTCGACAGCTGTGCGTATTCACACTGCTGAACTCATATTACACAATATTATCAGACATTCGCCTACGCAGAACAGCAGTATTGGCCCACCGGGTGATTCACAAGGTTCCAACACAAGCCGCCAGAGAAAGGGAGCTATCAAGATTTTGGTGATGAGAGAAACTGTAGCACATGGTAGCAAAGGAAGACAGACCGGGTATCTTTTCAGGCTGGATCAAGGAAAAACTTTGGCAGAATGAGACATGATTTTCCTTTATTTGATATGTTGCAGGTCTATAGATCTCCATGCAGTTTGTTCAGTGGCTTGAACAATGCAGTGAGTATTCCAACCCTGAAGAACTGGGAAAGGAGAGAGATGAGGAAATCCAGGAGGGAGCCAGGTGAGTTCACTCTGAATAATAGATTCTCTTTGGTAACAAAACCATGGCAAGGGCTAGGGCTCACCAAGGTCTGGAGATAATAAGCACCACCAACCTAGATTTCCTCCTATGCCACCTTGACCTTGTCTCTTCTAGGATCAAGATCCTTCAAAGCTTCCCCATTGTCTGAGCCAGTGGCCTCTAACATTAAGTGTGTGTGCTCATCTGTTGGGATACAGAAAATAATTAGAAAAAAAAATTTTAATAAAGATAATTAGGATTATCTTTAATAATTATCTGGCCTCTGCTTTAATTCTCTTCTTGGAAAGGTTGTATAATGTACACCATTTATTAGTATATCCATGATGAGTATTTATTTCAACAAGGGGTGCTCAAAAAAATGTCATATTATTGGATTGTATGATCAAAACTGTTTGGAAATAACTGGTCTAAGTAAGAAGATACTAGCCTGATGTTTAGGAGCCCCTGCAGTTTACCTATCTGAGCTTCTGTTCCACTATTTCACTTCTCTGACCACTCACTACAATAAAACAGATTCAGCCATCCAGTGAGTCCTGGGTGTGTGTGTGTGCGTGCGTGCGTGTATTTACAATTTCTTGCTTTTTTATCTTGGCTAGAAATCAGCAGCTGACACAATGCTTACCTGGATACATTGAGCCTCCATCCACTGTCCTACCAGCAATTCCAGTCTTTTCCAGGATACTCCTTCCCAAATAGGCTCTCGAAGGGTAACCACTATGTTCGTAATTAATGAAATACAACCTCCTGGGGAGAGGTAGTGACTCAGGTATCATCAACTCTCAGGGACAAACACTACAACTACCGCCCACCGTCTGCCCCCCACCCCCCATAGCCGCCCCCCTGTTGCAGCTTCCTCCACTGCCTGGGAGACTGGAGACCTTCACATCGTTGGTATTTCTTCCTGTGCACCTAGTACACCAGTCTTGCTAATAAGACCTTGGCAACGTAAAGTAAAAATGATCCCAGGTGGTACAGCATGGAGATTCAGAAAACACTCTCTCCCTTGGTGATTCACCCAGGTCAGGGTCTCCCAAAACAAAACTGATGGGCCCGAGGTTGCTGCGTGGGTTTCTAGTTTGTGCACTGCACGATGGGCCTGGCCAGGCAGACGGTCAAGCCCTTCCGTCTGTGGACCTTTTCCCAAGGTACTCCCAGGCAGACTGCATTTTCCAAACGTAGGAGCCAAAATATCTCCTACGCTTCATGCTCCTCTGACAATGTGACTTTGGTTCTCCTCGCATCCGGTGGTGAGGTCAAAGTCCCCTTTACTTGGGAGGGTCTTTGGGACTGCTTTGATCCATAGAGTAAGGCAGAAATGATGGTGGAGATCATAAAAAAAATGCCAAGCACTTTTACAAAAATCTGCCTAGATATGTCTTCATTATCTGTGGCACCTACTATGGCATGGGCCAGATGAACAGGGTAGCAATAAGCAAGCTGCCTAAGTTCTTGGAATCTTAATTTCCTCATCCGTAGAATGGGCACAGTATTTTTAAAAATTTTTATTTATTTATTTACTTTATTTTTGGCTCCTCTGGGTCTTCATTGCTTTGTACAAGCTTTCTTTAGCTATGGTGAGTGGGTGCTATTGCTGTGCGCAGACTTCTCATTGTGGTGGCTTCTCTTGTTGCAGAGCACAGGCTCTAGGCATGCGGGGTCAGTAGGTGTGGCACACAGGCTTAGCTGTCCCTTGGCATGTGGAATCTCTCCAGTCCAGGGATCAAACTTGGGTTCCCTGCATTGGCAGGTGAATTCTTAGCCACTGTGCCACCAGGGAAATCCCCTGGGGGTAATGCCCATTTCCTAAGGATTAAAAAAGGCAACCTTCAAAAGTGCTTAGAGACATGTCTGGCATATAGTAGGCACTCATGGTTAGCAATTATTATTATCAACACCTGGCATTTGGTAGGTGGCCAATTAACGTTTGTTTGCTGATAAGTCAAACTGTGCTGTGCACAGACTGAAAAGAAGATGAAGATCCAATTGGTATCCAAAGACATAGGGAGCTCTTGGTGTCCTGGTTCTGTTCATGTCTCCAGGCTCTAGCCTTCTTTGCATTAGATGCCCTGTGGTTTCATCAGAGCACATCCCCACTACTGCGTGCCCCTACCCCCCACCCCCTTGGTCTTCTCTGCGTTTTCCTTCAAACTCCATGGTACGTCTGGCATTTGCTTTTGCAGTTCTCTCTTCTTGAATGATGGAGAAGGAAATGGCAACCCACTCCGGTATTCTTGCCTGGAGAGGCCTATGGATGGAGGAGCCTGGTGGGCTGCTGTCCATAGGGTCGCACAGAGTCGGGCACGACTGAGCAACTTCACTTTCACTTTTCACTTTCATGCATTGGAGAGGAAATGGCAACCCACTCCAGTGTTCTTGCCTGGAGAATCCCAGCCTGGTGAACTGCTGTCTATGGGATCGCACAGAGTCGGACACAACTGAAGCGACTTAGGAGCAGCAGCAGCTTCTTGAAAGATGCCCTTCAGTGCTTCATTCCTGCTTCAACTAAGTTCTGCTGGTACTTCAGTTTCCACTTGCAAGGGCCTTTGGAAGCCTTTCCCGACCTCAAGATTAAAGTCCTCCTCTCCCTGTACCCTAGCAGGGTAGTAGCTTGCTGTACAGCAACTGCTTGTTAACTTCTCTATCTCCTCCATCGCCTGAAAGCTCTTAGAGGACAGGATTCATGTACAGTGCATTGTATTCCCAGGAGTTAGGAGGGTCTAATCCTTACTAGCTACGTACAAAACATCTGTTGAACAAACGGTTGCAAATGAATAGTAACTTAAAGAAAGGCTACATTTCTGAGGTAATGCTAATTGCTTGTAGGATAGTTAAATGTCAGTATTGAAACCTAATCTTTAGCTGCTGTCTTGCAGATAAAACGGATGTTCACCAAGTATGTATTTTGTATTTTGTTGCACTGTACACCCCAACTAGTAAGCCGAGGAATCGACATGTGTTAGATAATTGCACTGTTTCTAAAAACCACAAACTGAGAATGATAAATAATCAATTCAGTTTAGTATTTACTAATTAAAAAAAAAAAGTATTTACTAATTTTACCACACTCTTTTGTTATGTAATGTAGGGGAGTCATAGGGATTATGCATTCTATTTGAGTAAACTTTAAAACCAAATATTTTATGGTAAAGAGCTTTTAAGGTAGCCAAAGCACTGATATGATATATCTGCTGTAAAGAGAACTGCAAGAGTTTTATTCATATTTCTGATGTTAAAAGTTACTTAATAAAGACTTGTTTCCATTAAAAAAAATAAAGATTATATAATGTTCAGTACCATAACTTTAAGAAAATAGAAGTAGAATTCAAGACTTTTTAAGGTAGTGAATTTACACACATATGGGGGTGTGTGATGATACAGATTTTAATCATCTTTTAATCTCTTTGACCATCTTCTAGTTTTTAGATTTAGGAAAATTGTAAATAACACCCAATGTTCTTAAACTCTTTAATGTCACGTCGTAAATGCCAAAATTTGCTGCTGAAGACAAAAGTGGAAAATAGAATGAAAATAATAGAATACACTGTATTTATTACTTGGTCAAAATGTAGACTACCTAACCGAATCATAGAGGGAATAAGAGCATGAATCTATACAGATGCGCCTTTTTGTTTTCTAGACTATGGTATCTTTGGCTAATGAGTTGCCTATTATTTTGGAAAACAAAGCTAATATATATATACAGTTTTGTTTATATTGTAAATTTTAAAGATCATGCTAATAACATATAAATTTATGTGACTCGGGCCTATAATACAATCTGTTACTTTACTAATTCATAAATCTGGAGGGTGAGTTTCTTATGGCATAGGAACCAACTGCACTGCCTTCAAAACCAAGTCACTTTCTATATAAATCTCATGTTAAATTTTTTTTAATTATTATTTTTTTAGGTAGTATTTAAACCAGCAAACACTTAAAGCTTTATTAAACTTTTAAATCAGAGAAGTGACTAAAGCTTTTTATTTGCCATTTGTACTCCTCCGTTCAAAGTGATGAAAAAGGGTGTTTTGCTCTTACGGCCGTAGCAGCAGTTTGAAAGAGCCAAAAACCATGATGTTTATTTACTGGTCTGTGGCCTTTTACTGTGCTTTGTATCAGAGTTCCTGAAAAGATTAATAAATCTCCCCAGTCTTAATTTTTAAAAAAAGAAAAGAAAATAGAAAGCTGTATGATACATTTTGAAAAGATTTCCATCAAAACAAGTTCAAATAAATCCTTGGCACTTAATGAAGTAAGTTTCAGTTATCTGGAAAAGTAATTTGCTTGCAAGGCTTTAACAGAAGATGTTAAATAGATGTGAATGCTCTTTAGTTTTAGTCACTGGTTTTTCAAACAGATAAGCTCTTGGGAGAATGGGGGATGGGAAGAAGAGACCCTGTAACTTCCATAGAGTCAGAGATAGACCCTTGGATACTTAGTTACAAATGGAGAATTTGATGACAGACTCATAGAAATTGAGAACTTGAGGACTGATTGAAGGCTGTTTGATTGACAACTGAGCCATTTAGACCCTGGGCAGTGGACCACAAAGCAGCTGTCACCGGCCAGGATAAGAAGGGAATACCTCTTTTGCTCCAGGGATCTGGCCCCAGGTGTCTGCACTGAATGGGTTTCCAGGAACCCCAGTGGTTTCTGCCAAGACTGCATTTTCTGGTTTCACTGCTGAGGCTTTCTGTGTGGAACACGGAAATATCTGCAATACTTTTTGTCCAAATGTGATTAGCACAGCATTCTGTAGTATTCCTTCCCAAGGAAAGGACACCCTTCCTAACCTGAAAGAACACCCAAATTTTCCATTGTGATAGGATCCACTGGTGAGGCTAACAATGATTTCTAACATAACCAAGGCCACTTTAACTTCTTACAGAAGGTTTTCTACCATTCAAGTCACTACTTTGGTTTGTGTGGCCCAGAGCCTGTTGGAGCACTGCATGCCGTAACCTGTACTTCTCCGTATGTTACCTGTCAAAGAACCTGAGACTATGACCTAATGGCAATAACTACGGAATGCTGAGAGAGCCTCCGGCCTGCCTGGGAAAGCCCTCTTCTAGACAGGATGTGACATGCGGCTCTGCAAGATCTTGGGTTAAGCTTTTTTCAGTCACCACCCAGGATAATATGTAGATAGGCATGTCCACTCAGAGATTTTGCCCATTGCTTAGCTTCTTCCCCCCCCAAAAGTACCTCTGCTGACAGTCAAATAACATCAAGTATAGTGCAGGTGATTCAAACACACAACCAAGTTTTAACGCAACACAAGGAGTTGTGGGGGCCCAAAGAACCTGAGCTCTGTGTCACACAATTCCAGGGGGCACAATTCAGTCAGCTCCTCTGTCAAGCAGCTGATGTTAGCTATCTCATAGTATTTCTTTTTTTTTTTTTTTTTCTCATAGTATTTCTTTGTTCCTTTAGCACAAAGGTAAAATCTCTAACCCTGGGTTCCTAGGTGCCTCTCTCATCTCAGTCTACAGCCTTCTCTCTCGGGCCCTAACCTTGGGGGCTGACTTTCTTCTGGTTAATACCTTACTTTTGTTTATAGGTAGCAAAACTCTTTCAGGGTTTTTGTTTTGTTTTGTTGATGGCTGTGCTGGGTCTTGGTTGCCAGGACGCACCTTCTGTATTGCAGTGAGTGGGGGCCGCCCTCCAGTTGCGGGCCTGAGTTTCTCCTTGTGGTGGTTTCCTTGTTGTGCAGCTTCAGTAGTCGCAGCTCGTGGGCTCTAGGAAGCAGGCTTAGTCATTGTGGTGCGCAGGGTGAGTGGGGTCAGTTGCCCTGCAGCATGCGGAATGATCCCAGACCAGGGATCGAACCCACGTCTCCTGCACTGGCAGGCAGATTCTTAACCACTGGACCACCAGGGAAGTCCTTCAAGTACTTTATATCACATGAAACTCAATATTCTTGGAAAGGGATCAGGCAATTATTAGAGTCCTGTTTTACAAAAGAGGAAAGTGAGGATCAGAGAGATCACCAAATGCCAATGGTCACGTGAGTAGGAAAAAGCAGAGGTCCTGACTCCTGGTTTATTGTTTCTTCCATCAGAACAAGAGAGCGTAAGAAATAAATAGACTAACCCTAATAGTGCTATAGCTGGCTCTCTGGTCCTATTCTGGGTACCCCGGGAAGGCTCACCTGTGCTCATCAACAAGTCCTTCCAAGTCCCACGTGACATCCTCCATGCTCCTCCTCTCCTTCTCTGGTCTCCACGGGTCCCCTGATGTTCTGCTGCTGGTACCTGTGGTGAAGAGCACTGAGCTCACTACTCCTCAGTGCCAGAGCCGCATTCTGGATCAGGAGAGGAAGCAGGAGAAGTCAGGGAATATTCCGAAGGTCCCTAGGGCAAATGGAGCTGCCACTAGAAAATGGGAGGTGCTGAGACAAGTTTGTGGGTCTGACTCATTAGGATGCTTCTTTTTCCAGTAATCCTTTCTTCCATGGCCTTTCTTGGTCCTTCATGCAAATAGTCTCCTGGAAGCCTGTCCCTTTAATCTTCCAGATATGCCCAGATGCCTAGATTTCAGTCAGAGCTGGATTAATAAGATCCAGCCAAGCAACTGCCCAGGGTAACAGAACACTGCTGTTATAAATTGGAACGATTGCCACTTAATTTAGATTTCCCCTGAAGTCATGTGACTATTGGTCTGTCTCCACAAAACACACAGCACCCTTGAGTAGTAAATTTAAAAACAGTCTGTCAAAACAGATAAACAGCAAAGTACTACTGTGTAGCACAGGGAACTTTACTCAATATCCTATGATAAACCATAATGGAAAATAATATAAAAAGGAATATACATAAATAAATATATATATAATTGGATCACTTAGTGTATATCAGAAACTAACACAACACTGTTAATCAACTATACTTAAATTTAAAAAAAAAAAAAAAACAAGACAAAAAACCCACTCTGCCAAATTGACCTACCTCTGTGGATTGTACACAGAAGTGCCACATACACATGCCTGATGCAGCCATATCTGAAGTTAGCAGTCACGATTACATGAATACCAAACCTGAACAGGGGCAAATGGTGCTACTTACTAAGATCAAGTCAGCTAATTGTTTTTATTTAAATTGCAAACCCTTTCACACTCCCATGATGAAGTTGTCATGTTTAGAAAATTATAAAAGAAAATGGAAGTGAGAAGAAGAACATCAGAAAAGTGGAAAATATTTTACCATGTTTTTTTGGTACAAAGACTCTGTTTTGGCCAGTAGATATAAATTAACAATAGGATCCATTTCTGTACGCAATTTTTATTAACAGAAGATCAGTTTATCCATGGAATACCAGATAAGTGTTGAACAAATATTTCAAAACTAACAAGTTGAAGGGACATCAACTCATTAATCTGCCGGGTGCTCACGGCTTCAGTCTAGCCTTGATCCTAGGGGTCAAGTCACGTCAGGCTCGTTCAACCTCACTTGGTCTTCAGTTTGCTCTCCTGTGAAATGGAGGTATTAAAGTAGAAGCTTAAAAATTTACCTTTACAAGCATATGACTCTTTGAAATTCTTCCTTGAAAGAAATAAACAGTCAGCCGGAAAGCAGAAATGTTTACTAGGCGAGGGATTTTACCATGTCAACTTTGCTGTGGTATTAAGATTTAACTCCGGGAGGAAATAGTAACTGTTCCATTGTGCTGAATGGAGCCTCACCCGGGCAGGCTCGAATCCTCTGTATTACGGCTCATTTTCTTCTACTTCTTGCTTAACTTCTGTTCAGTCACTGTTTGGGAAGAAAGTTGTGGTTAATGTATCTAGAGATGGGTTGAATAATTAGAGGGGATGCTTCCAGAGGCTACCAATTAGGGTCTCCTTAAGGGGGTGGTCAAACCCTACAAAAAAGTGTGTGTGAACACACACACCCAAGTACATGCTCCCCACCCACCTATGTTAACCTCTACCCGCCTGCACCCAGGCTGCTCAAATTGGAATGTACTGCACAGATCATCTGAAAGTGAAAGTGAAGTCGCTCAGTCATGCCTGACTCTTTGTGATCCTATGGACTGTAACCTGCCAGGCTCCTCCGCCCATGGGATTTTCCAGGCAAGAATACTGGAGTGGATTGCCATTTCCTTCTCCAGGATCTTCTTGACCCAGGGATCAAAGCCGAGTCTCCTGAATTGCAGGCAGACTCTATATGTGAGCCCACAGGGAATCCAATCAGATCATCTGGGGTACCTATAAAAATGCAAATTCTGATTAAATAGGTCTGAGTGGGGTCTTAGAGCCTGCATTGCTAATAAGCTTCCAAGTGATGCTGACACAGCTGGTTTTCAGACCACATTTGGAGTAGCAAGTCTCATCCCTCATTCTCTGACACATGAACACAGCATTTCTGGTGTTAGGGGCGGGATGAATCAGGGAGACCAGAGTCTAGAAGGGATAAATACACAGGCCAGTGATTACACGATGATGTTATAAGGGTTCGTAGCAAGGAGAGATGAGAAAGCCTTCCTCAGCGATCAATGCAAAGAAATAGAGGAAAACAACAGAATGGGAAAGACTAGAGATCTCTTCACCAAGGGAACATTTCATGCAAAGATGGGCTCGATAAAGGACAGAAATGGTATGGACCTAACAGAAGCAGAAGATATTAAGAAGAGGTGGCAAGAATACACAGAAGAACTGTACAAAAAAGATCTTCACGACCCAGATAATCATGATGGTGTGATCACTGACCTAGAGCCAGACAACCTGGAATGTGAAGTCAAGTGGGCCTTAGAAAGCATCACTACGAACAAAGCTAGTGGAGGTGATGGAATTCCAGTGGAGCTATTTCAAATCCTGAAAGATGATGCTGTGAAAGTGCTGCACTCAATATGCCAGCAAATCTGGAAAACTCAGCAGTGGCCACAGGACTGGAAAAGATCAGTTTTCATTCCAATCCCAAAGAAAGGCAATGCCAAAGAATGCTCAAACTACCGCACAATTGCACTCATCTCACATGCTAGTAAAGTAATGCTCAAAATTCTCTAAGCCATGCTTCAGCAATATGTGAACCGTGAACTTCCTGATGTTCAAGCTGTTTTTAGAAAAGGCAGAGGAACCAGAGATCAAATTGCCAACATCTGCTGGATCATGGAAAAAGCAAGAGAGTTCCAGAAAAACATCTATTTCTGCTTTCTTGACTATGCCAAAGCCTTTGACTGTGTGGATCACAATAAACTGTGGAAAATTCTGAAAGAGATGGGAATACCAGACCACCTGACCTGCCTCTTGAGAAATTTGTATGCAGGTCAGAAAGCAACAGTTAGAACTGGACATGGAACAACAGACTGGTTCCAAAGAGGAAAAGGAGTACATCAAGGCTGTATATTGTCACCCTGTTTATTTAACTTCTATGCAGAGTACATCATGAGAAACGCTGGACTGGAAGAAGCACAAGCTGGAATCAAGATTGCCGGGAGAAATATCAATCACCTCAGATATGCAGATGACACCACCCTTATGGCAGAAAGTGAAGAGGAACTAAAAATCTTGATGAAAGTGAAAGTGGAAAATGAAAAAGCTGGCTTAAAGCTCAACATTCAGAAAACAAAGATCATGGCATCCGGTCCCATCACTTCATGGGAAATAGATGGGGAAACAGTGGAAACAGTGTCAGACTTTATTTTTTTGGGCTCCAAAATCACTGCAGATGGTGACTGCAGCCATGAAATTAAAAGACGCTTACTCCTTGGAAGGAAAGTTATGACCAACCTAGATAGCATATTCAAAAGCAGAGACATTACTTTGCCAACAAAGGTTCGTCTAGTCAAGGCTATGGTTTTTCCTGTGGTCATGTATGGATTGAGAGTTGGACTGTGAAGAAGGCTGAGCGCCGAAGAATTGATGCTTTTGAACTGTGGTGTTGGAGAAGACTCTTGAGAGTCCCTTGGACTGCAAGGAGATCCAACCAGTCCATTATGAAGGGGATCAGCCCTGGGCTTTCTTTGGAAGGAATGATGCTAAAGCTGAAACTCCAGTACTTTGGCCACCTCATGCAAAGAGTTGACTCATTGGAAAAGACTCTGATGCTGGGAGGGATTGGGGGCAGGAGGAGAAGGGGACGACAGAGGGTGAGATGGCTGGATGGCATCACTGACTCGATGGACATGAGTCTGGGTGAACTCCGGGAGTTGGTGATGGACAGGGAGGCCTGGCGTGCTGCGATTCATGGGGTCGCAAAGAGTCGGACACGACTGAGCGACTGAACTGAACTGAAAGGCATACAGGTGTGTGTAAGTATAGGGGAGAAAGGGACTAGGTAGAGAGGACTAAGACTTGAAAGAATTTTAAAAAAAAGGTCTGGCAAAAAAAGATGCATTTCTATCTATGGATTCCCTTGACAGTGTCTAGGAAGGAAATGAGTCTAGTTTGGCTAGACTGTATTTGGCACCTTGGATGGTGACCTCTTTGGGAGCAGTAACATTTTTTACTCTTTTTTTGTATTCTGTCTAGTAATACAACACTGGCATATGAGTTCCCCATAAATGCTCATTAACTAAGTGAATAACTAAATTACTTAATGCGTTTCATTTAATTTTTGTAGTAAAATATACAGAAGTTTACCATCTGAACCATTTAAGTGGACAATTCAGTGGCATTAAGCACATTCACATTCTTGGGCAATCAGCACCAATATCCATGTCTAGAACCTTTTCATCAGCATGACTGACATCTTTATTAACTCTCCATTCCCTACTTCCCCTGGCAACCACCATTCTTCTATCTCTATCCTTTGACTACTCCAGTTACCACATATAAGTAGGATCCTATTTGTCCTTTTGTGACTGTCTTCTTTTACTGAGCATAATGTTTTCAAGGTTCATTGATGTTGTAGCATATGTCAGGTTTCCCCTTCCTTTTTAAGGCTGAATAATATTCCATTGTCTGTATGTACCAGGTTTTGTTATCCACCCACCTGGTGATGGACATGTGGGTCACTTCTGCCTTTTCACTATTGTGAATAATGAAGCTGTGAAGGCTGAGGTACAAACATCTGTATGAGTACCTGCTTTCAACTCTTTGGGGAATATCTAGAAGTGGAATTGCTGGGTGTATGATAATTTTTAATTTTTTGAGAAACCTTCACAGTGTTTCGTTTAATTTTAAAGTTTAAAAATTTAATTAATACAGGACATAGGAGATTTAAGCATCCAGGTTCTCCTTGCTGGGTTTCAGGGGGAGGGACATTCAAATCTGGTGGTTTGTAAAATGGGTTAGCTTGCTGAACGTCCCCTGTGAGATGCCACGAAGGTGGAGCTTGATGTCATATCATTTTACCCAGGCTGGAAGGACCACTTAGCAAGGGGAGTGTCAGGCTTTCATTGATCAACCAGCACAGGCCTTCCAGCAAGTCTCCCTATCCACACTGCAGTTGCGGAGAAGAGAGCTCCCCTCATCCCCATCCCTCCCCTCCCTATGGGAGAGCCTGAGAAATTAAAGCCAGCAAGGGCCCTCATGCCAAAGGCAGAATGCTTTCTGCAACCAGTGACATGGGCAGTAACATTTTCCAGGGAGCCGATCTAACTCCACCACAGCCAAACCTCAGGGAGCACAGACTGCCCAAAAGCAGAGTGCTCTGAGGGTGTGGTCAGGGCTAAGGCCTGGGAGGGGCTGGCCCGGCAGCTGGAGGACATTAAAATATGGCAAAGTCTCCCTTCTTTGTTCTCAGGATCAATTTAAAGTGCTACCAGCCCCTGGGGCAGCAAGCTAAATTCCAGGACAGGGATTTAGGACTACCCAGATGAAATCCTGACTCTCAAACACAGGATGTCATTTTTAAAAAGCTATGTATTGAAATAACAGATTTTTTTTAAAAAGCATCCACCGTCCCACCCTCCCCCACCAGCAAATTCGCTGTTTCCATTTTTCCTTGTTCTCCTCCATAGCTAATGCAATTTTTATTGCTCTTTTTACTCAATCTGTCATGCCTTAGATGTCTCTTGTCTCCTCCCCACTTCTGAAGGCAGTTCTACCCAAATTATTGTCATTTTCAGACTTCTTGGCATTGGGGAGAAAGACGAGTCCCCTTCCTTCTGTCTCTTGGCTTACATCCCTACAACACACACACACATACATGCACACACTCCCCCCATCCCTCCAGGTACCCTCCTTTCTGATGGTGACGTGTTTTCACTGCCTTGATGACTCATTCTGGTTTATTGCCCAACCTATTTGGGAAAGGCACTAGTTAGGAACAGAAATGTGCTTTTTCAGCCTCATGCCCATTCTCATCTTGAGTCTGCCTAGAGTCAGTTATTGCAGAAGGATCTTTCTACAATGATCTACTGGATCGCCTGGATCCTGTGCAGTTGACCCACTGGACCCCAGCTCTGGGCTTGCTGCCCTGCATCAGTATGGCTCATCTTCTTGCCTGCTCCTGAGTTTCTCCACCTTTCTCTCTCTCTCTCTGCTGACAGCAGCTCTCAGAAACTTCACTTATACTAAGTGACTTATAAACAGTTTCCTAGAGGATTTACTCCGTATCCACCAGAATGCAGTCCATTTTTATATCTCTCAAAGTTTTAAAGCTATCACTTTGGCATTCCTAGCACAAACAGAGTAAGCTTTAAGGGCTGTGGCTCTTTCCCTCTTTCCAGCATCTCTAAACAAGCATCGTTCAGTTTCCTGATAGCAGGGCTATGACATGGGACTCTGGGCTTTTCCCAGCAACTTCTGTTTCCTACCTCCTGTATCCCTGACTCTGACTTGAAAACTTCCTTCAGGTTGGGTGGCCCTGACAATGCTCCCTGGTTGCTGTTTCAGCCTTGTTGCACATCTGGATCTTTTGCTGCTGGGGACCTAACTCTGATTCCCAGATGCTTGCCTGCTTCAGGTGGTCTTTATTCTGATTGGGCCAGCTGTCCTGACTTAGCAGAAAGCACTCAAACTTTATCCTCAGAAATGGCAGGCAGGGGAATTTAGGATCCAGGACTAGATTAGAACTTTCTCTCTCCTGACTGAGCTAACATTTGGGTGTCCTGATTTCCCATCTTGAATGGTACTTTTTTTCATTGATCAGTTTTCTCCTTTTAATGAAAAGATCTGTGGTCTAGATTAAGTTTAGGGACTTAAAAACCAGTATTAGAAAGACTAAATAACAGTGTAACTTTGAAGTCAGAGAAGCCAGCGATTGGATTAAATCTGCAAGCTTGAAAACTGTGCTTTTCTCTCAGCCTCAAGTTCTGCATCTGTAAAGTGGGGTTGGTACTCACTACCTACTAGGTTGGCTATGACATGAAGTGAGATAGTGAAGTTAAAGTCGTTCAATCGTGTCTGACTCTTTGCAACCCCATGGACTGTACAGTCCATGGAATTCTCCAGGCCAGAATACTGGAGCAGGTGGTAGCTATTCCCTTCTTCAGGGAGTCTTCCCAACCCAGGGATGGAACCCAGGTCTCCCGCATTGTAGGCAGATTCTTTACCATCTGAGCCAACAGGGAAGCCCTAAGTGCGATAATTACACATAAATCTCTCAGTGCACAACCTAGATGGCACACAGTGTTCTACAACTGTATATCTTTTATTACTAACGAGTACTGAGCATTTGCTATTTTATTAGTACACTAATTTGTATTAATTACGATACCTTTGATGTCAAGTAACAAAAACTGCAACCCAACTGGCTTAAAAATTAAGAAAAAAAGTTTTTCACATACCAATAATTCTTCAGGAGGGGTTCCCCAGTTGATTAGTTCAGTGGACCGATGATGTCACCAAGGACACAGGCATTCTCCCTTTGTCCCTGCCATAATTTTTTTAAAAAATGAATATCATTTTATTATTTATTTTTGGCTGTGCTCTGTCTTCGTTGCCGTGCACGGGTTTTCCCTGATTGCAGCGAGCAGGGGCTACTCTTCATTGCACTGTATAGGCTTCTCATTGCAATGGCTTGTCTTGCCGTGGAGCATGGGCAACAGAGCGTGAACTCAGTAGTTGGGGCGCCCGGGGTTAGTTGCCCTGCAGTGTGGAATCTTCCTGGACCAACGATTGAACCCATGTCCCCCGCATTGGCAGGCGGGCTCTTAATCACTGGACCACCAGGGAAGTCCCTGCCATTCTTGTCATATTAGCTTTGTCTGCAAGCCAGCTTTTCTCAAGTCTATTACTTGGCTAACACAGCCATCATCACAATCAAGCACAGCAGCCAAGAAAGAAGACACCATGTGTGTATGTGTTTTGCTTTGTTTTTTTTTAATAAGAAAAAGGAGACTTTTCTGTTTCTGGCTATGAAACTGTAGCTGATATTGGAATTGATTTCTGTCACAAACAACTATCAAACTGGATATAATGTATGAAAAACTGTTTTCCATCATCATTCACAAGCAGTGCAGGGTAATCCCCAAGAGAAGGGAAAATATAGATGAGCCCCACAATTGCTTTGACTTTCTTCCTGCAGACATTTCTGGATCACAGAGCAGGAAGGGGACCCATGCAGAGAAGGTAGCCTTTCTGAGTTTGGGAGACACAATCAGAATCTAGGATGTAGGGTTTGAAATGCAGGGCAGAATGCTAGAGAGACAAAAGCCACAGAGAGAAAGAACCCCCAGTGATCAGCTTTAGGGAAAACTTTGAGTCTTTGGTTGAATACTAAGCTGAATAAACTCAGAGTAAAACTGTACAAAACTGGGCAATAAAACAAGTCTTGAAGCTGCACAGTTCCCAGTTCTCACACAGGAAAAACAGCTGTCTGTGTAGCAGCTACATGAACTGGAGGGTCTTCTCTGGATACCTGAGCATTCAATAGAGATTCAGAAGGATCTTGCATTAGTAGTAAGGCTAAACTAACGTTAGTAAAGTAACGCTCAAAATTCTCCAAGCCAGGCTTCAGCAGTATGTGAACCGCGAACTTCCTGATGTTCAAGCTGGTTTTAGAAAAGGCAGAGGAACCAGAGATCAAATTGCCAGCATCCGCTGGATCATGGAAAAAGCAAGAGAGTTCCAGAAAAACATCTATTTCTGCTTTCTTGACTATGCCAAAGCCTTTGACTTTGTGGATCACAATCAACTGTGGAAAATTCTGAAAGAGATGGGAATACCAGACCACCTGACCTGCCTCTTGAGAAATCTGTATGCAGGTCAGGAAGCAACAGTTAGAACTGGACATGGAACAACAGACTGGTTCCAAAGAGGAAAAGGAATACGTCAAGGCTGTATATTGTCACCCTGCTTATTTAACTTCTATGCAGAGTACATCATGAGAAATGCTGGACTGGAAGAAGCACAAGCTGGAATAAAGATTGCCGGGAGAAATATCAATCACCTCAGATATGCAGATGACACCACCCTTATGGCAGAAAGTGAAGAGGAACTCAAAAGCCTCTTGATGAAAGTGAAAGTGGAGAGTGACAAAGCTGGCTTAAAGCTCAACATTCAGAAAACAAAGATCATGGCATCTGGTCCCATCACTTCATGGGAAATAGATGGGGAAACAGTAGAAACAGTGTCAGACTTTATTTTTTGGGGCTCCAAAATCACTGCAGATGGTGACTGCAGCCATGAAATTAAAAGACACTTACTCCTTGGAAGGAAAGTTATGACCAACCTAGATAGCATATTCAAAAGCAGAGACATTATTTGCCAACAAAGATCCGTGTAGTCAAGGCTATGGTTTTTCCTGTGGTCATGTATGGATGTGAGAGTTGGACTGTGAAGAAGGCTGAGCGCCAAAGAATTGATGCTTTTGAACTGTGGTGTTGGAGAAGACTCTTGAGAGTCCCTTGGACTGCAAGGAGATCCAACCAGTCCATTCTGAAGGAGATCAGCCCTGGGATTTCTTTGGAAGGAATGATGCTAAAGCTGAAACTCCAGTACTTTGGCCACCTCATGCAAAGAGTTGACTCATTGGAAAAGACTCTGATGCTTGGAGGGATTGGGAGCAGGAGGAGAAGGGGACGACAGAGGGTGAGATGGCTGGATGGCATTACTGACTCGATGGACGTGAGTCTGGGTGAACTCCGGGAGTTGGTGATGGACAGGGAGGCCTGGCGTGCTGCGATTCATGGGGTTGCAAAGAGTCGGACACGACTGAGCGACTGAACTGAACTGAACCCTAGAGTAAAGGTTACCTGCCATAACAAAGATTTAAAAATCCTTAAAAGAATTGATGTCTTTAAAAAAAAAAATGTGTGTGTGTATACATTGTCTGCTTGTCTGAGATTCAAGATTAACTAGGTGTTCTGTGTTTCTATTTGCTAAATCTGGCTGGAAACTCAAGATAAAATGTACAGGCATATATTAGAGATATTACAGGTTAAATTCCAGACTGTCAAAATAAAGTGCCTATCACAATAAAGCAAGTCACATGAATTTTTTGGTTTCCCAGCCCATATAAAAATTATGTTTAAGCTATACTGTAGTCTATTAAGTATGTAATAATGTCATGTCTAAATATATATATACCTTATCTTCCCTGGTGGCTCAGACAGTAAAGCATCTACTTGCAACGCAGGAGAAGGGGTTCGATCCCTGCATCAGGAAGATCCCCTGGAGAAGGGAATGGCAACCCACTCCAGTGTTCTTGCCTGAAGAATTCCATGGACAGAGGAGCCTGGTGGGCTATAGTCCACAGGTTGCAAAGAGTTGGACACGACTGAGCAACTAACACACACACACACCCCTTAATTTTAAATGCTTTATTGCTAAAAAATGATAACTACTATCTGATAAATAATTAAAAAATGATAAATATTATCTAACTAGTGAGTTGCAATCTTTTTGCTATAGTAACATAAAAGATCACTGATCACAGATCGCCATAACAAATATAATAATTATGAAAACTTGTGAAATACTGTGAGAATTACCAAAATGTGACATAGAGACATGAACTCATCAAATGCTATTGGAAAATGGCACTGATAAATTTGCTCAATGCAGGGTTGCCACAAACCTTCCATTGTGAAAAGCTCAATGTCTGTAAAGTACAGCCAATTGAAATACAATAAAGTGAGGTATGCCTTACTGTAGTTACAGAAGATGTTAATATCAAGGGAAGCTGAATGAAGGAGACACAGGAACTCTGTACTCCCTTTGCAACTCTTCTGCAAATCTAAAATTATTTCAAAATAAAAGTCTAGACAAGTAAGTTTATAAAAGTTTTTTAATTACATGAGAAAATGTTATGTTAAAAAAAAAGCAGGAAACTTACCTGTGTGCTCATTATGGTATTATTTATATATATTTTTAAAGAAATGTATCCTTAAAGGGTAAAAAACATTGAAAGGAAATATATAAATATTAACAGTGGTTATAGGTAGATGATTATATCCTCTGTTGTTTTTATTTTCTTTTTTATACTTTTTAGACTTCTAGCTTTTGTATAATAAGCATACATTACTTCTAAGAATTAAAACAATTTAAATAGTTTAAAAAAATCAAGCTTATCTGCAGGTAACTTAACCGCCTGCCCATATAAAGCCTATCACTCTTTTAGGGAAGATAACAAAATCTAGAATATAATGTTCACATTGCCTAACATCTAAGAAGCAGAGCAATGTGTCTGCTAACCAGAAGAAAATCAGCAGAAACATTAAAAATGAGATCATGGTGAAATTTTCAAAAAAAGAAATTTAAGGGAATTCCTTGGCAGTCCAGTGGTTGAGACTCTGTGCTTTCATTGCTGGAGCCCAGGTTCGATCCGTGATCAGAGAGCTAAGATCCTGCAAGCTGTGTGGTGCAGCCAAAAAAAAAGAATTTAAACAGTTTGGGCTTCCCTGGTGGCTCAGAGGGTAAAGCGTCTGCCTGCAATGCAGGAGACCCGGGTTCAATCCCTGGGTCGGGAAGATCCCCTGGAGAAGGGAATGGCAACCCACTCCAGTACTCTTGCCTGGAAAATCCCATGGACTGAGAAGCCTGGTGGGCTACAGTCCATGGGGTCACAAAGAGTCGGACAGGACTGAGCGACTTCACTTTCACTTTCATAAATATATTGAAGATTTCAAAGTAAAACATGAAGATAATGAAGACATAAATGGAAACTACAAAAATAAACTTCTACAGCTGAAAATATAAATATCTGAAATTAAAAATTTGCTGATTGGACTTACCAGTATAATCAATACCACAAAAGAAAAGATCAATGAACTTGAAGACATAGCAATAAAATCTATCCAAATTGAAGCACAGATAGAAACATGTTTTTCAAACAATGAGCAGAGTCACGGTGCCCTTTGGGATAATATTGTGACTAACACACGGGAGGCCTTACAAATAGCTGTGAAAAGAAGAGAAGCAAAAAGCAAAGGAGAAAAGGAAAGATATAAGCATCTGAATGCAGAGTTCCAAAGAATAGCAAGAAGAGATAAGAAAGCCTTCCTCAGTGATCAATGCAAAGAAATAGAGGAAAACAACAGAATGGGAAAGACTAGAGATCTCTTCAAGAAAATTAGAGATACCAAGGGAACATTTCATGCAAAGATGGGCTCGATAAAGGACAGAAATGGTATGGACCTAACAGAAGCAGAAGGCATTAAGAAGAGATGGCAAGAATACACAGAAGAACTGTACAAAAAAGATCTTCACGACCCAGATAATCACGATGGTGTGATCTCTGACCTAGAGTCAGACATCCTGGAATGTGAAGTCAAGTGGGCCTTAGAAAGCATCACTACGAACAAAGCTAGTGGAGGTGATGGAATTCCAGTGGAGCTATTTCAAATCCTGAAAGATGATGCTGTGAAAGTGCTGCACTCAATATGCCAGCAAATCTGGAAAACTCAGCAGTGGCCACAGGACTGGAAAAGATCAGTTTTCATACCAATCCCAAAGAAAGGCAATGCCAACTCATCTCACAAGCTAGTAAAGTAATGCTCAAAATTCTCCAACCCAGGCTTTAGCAATATGTGAACCGTGAACTTCCTGATGTTCAAGCTGTTTTTAGAAAAGGCAGAGGAACCAGAGATCAAATTGCCAACATCCGCTGGATCATGGAAAAAGCAAGAGAGTTCCAGAAAAACATCTATTTCTGCTTTCTTGACTATGCCAAAGCCTTTGACTGTGTGGATCACAATAAACTGTGGAAAATTCTGAAAGAGATGGGAATACCAGACCACTTCAATATCTGCCTCTTGAGAAATTTGTATGCAGGTCAGGAAGCAACAGTTAGAACTGGACATGAAACAACAGACTGGTTCCAAATAGGAAAAGGAGTACGTCAAGGCTGTATATTGTCACCTGCTTATTTAACTTCTATGCAGAGTACATCATGAGAAATGCTGGACTGGAAGAAGCACAAGCTGGAATAATGATTGCCGGGAGAAATATCAATCACCTCAGATATGCAGATGACACCACCCTTATGGCAGAAAGTGAAGAGGAACTCAAAAGCCTCTTGATGAAAGTGAAAGTGGAGAGTGACAAAGCTGGCTTAAAGCTCAACATTCAGAAAACAAAGATCATGGCATCTGGTCCCATCACTTCATGGGAAATAGATGGGGAAACAGTAGAAACAGTGTCAGACTTTATTTTTTGGGGCTCCAAAATCACTGCAGATGGTGACTGCAGCCATGAAATTAAAAGACACTTACTCCTTGGAAGGAAAGTTATGACCAACCTAGATAGCATATTCAAAAGCAGAGACATTATTTGCCAACAAAGATCCGTGTAGTCAAGGCTATGGTTTTTCCTGTGGTCATGTATGGATGTGAGAGTTGGACTGTGAAGAAGGCTGAGCGCCAAAGAATTGATGCTTTTGAACTGTGGTGTTGGAGAAGACTCTTGAGAGTCCCTTGGACTGCAAGGAGATCCAACCAGTCCATTCTGAAGGAGATCAGCCCTGGGATTTCTTTGGAAGGAATGATGCTAAAGCTGAAACTCCAGTACTTTGGCCACCTCATGCGAAGAGTTGACTCATTGGAAAAGACTCTGATGCTGGGAGGGATTGGGAACAGGAGGAGAAGGGGACGACAGAGGATGAGATGGCTGGATGGCATCACTGACTCGATGGACGTGAGTCTGGGTGAACTCCGGGAGTTGGTGATGGACAGGGAGGCCTGGCGTGCTGCGATTCATGGGGTCGCAAAGAGTCGGACACGACTGAGCAACTGAACTGAACTGAACACACATTCAACTGGAGTTCAGAAACACAAAAAGGGCTTTTGCGTCAAAAAATATATTTAAAAAAATAGTGGCCAAATTTTTTAAAATTTTGATGAAAACTATAAGCCATGGGTCTTAAAATTTTAATAAACTCAAGAGAAGATAAATATAAGGAAAATCTCAGCAAAACACATCATAATAAAATTATTGATGGCTCTCCTGGTTGTCCAGTCATTAAGAATCTGCCTTGCAATGCAGGGGACATGGGTTCAATCCCTGGTCCAGGAAGATCCCACATGCCATGAGGGCAACTAAGCCTGTGTGCCACAGCTGCTGAAGCCTGAGTGCCCTACAGCCCATGCTCTGAAACAAGATGCCACTGCAAACAGAAGCCCACATACCACAGCTAGACAGTAGCCCCCTCTCTCTGCAACTAGAGAAAGGCCATGCAGAGCAACGAAGACCCAATGCAGCCAAGAATAAATATATAATACATATTTTTAAAATTCTTTAAAAAAGTTATTGAAAACCAATTTTAAAGAGGAACTCTTTAAGGTAGCCACAGAAAGAGATACATTGTGTACAAGAAAACAAAAATAAGGCTGACAGGGCTGACTTCTTGTCAAAAACACTGCCAACCAGAAGACAATGAATGACATCTTTAAAGTAGTGAAAGAAAAACTTACAATCTAAAATTCTACATCCAGGGGAAATAGTGTCCTTCATAAAATGAAGACAAAATAAAGACGTTTTCAGGCAAACAAAAGCTGGAGAATTTATCATCTGCAGTAGAACACATATAAGAAATGTTAAGGTAGTTTTTAGTGGAAGGAAAACAATACTAGATAGACATT
Source organism: Bos mutus (assembly GCF_027580195.1). Classification (NCBI taxonomy): domain Eukaryota; kingdom Metazoa; phylum Chordata; class Mammalia; order Artiodactyla; family Bovidae; genus Bos; species Bos mutus. Next base: position 24,821,885 of record NC_091619.1, on the reverse strand, counting down.
GGCAACCACAGAAGGGAATTAAGAGCTCTAGAATGTAAGCATGTGGATTAATATGAGATATTTTTCCTTAGTTTAAGACTACTTTAAAAGGTAACTGTCTAACCACAAAATAATAATAATGTAGTCTGTGATTTATAACAAAGGTAGAAAAAATTAATGAAAACAATAGCACAAGGGAGGAGAGAGGAAAAAGGAAGTAGTTTGTAACTTCTTATATGAACATGAGGTAGACTGTGACAAGTTAAAGATGAGACTGTAAACACAGAAACCAATTTTAAAAAGAATAGCAAAGAGGTATACCTAAAAACCAAAAGAAGAGATAAAAGAGAATACATAAAAATCAAACAAAACTCAATCAAATAAAGGCAGAAAAAAAAAAGACCATATGAGATGAATAGAAAACATCAGAATCATAGAATTAAACTCAACCATACTGAAATTACATTAAGTGTAAATGTTTCAAACAATCCCATTACAAGGCAGAGACAGATTATAAAGGCAAAATCCAACTAGGTACAACCTGTTAAAATTGCATTTTAAGTAAAAAAGTCACAGATAGGTAAAGATAAAAGGTGAAAAAGATATACCATGCAAATATGAATCTGGAAAAAATGTCTGCAAAACACGTAGCTGATAAACGACTTGTTTTCAAAAACAATGAAATTCTATAAGTTATTCATAAGAAGAGAAACAACCAGATTAAAAAAATTCAGATGGCAAATATACACATGAAAAGATACTCCACATGATTAGTCTCTAGAGATATACAGACTAAAACCACATTGTAATTCTACTACAGACTCACTAGGATAGCTTAAGTTAAAAATTCCTGACAAAACCAAGTGTTGGCAAGAGTGTAGAAGAACTGAAACTCTCATATGTTTCAGGTAAAGATGCCAAACAATATATTTCAAAATGTTATCTGGAAAACAGTTTGGGAGTGCCTTATAAATTTAAACATAAACCTACCATGTGATCTAATAATATCACTCTTAGTCATTTTCCCAAGAGAAAAAAAAATGTCAACATAAACACTTGCTTGCAAATGTTCATAGTAACTATGTTCATAATAGACAAAAAAACTGAAAAGAACATAAGTGTGCATCAGCTGATGAGTGCATAACAAATTGTGTTATATCTATAATGGAATACTGCTCAGCAAAAAAAAAAAAAAAAAAGATGAACTGCTGACACATATAATACCATGGATAAATCTCAAAAGCATTGTGCTAGGTGAAAGAATCCAGACATGTAAGACTATATCTGTATGATTCAATTTATATGACATTTTAGAAAATATAAAACTCTAGTGATAGAAAGCACATCAGTGGTTGCCAGTGACCAGGGTGTGGAGGAAGGAGACTGACCTCAAAGGAGCATGGGAAACTTCTGGGAGAAGAAATAATTTTTATAATGATTTTGGTGGTTGTGGTTACATGACTGTCTAGATCTGCAAAAACTCATCAAACTGTGTATTTAAATTGGTCAGTTTTATTATACGTCATCTCACTAAATCTTAAAAATAATAAAAAGAAAATGAAAATCAAACAAAACAAACCAAGAAACCCTGTAATGAGAAGAAAGCTAAAATACCTATATTAATAGAAGAAAAAGAAAATCTTTCCAAAAACAGCTCCCCTTCAGAAGACCTACCCCTCACATCTCATTGACCAGATTTTGCTCATGTTCATGCTTAAACCACTTCCCTGGTGGCTCAGACGATAAAGCATCTGCCTACAATGCGGGAGACCTGGGTTCAATCTCTCGGTCTGGAATATCCCCTGGAGAAGGAAATGGCAACCCACTTCAGTACTCTTGCCTGGAAAATCCCATGGAGGGAGGGGCTTGGTAGGCTACAGTCCATGGAGTCCTAAAGAGTCAGACACGACTGAGCGACTTCACTTCCACTTTCACTTTCATACTTAACCAATCACTGACAAGGGAATTGAATTTCTGAAGCTTAACCTTGGAGCTCTGGAGATCTCCTGTTATAGAGCAACCAGGAATTACCTATCAGACCTGAGGGGATGGAGGCAGTCTCCCTTGAGGTATATGGTTCAGTAGAAGTGGGTGGGCCCCTTAGCAACAGTGAGGTTCTATTAGAAAAAGAGGAAGGGAGGTGCATTACTTACGGTAACTGTAGCAGCTGTAACAAGTAAGCCCTCAACTTTCAGGGACTAAACACCTTCAAAGCTAATTCCTACCTAGCCTGGCAGGACAATACAGATGTTCCTGGTTGCAGGCAGCTTTCCTCCATGGGGAGATTCAGGGACTCTTATTTCTTCCCCATCCTGTGGCCCTGAAACCTTAGGTGTCTGCTTCCATCTAGCAGATGAGGGAAAGAGACTGTAAAGAACCCACAGAATTACTTTAACTGCTCCCCTCAAAGTTACATGTGGAATTTCAGCTCACCACATAAACACTTGGAAAGGGAGCTGGAAATATAGTCCCTGGCAGGAGAGCCAGTGGTAACTCCACACTGTGGAATGTGACATACATTTTGGTGGCAAGCTGGGTGTCCCCTCTGATGGGGGTGGGGGCTGGGGCACTCACTGTTGAGTGACAAACCAACAGTTTCTACCACGGAAATGTTATTTATGCTTTCTCAGTTATGCCCCAAACAATATTATTTTTGTCCCCACCTTACAGATGTGGAAAAAGATCCAGAGAGGTTAAATAATTTGTGTCAGGTTAGAGAGCTTTTGTAAGTGGCAGAGCGTGAATGTTCATCTATGCTGTGTGATCCCAATTCGGTTCCTACATCACCTGAAAAAACCCATCACCACTTCTTTCTTTCTTGTTTGACTTTCAGTGTTTCTGGCTCAGATGAGTGTCAGAAGGAAAACTTTTAAGAATGGACCACACAGATGAGGAGCAGGTGTCTGCCGTACACCCACCAAGTTCTTTTTTTGTCACCGTAATTTAGACCATGGAAGTGCTACACCAGCCCCTCTTTTCTAGAGTAATGTTGACCCATGTCTGGGCAAATAAGAAAAGTGTAGTACAAGCAGGGCAGTTCAAATAAATCCTAACTCTCTCATTTGTCAGGAATAAGTAGTTCTCATGACAACCCCCACTCTTTCCCCACAAAATACAATGTTTCACTCTTTTCTCTTTCTTATACTAGCATGCAGGGCCTGAGTTTGTGTGCTCAGTCTTGTCAGAGTCTTCGCCACCCCACAGAGCATAGCCCTTGAGGCTCCTCTGTCCATGGGATTTTCCTGGCAAGAACACTGGAGTGGGTTGCCATTCCCTTCTCCAGGAGATCTTCCCAACCCAGGGCTTGAACTCGAGTCTCCTGTGTCTCCTGCACTGCAGTCAGATTCTTCAGGGAAGCCCAGCCTGCAGTGAGAAGTGATCAAATCTTACTTTTCTTGGTTTTCATCATAATCTTTGACCACGCCTGGCATTCTGTATGTCACACACGTACCCAAGATGGCAGCAGAAGTGTGGTCTTGAAGGAGAAAGGATGTTCAGGCAAAGGGGAGGGCTGACAGAAAGCTTTTCCAATTTATTCAAATGGTAGTACCGTCCACATCTCATTTTTAAAATTAAAAACAAACACAACATTTTCCCTATGCTGCCACTGTGAGATGAACAGGGTGGAGGAAGAAAATGCTAAATGAGTTCCTCCTGACTCAAAGTCCTTGGTACGTTACCTGAAAATGTGTTTACCGAGGATGAATTTCTTCTCCTCGAGGAGAGAGCCTCATTCCAGCCATTCACCTCTTTAATCAGAACTCAAGAACTTTCCAAGTTAATTTATTTTAAGCAATTTCCTCCTGGAAACCCAGCACAGAGGTGGTCATACCCTCCATTTGAAGTGCTAATAACTCACATTGTAACTCCAGTCGGCTCCCTTGTCTGCATTTGGCATATTTTGTGAAATCATTTTAATATTCCATAATCACTTTAATACATGGTGCAATCGTGAACAAGTTACTTAGGCTCTCTGGGCCTCAAATGGCTCCTCTGTAAAATGAGGAGGTTAGAGTAGATAGTGGTTTTGGATTATTTTTCCTTCAAATAAAATTTTTACATGGCGTTCCAATAGATAAGGGATAAAATTATACCAGTTCTAGTTGGAGAGGAAGTCTTTACTAAACAGGCCTGCTGCTGCTGCTGCTGCTGCTAAGTCATTTCAGTCGTGTCCAACTCTGTGCGACCCCAGAGACGGCAGCCCACCAGGCTCCCCGGTCCCTGGGACTCTCCAGGCAAGAACACTGGAGTGGGTTGCCATTTCCTTCTCCAATGCATGAAAGTGAAAAGTAAAAGTGAAGTCGCTCAGTCGTGTCTGACTCTTATCGACCCCAGGGACTGCAGCCTACCAGGCTCCTCCGTCCATGGGATTTTCCAGGCAAGAGTACTGGAGTGGGCTGCCATTGCCTTCTCCACTAAACAGGCCTACCAAGTGTCAAATACTGGTGCTGGGTGAGTAGAACACAGCTTCTTTTCTCATTCTGGTGGGGGAGACAGAGGTAAATACAGGACAGCTGTTCAACTATAAGACACATTCAAATACAGAGCTAGAGAGAGGCACATGGCACGGGCAGGTGGGGGACAGCAACCTGGGGGAACAGGGAGGGCCGTAGCCATAGCAGATGGTCCAGGCACAGTGCTGGGGCCCTCCAGTGGTTTCCACACAGTCATGTGGGACAGTTCAGCGCATGCTGCCAGTGGCCCAGCCCAAGCACACCTGCATCTGTCCACCTGCCTGCATCAGGACTCGGGCTCAAAAGCTGCAGACAGAAGCGTCTCAGCTGTCAAGACATGAGGACCAGAGGGTCAATGCTTGAGCCTTCTGTCCCCTAGAGGACGGTTCTGAGGCACAAGGGACACAGAGGGCCCGCAGCAGGGCCTCCTCGAAGAGCACACTCTTTCTTCTCTCCCTCTCCTTCCCTGACTTGCCCCCCTGCTCCCTCAGCGCTGCTTTCTGAGAGCACTTCCCAAGTCAGCCACTCACACCCAAGTCAACATCTCCAGTTTTGCTTTCAAGGGAACCTAACCTAAAGGGGTGGCCATGTGCTGCAGTGTGAGAGTGCAGAGCTGGGACAGGACAGCAACAAACACTGAGAATGAGAAGCCGCGGAGTAGGTCAGGGGCTGGCTGGACCGGCACATTTGAGCTCGAGCTGTTGTCTGCATAGAATCTGGGGTCAACTACCATCCATCTGCCCAGGACGCTCTCAGACCACTCCAACCCTCCAACCCATGTGTGCTTGGAGAGGGCAAGCTCATTCTAAGATTTGCTAATCAGGGCAGACGAATCAACAGTGCACTTTTCAAGGGTGAGCAGAGGAGAGGCCACCGCCAGCTGCTGGGTTGCAGCGCCCTCCTCATCCCACCAGTCCTCAAGCTGAAGGGCGGCTGACACAGGCAAATCACTAGCCAGCCTTTCCCTGGAAGCAGAGTTCATTCCTTGTGATTATTACCTCATTGTATTTAATCTGCAAATGAGGAGTTAGAATTTAAAATGTGTCTTGAAGAGCAGGAGATGTGGAATAGAATTTTACAGTAGGGAGAATAGAAAACCACTTCCTATGTTGTGCCCCTACCTGAACATAATAAGAGAAATGAAAATGAAAAAAGGTAAAATGAGGGAAAGGAGTTCCTTTCCCTTGCCAATTATAGTGGCGAGATAAGGAGGAGCTGAAAGTGAGGCAATTCAAAATTCATGGGGGATGTCCTATTCCTGTCTGCTAGAGGAAGGCCACAGATTGGACCATAAGCTTTCTAACCACTATCATGAAAAGGAAAACTGCCAGTTACAATATTTACAAAGTCCATAGGGAAAGATGGAGGGCAGGAGGAGAAAGGGATGACAGAGGACGAGATGGCTGGATGGCATCACTGACTCAGTGGACATGAGTTTGAGCAAGCTCCGGGAGGTGGTGAAGGACAGGGAAGCCTGGCGTGCTGCAGTCCATGGGGTCACAAAGAGTCGGACACCACTGAGCAACTGAACAACAACAAGGTAGAAAGAAACCGGTCGCCGAGATCAGCACAAGTCTTTGTAGCACTGAGACCACGGTAAAATTTCTCCATGGGTCCTAAGTAGAGAGGCTGCTGCTGGAAGTGATGAAGCGCATCTGTAAACCTGTCCTTAGGGCTGTTCCTTAGGACGTCCCTCAATGCAATTCAGTAAGAGCAACTCTATGGGGTGATATTAGGATAGAGCTAGGTGTCACACTCGCTGATGGTCTACTTAATTCATAATTCAGGGGTAGGTTCTCAGGGTACCTAAAGGAATATATAGACCACATTCACATAGGGCAATCTTCCGGAAATATTGTTTCATGCAGCTGAGCTCTTAAAAGTGTCGGGCAGAAGAAAGTCTGAAATCATCATCTGGATGGTGGCTGGTCCAGGTGGCTGGTTAAGCACAAAAGCACCTGCTCTAGCCATCCATCAGCCCACCTGGGGCGGGTCTGCCATTGTCTTGTGAAATGCTGGGGCCAGACCCAGATGCCCACTGTGACTGGGATGCAGACCTCCACATTTCCTTGGGCAGGTGGCCAAGATTCTCCTCGGAAAGTAACTTCGTATTATTTCTAACTCAGAGGCAAATGGGTGAGCTAGGCCCCACAAGCTTTACGTCATAAAGCATGGATGTAGCAATTTTAGACCACCAAAAAACATATTGAAGCAGGGACCCCGAAGGCTTCTGCCACAGGGAAAGAAAAGCCATTCAGCCATTCCTGAAGTGGTTTGCTGTTACCACTCCCCACGCACCTTCCAGGAGAGACAAAGTTACCAAAAAAAGTACCTCTCTATTAAATGACTTGCAGAAGGCGATTATGAGCTACGAAGTGGATGAAAATGGGAAGATGTCTATCAGAAATGGTGGCTTGGTTTTAAAATCACTACTCAGCATCCGCACATAGAGTAGGTAGGTAGCAGGGGGAGTAACCCTCCTTGTTGTCTGAGTTGTTCAGTCTTGACTAACTCTTTGTGACCCCATGGACTATAGCCCCTCAGGCTCCTCTGCCCATGTGGTTTTCCAGGCAAGAACACTGGAGTGGGTTGCCATTTCCTTTTCAGAGGCTTTTCCTGACCCAAGGATTGAACCCAGGTCTCCTGCATTGCAGGCAGACTCTTTACCCTCTGAGCTACCAGGAACTAGTTTTGTGCAAAGCTTCCACAGACTTTGCTCTGTTCTCTAACTGCAAGGGCACACACCAGCCCAGCCCTAAGGGGTGGAAGTTCAAGAAAAGGAAACAGCAGGGACAAAGACTTAACTTTGGAAGAGGAACTAGAAAAGACAGTTGGCTGGATTTAGATAAATCACACAATCTTGAGGACTTCCTTCCAAGGCAGCTTGTCTGGGTCCCCACCCAGTACTCACAGCCCCCCTTACAGGTAGGCATGTAACTTTTCACTAAAAGGATAACACCAAATAATAAAGCTCCTCTCATCACTGATGACTAACTTCTAATGTCAAATGATGCCAGTACAGTTCTCTAAGCAATTTTTACCCAATGACTCAATATAACACCCGAAGCAAGTCTATTCCTCCTTTGAAAGGCAAAACTTCCACATAATCCAAAGATAACTACTCAGAGCTCCCTGTTGTCTTCTCCAAGTCTTCCATAAGAGCCTATTTCCATATAAGGTAACTCCTCTCTGGAAGAGGGTTGCCAGACTTAGCAAATACAAATGTGGGATGTCCAGCTGAATTTGTGTTTCAGATAAATAAGGAATACTTTTTCAGTATAAGTATGCTTCATGTAATATTTGGGATGTATTTACACTGAAAAAGTATTCCTTATTTATCTAAAACTCAAATTCAACCAGGCATCTTGTATTTTAGGTAGCAGCTCTACTCTGGTTGCATTTTAGTTTGCAAATGTTTTTGAAAGGTAGTGCCTAGAACTTAAGGCATTGTTCCATTTGAACTTTCAAGCAGAGCTCAAGGTGGGTGAGAAAGTCTGATAGAGGAACGGGGACCCCCTCACCCCTTGACCAGCTTCCCATTACCTTCACTCATGCTTCTGTGTGAAGAACAGGGTAAAGCGCCTTCCAGTAAAGGCAGAAAGCCCCTTCCCTGACATACCATCTTGGGACCAGGGCACAAGGTCAGGCCAGGTGGGCACCTTTGGATACCATGATGCTTGGCAGCCGTAACTTGGTAAAGCATCTCCTCCAACATCCCTAAGCCCCCTCTAGCTATTTCCGACTTCTGTGATGTGGCCACACTTCCTTCCCGTAATGGACTCTGCTGTCTCTATTCATTGTTGGAGGTATTTCCAGCCCGGATGATAGCATATTGGCACAAAACTATACACGATAACTGGTGCCTCTCTCTCTACTTACCTCCCCTTCAATTTCCTTTGCTCTTTTGGCATCAATCTTCTCCCCCTTCCTTTACAGCATTTCAGGTCTTTTGATACATTAAACTAGATTATAAACTCCTCTAGGGCAAGGGCTAGGCATACTCTTAATATAGTAATAATGCCTCACTTCTGTAGAAAGCTTTTATTGCAAAAGCCTTGTCTCATTCCATTTTCTTATTTTTCTCCTCACACTTTCACCCCAGCGTCGCTGCAGGAGTAAATGATTGGAAGTCACTCCTGGTCTGGAATCAGGGTCAGTTCTACACATCTAAGGACACTTTCTCTGCTATCTCCCATTTTGGTCTTTGAGGCCAGAGGTCACAGAGCACAGCCTTTGGCAGGACCATACTTAACCCATTCCAGGCAGATAAGGCCCCTTTCTGTTTTTGAAACTTGTCAGATGGGCATTCCACAACTCCCTCATGGCCTCACTGAATGACTTTCACTCATCAGGAAATGAAGGCTTCCTCTCCCCAACCCCTACCTTTTTAACTCTTAATTCCATTGTCTCATTCTGTGATTAAATCTTAAAGTTCTTTTTGATTAGTAATCCCCGTGTTTAACTTCAATAGGAGAAATAGACACCTGGAACCAATACGAAGGAAACGTTGTGAAAATGATTAGTGGAATGAAATGTTGCTGTAGAACATATTCTTTTGCTGGCCATTCTGCTAAAGTAGCATCAGGGTCATCTGTAGAGAAACAGAGAGAGGCAGAGAGAAAGTGAGGGAAGGAGAGAGAGAGAATGGGTTGATGGAAGCAGAACAGGTAACACACAGGGTCTGGGTGACTCTTAGGATAATCGGCAAATTCATTCATTGGGACCTTTTGACATTTGCACGTTCACCTTTAAACAGTGAGGTGATTTTACCGATCTCAGCAGGAAAACCTGTTACAAGTGAGAATGTAGGACCCTCGGGGGTTTTCAGGGGCAACGTCTGCAGACAGATCCCTGTAATCAAGAGACAGTAACGGTTGGCTGTTGTGACCGGAGCCTCTGAGGGTCTCCGTGATCTGGCAGGAAACCTACAGAGGCGGGACTCCCCTCCTTGGGGATGGGTGTGGATCAGAGTTACTGGAGAGTGAGCCTTCCTGCCCCAGGCAAGCCTACAGACTAAGCAAACTGAGAACAATTGGTTGGGGCAAAAGCCTTACCAATGGGGTTACTCACTCGAAAATATTAATAAAAGCCTTTCATAATGAAAGCATCATCAGATTCCAGAGTTATGACTTAACACATTGTGTTGGTCTGTTTCAGGTGCTCTGTTCCTTTAGCTGGAAACATATTTTATCCTCTGGTAGTCAGGGCTGTGCAAAGGGTGTGGTGCTATGTCCAAGCACCTGTAGTGATTAATTTAGCCTCATTTTCTGCTACATAAATGGTTATCTAGGGCTGACTCTCATGACATGACACAGCTGACTACCCACTACCAAGAAACCATCCACTTTTGTCCTCATTGTTCTGGCCCTGCCTGGACAGTCTTATTTCTTCTTTCTATTTCAACTAACTACTGCTGTTTCAATGACTGTAAGATGCACCATTAATTTAATAACATCTGGGTGTGGGGAAGGGAGGAGAGAAGAATCCCTTCCACATTGAATGCACAATTGCTATTGTTGGCTCATCCGTCCACCTCACAGCTAGACACCTGCTGGTCGTTCAAGACTCAGTTCACAGTCATCCCCCCTGAGCTTTTTTGGACAAGCTTCCTCAGGACTGACCACTCCCTTGTGTCACAACTGCATCTGGCAGTGCTGTCACACCTGCTGAGTCAGGACACAGACTGTAAGCACCTCAAGGGCAGGAACGGTTATATTTACGTCTGTTTCCCCAGGCTCGAGCCCAGTAAGTGGCATTAATTCACTCCACAAATGTTTACTGAAGACCTACCATGTGCCAGGCACACTTCCTGACTTGCACTTTGTTAAACAAAAGAGTTTTTTCGCAAATATCGACTCTGCAGTGATGTGAGAGACGTAAAACGAGCGTATGACAGTCTGTCTTCCACTATCAGACAGAGACGGAGCACTGTGTTTGCCGTCAGCTTGAGCTGATATAACAAATATCATGAACTGGGTGGCTTAAACAACAGACAATTATGTTTCCCACTTCTGGAGGCTGTGAAGTCTAAGATCAAGATGCTGGCCCATTCAGTACCTGGTGAGGGCCCTCTCCTGGTTTGCAGACAAATGCCTTCTTGCTGTACCCTCACACAGCACAGATATAGATATAATGCCTCTCACGTTTCTACTTATAAGGGCACTAATCCCATGCATGAGGGCTCCATCCTCTGCACTTAATTACTCCCCCAAGTCCCCACCTCCAAATACCTTTGGAGATTAGGGCTTCAATATATGAATTTGGTGGGGGGACACAGTACATTCAGTGCGTAGCATGGGCTAAACTGAATGTGACCAAGTGCCAGAATGTGTGCTTCAGGTGTTAAGCACTGTGGGTAGTTAAGAAAGGGAAAGGTTTGAGCTTCTGCAGGGGTCAGGTCTTACTCTTCTCTGTAGCTTCAGCATCTCTCAAGGCCTAACATGAGGCTTGCATTTAAGGCTGATTGAATTAAATTGAAAGACTTCCCAGAGAAATTCTAGAGGATTCCATGGGATGGGAAATGCAAAGGAACTGCTGGGTGGGTGAATAGCATGAAGAAAGGCTTGGTGATAAAAATAAATCTAAAAAAATTTTTTTTAGCATGTTAAAACATATATAACCTTTGTTGTTTAGTTGCTAAGGGTTCTTGCCTGGAAAATCCCAGGGACGGGGGAGCCTGGTGGACTGCCGTCTATGGGGCGGCACAGAGTCGGACACGACTGAAGCGACTTAGCAGCAGTAGCAGTTGATAAGTATTATCTGACTCTTTGCGATCCTATGGACTGTAGCCTGCCAGGCTCCTCTGTCCATGGGATTCTCGAGGCAAGAATACTGGAGTGGGTTGCCATTTCCTTTTACAGGGGTCTTCCCAACTCAGGGATTTAACTGGAATCTCCTACATTGGAAGGCAAATTCTTTACCACTGAGCAACTAGAAAGTCCCATATATAACATAGAATCTACCATTTTAACTTTTTAAAGTCTACAGTCCAATGGCATTAAGTACACTCATATTATTGGCCCAACAGGGACGAATTTTTAAGTTTCTTGCAGATGGGTTCATACCTGGCTAAAGTCACTTTTGTTAGTGGAAATAAGAAACACTTGTTAGTGGAAAAATGACGTACTGAGGTAAAAGCAATGTTCCTCTCCCCAGTTGGGGCAGTTTCCCACTAACATCTGTGATTTGTTTTGCATATATTAATGAGAGGCTGTGGCACTGGGTGGGGGGGGCACCAGCGCTGTGTTTGAATTATCCTTGAGAAGTTTTAAACAATGAACACTAAAAATTTCCCCCTAATACTGGGTCTTTTGTATTCAAATTAAAAGCACAAAGCCCCATTGTGGGAGAAGAAAAGAATCTTTATTGGCAACCAGTTCTGTCCACTTAAAGCAATAAATAAAAAGTTTAAAGAGTACATTCCATATGAAGTACTGAAGCTATTAATACACTTGGGTTCTGAGCGTCCGCATCCCCCCCCCACCGTGGGTCTATTTGTGGTAAGTGTTAATCAATGCCATAGGCACTCCGGAGAAGGAAGGAAGGAGGTGGGCGAAGGGAGGTGAGGCCTACCCAACCACAGGGCAGTGAGCAGAGCCTGTGAGATCTGGGTTTTGATCTCGACACTTCGCGGTGAATCTTCGGGCAAGGCACCCAAACACTTCACGCCTCTGCACCTTGGAGGCTGGCATCCCCGGAGTTTACAGTCCTTCCATCTCTTTCAGTCCTATCTGGATAATATTTAGCCAAGTCCTAGCGGCTGGCTGGTGGGTGCTTCGTTCGGGACGAGTGGGTGACCGTGCGGGGAGTTAGCTGAGGGACCCGGAGGCCCACGTGGGGACTCCAGAGTGGTGGGACGCGGGGTGGCTCGGAATGGCGCTCAATCGATGGGATTTCCAGACGAGTCTTTCCAAGGCCAACTTTTAAAGGTCGGAGGAAAGTTTGTGGCGGGGCGGGGGCCCCGAGGTGGGGGGAGCCGGGTGGGCTGCGACGCCTCCTCCCCTTTAAGCGGGTGGTCCCAGCGCTGCCTCCGTTACCTGGAGCGGGGAGGGGCTTGGGAAAGTTTGTGTTTGTTGCTGGCAAAGCGCCGGATGGGAGGCGCGGGCGGGCGGGTGCTGCGGTTCTTCCCTCCTGCTTTCGGGAAGCGGTCGGGGCTGCAAGCTCGGCTCGGCGGGGCGGCCCTGGCGCCCGGCTCCCGGTGCCCGGCCGGCTGGAGGAGGCGGGCGGGAGCGGAGCGGAACGAGGGGCGCACGTCCGCCCCAGCGCTGGGATTTCTCGGCTCGCGAGGAGAGCGGAGCAGGCGCGCGGCCCAGGCGGAGGAGCGCTGACTCTGGAGCAGCCGGAGCTGGAGGAGGAGGAGGAGGAGAGGCGGCGGGGAAGGAGGAGGAGGGGGAGAGTCGCTCCCGCCCGGCGAGCATGGGGCGCCTGGCGCCGAGGCCGCTGCTGCTGGCGCTCCTGTCGCTGGGTGAGTGCGCGCGGGGCCCGGTGAGGCGCAGGGGGCTCGGCCGGGTGCGGGGGGACTGGCGGGGCGCGGCTGCCGCGCGCGGCCTGGAGCGCCAACGGGGCCGGGGCCGCTCCCGGGAGACCTGGCCGGGGTCCGCGGGAGGTAGGGCCCGGCTGGGGAGAGGGCGCGGGGCCGCCCGGAGCCGGGCGCGGGGTGCGAGTCGCCGTCCAGTAGGCCGAGCCTCGCCCCCATGTGCGGGGGGGAGTGGCCCGCGGCCGGCTTCCCCCGGCCCTCCGTACCTGTTAGTCGCCAGCTGCCGGCTCACCTTGAACTCCCGGCCCGGAAGGTGCCCGCGGTCCCGGCCCTAGTCCCAGGCTTGCGAGCGGAAATCTGCGGCTTTCATCTGCCCCGCCATGGCCGAGAGCGGCAGAACCGCGCTCCGCACACCCTACCCCGCGCCCAGCTGCCTTTCCAGGGAAGCGAGAGGATCCACCAACTTCCTTCTCCGAAGGTCACTGGGTGGTCCCGAGCGCTACAGTCGGAACGGGTGTGCGGGGCCCTCCGTTGTGTTAGCTGTAACTAGCTCTTCTGCCTCAGTCTTCTCCTTCAGCGCTTGTAGAAGCTGTCTCGCTGCATATATGCACACAAAGACCTGGGTGCCTTGGCTTCTTTAACTTTTCCTACCTGTTACTTTTCTCCCTTGCTGTCCCCTGTCTTGCACACTCTCTAAACCTCGGTCCCTCCTGATCATTTGACCCAGCGCCCTCCACCCAACCCAAGGAATCTTTGGTGTTTCCCCCCCGCCCCCATCTTCCATACACACAGACACCATCTTCACCTCGTATAATGTGGTTATATTAGTATAACCAAGTGGTTATCAGCCACAGAAATCATCTGCTTATTAAGTGCCCACCGTGGATCAGGGAGGCTGACTCTTAAAAGCTGTTCTTGAAGCCTTTAGTCAGTGTCAACCAGAACAGAAGGAATCCTGTGACCTGCGCGGGGATTTTCTTCCTCACCCCTGGAGATGGCAGAACTGAATCTTTTATAAGGCCACACAGTGTGTGGTGTCTGTCCTAGCCAGGCCCCAGCTGCACACAGGCTAAGTGACTACACTGCACTTATGGTCCAAGGGTCCCAGTGGAGGCCTTGCATTGCCACTCCCAGCCTGGCATCAGGTCTCACACTGGCCCCACCCCTGTTACTCCTGCCGCCGGTGGGGGCCAGCCTTTCCAGCTGCTACTGTGTTTTCTTCCTTCCCCTCTGAGGGGTTTTCTGGAACTTCCTCCCTAAGAGAGCTCACCCAGCCACTACACTGCTTTAGATGCCACCAGGTGCAGAAAGCTTGCACACCTTGCACTTGATTTTGTGGCGTCTCTTCTGTGCTCTCAGATCCTAGTGCTTTAGTTCTCTTCCTTTCACTCTGGGACCCTTGTGGGTTTTCCCTTTGTTGCACACCGCTGGTGATAGTCCACACCCATTACATAATTGGCTGATGTGTCTGGGTCAGGCAGGGCCACGGCCACTGGTTGCACTGATTGTGCACTGCTCAGCTCTAGGAACAACTCGAGGAGCTGCTGTCACTTTCTGCCTGTGTGAATGACCCTCCCTAGAGTTGTGTGATTCACAACCCTTGCACTAGTTAAGTGGGTGGGGCCAGGTAGAAATTCGAAAAGAATGTCCTTGAGTAACTGTGGTAAGAGGAAAAGAGAGAAAGGGCAAAGAGAGACTAACAAAAGCAAAAACAGAAGTGGGGAGAGCCCGGCTTGGGCTAGCTTTGAGGTATACCAGTCCACGCTGCCTGGCTGGCCGTCTCATGTCACCTATGCACAGGGAATGTCTCTGGTGTCACCAGTCAATGCCTTGTCCCCTAACAGTTACTGAACTTCATGTTTATGTGGTAACTCTGCCATACCGAATCTCACTTGGTGTGGCTTCAGTTTGACCTCCCAGATGCCCTCCCTGTGATACTCTACGCTGTACTGATCCCTGCCACCCAGCATGTTGATAAGCTAGATCATCTTTCCTCTTGTATTGCAACCTGGGCATGATCTTACTGTCACTCTCTTTGACCTCCATATTCACTCTGTTTCTCAACTCTGTCGCTTTTCCCATAGTGCAGACTCCAGCGTCTTCTGTTCTTCCTTTATCTAAAACTACTGTCCTAGCCCCAGTTCTGACAGCTCCCCACACAGATCTGACATCTTCCTGTTTGACTTTTCCTACCGGCCTCCCTTCGGATTGTTTTTGGAGGTGCCGCCTTAATTCCATGATCCCTTATGATTTTCTTCTGAGGATGTTCTGCCCCTTGTATTCTCTCCCCTACTACTTCTCTCTGAGTAGGGACTCTCATTCTAAGGAACTTGTTTGCTACCCTTTACATTGAATGTATGTAAACCTTCGGGCCTTTCCATTTCTCATGACCTGGGAAACTGTCTCCTTCTTCCCTCTTACCTGTCTATTTCCTTTCCCCCTTAAAACTGCTTCCTCCATAAAGCTTCTCTAAATGAGTCTACCTATCACGATCACAGCAGAACACACTCAGCTTCAGGTTTTCACTTCCATGGCCTATGTCTCATCCATCCATTTAATACAGCGTTTCTAGAATGCCCACTGTGGCAATAAGAGTGTCCCAGACAAATGACCAAGACATAGCGTCTCACTGAGTGGTCAGGTGGGATGGGCGGACAGTTAATAATAAAAGCTAACTACAAGCCAGAATGACATACCTGACATAGAAACCAGGTACTGGTAGGAAGCAAGGAAGAGGATGATAAATTTTGACTTGGGATTGAGGTTGATTTTGCTGAAGAGGTGACATTTGAGCTGAGCTGAGCCTTGAGGATAATTAGTATTTTGAGAGAAAGGATGGGAGAGGCTTCCAGGCTCCGGGGAAAGGCATCCAGCATGGATGAGTGGAAGGACATGGTTCATTCAGAAAGGGCATGGAAGTTCCATGAAACTGGAGAAGGGTGGAGGATACACTAGGAGGGCAAATTGGAAAAGTGGGTCTGGGCTGGATTCTGAAAGCTGTGCCTGCAGTGCTGAAGTCCTTGCCATTTGGATGGGCTTGTTGGCCTTGTAGGTGCTGCCACACAACTGTGCTTCTCCCATCAGAGCACTTATTTATCACTGTATATGATTTTTCCTGCTCTAAATCCCCACTCTGATTATATCCCATGAGACAGGGACCAGGTTGGTATTGTTCGCTATGGTATTCCTCATACTGAGTGTCCAGCACAGAGTAGGTGTTTGGTAAATACTGGCTGCCTGAATGAAGGCATGTATATATCATTTTATCTGTGGGTTATGGTCTGCCATTGCAAATTCGCAGTGTGAGATTGATACAGCATGGTGATGTGTTTGAGGAGGTCAGTCCTAGTGTGCAGCATGAATTAGAGAGTGGGAGGTGTGAAGACTGTGGAGAGGGATTAAGATACTCTCTTCATGTGCATCTTTTTTAAAAAAGTTGCAAATCCATCAAAATAGTTTCTAAACAACAAAAACATTACATCTTTTTTGAAATCCAAATTTCATGGATGGGTGCTGTATTATTCTATTGGGTAGGCTGAATTGTTCTCACAAATAGACTGAAAGCACAGTGGTTCAAACAACAGAAGTGTCTTTCCTAGCCATTCTTGGGGGACAGGGTAGGGGGTTGGGGATGTTTCCAGTGAAATGGTTGGGTGGGATTGCTGTTCCACATGGGCATTCTGAGCTCCCAGGCTGATGGTGGTTTTGCTGTCTTCAGCCCATAGTTTCTAAGTTTACCTGGGTTGTCATCATCACCTTTCCAGCCCAGTAAATAGGGGGCTTCCCAGGTGGCTCAGTGGTAAAGAATCCGCCTGCCAATGCGGGAGACACTGGAGATGCAGGTTTGATCCCAGGGTCAGGAAGATCCCCTGGAGTAGGAAATGGCAACCCACTCCAGTGTTCTTGTCTGGAAAATCTCCTGGACAGAGGACCCTGGCAGGCTACAGTCCTATAGGGTTGCAGAGAGTCAGACACACTGAGTGACTGAGCACATAGCACAAAGGGAAAAGAGCATGAAGGAGGCTATCTAGAGGCTTCCTGGGCTAAGCTCGGAAGTGGCTCCTATCACTTCTGCATACGCTTCATGGCAGAGGATTTGGTCCAGGCCACACTAGGTGCCAGGGAGGCTGGGAAATGCAGAGGAAGCTGGTAGCAGTGTGCTGACCACTGTGGAAGAAGAGAAGAAAAGATCTGGGGGACAGCTGGCTGTCTCTGTGTCACTTATAAAGAATATAAGGTAAAAGGATGAACGTGCCCACCCTCCCACTGCCCAGGCATAGCCACTCGTATATAATGTACATGTGTCCATATACTAAATATTGTGTTTGATTTATATATATATAATTTTATTTATTTATTTTTATGGTTGTCCTGGCTCTTTGTTGCTGTACGAGTGCTTTCTCTAGCTGTGGAGAGTGGGTGGGCTACTCCAGGTTGTGATGTACAGGCTGCTCGATGCGGTGGCTTCTCTTGTGGAGCCTGGGCTGTAGGGCACACGGGATCGGTAGTTAGGGCTACTGAGCACAGTCTCGATAGTAGTGGTGCACGAGCTTAGTTGCTCTGTGGCATGTGGGATCCTTCTAGATCAGGGATCAAACCTGTGTCTCCTGCGTTGGTAGGTGGATTCTTTACCAATGAGCCATCAGGGAAGCCCTGTTCGGGCTTTTTTCATAGCTTCTGCACAGCGTTCCACTCAGAACAGGCACAGAGTAATAATAGCTGCTATTTGAAACATGCATACCAAGCATGAGACTATTGAATTCTCTTGACAACAGTTTGAGAAAGGTACTGCTATTTTCTCCATGTTACAGATGAGGAAACTGCCAGCCAGAAAAGTTAAATAACTTGTCCGGATTCATACAGCTAATCCATGGTTGAGCCACAATTTGACTGCAGGACCCAAATTTGGTCTCTGCCGAGCTAGGATTGACTGAGGTTCGCCATCATCTTCGGCTGTGTACCCTGCAAGATTAGTTTAAGTGAAAAAGGATGCAAGTGGTTTGGGGTGAGTGCAGCCCAGGCAGGATTCCCGAAGGGAGGGTCCATGTCAGGATGTAATCCCTAAGGCATCACCACCCTGCTCTGAGGACACGGACCAAACTACAGCTTCCTCCAGAAAGCTCTGGAGGAGGAAGGCTGGCGGGAGGAACCCTAGTCAATCCATCCAGCTCCACCGTCTTTGAAGTGCCGTGGCCTTCAGAGAGTCCTCAGCTCTCATTTTAGCCTTGTTAACAGAATTCCTGTATCTGCCAAGCTGATGAATGCCTGCCCTGGCTATAATTATTCTTATTAGCCTGCCGAATAGGAATTCTAGTCATCGGCAATCATTCCTTACAAGGCAGTCGGGCCAGTCGGCATGTATAGGGCTATTTTGTTGCTGTGCCGAGCTGCCGAGTTGATTTCTACCCCATAGACTGAATGTACATTTCCATACTGGCGCTGTGTCTCACAGCTGAAGAAGGTGTGTGCTTATCTGTCAGTGTACGTCTGTGTCTCACTTTATCAAATGAAGTTGGGGGAAGCTGTCAGGGCAGTTCATAGCTGTTTGGTTTAATTGCCTTGGTTCCTTAAAGGCAGGGTAGCAAGGCCATTTGACGTTCTGCTTTGGGAAAATAACTTGAACTGGCAGAAAATTCGTCATAATTTATCTTCTGGAAAAGGCAAAGTGCTGTAGTTGGCACACCCAGTGCTTTTTAGATCTTGGAATATTTTCCTCCATACCAACTGTAGTCTTTGTGAAGCAACAGAATTAAACCCAGTAACTAACACTTTCATGGACCAACCGTGTGGTTTCCAGGGTCTAGAGATACTGGCACTGTGGGCAGATTTGTGTTCTTCGAAGTGTTGATTTCCCCCCAACACTCACAGTGTGTTCGTACTGGATTATGCGGTCGCTAAGCAGCTGGATTCAAGTTTAAATATAACATTCTGGGACCTCAACTGCATCCTACTTTGTGCTGTTATAAGTGGCTGAATGTGAAGGCATTGATATCCCTCAGGATGTTGCAGGGCATTGGAGAAACAGTGTTTGGCTTAGAGTTGCTCTTGTCTAGGATGAATTTACCTTAGAACTGTGAAGAGCAGCATTGTACATAAGGGTTCAGGGGACTTTTCAGAATGGGTGATACCTTGGAATCCTAATGAAATAGAGGCAGCAATGCAGACAGATGGGTTACTTCTCAGACCTTAAAAGTGATAGCAGGACTTCCCTGGCGGTCCGCTGGTTAAGAATCTGCCTGCCAGTGCAGGAGAGATGAGTCTATCCCTGGTCCAGGAAAATGCCACATGCTGCAGAGCAACTGGGTCCGTGTGCCACCACTACTAAGACTGTGCTAGAGTCCAAGGGCCACAATTACTGAAGCCTGTGCGCCCTGGAGCCTGTGTTCCGCAACAGGAGAAGCCTCTGCAATGACAGAAGCATTACAACTAGAGGGTAGCTCACAAGCTGCAACGAGGATCCAGCACAGCCATAAATAATAATTTTAAAAAGTGATACTAAGCCAAGAACATCCTTATAATGGTTCTTCCTTGTTGTTACTTAGGGTTGCTGCTGCTAAGTCGCTTCAGTCGTGTCTGACTCTGTGCGACCCATAGACGGCAGCCCACCAGGCTCCCCTGTCCCTGGGATTCTCCAGGCAAGAACACTGGAGTGGGTTGCCATTTCCTTCTCCAATGCATGAAAGTGAAAAGTGAAAGGGAAGTCACTCTTTACGACCCCACAGACTGCAGCCTACCAGGCTCCTCCATCCATGGGATTCTCCAGGCAAGAGTACTGGAGTGGGTTGCCATTGCCTTCTCCCTACTTAGGGTTAGACTGGACCAAACTTCCCTGCTTGTGGGTCATGATAAGGGACCCACATGGGGTTCGAGTGGGTTGTAGGTATATCATTATACTGACACCCTCAGCTCCTGGAACTCACAGGTCAGAGCTGCCTCAAAACCAGAAGCCCTGTCTACCCTGACAGCCATAGAGCTATTACCGTTTCCTGTGTGTGCTGTGATCAGATGAGATTGGCCATTCTCCCTCTTACCTGGGGGAGAGCCTTGCAGCCCCTGAGCCCCAGCCTGGCCTTGGGATGAGTAGTTTCAAGATGGAAGATGAGAGGCTAAGTGACATGGCATGTCGCTCATTGATTTATTTAGTGAATATTGAGAGAGTACCTCCAGCCAGGCCAAGCATTGTTCTCAGCTCTGGGGATGCTGCATCAGACAGAGCCAGCTCAGCTCTGCCCTCCAAGGATGGGACAGGATGGACTCAATGCGTGGTTGGTGGTGTCCCCGGAAAGTGCAGCACCACCAGCCCTGGATGATAGAGGCAAGGGTCAAGGGCGAGTTCATGGGAATGCCTATAGCAAGGGGACAGGAAATGGGAGGGAGAGTTCTCGAAGGAGTAGTCCCAGGGAGGAGAACCAGGAGATCACTGTCAGAAGCCAAGCAGAGGTGAATGCTGTAGATTTGTTAAAGGACAAATGGCCAGTGGGCTTCCCTAGTGGCTCAGTGGTAAAGAATTGCCTGCCAGTGTGGGAGTCATGGGTTTGATCCCTGGTCTGGGAAGATCCCACATGCCATGGAGCAACTAAGCCCATGTGCCACAACTATGGAGCCTGTGCTCTAGAGTCCGGGAACGAAAACTACTGAAGCCCATGTATCCTGGAACCCATGCTCCGTAACAAGAAAAACCACCACAATGAGAAGGCTGTGCTTTGCAACAAAGAGTAGACCTGCGCCCCCCCCCCCACTGCAACTAGAGAAAGCCTATGTAGCAATGAAGACCCAGCACAGCCAAAATTAAAAAAAAAAAAAAAAAAATATATATATATATATACACACACTTGGGGGAGAAGGAAATGGCAACACACTCCAGTATTCTTGCCTGGAGAATCCCGTGGACAGAGGAGCTTGGTGGGCTGCTGTCCATGGGGTCACACAGAGTCAGACATGACTGAAGTGACTTAGCATGCATGCATATGTACTTGGGCTTCCCTGGTAGCTCAGCTGGTAAAGAATCTGCCTGAAATGCGGGTGACCTGGGTTCAATCACTGGGTCGGGAAGATCCCCTAGAGGAGGGCATGGCGGCCCACTCCAGTATTCTTGCCTGGAGAATCCCGTGGAGAGAGGAGCCTGGAGGGATACAGTCCATTGCAAAAGAATGGGACACAACTTAGGGACCAAAATGACAACAGCAACATATTAATCCCTAGAACTTTGCTACTCAAAGTGGGGTCTGGGGGCCAAGAGTGTCAACAGCTCCTGAGAAAAAGCTCAGGACCTGGTCCAGTCTGCTGAATTCGAGTCTGTGGTTTAACCATATCCCCAAGGGATTCAAATGAGGGATTTAGAGGGATTCAAATTCTCTGAATTTTGAGATAGCCTTATCTGGAAGAGTGCTTGACACATGGGCTGTTTGGTGGCCTGGACATCCCTGGTGAACTCTGAGGCAAAGGCCGTGGTCAGAGCATCAGAGCTAGAGGAGTATGGGATGGTGTGGGCTCTGTGGGAATGAAGCAGGTCGTCAGTTAGCCATGAAAGAAGGTCTATAGTGGAGGACTTAGCCTGGTCTCCTGACCTTCTCTACCAGGTTCAGCAGCTGAGGAGCAAGACAGGGTCGTGGTGTGATCTCTCCAAGAGAGGAGGGTGCAGGAATTCATAAAAAGTTCTGACAACATCATGGAGACAGTTGGCCAAGGGGTCCAGGTGGGACTGGCAGCTGAGGGGCTGGAAGGCCTGGTGAATCACAGAAGGTTTGAGGGCCTGGGGGACAAGATGAAGGTAAAAAAAGGAGATTCCGAGGTCCAAGGGCACGAGTGGGCCAGGAAGGTAGGAGGTGAGGGTTGGAAGAGGTAACTTCTGGTCCAGAGTCTCAGAAATGCAAATCTGAGGGGCAGTTGGCCTGGTGGGTAGTAGCCAGAGTCTTCACCTCTCACAGCATTTTGGCCAGTTTCTCTCTAACATCTGACTGGGTTGGGCTGAATGGATTAAGAGACAAAGGTGTGAGGTTTTAGAAGCTCCAAGTACTGTAGGAACAAAGTCAACCTGTGACGAAGATGCATGGGGGTTGGCAGCAGGTGTGCTGGGGAGGAACCAACATTAGGATGAGGGTTATTCCTCCTTAAGAAATTCCTTCTTACATGTATATGTATGGCTGAGTCCCTTTGCTGCCCACCTGAAACTATTACATTGTCAATCGGCTCTGCTGTGCTGTGCTTAGTCGCTTAGTCTGAACCTTTGTGACCCCATGGACTATAGCCTGCCAGGCTTTTCTGTCCATGGGGATTCTCCAGGCAAGAATCCTGGAGTAGGTTGCCCTGCCTTCCTCCAGGGGATCTTCCCAACCCAAGGATTGAACCCAGGCCTCCCGCATTGCAGGCAGATTCTTTACCACCTGAGCTACTAGGGAAGCCCATTAATTGGCTCCACTCCAATACAAAATTTAAAAAAAATAAAGAAATTCCTTCCTACCATTTATATAGCACTTATTTTGTGCCAGGCACTGTATTTTCCAGTTATTAACTTATTCAGTAGGCTACATAACCCAGTGTTGTTCAGTCGCTCAGTCATGTCTGACTCTTCTTGACCCCATGGATTGTAGCACGCCAGGCTTCCCTGTCCTCCACTATCTCCTGGTGTTCGCTCAGGCTCATGTGCATTGAGTCGATAATGCCATTCAACCATCTTATCCTCCGTTGCCCCCCTTTTCCTCCTGCTCTCAAATCTTTCCCAACGTCAGGGTCTTTTAACCCAAGGGGGTAGGTATATAACCTGATGGGGTAGGAACTATTATGACCTCCATTTGATAGAAGAGAAAACTGAGTCACAGAGAGGTGAAGTAACTTACTCAAAGTCACACAGTAAGTGGGTGAGCTGCTGTGATTCAAGCCCAGATGGCCTGGCTCCAGAGTCTGGGCTTATCCCCACAACACACTGTTCTGCCTCTCTGTCTTAGTCCAGATACTCAGTCAAACACATATTTGAAAACACAGAAAGGAATTGATGCGGTTAGTTAATATGTGATAACGTTTGTGTCCTCGTCTTTTAAAACAGGAGGCTGGGATTCTGGCCCTTGATCTTCCACTCACTGGTTTTGTGACCTTGAACAAGTTGCTGAATAGCTCTCAGCTTCTGTAAAGTAAGAGGCTGGGCTAGGTGATTGCAAGGCCTCGGTTCATCTCCAGAAGTCTTTGAGTTCACGCTGACCCCTGCTGCGGGCCAGATGGGCTGCTTGGTCCAGCCCTGGCTCCTCGCCCATCTTTCCCACCACTCCTGTCTGCAGCCTAGGCCTTTTATCTCTCACCTGCCTGGCACCTCTCCACAATGGGGCTTTGGTGCCTCAGAGGGCTGGGGAACTGTTTGCTGTTTAGTCACTGCTGCAGCAGCTTTGTCCTCCTAGCCCATCCCGTGCCCTGAAATTGGGCTCTCTTCTCATAGTGCTCTAGGTTACTGAGATGTCCCTCCCATGGACTATCTGCGGTTTCCAACGGACCTCTGAGAAGTCACAGAAACCGTAAAATTGATCAAGGTTTCTGGGTGGCCGTTGTTGCTTAGTTGCTAAGTCCCCATGAACTGCAGCACACCAGGCTTCCCTGTCCTTCATCATCTCCCAAAGTTTGCTCAAACTCATGTCCATTGAGTTGGTGATGCCATCCAACCATCTCATCCTCTGTTGCCCTCTTCTCCTTTTGCCTTCATTCGTTCCCAGCAAACTGTTCCTTATTACTGATTGTGTGTGTGTGTGTAAGTTTTGTTGAGGACCTCAGCCACAGGTAAGTTTCAGTTGAGTAATATGTGTTTTCTTCCCCATTTAGAACTGCCCTTGAATCAGTAGATGGTTATGCACCACTGGTTCTCCTTTTCCTGACTCCCCCAAACCACAGCGAGAAGAGACACAGACACCTTTCACTGGGTCCAAATGTTGACACTACTTTGGATTTTTCCACACTCCTATAGAGTAGGAGAGTTGAAATTCCAGCATCTCCAATCCATAGCCTTAGTTGGCTGAGCAATGTGTTCTAACGTTTGTGGACTTTCTTCCTTTTCATCCTCTTAGTCCGAAAAGGGAACGTGCAAATGATGTTGGCTACAATAGCAATGAAAAGGATACATTCTCAAAAACTCCATATTGTTGGTAGGAGCTTGTGTTAGGACCTCAGTCCTTACTGCATGCTGGCTGCTGCCCAGACCTCCTGGCTACTCTGAGGTACACCTGTGGATGGTGGTGTTGACCCATGTCCTGGATGGGGGTCTTTCTGAGGCTCATCAAGGACCCTCATCAAGCTTCCCAGGTGGTGCTTGTGGTAAAGAACCTGCCTGCCAATGCAGGAGACATAAGAGATGCATGTTCGATCCCTGAGTCTGGAAGATTCCCTGGAGCAGGGCATGGCAACCCACTCCAGTATTGTTGCCTGGAGAATCCCATGGACAAAGGAGCCTGGTGGGCTGCAGTCCATAGAGTTGTACAGAGTTGGACACAATTGCAGCAAGGACCCTCTGGGAGTGAATTCTCCACTGTGTTTGAAGTGGCTTGCTGTCATGAGCTATCCTGGAGGCAAAGCAGAGGATAGTGCTTTATAAATGCATTGTCCCTCTAGGATGTCCTCAGAACAGAATGTTAGCTGATTTAATGTCTGTCCTGCATGCTGCTACTTGGCTTATGCTGTGGTGAGGAGTTAAAAAAAGGCAAAACCTAACCACTTTTGGCACAGCTTTTCATCTTTCCATTTTCTCAAGGCTGGCACACCCAAATGTTTTATTTATTAGAAGGCATTATAGTCCATCATCTTTGATTGGGAAATCCATGCAGGAAGTTCCAGCTGAAGACCATAGTGCCCAGCCCAGAGCCTGGCACATGACAGGTGCTTGGTCACATTGGTCAAGTGAACACAGATGTGAATGAATATGTTGTGCCCAACTGTTAATATACAACACTCCTGCTTTTTCTTATGGCCTTATTTTTTTCACACTTCAGCAGCATTTCAGGACTCTTTACTATGTTTCTGGTCTTCCCTGGTGGCTCATATGATAAAGAATCTGCCTGCAATGCAGGAGACCTGGGTTCAATCCCTGGGTTGGGAAGATCCCCTGGAGAAGGAAATGGCAACCCATTCTAGTATTCTTGCCTGGGCAATTCCATGGACAGAAGAGCCTGGTGGGCACGGGGTTGCAAAGAACTGGACACAACTGAATGGCTAACACTATCATGTTTCTGACACTGAAAATGACATAGGGATTAGGAAGTGGAGTCCAAAGTGGAAACTGAACCAGTTACAACTGAATAGCAGGAATGGATGGTGGGTGCTTTTTTAAAATCTTGAGTGGATGGATTACTGGACAGCTGTGCATATGGGACTTTCACA
This sequence comes from Bos mutus, assembly GCF_027580195.1. Classification (NCBI taxonomy): domain Eukaryota; kingdom Metazoa; phylum Chordata; class Mammalia; order Artiodactyla; family Bovidae; genus Bos; species Bos mutus. The sequence continues at coordinate 24,796,625 of NC_091619.1, read as the reverse complement.
ATTATAGGGATAAGATTGAGGCTGAGAGCTGCTTTATCATAAAGCTCCATGGAGCAGGTGGGTCTGGAAAGCTGTTTGAGCCAAGAGCAGGAAAAAGCACTTCAGGTGAGAAAATGACCAGCGCAGCATCTCAGATATGGGGAGTAAATCAGCGTGTGCGGGTGGTGTGCTGTTTGGGGATTAGCTGACTTAAGGTGGAAAAGGAAAACAGACTTCAGGGGTTGTGGAAATTAAACTCTGGGGCCAGGAGGTTGGTGGAGGGGAAGAACGGGAGCAGAGTCACCCTGAAAGGTGTCAGCAGCATTTTTGGTGCCCACAGAGCAGCTAAGAACCCACATACATGAGGCTGGCAAGGTCCACTGGGGCCCACAGGAAGCTACTCTGCTAAATTAAGGTGATAAGTCAGGCCATAATCTTATTTTTGGTTGTTTCTTAGGAGGAAAATGGCTCACAAAACAATTGCCGATGTTCCCCTTAGGTAGTGTATCAGAGCATTTCTTCAAAGGCCTATCGCCTGATAAGAGACACAGATAAGTTTCAGAGGAAGGATGGGAAGTTTTAGATGGTTTTCTCTGGGACCAAAGCTAATGCAATCGTGTGGTCTATTCATCAGAGTCCCACTTTAATAACAGTTTATCCCACAAACTAGTTCTTTCTGAACATCAATATGAGTCCCAGAAAGCTTAGTGTTGAACCTGGCTTCTAAGTACCTGGGGATGATGCTTCTGTTGCTGCATCTGTGGAGTGTCCCAGAGGCACGAGGTGGTATGCACTGCCCAACTGCACCTTCAGGATCCACAGACCTAATGGGAATTACCCCAGAGCACTGTGGTCCTAAGAAAATGGCACAGGTAAGACAAGCTCTGTGTTCTCTCTGGTGTGTTCACTGACAGTGTGTTAAGTCTCGGAACAAAGAAGTACAAAATCAGATTTAGAAGAAATTTTATTTGGCTGTGCTGGGTCTTAGTTGCAGCAGGCAGGATCTTTAGTTGTGGCATGTGGGATCTAGTTCCCTGACCAGGGATTGAACCTGGGCCCCCTGCATTGGGATCATGGAGTCTTAGCCACTGGACGACAAGGGAAGTCTCCATAATCAAGTTTTGATGACACCTGTTGAAGGCTTTCCAAACATCCCTCATTTCATGCCCTTAGAAACAGCTGTATAATCTGCCCACACATTGCCCCTGTTATGCTTATATATTGTCTTGGAGTTACTGCTGTTTGTTTAATTCTTTGGAGCCCGGTTCAAGCCTCACGCCCTGGGAGTGGCGAGCACGCATCCTGACCCAGGGGGAGACTGCCTGTAACGTAAGCATGCAGCTGCATCCTTTCCTGTGTCTTGGGCTCTCACTGGCCCCATTCCTTCAGAGCACAGCCGGAGATTTATAACGATCTGCTTACTAGGTTGAGTGTCTGTCTCACCCCAGACTATACCATACAAGCAGGGCCAGGTCTGTTTCTGTTTACTCCAGTGTCTTAGGACTTTGAGTCTTTGAATGATTATGTATTTAGAAAACGCCTATATATCTCATGTATATATCTCATATACATACATATTTATATATATATACACTACATATGACATGCACAAAGCATATATGAGATACATGTATAAAATCTGTATTGTGGGCCTTAAGTCACAAAGGGGATGGAGCTTATCTATGTGTCCTCAGTATCTTTATCTTCTGTTTGTGTACTTTACTGTTTTTTTTTTTGTTTGTTACTACCATAGCATTTTCGAAATAATTGGAGAGCAGAGGTTTGTAGGGTTGGGTAGGGGAGGGAAAAAATGGAGTCCATCCATGAAGAGGAAGAGGTGAGGAAGAAGTCCTTTTTCTTCCTCGTCCTTCTCAGTTTTTCCCTTTGCAGCTCCTGTGGAAGACAAATGACTCATGTGTTCTCACTATCATCTCTCCACCCGCTCTGACCTTTGTGGGACTGGCACAGCCTCTCCCATCCCCGACTGGCATCTGCTCCCTCCTAGGCTTCACCTTAGTTGCTCACAGCGTGGGGAAGCACTCTTGTTGAGTTCCAGTACAGGTTTCAAGGGCCTGGTGGCTGGGTTAGTCGAAACCACATACTGCCTCCTTGCCATCACTGTTCTCATGGATGGCAAGCTCTGGGCACGTCTGCAGGAAGGGGCAGTGGGGCTGCTGCCTGCAGCATGTGTTGACCTGGCTTGTGACGACTCCTTATTATCTACCCTGTGCCAGGCATTAGACCTGAGCTCTGGGCATATATAAGGACGTAGTCACAGACCCTCAACTCCTGGAGCTGCCGGTCTCAATGTGGAGGCCTGACATATACCCAAGAAGAGAGGTGGCCTGGAACAAGTGTCTAAGGGGATTTCCCTGGCGGGTCCAGCAGTTAAGACTCTGTGCTTCCACTGCAGGGGGCATGGGTTTGACCCCTGGTTGGGGAACTGAGATCCTGCAAGCAGTGTAGTGCAGCCAAAATAAAAAGTGTCTAAGGATTGTTAGGAAAAAAATGCTACAACTTCAAAGGAAAGGCGGAGTGTTCTGGGCTAATTTAGACAGAGGTGCTCTTACAGAAAAGGTGGGACAGCTGACATAATCCTTTACACCTGCTTGTATCACTACCTGTATCCTCTCTACCTGTACTGAATATACATTTTTTAGGTTTTAGTGCCATGCCTGGATCGGGAATATTTTGTAAGGATCCGGAGCATCCAGGTCATTGGCTTCTCTAGCACCAAAGAAGAGTGATAATAAAACTGACGTGGCAAATTTGGGGGTTTGGATTATTGAGATGTTATCACTTCCTGAGTGATCACTTCCTGGGTGCTGAGAACTGGCTTCTTTTTTGAAATGTATTTATTTTAATTAGAGGATAGTTACTTTAAAAGTAAGCTGGTCTTGCCTGAAGAAAACCTTTCGGTGGCTTGAGTTGGAGGTAAGTTGTAGGGGCTTCAGAAGGAAAGGGTTGAGACTGAAGAGAAAGTCGTAAGATTGGGAAGAGCCTGGAATGTCACCTGGAGGAGTTTAAGCCTGATGTTGTGAGTGAATGTCTATTTTTCACTAGTTCTGCCTGCCCTAAGTCCCTTGTGTCCTTTATTTACTCGATACTTTAAAAGGTTCTCATTGTTGGAGGACTCATCTCTTTTTTTTCTTTTTTTATTGGGGTATAGTATTTATACTGTGTTAGTTTCTGTGTTGTGCTGGTCTGTGCTTAGTCACTCAGTTGTGTCCGACTCTTTGTGACCCTATGGACTGTAGCCCACCAGGCTCCTCTGTCCATGGGGATTCTCCAGGCAAGAATCCTGGAGTGGGTTGCCATGCCCTCCTCCAGGGGATCTTCCCAACCCAGGGATCGAACCCAGGTCTCCTGTATTGCAGATGGATTCTTTACCATCTGAGCCACCAGGGAAGCCCGTGTTAGTTTCTGGTGTACAGCAGAGTGATTCAGTTATATATGTGTGTACACGTGTGTGTGCACATGCTCAGTCACTTCAATCCTGTCTGACTCTTTGCAACCCTATGGACTATAGCCCACCAGGCCCTTTTGTCCCTGGGATTCTCCAGGCAAAAATACTGGAGTGGGTTGCCATGCCGTCCTCCAGCAGATCTTCCTGACCCAGGGATCGAACCTGATTCTCCTGTGTTTCCTGCATTGTGGGCAGATTCTTTACCACTGAGCCACCAGGGAAGCCCATGTACACATATATGTACACATGTATGCATATGTGTACATATATATATATTATTTTTCAGGTTCTTTTTCATTATAGGTTCTTACAGGATATTGAATATAGTTCCCTGTGCTATACAATGGGACCTTGTTGTTTAACTATTTTATATATAGTAGTTTGTATCCACTAATCCCAGACTCCTAATTTATCCCTCCCCACCCCCACCCTGAGATTTTCTATGAATCTGCCACATTGTTCCAACATCCTTGACGTTGACCCTTGGCCAGGTGTTGACTCACCTGATGATATGGTTCTGCACCCAGCAGGTGTGCAATAAAGAACCGCTGAATGAAGGAATGAGAGGTCAGAGTGATGGAGTCAAGGCCTGTTCCTTAAAGGGCATGTGAACTCAGAGTCATTTTCAAGTCAGTCTACCACACTGCACCCCTCTCTGGGCCTCTCCACCACCCATGGCATCTGGTGGTGTGTCTGTAAATATCAAGGATAGGCTTAAGCCTTGCTGGGGGAGAGGGATGGACAAGGCAAAGGAAGGGCAGAAAATGGGAAATGGTAAAATCGGGAAGGAGAGGACACAGCTGCCCAAGGAAAGGAGCAAGGGAGGATTTCCCCAACAGTTGTCTCAGGTGCATTCGCGCCCAGATGCACGTTTAAACTCACGTGAATCCTCCATTCTCCATAAACTTGAGACTGCAAGGAGGGCCAGGTGTTCACACACAACTTGGCAGGCTCTGCTGGCCTGTTTGAACACAGGGAGGATTGAAAATGGCTGAGTAGTAAGGGGTGCAGGGCAGTGCTGAGGCCTCCAGCAGCTGTTAATTTTACAGAATGTTCTAAAATAATCCTCTTGGATAGATCTTGCCTCAGCTCTTCCTGTCTCTGGTCCTTGGACAGAGAATTGTTTGAATCATGTCACGTGTTGTTATTTTGGTTACCCACCAGTAAAGATTGTCTCAAAGTGCTTTTTGTGTCTTTGTGTTCTTCTGTGGTCACCTAACTTCTCCGAACCTCAGTTTCCTGATTTAATCCTCTCAAGGTTGAGTATTAAATCATGGGAACAGAATTTCCAAACTGTAAAGCCATGCTATAAATGTAAGGTGGTTTCTGTCAATTACTGAGTCCTTGAGGGCAAAGCTTTCTGCTCGATACTTGGCTTACGTATCTGGGCTCCATCAGAGGAGCAGAGCCGCTGTGAATGTTATGGAATAAGACATCTAGTAGAGGAATTAGACTGTACAATTTTGGGAGGAGCTTGGTAAATGAAGGTCTGAAAGGGGTCAAGGAAAAGCCAGCTGTCCTGAAGCACTGGTAGGGGTGGACATGTCGAAGCTGGCTGAGGAACGGAGGAGCCAGGCAGGGTGGGGCCATGAAGAGGCGGAATGGTCTGGCATAAGGGTTTATGCAAAGACAATTGCCTCTTCATAGCTACTACCTGGTGGCCCTGGAGCCACTTTGGCCAGTAAAGTTAACATTCGGGAAGAAACCCAGAGCAGAAAGAAGAGCAAGAACAAACTAGAACCCACCGACACCTGCGCATCTGTCTCTCGCTTCCTTGAACCTTGATGACCCCTATAGCATTATGGCTCCTGCTTCCTTTCTGCTCCCAAATCTTGCATGTACTCACTTCCCTTTTGTCCAGCTCTAACCCGGAACTGCACAGGAAGGAGGACTCTGGGAGGTGTAGTTCATATAACCATATTGACTCAGTACAAACCTGCACAGTGTCATAAGGCAGAACTAAAGATTTGGCATGACTCTGGCCTCTCAGGATCTCTCAAAGGCCACAATGCTGGAGTGATGTCATGATTACATGGTCTGGGGCTTCCCTGGTAAGAAGTTCACTTGGTTAATGATCCAGTCTTTAAGAAGTGACTTGCAGCTGTGTTCCTCATTTGCCTCGCCTGTCTTCCTTGCCTTTCCTACTTGTAGTGCCGGAGGGAATGGTTATCTCAGCAGCAAAAGCTGTGGAAAGTTGCATTGACTGAAGAGCCTGTCAATTCCCAGGGAGCGTGAAGTCTTTTTTAAAGTTTTATTTATTTATTTGTGGCTGCTCTGGGTCTTTGTTGCTGCACATGGGCTTCCTCTAGTTGCAGAGAGCAGGGGCTGCTCTACTCGCAGTGCCAAGGCTTCTCATTGTGGTGACTTCTCTTGCTGTGGAGCACAGGCTCTAGGGCATGTGGCTCAGAGGCTTTGTTGCCTCTTAGCATGTGAGAGCTTCCAAGATCAGGGATTGAATCCATGTTCCTGCATTGGCAGGCAGATTCTTAACCACTGAACCATCAGGGAAGTCCCAAGCACGAAGTGTTTCTACCATCAAGTTCCTGTTTGACCTGGAGAAACACATACTTACTCTTTCTTCTCTTCCATTACGAAGGCTAAAAGAAAATTTGCAGATGTGAATGATTGCAGACTAGAGCCAGAAACTGTCGTGTAAACGCTAAGTGATAACACAGTTTAGATCCCTGTACCACCCTTCTTTGAGGTTTCCCAGGCGGCTCAGTGGTAAAGAATCTGCCTGCCACACAGGAGACACTGGAGATTTGGGTTTGATCCCTGGATCAGGAAGATCTCCTGGAGAAGGAAATGGCAACCCACTCCAGTATTCTTGGCTGGGAAATCCCATGGACAGAGGAGCCTGGTGGGCTACAGTCCATGGGATGACAAAGAGTCAGAATGATAACTCCGCCCTTCTTTACTCCTGTGGTCTGTTGGTCATATGGCCCCTTCCTCGTGTTTCTGCAGCTATCTCAGGTCAGTGAGGGCTAAGGAAGTGCCTTCTATGGTCACCTTAAGTCGCTCACTCTGTTGTGTCCGACTCTTTGCGACCCCGTGGACTGTAGCCCACCAGACTCCTCCATCCATGGGATTCTCCAGGCAAGAATACTGGAGTGGGTTGCCATTTTCTTCTCCAGGGCATCTTCCCAACCCAGGGTTCAAAACCAGGTCTCCTGCATTGCAGGCAGACATTTTAACCTCTGAGCCACCAGGGAAGACCATATGGTCACCTTGCTGCTGCTGTTGCTGCTAAGTCGCTTCAGTCGTGTCTGACTCTGTGAGACCCCATAGATGGCAGCCCACCAGGCTTCCCCGTCTCTGGGATTCTCCAGGCAAGAACACTGAAGTGGGTTGCCATTTCCTTCTCCAATGCATGAAAGGGAAAAGTGAAAGTGAAGTGGCTCAGTCATGTCTGACTCTTAGCAACCCCATGGACTGCAGCCTACCAGGCTCCTCTGTCCATGGGATTTTCCAGGCAAGAGTACTGGAGTAGGGTGCCATTGCCTTCTCCATGGTCACCTTAGCCCCTAAGAAAATAACACACTTTATAAGATTTAATGGCCACACCTGGACCTTGTCGTCATTCAAAATTCTTTCACCTTTTTGATTGTCCATTCTGATATTTCCCTCTGTGACCACAATTGCGTCTCTTTACTCCTTACAAGTTCCCTCATATGTGTTGAACCTACTCTTCATCCTCATTGTTATCCCCTGATCTTGAAAATTCCTTTTTCTCCAAGCCATTTTCAGTTCATGAGCTCTTATCCTGGTGGTCAGCATGTCAGCAGTGAGTTTGTTAACCTCCTAAGGACCCTCTGCCTCATTTCTTTGCCAGTCCTCATATTGTGGTTGAGTAACCCACATCAACCATAGTCTCTAAGTCTAAGCTTTATCATCTTGCAAAATCTTAAATCCTGCCCACCTCATTTTCTTACCAATTAGGTTGTCTTTACTGCATCTCAGTGAACCTTGTAATAATTTTGTGATAGTTTGCCATTATATTCCTTCTAATTCGTATTCTAAGCCTTGTCCACAATCTCCAGGATCTAATCCCTTTTCTACTACTTCACTGTGACACTGGAGACTAGCCTAAGGCTCCTCGAGCTTTTTTTGCCTTAAAACCTTGCTGTATTTTTACCCATCCTTTTCTCCTAAATTCTGAAAAAAATAAGGACCCTGTCTTTGGCTCTTTTCTCTTCTGTATGTATGCAGTGTGTCTTTCTGTGACTCCCGGGTCACTTGTGGCTTTGAATACCATCTGTGTGCTGAAGACTCTTCAGTGATTGTCTCTGGTTGGACCTTCCCCCTGAGCTTCAGACATATGTACCCACTGCCTACTCCACTGCACCCCTACTCATGTCCAGTAAGCATCTCGAGCTTAAAAGGGCTGGAAAAGAGCTCTAGTCTTGCCTGATATGAATTCCTTCCTGCCAGTTACTTTCCCATCTCAGTAAATGGCTTCACCATGAACCCATATGCTCCAGCCAGAGCCTGTACCACCCCTATTCCTGTCTTCCTCATTCTCCACATTCAAAATAGCAGTGCATCTTTTCACTTTATTTATAAAACATGTTTTGGATCTGACTCCTCCTGAGAGTCACCACTACTACAAGCTGAGGCTCAGCATCCCTCATCTTTTGCTTGATTTACCGTAACTTCTCCCATTCCGGTGTCCTTACATCCAAATTAGCCCACTGTTGTCCATCTTTCACAGAGCAGCCAGGGTGGACTTTCTGTGATAAAGTAAGCTTCATCATCCCCTAGTTTATGTGCTTCCCATTTCAACCAGAGTCCAAGGCCTCTGCCCCCTTGTTCATTATAATCCAACCACACTGGTCTTTTTTTCCATCCCTTGAATACCCCAGGCTTGCTCCGGTCTTAGTGTTTTTATATTTGCTGGTCTCTCTGCCTGGAGCAATCTTACCCTGGAGTTCTGCCCCTGCCTCCTCCTTATTCAGGTCTGAAATCATTGGTGACCTCAGAGGAGACTTTCCTGACCACACTGGCTAAAAGCAGCCCTTCACCATCCCCATCCCCAGTTACCAGCACATCAGCCTATTTTATCTTGACAGCATTTATCAGCCCTCCCGGCTTGTTTCCCCACACGCTCCTTAACTGGAGCTCAAGCTTCTTGTGAGCAGGGACCCTTGGCTGAATGTCCGCCGTGCTGAGAAGGTGCTTAGAGGACCAACTGGCTGACTTTCCAGGATAAACTGCCCACTTGTGCCCTTCATTGCCGCTTGCCTACTTTGGGGTCTCTTTCGTGGCTGTACCCTCTCTTCCTTGCATCTGGATTATTCCTTTCTCCTGGCTGTTACTCGCCAAGTCCCACACCACATCATTGCAAATGCATTTCTGTGGAGGTTACCAGTGGTTTCTTGATCATCAGTTCAGAAGTCTTCTCTCAGTACCCATCTTCCTTGACTTCTCTGCAGGTTTGAGCGACACTGTTGCTCGTTTTTTTCCAAACCGAAACATAATAGGATTCTGCTCTGGATGCTGTGCAAGATGCACATAGTATAGGAGCCAGATCCTGCCATAGGAGCTTGCAGCCTCCCAGGAGCAAGTTTTGGGTTGGCCATCAAGTTTGTTCCGGGTTTTCTATAACACCTTATGGCAAAGTGCAGACAAACGTTTTGGACAGCCCATAGATGGGTATGTCCGTAAGGAAAACAGTAGATGTCACTCCCAACCTTTGCTTCTTGGAATTCTTGCATCCCTTGGTGGCTGCTAGGACATAAGCCTTTTCTGGTTTTCTTCCTAACTGGCTGCTGTTCCTTTTTCCTTTTTTTTTTTTTCTGGTCCCTTTTCAGTCCTTTTCTTCTGTTTGTGTTTAAATAATAGAAATTTGCAATGGTTCTGTGGTTTTGTTCCTTTCCTCTTGTTTGCACTCTGTTCCCTGGTGACTCCATGGACTTCCATATCTCTGAGATCTTCACCCAGTCCCCTCTCCAGGCACGTGACTCCACATTGTTATGGGGCTCAAATATCGCAGGTTTCCATTCCTGGTGGACCTTTCAACTTGTCTGAGTCTCACTGACTGCTTTTCTCCTCAGTATTTCCTCAGCAGCTCTCGGCTTCCCTGGGACATCTCTCATCTCAGGTATGTCAGTGGATTCTTCTTCCAGCATGGCTCTCAGAGCTGCTGCCTTTCCACTCCCGCCCTTGTTCTTCTTTTGATTCTTATACCAACCTCCCCACCCCCATCTCGTTGAGGATTCCTGATTGACCTCGCCTGTGTGTGTCCGTTCCAGCCTGCTCATACTGCACTCTCCACTCGCCCTACTCTTCACCGCAACCCACATGTTCCCTCTAGGCCTTTGCTTATGCTCCTCCTTTTAACACTGGTCACCTTTCTCCTCAGTGTCCCCTGCCCAACCCCTAGCCCCCAGCCATTTTTCAAAGGCCCGATACAAATGTTGACACTGCATGAAGCTTTTCCCTAATCTCTTTAGGGACACACCCTCAGTTTCTGTCAAACCCCTGGCACTTGTTAGTACCTTTCTTTGGTTACAAATATTCTTCCTCCTGTTAGTTTTTCACGTGCCCCTAAGACTCAGTATGCCTCTAAAACTCAATATGCCGTAAGTCTCTTAAAAGAAGGTCCAAGGCTGATTTACCTTCCTCTCTCACATATCGTCTAGCTAGGGGGGTTCTTGCTCAATAGTTGTTTGTTTAAAAAGTCATATTGTATTTGTCTAGTTTATCTCTGTAAGGTCTTAGCTAAATCTTTTTTTTTTAAATGATTATGAGGCCTGCTCTAGTAGAACCTTATTTGCGTTTGGATGAGGTTTTGAAGTAGTGCCATATGTGACTTCATTACACATTCTCTGCTGGCTGTAACTTGTTTAATGTGTACATTGCTGCATTTTCATCACATAGGGACTGTCTAAATGAAAGCCGGCGTATTCCCTTCTTGCCAGACCTCTCAGTGGCAGTCATGCAGAGACAAAGGTTTTGCATTTGTTAAGTCAGATGCTGCATTGAAGGCCCCATGAGGGTTTATAGGTTTGACCTTGTATATCCATTTCTAAATCTCGTGTGGACTAGAAATTTCATGTAGAAATCCATAGGCCCCTAGTCTCTCTTAAAGGGCTTGTAAGGACTGGGAAAGGGGGATTTAGGTGTCATTTGACAAGGCAAAGTGAAAATACCACAAGCTCTTCAGTTTCAGTATTTCTGTTCTATCTGTGCTATTGGATTCAGTAACTTTCAATACTTTTCTTAGAAATTACTCTGATTGGAAAGTCAGATTGTTGCTTCTAGACTGCTCAGTGAGGTGATAACATCTGAGCAATAATAGAAACAACTGCAGATATCCTTTGCAGATCTTCTGTACTCTGCAGGTCTTGATTTAGAATAATGTTGATGGTAACCCAGGAAATAAAATCTATTTCCCATGGCTATCATGAGGGGGTGAAAGAGGCTGGATAAATCCAGTTCGTCTTCATTAGCTGGTCTCTCTTAATGATTCCTCATGGTTGCCAATAATGCTTATTGAAATAAACATTGCAGGGATGATTGCACTGAAAAAGTTGCCTGATTTTTCTTGCCTCAGTTCCGTTCAGTCACTCAGTTGTGTCCAACTCTTGGTGACCTCATGGACTGCAGCATACCAGGCTTTCCTGTCCATCACCAATCCCTGGAACTCGATCAAACTCATGTCCATCAAGTCGGTGATGCCACTCAACCATCTCATCCTCTGTTGTCCCCTTCTCCTCCTGCCTTCAGTCTTTCCCAGCATCAGGGTCTTTTAGAATGAGTCAGCCCTGCACATCAGGTGGCCAAAGTATTGGAGCTTCAGCTTCAGCATCAATCCTTCCAGTGAATATTCAGGATTGATTTCCTTTAGGATTGACTGGTTTGATCTCTTTGCAGTCCAAGGGACTCTCAAGAGTCTTCTCCAACGCCATAGTTCAAGAGCATCAGTTCTTCGGCACTCATCTTTCTTTATAGTCATACTCTCACATCCATACATGACTGCTGGAAAAACTATAGCTTTGACTATGCAGACCTTTGTTGGTAAAGTAATGTCTCTGCTTTTTAAAATGCTGTCTAGGTTGGTCATGGAGAAGGCAATGGCACCCCACTCCAGTACTCTTGCCTGTAAAATGCCATGGATGGAGAAGCCTGGTGGGCTACAGTCCATGGGGTAGCTAAGAGTCGGGCACGACTGAGCAACTTTACTTTCACTTTTCACTTTCACTTTTCCCTTTCATGCATTGGAGAAGGAAATGGCAACCCACTCCAGTATTCTTGCCTGGAGAATCCCAGGGACAGAGGAGCCTAGTGGGCTGCCGTCTATGGGGTCGCACAGAGTCGGACACAACTGAAGTGACTTAGCAGCAGCAGCAGGTTGGTCATAGCTTTTCTTCCAAAGAGCAAGCCTATCCCCATCCATTCTACATGATGGAAGAAAGTTGAAGGCATTTAATTATTTTCTTGAATACTTCAAAGGTAGGCAAATAGAAATCTGGAAACAGTTACCGCTTGCATATTAATTGTCTGTACTGCAAGAAAGAGCAGTAGGCTTCCAAAAGTCCTTCCTATATGTTTTTAGAATAAAGTCCTCTTCACCTTATTTGAATATGAAAGTGTAAGACATAGAGTTAGTATCACTTAAAATAATGAAGACAGTCTGTCAGAAAAAAAATTTTTAAGAAACTGGACGTTATTTTTAATAATCCTGTTTTTCTATTTTTCTCCTCTGTCTACTTTATATCAAGAATATATATTTCTTCTCTTTAGTAACTCATTTTGGTTACTTTGCTGCCTATCTGATTCACATTGTCCTTGGAGAATTTGAGATATTTTATAGGGAATGTCAAGCTGTTCCTTCTTCCCACTCAGCACAAAGACAAAATCAACAGAAGGTGGTAATATCAACAGTGCAGTTGAAGACAAAACCAACCCAGCCAGTCTTTGTCCTGACAGGGCAGTGCATGGACCAGATAAACCTGGCTGGAGTCCCTCACTTCATGGTTTCATGCAAGTGATTAGCTTATCTGAGTCTCAGTTTCCTCGGTTCAGTGATGGGGGTGTTCTGGCGTATAAGAGAGACATGGGATGTTACTATTCCTCCTCTTACTCCATCTCAGCCTTGTGGAGAGAAATCTGGTGATGAATCAAAGTGAACAGATTACAAAGTAAATACTTGAAAAATGCTTATGTCATTTTAGCTGAAATTATAGATTCTTTTATTAATCAAGTTTTTAAAATATATGTTTTAAATTTATTTAAGAATGGACTAGAACGGTGACTCTTTTTTAAAAATTGTTTTTGTATTTATTTGTTTTGGGCTGTGGTGGGTCTTCGTTGCTGTGCATGGGCTTTCTCTGGTTGCAGTATGTGGGATTCTCAGTTGTGGTTTCTTTTGTTGCAGAACACGGGCTCCAGGGCACGCAGGCTCAGTAGCTGTTAGGCAAGGGCTTAGTTGCCCCGAGGCTTGTGGGATCTAAGTTCCCAGAACTGTGTCCCTTGCGTTGGCGGGTGGATTCTTTTTTTTCCCTTAATTTATTTATTTTTGGCTGTGCTGGGTCTTTGCTGCTGGGTGCGGGCTTTTCTCTAGTTGCTGCAAGCAGGGGCTACTCTTTATGGTGGTGCATGGGCTTCTCAATGTGGTGGGCTCTCTTGTTGTGGCTTGCAGGCTCTAGATGTGTGCATCATACATCGCTTCACTCCTGTCTGACTCTGTGACCCTATAGACTGTACGGGGCCTGCCAGGCTCCTCTGTCCATGGGATTCTCCAGGCAAGAATACTGGAGGAGGTTGCATGAGCTTCAGTAATAGCAGCACACGGTCTCAGGAGTTGTGGTAGAGGGCTCAGTAGTTGTGCCTGGAGGGCTCTGGAGCCCTGGCTCAGTAGTCATGATGCAGTCTTTGGTTGGTCTGGAGCATCTGAGATCTTCCTGGATCAGGGATCAAATCCATGTCCTGGGCATTGACAGGTGGATTCTTAACCACTGGACCACGAAAGAAGTCCCTAATCAAGTAATTTTTATTATCCCTCTCTCTTTAGTTATCTATTCTTTTATTTTTATGATTATTCTAGAGATTAAACATATATTGTTGACTTTTTAGTGTCTACTGATGATGCTTTTATCATATGCAAGACCTTAGAAAACATTTAGGCTCCATTTATTTCATTCTTTCCCTCATTTTTTGTGCTGCTGTTGTCATATATTTTAATTACACATATATTTTAAATTCCCGAAGACATGATTAATATTGTATTATATAGTCCCCACTCAGTAGGTTTACCCACACACTTAACCTTTCTATTGCCCTTTATGTCTTTGTACATCTCCATGATTCCATCTGGGATCATTCTTCTCCTATTTGAAGAATGCCCTTTCGTATATCTTTTTGGTATTTTGTTACTATTTCTTTTTATTAATTCTCTTTCCCTTGTTGAGAGTTAGTTGAAAGCATATTTATTTTGCCTTCCTTTTAAAATTTATTTTGGCGTTTCTGTGTAGAATTCTCAGTTGGTGGTTACTTTCTTTCATCACTTTAAAGATGTCATTACATTGTTTTAAGAGCATCATTTCTATTGAAAGTCAGAATCATTGTATTGTTGCTCCCTTCTCTACTGTTCAGCAGTTTTACAGTCGTGCACCTAGGTGTGGTTTTCTTCATATTTGCACTGCCTCTGATACGCAGTACTTCCTGAATCTGTGGCATGCTGCATTTGTCAGTTTGAGAAACATCTTAGCCATTATCTCTTCAGAAATTAATTCCGCCCAATTCTATCGCTTTCTTTCTCTCTCATCCTGGGTCTCTGTTACATGTTTGGCCTTTTTGCTATCTCTCATGTGTCTCTTAGACTGTTTCCTATATTTTTAATCTTTTTTACACCCTGGGCTTCAGTTTGGATATCTTATGAGTGACTGATAGTCGCTCAGTCATGTCCTACTGTTGCAACCCCATGGACTGTAGCCCAGCAGTCTCTCTGTCCATGGAATTCTCCAGGCAGGAATACTGGTGTAGCTCGCCATTTCCTTCTCCAGGATTGGATAGCATATACTGACTTTTTTCTCTGCATCTAATCTGATATCAAACCCATTTATTGGGCTCTTAATTCTAGATTTTTTTTTTTTTAGTTCTAGATTTTTATCTGATTATTTTAATAGATTAAGTTAAATGAAATCCTGTTGTCTATTTCTTTGGTAAATTAATTGTAGTTATTTTAAGCCCATGTCTGATAACACCAGTATCTGGGTCCCCGTGCCTCTGTTTCTATTGTCTGTTTTGTTGCCTTTTGTTTTCAGTCATTTGCTGCTGTCATATGGAGTGTCTGGTAGGTTTTGATTAAATATTGAAAAGTTGTAGAGGCTCTGTATGATGCCATCTTCTTTACAAGATGTACTTTCTTTTTTTCTTAGCAGGCTAAAGAGTAAGAGAAACTCACTGTCACCCAATGAGGAATTGAGATGTTTTGAGATGAGATTTTAGTATTGATAGAGCAGGTTTTTTTCTTCAGCTTTGCTCTTACTCCAAAGGCATAGCCCTTTCCAGGGCTGTAATCCATTCTGGGGTGTTTACTATAGTCCACCTTCCTTTGTGAACTCAGAACTTCAGTTTTGTTTCCCCAGCTCCCCAGGTGGTGCAGTGGTAAAGAATCTGCCTGCCAGTGCAGGAGACGCAAAAGACGGCAAAAGAAGTTATAGAGATAGAGGAAAGAGACAATTATTAGAAAGTTAGGTTGTGATGGTTTCCGTATTTCACTATCATATTTAGTACTAGATTTGCTTGAAGCTAAGGCACAAAAGTGAAAGTGTTAGTCACTCATTCGTGTCTGACTCTTTGGGACTCCATGGATTATAGAGCTCGCCAGGCTCCTCTGTCCAGGGAATTCTCCAAGCAAGAATACTGGAGTGGGTTGCCATGTCCTCCTCCAGGGGATCTTCCAGACCCAGGGATTAAACCCAGGTCTCCACCATTGTAGACAGATTCTTCACCCTCTGAGCCAGCAGGGAAGCCCAAAGTACAAAAGGACACGCGAATTTTATATATGATGGGGAAAACAAGACTTGGAAGTTGGAATAGAGAAAAGAGAGATGATGAAGTTAGTAGTCCCAGTTGTATTCAGGTGTGTGTGTGTGTGTGTGTGTGTGTGTGTGTGTTTGCTGGGAGGTTTAGGCAGAAATTTTAAAAACAGGGATTAGGAAGCAGTGCAGGGTTCTGAGACCTATGTAAGAAGGTCTGATCTAGTCGGGGCATGGTGATGTGGTACTGGTCCACTTAGTAACTGGGATTATGAGGAAGAGCCTTAGCATCAGAGCCTTAATATACTGCACAAAATGTGCTATTAAGGTGCCCTAATTTTGTGTTGAGTTTCAAAGGTACTTGGCCTGTGGTTTCTGGCCTGAGAGATGCCTATGTAGTTCTTACTTTCTGGGGAAAGAGCACACAATGGGCCGTCAAGAGGAGTTCAGGTACTAAATTTTAAGAGTCTTATCATATGTTTTCTTGTGTCACTGAACAACACAGTAGTGCCCTCAATAGTCCTTCTAAGGCTAATAAAGAAATGTATCTCATGTGAAGGTCTCTTATATTGACCTCTGAAAACAAATGAAACTACAATTTTAAATTATTTCTTAGTAAAGATATTTTTCTAGAACGTGAAACGAATACAGTTCAGGTGCCAAAGTGTTTGGGACTCTTCATGTGAAATTTGGTAGAATTTGGAAAACCAGAGGAGAGTTTTGTTCTTTTTCCCTTAGTTATCAGCTTTTACGAGAGGTTTCAACTAAAGTTGGCAATGTGTGACTTTGCAGATATTCTTTTTGATTCTGAAAGAGCCATCTGCTCTATGTTTCACAAGTTGTATTTCTTTTTAAATATTATTAACTGTTATCTAACAGTATTAAAGGAAATATGTGCTAAATACCAGCTTGCTGTTAGCAAGTTGAAATTCTGTTCTCTCAGCTTCAAAATCTTGCTTTGCCCAGATGAGAGGACATCCCAGATCTTCATGTATGCCACCACGCAGGTTTCTATCTTTTTCAGATTAGAATTTGATCTTTCAAGCATCTGTTCATGTCTCCTTGGCTTTTCCCAGTGGCACTGTAAAGTAGCCAGCATGGAAGAAGGTACTTCTGCAGGTTGAGTTGGATGTAGAGGCAGGCGTGCCTGAGTGACCCCTGGGGAGATGAGGCAGGCTTCACACAGGAGATGGGGCTGGAGCTGCTTCTTGCAAGAGGCTGAGAGGTTGTTGGGATGGCAATTCCAGATGCATGAGGCCCAGAAGCAGAGTCTGTGGCACACGAGAGAAGCATGGCATTTCCAGAGAACGAACTGTCGTTCGTTTTGTTAGCACTAAGCTAACTAAGCACTAAGGGCTGGAAGAGTGATAGCTGATGAAGCTGGAATGGTAGCCATGGTCCAGACTCTGAAGGATCTTGTGTATTTTTATTCATCCACTCATTTAGCAAATATTTACTGAACATCTGGTATCAGGTCCAGTTCTAGGCACTGGCATTCAGGGGCAAAGGAAACATAAAAATCTCAGCTCATATAGTCCTTACATTCTAGTGGGAGGAGGTGGATAATAAATAATAGTAAAAATATATGGATACACGTAAAGAGTATTATTGATAAGTGACAAAATACGACAAGAATAAGGATGGGTATGTGCAGTTTTAAGATGGTCAAGAAAGGGAAGGCAACATTGTAATGAAATGTGGAGCTGATGATGGAGCGTAATGAGCATCTGAGAATATTCTGGACTTAGCAATGTGCAGAGACCCTGAGGCTGGAGTAGTTCTGTTTGCTCAAGAGCCTTAGGAATTAAGGATGGCTAGAGTACAGTGGAAGGAGGAGCAGGAGGGTGGAGAAGCAAAGAGGGCCCTGTCCTGTGAGGTCTTGCCTTTTATCTGAAGCTTTAAACAGAGTAAAGATGTCAGACAACTTGAGTTGTTAAAAGATGGCTTGGCCATGTTGAGAGTAGAGGGCAGGTGGGCAGCCAATTGGGAGACTGTTGCAGTAATTCAGGTGAGAGGGAAGGTGGCTTGAACCAGGGGGATCACAGTAGGGGACCTGAAAGATAGAGTGAATCCTGCAGGTGATGAGGAGCCGTGAAGGACTTCTGATCAGTGAAGTGACATGATTTATGCCTTAAAAGATGATTTGGGCAGCTGTGTGTGGAAGCAGGACTGGACAGCTGAGACGAACCGGCTGTCCCCCAAGCTCTGCTCACTAAGAATAAAGACAGAGACTTTACAAGGAATATAGCCTCATGCCAAAGGGCCCTGTTGAGCTGGTTATTAACCTGGTCAGCCTCTTGACAAGGGCTAGGAATTGCAAAGATTGACACATTAGGAAATTCCTTTGTAAACCTGCCAGGGAAGCAGAGTGAATGAATGTGATCAAGTTTATTATAGATGCCACCTGCAAAGCAGAGCCTTACCGAATTTCATGCACTGTCACGGGGGCTCTGTGGCTCATTTAAGCTTTACAAAGCCCTAAGGGGTCATGTGTCCACTTCATAGAAGAGGACACTGGGCATGAGGAAAAAAGCATTAGGCTGTGACCCCTCTTACAGGTCTCCATTGTGACCTTCCTTCTGAAGGGTTTCTGTGAGATTTGGGATTATCCGGTCATCTCTGAAATTAAATATAAAAAAGATCGCCTGTTTCTTTTGTGAACTGTGGTGATGATGACCTCACTGCTGGGTAGGTATGTTTTATTTCAATGCCCTGAGTTACCAGTGGCAGATATTAGCTTAAGGACCATAAGTGTGAGTGGAATTGTAAGGAATTGAAATGTCTGGGGAAGACGTGCACATGTGTGTGCACGGGCGAGAGTGTGGCCAAATCTAGTGGCTCAGATGAGGCTGTCTGTCAGGAGGACACATTCCTTGCACCTCTCCTGGTGTTGGCCTGAGTCTCTTCTGCCATAGACAGCTTTCTCGCCTAGTCAAGAGGGCTGCCCATGTGCTGCTTCAGAGCAAAGCATCCCTTTGGTACCCTGATCCCAAAGGAGGTAAAAATGTCTTTCTGAGAAGTTTCAGCAGAAACGAGCCAGGAGGACTTGGACTTGGTTTCAGTCTCAGTGTCTGTCCCTGAGACTGGGGTGCAGGGCATTCCTTGGATCGTAGACAGATCTGTTCCTTGAGCTTCACCTGGCACTCTCCTTGAGTGCATATCTACGTTCAAATTCCCTCACCCCCCTTTAAAGGATACTGGTCATTGGATCAGGGGCCCACCCTTCTCTGTGTGACCTCATCACGGTTAAGCTAATTACAACTGCAACAACCTATTCCCAAATAAGGTCATACTCTGAGGTGCTGAGGGCCTGGACTTCAGCATATGAATGGGGAGGTGGTGGTAGGGAGACACAATTCTACCCAGAGCAAATGACAAAAACACAAAATTGAAAATAAATAATAGAAGATCCCTTTGGTTGAACTCTTCTTACATGATGGAGTCTCAGGTAGCCGTTTTATTTCATCAGCTCAACGACTCCTCCTTTCCTCATTTTATTGTTGAGGAAGCCAAAGCTAAAAGAAGTCTCTCAAATTTCAACTTAGGTCCCCTTGATTTCAGGGCTTCTCTGGTGGCTCAGACAATAAAGATCTGCTTGTAATGCAGGAGACTTGGGTTCGATCCCTGGGTTGGGAAGGTCCCCTGGAGGAGGGAATGGCAATCCATTCCATATTCTTGCCTGGAGAATTCCATGAACAGAAGAACCTGGTGGGCTACAGTCCATGGGGTCACAAAGAGTCGGACACAACTAAGAGATACACACACACACACACACACACACACCCCCACACCCCTTGATTTCAGAGCCCATCCTTTCTCCTGTATATCTTAATGCTGGACATATTCATAGAACCTCAGGAAAGAAACATGCAAGTTCTTTGGGTCCAAACTGAAATGCTTACACAGGTAGTAAACTCACTACAAAGAATGTGCCAAAGTTCATCACAAAGAAGCTATCTTAAAGGACACCCACAACAGGCCCCAAGGGCCTGCCCAGAGGCCCAGGAGGTCTGTGCTCTTGGGGCGGGAAATGCCAGTGAACTCTTGGTGTTGTCCACCCGGCCCGTGCCCAGTAAGCTGCTGCATTCCTACCAATGCCCAGCAACAGGCCAGAGCAGCACTCTCTCACTTTGTGCTTCCCTAGCCTCATTCTGCATTTGGATCAGGGTGAAGAGTAGAGAGAAGGAAATGAGCCAGAAAATAGAAAATTAATACTTGGTAGAGTCGTCATATTTTAAAATTAATTTATAGGCAATGTCAGATAACCAGAGCTAAATCATTTTATCAGCAGGCTGCTTCAGGATCTAAAAAATTGGCATCTATCATTGTAAATCAGGTCTCAGGAGCCCTGGGGAATGGTCTCTAGGGAAGAGGGTTGATATAGGGTGGGCAGAAATGTAAATACTTGATTAGCTGTGTCCTTTTCTTTCACACAAAACCTAAAATATTTCCACATCACGTTGAGTGATCACAGTAGGTTAAATAGTAACGGGAGGGAGAAAGCTCTTCAAATTTATAGTTAGCCTACTTTTAGTACTTACCTTCCTCCCTGTTGATCCTAGGAGACTGGTGCATGAGAGATACTCACTGTAGGGGCTATTCCTGGCTCGGGGTCCTTGGGGTGGGCTGAACCTTTTGCACAGACACTGGCAGCATGTTGGTCAGTGTCATGTTTTCCATCATGTGCCTGGGAGCTGAAGCGCCCCCAGGCTTGCCACATTTATTCCGGGAAGAGCTTACTGGATTCAAGCCTGCCTCTTTGACTTCTTGTCGTTGCAGCTCTTTGCCGAGGGCGCGTGGTGAGGGTCCCTGCGGGCAGCCTGGTGCGGGTGGTGGGCACCGAGCTGGTCATCCCCTGCAACGTCAGTGACTACGATGGCCCCAGCGAGCAGAACTTTGACTGGAGCTTCTCGGCCTCGGGCAGCAGCTTCGTGGAGCTTGCCAGCACCTGGGAAGCGGGCTTCCCAGCCCAGCAGTACCGCGAGCGCCTGCAGAGGGGTGACATCCTGCTGCGGCGGACGGCCAACGACGCGGTGGAGCTGCACATCAAGAACGTCCAGCACTCCGACCAGGGTCACTACAAGTGCTCTACCCCCAGCACGGACGCCACTGTGCAGGGCAACTATGAGGATACAGTGCAGGTTAAAGGTACATCCTCATGGGAGGAGGGGAGTGCTGTGCCCCAGGGCCATGGTTCCCTCTGCCACCCCACCGTGAGTGACTGTGCCTGGGGCTCTGCTCCCTCCTCTGTCCAAGGGAGTAATAGTATCTTACCTGATGAAAGGCAGAGGATGGGCCAGGGGGCCACTGAGGTCCCACTCTTCATTCCATGGTGCATATGAACTGTCTCGTGGCTGGAGAGCTGGAGGCAGCATGGTGTGTGGTGGAGAGTCCAACTCTGAGCCAGGTTGCCTGCGCTTGGTTCCATGGCTGGCTCTCCCGTTGGTCACCTCTCTGGCTGTTTCTGTGTCCCATGCCTCAGCGTCCTCCTCTGGAAAACAGTGCCTCCCATAAAGGTCAAAGTGAACTGCTGTTATTTAGTCGCTAAGTCTTGTCCGACTCTTTTGCGACCACCTGGACTGTAACCCGCCAGGCTCCTCTGTCCATGGGATTTTCCAGGCAAGAATACTAGAGTGGGTTGCCATTTCCTTTTTCAGGGGATCTTCCTGACCCAGGGAAGATCCTGCATTGGCAGGCAGAGCCTTTACTACTGAGCCACCAGGGAAACCCCCAAGGTGAATTAGCACATGTAAAGCCTCAGCAGTGCCATAGTAAGCACTCCGTCAAGTTAGGGATGCGAGGGTGGTGGTCACGTGGACACTCTTCATGTTTATGGGGATAAGAGATACTTCGGAGCTCATGTCTTTTCTCTGTGCTCTTCATGATTTAAGTACCTGTGTTTTCTAGAAGTCGTATGGGTCATATGTAGAGAAAGCATGATGTGGTCACTGCAAGCTGGTGGGCCTGGCTGTGCAAGTGGTCACACCTAACATAGCTGGAATATTTGGGTTTGTTTGTTTTTTCATTGTCTAAGTCCTGTTTGATTTACTCACCCATTCAGTTCTCAACCCAGTGAAGAAGAGAGGGCAGGGTATTTCCCTAATTTACACACAAGGAGATGGAAAAGTGTAGGTTAATTACTTGCCTAAAATCACACAGCTAATTGGTAAATGAGCAAGAACAAACAATTTTAATTTGAGGCTAGCAAAATAGAAACATTAATGTTGTTATTATTATTACTTAATTATGCATTTATTTGTATCCTGCCTTGTTCCAAAAAGAAATTATGTCAGGGTAGTAGTGTATTAAATGATCAAGAAAGCAGAAAATCTACATGATATGATATAAAAAGAAGGGGTTGATTCAGGCATTCATTCCTTCTGTAATGATTTCTTAACTCCTACCATATTCCAGATTCTGTTCCCCGACTAGACTCATAAGGGGATAAAAACAGCCACTTCCATTATACAAGCATTAAAATGTCAAATCTACCTCTTCTATTACCTCTTCTCATTCCTATACAAAAATCAAATATGTCTTTTTAGAACAAAGTCTCATAATGCATTCTTGCATTGGAGTTGAGTGATCCATTGCTTCTGTAGTCCTCACACACATGCTACACCTCCATTAGATCAGATACACACTTGTCTCCATGTGCGATGCCCATCTTCAGGAGTTGGAGGCCGCAGGAGGAACTTCCTGCCCCCCCCCTCCCCCCACCCCAGTATCTTTCTGTTTCTTCTCCAGTCTTTGGAAGGAGAAGCAAGGAGAGGCTTTCTTCAGGGTCAGGAAAGCAGGTGGATGGCCATGAAAGAGACTGGCTGGCTGCCCAGATGGAGCCTCTGGTGGCTGCCATGCATGATCTAGGGTCTCTCTGGCCTTCAGCTTCACAGGTCTTAAAACTATATATCCATGGCCTCAGAGATAACTGGTCTTGGGAACTGAGTCATGTTAGCTGGAGTCACAGACTGATGTATATACTAGAAAGTCATTATATTCATTTGCAGTAGAGATAGGACTTTGGGATATGTCCTTCTAAAAATGTAGCAGTTTTTTCTGTTATTTAAAGTAGTCCCTTTTCAAGGACATTGAATTCATTTCCGAGCGTGGAATGGCAGGAGAACCCAAGGAGATGGTGAACAGTGGTGTTTGGGGATTCTCTCAGCCAGCCCTTAGGCAAACCTGAGAGGTGGTGGTCCCTGCAGTCTCTTTGGTAGGGGCCTCCTCACTGCTACATCAAGTGTGGCTTCCCTTCCTCATAGCTCTCACCAACACTTGCCTGATCTCCTGCCCCCTTTTTCTAGACTGTAGAGAAACCCGGCCTTTTCCTAATGGGTCCTAATAAATAACTAAGGCTTCGGTTTTCCTTGATGGGTTCCTACCCTGCAGATGCCCTCTTCTCAACCTAGTTATTCTTACTCATTGCCTAGACCTGGGGGCGCAGGAAGTTCTCCCACACTTTAGTGCTCTTCAAATTACACTGCTTTAACTTCTGGACAATCCCCCAGGCTCCCTACTCCAGCCTGTGTCCCAACAAAGATATGTTGGACAGTCATGGCTGGTCATCACTGAGTACCAAGTGCTGTCCTGGGAACCTTCCCTTATATCTAGTTGAATTCTCAGTCAGCTTCCTGAGTTGGGTCTAGTTGTCATCCCATTTTAGAAATGAGGAAACTGAGGCACAGAGGGGTTTAAGTGATTTGCCTAAGGGTCACAGAAGTATAGCCCAAGGCACAGCTTCCCAAACGGAGTTTGCACCTCCCAGTTCTAGCAGGGTGCTCTTATTAGTGCTACCTGTTTCCTCAGGTCAGAATGTCAGCTGAGATGAGAGATGTAGTGAAATGGGCAGATGGGCCCATCTGGGCATTAGAACAGGGGAGGGGAGGAAGAAGTTGTCCCTCAAGGCCTGGAGGTTGGCGGGCCCTTGCCCAGTGCTTGGGGCAGCAGTGTTCCGATCGCTCTGCTTTCTCCCCACAGTGCTATCCGACGCCCTGCATGTGGCTGCCAGCCCTCAGCCCTCCCCGGGCCCCAGCCTGCGCGAGGGCGAGCCCTTCGAGCTGCGGTGCTCGGCCTCCACCACGTCGCCGCTGCACACGCACCTGGCGCTGCAGTGGGAGGTGCGGCGCGGCCCCGCCCGGCGGAGCATCCTCTCCCTGACCCACGAGGGCAGGTTCCGACCCGGCCCTGGCTATGAGCAGCGCTACCGCGGCGGGGACGTACGCCTGGACACTGTGGGGAGCGACGGGTACCGCCTCTCCGTGTCCCGGGCCCTGTCCTCCGACCAGGGCTCCTACAGATGCATCGTCAGTGAGTGGATCGGAGAGCAGGGAAACTGGCAAGAAATTCAAGAAAAAGCCGTGGATGTGGCCACCGTGGTGATCCAGCCAACAGGTAAGCTTCTGAAAATTGCATGTTTTAGACTATTTGTTGTTGTTATTTAATCACTCAGTTGTGTCCGACTCTTTGCAACCCCATGGACTGTAGCCCACCAGGCTCCTCTGTCCATGGAATTTTCCAGGCAAGAATACTGGAGTGAGTTGCAATTTCCTTCTCCAGGGGATCTTTCCCACCCAGGGTATAACCTGGGTCTCCTGCCTTGCAGACTGATTCTTTTCCACTGAGCCATCAGGGAAGCCGGATAAAGAACTAGGCCAGAGCCTTATTCCTCTCTGACAAGATTTCTCCTCCTCCTGGAAGGCCTCCTGTTGATGGGTGAGGGTATAGGGTGGTGGTGATGGTTTGGAAAGGATGCATTTGTTTTGTGCCAAATGCCGAGTTTTGCTCTGCAGCTGCTTTTTCTCTGGATTCATACCCATGGGAAGCTGCAGGTTACATAAGACACAAAGAGAATTTTGTGACTGAAAGATTAAGTCCTTTTAAGTGCCAGGACAAGGTCCAGCCTGGTGTTCAGAGGGGCTTTGGGGTGGGGCTGCCCCCGCCTTGCTCCCATGGCTTCATTTTGTTTGGTGTTTCCTAATCTCTGGATGTGCCCTTCCCCACAGCTGTTGGGGGCGTGTTTGGCTCATCCCCAAACCTCTGTCTGACTTGGGTCCTCTAGGCCTGCCTTTCAGGTCCCCTCTGATGTGACGTCCCCTTGTAGGTGAGGGATTCCCTAGGGCTGGGCCTCTTCTTATCTCCTTGAGGACACAAACCCCAGAAGCATCCAACTCTGGGATCTATATGCAAGGAGTTGTCTTCATCTGTGAACCATCTTTTTAAAAAACAATAACCAAAAACCTTCTTACTCTTACTAGAGAAGTAATTAAAGAAATGCAAGATACATTTCCAAAAACCCATAAAAATAAATGACAAACAAGAAAAACAGGCCAGTTTTGCCTCCAGTGTCCAGCAAGCATGAGTAGAGAACCTACTGTGGGCTAAGTTCTGTCCTGGGCTCTGGGGTCAGAGATGCTTGAGGATTGTGCCCAAGCCTCCCAGAGCTTCTGGCTCGGCAGAGGGAAGGTGTAAAGAGACCTTCTCAGGGGGACGTCCCTGCTGGTGGTTGGATGACTTGGTTTGCTGGGAGTCTGACATTGCCACATTGCAGAGTGCTTTGCACTGTTGCTGCTGTCTCCTGTTTTGGAAACTGAGAAGACCTTGGGTGGACTCGTTTCCTGACTGTAAACAAGAGAGCGTGGCCACTCTGTTGCTCAGATGGGAAGGAAAGCAGGCAACGATACACATGGGAAGTGTTTTTCCTCTGCAAGCCGTGCTGTCCTGAGCACTTGCCCCTAAATTTACACCACAGCACGAGAGCTGAATTTGGTAAAAAGCAGGACCAGTGTTCTTGACTGTGGCAGTCAGGCAGGTTGGAGGTGTTCTCGCCGACAAGAAGGGCCACAGGTTGCACTCAATCTTGATTCTCCTGGCTGCCGAAATCACTTTCCAGATGGATTCAGGTCACCTGCCTTTTCGGGAATGATCTGTCAGGAATCTGACATAGGAAACCTTGGATGTTCATCTTGCATCAAACAACTATTTTAAAAGAAAGGGTTAAGAGTTTCAGATTTAGCAAATGCAAGAATTTCAGTTGTAAAGGTTTGTTTGTTTGTTTTTTTAATTTCAAACAAGCCACAAAACCCAGAATGTAGTTATAAGACTTGAACACTCTGAGCCTATTAGGCAGGCAGTAGCATCTGGCTCTTACTCAAGCCTGAGGGTTCATAGCCTTTTGTGCATGGGTATCTTTGACAGTCCTTTGAAGCTCACAAGCCGTTTTCAGAGTTAATATATTTTAATTAATAAAATACATAAAGAGGATGACATAGGAAAACAATAACATTAAAATAGTTATCAAAATATTTAAGATAAGTTTGTTGTATAACAGTATAGTGTTTTATTGCGTGTGTGTGTATGCAGTCTCTCAGTTGTGTCCGACTTTTTGTGGCCCCATGGACTATAGCCCTCCTCTGTCCACGGAATTTTCCAGGCAGAAATACTGGAGTGGGTTGCCATTTCCTACTCCTGGGGATTTTCCTGACCCAAAAATCAAACCTGCATCTCCTGCATTGGATTCTTTTACCGCTGAGCCACCTGGGAAGCCCAGTGTTTTATTAATGCATTAAATAATAAGATAGAGTGGCAGACCTAACAACTACTGTAATTTCTGATAAGTGAGGAATGTAAATAATATTTTAAGATATCTGCAACAATTGAAATGTAATGTGAAAATATCTGTGATTTCTATTGGGAGCAAGATCCCAGGGACAGATAATACTAACTGGTTTGTTGCTTAGTTTCATAATGAGAGGAGATGTTGTCTTTCAGGTAGAGGTTAGTAAAAGAAAGGCAATTTGTTTTCACATCCATGTCACAGACTCCTTAAATTCCCTTTGTGGATCCTGGATTAAGAACCACTGCACTAGAGTGATAGTCTTTCTCTCATTGTAAACACTTGCATTCTCCCTAGCTAGCTTCTTTTTTTTTTAAATTAGAGTTTATTTGATTTATAATATCATATTAGTGGTGTTGGAGAAGACTCTTGAGAGTCCTTTAGACTGCAAGGAGATCCAACCAGTCCATCCTAAAGGAAATCAGCCCTGAATATTGTTTGGAAAGACTGATGCTGAAGCTGAAGCTCCAGTACTTTAGCCATCTGATGCAAAGAACTGACTCATTGGAAAAGACCCTGATTGTGTGAAAGACTGAAGGCAGGAGGAGAAGGGGGCGACAGAGGATGAAATGGTTGGATGGCATGACCAACTCAATGGACATGAGCTTGAGCAAGCTCTGGGAGATGGTGATAGACAGGGAAGCCTGGAGTGCTGAGTCCATGGGGTCGCAAGACTTGGACACGACTGAGGAACTAAACTGAACTGATTAGTTTCACAACATTGTGATTCAATAGTTTTATAGATTTTGCTCCATTAAAAGTGAAAGTGTTAGTCACTCAGTCGTGTCCAACCCCATGGACTGTAGCCCATCAGCTCCTCTGTCCATGGAATTCTCCAGGCAAGAATACTGGAGTGGGTTGCCATGCCCTTCTCCAGAGGATCTTCCTGACCCAGGGATTGAACCCAGGTCTTCTGCATTGTAGGCAGATTCTTTACCATCTGAGCCACCAGGGAAGCCCCATTTATTCCATTAAAGTTATTTTTAAATATTGGCTCTATTTTCTGTGCTGTGCATTACATCCTTGAATCTTACTTACTTTCTACTTACTAGTTAGTACTTCTTGCCTCTTGACTCCCTGCCTCTATCTTTTTTTTTAAAGAGTATTTACTAATTTGTATTATTTATTTGGCTGTGTTGGAACTTAGTTGCAATGTGCAGGATCTTCAGTATGTCGTGTAGGATCTTTCCTTGTGATGTGCAGGCTCCGTGGTTGCAGCATGCAGGCTTAGTTGCTCTGTGTCTTAGTTGTAGGGCTTAGTCCTTCGACCAGGGATCAAACCCAAGTCCCCTGAATTGCTAGGCAGATTCTTAACCCGTGGGAAGTCCCCCCTTCCTCTATCTTGCCCCCCCCCACCTCCCCCCTCCCCATTGGTAACCACTAGTTTGTTTTCTGCATCTGTGAGCCTTTTTGTTTGTTTGTTTGTTTTTGTTATATTGTTTATTTCTTATATTCCATCTATAAGTAAAAACATAATATTTGTCTTTCTCTGTCTGACTTACTTCACTAAGTGTAATCCCCTACAGGTCCATCCATGCTGTTGCACATGGCTAACTTTCATTCTTTTTTATGGCTGAGTGATAATCCATTGTCTATATACACCACGTCTTCTTTAACCGTTCATCTGTTGATGGACACAGGTTGTTTCCATGTCTTGGCTATAGTAAATAGTGCTGCTATGAAGTTGTCCATAGCTAACTTCTTAACTATTCTTACTGCATTCTTATGATAAATGGCACGAAGTGACTTACACGGTGGGGCTGTACCATGTAGGTGGCAGTAAACGCCCTGTAATGCTGAACCTGGTGTCTTAATTTATAGGGTCAGTTATATCCAGTAGGAGAAAGCTTACACCATCACAGACTTTGTCTGAAGTCTCTCTATGAGTCCTTAGAACTGATTTCCTTTTTCCCTTCACCGTACTTCATCCCGTTCCAGTAGAGAACCCTCCGATCCCATAGAACATGTAAAAACTGTGCTGAGTGATGTGATGAGATATTTAGCCACTTGCAGAGAAAAAAATTAGAAAGCGAACTATATTGTTACAGAGATGCTAATATTTCTAAATGCAAGAATCCATTTTCTCCATGCATACTGTCTGCAGTTGCTTACTGTCTACTTCTTTTCTTGGCTGGCTCCCTCCTGGGCCTTCTTTTACAACTGCTGTAGTGGTGGCTGGCATAGAGCAACTCTGATAGTATTCCAGAGTCTGACTGTTGCACATGGAGTGGTTCAAATGGCAGCATGGGCTCAGAGCAGCAGTTTCCTGACTCCTCTCAAATGGTATCTCATATTGTTTTTGGCTTCTTTAAAGGGGTGAAGGAAGAGGAAGACTTTGGAAGGAGGTGGGTGGTGGTTAGAAATTAGACTTTAAATTCCTTTTTCTAATACTATGCCTACCTCATTTTCTGTCTTCATCAAAGTGAAGCTTGAACTTGGCCTGAAACTCTTGTTTGAAGTATCATCAGTCTTTGGAAAAATCTATAATGAAAGTCATTTACTTCAAAGCACATGGGTTCGGGAGGTTGGGTCTTTTCTGAACCAAGTGCCAGCGTTTGTCGCTGACCTGACCCAGGTCTGTAGCTGATGCTGAGCAACTCTGGCTGGAAGACCAGGCCTGTGCTGTGCTTCCACTTGAATCCCCTGGGAGGTGTCGGCTCCTCATCATCTAAGCAGTTGTTCCCAGAGCATTACCACGTGTTGAATGTTTTTCTACTCTGATTTCAGATGTTCAACTTCTTTGCAAAAAAATCCCTCGAATAAAATGAAATGTTTCCATATAAAAAGCTTTGATAGGGGAATGCTGAAACCAGATCTGCCTGGGGACTGTCACACCAAATCCTTACTTTTAATTATCCACACTAATGAGAGAGGGCAGTGGCATTGTCCAGAAATCACTGTGTTTTGGTTTTAGAATATCCTTTATCCTTGACTTTAAGGTGGGGGTGTAGAACAGCGTAAATGATGCTCTAAGCATTTGAGAGACTTGACCTGCTCGGCATGTGGTCTGGTTTCCCTTTCCCAGTCCTTCTGTTTACATCCCCAACCCCGTTTCACCCAGAAGATGGTTTTACCCTCACTTCTACCTTCCATCTCCTAGCCCCCAAGTGACAGTATGTACCAGCCAGAGCTGAGCTATCCTTTCTCTGAAAGTCACCCAAGTCTATCATGCATGTGGAAAAAATATAAATTTAGTTTTGTAATGTTCAACAGAGTTGTTTTCAAATGGTAATGTACGTAATGATGGTGTAACACTGAAGAGCAGAGTCCCTAGAGGCAGGCAGCCTGAATTTGAATCCTAACCCTGCCACATAGTAGCTGTGTGACATTGGGCAAGTTACTTAACTTCTCTGTGGTTCAGTTGCCTTATTGGTAAAATGGAGATGATAATAGAACCACCTCGTAGGGTTGTTTTGAAGATGATATTTATAAAGCACTCAGAAGAGTGCCTGGCATATAGAAGGATCTATATAAGTGTTTGCTGCTGTTATTGTTTTAATGCAATAAAAAGAAATATGTCGTTCATTTATTCAGTATATTTCTCAAGCACATAAAACTGTACAAAGTCTCCTAACTTGAATGTTGTACATAAGAAGGTAAAAGGAGGTGATCTAAGGGGATGGGGTGGAAGTGGCAAATGTAACTGAGATGATCTCGATGACCTTGTTTTTGGTTTTCCAGTTCTCCGAGCAGCTGTGGCCAGGAATGTGTCCGTAGCTGAAGGCAAGGACCTGGGCCTGGCTTGCAACATCACGACGGACCGAGCGGACGACGTCAGACCCGAGGTGACGTGGTCCTTCAGCCGGACGCCTGACAGCTTGTTGCCTGGCTCCCGTGTGCTGGCTCGGCTGGACCGTGACTCCCTGGTGCACAGCTCTCCTCGTGTGGCCCTGAGTCACGTGGATGCACGCTCCTACCACCTACTGGTTCGAGATGTCAGCAAAGAAAATGCTGGCTACTATTTCTGCCATGTGGCGCTCTGGACCCCCGGCCACAACAGGACCTGGCACAAGGTGGCGGAAGCTGTGTCGGCTCCGGCTGCCGTGACTGTGACCTGGCTAGGTGAGTGGTTTTGGAGGGTGGCTCTTCACCTCCCTGGCTTAATTCTTCCCCTGGGATCTGGAGAGGAGTCAAGGAGCTGTGTGTTTTGCATTATTGTGGCATTCTTGATATCGACAAGCATACTTTCTCCTGGATATCCCAAGCTGGGGAGGAGAGAAGGCAAAACTGGCTGAAACAGAATCTGGCAGTCAAGGGAGATGTTTAGATGATGTGGCCTCAGTTGTCTCAATGCCCTCATTTGAGAGGATACAGTTTCCTTTTGTGGTCAGAGATTTGCAGGCTCGGGGGTCCTGCTGATTGGCTCTTTGAAATGGATCTTTGTTGGAGGGAGCACACTGCCATTCTCCCTCTCTTTTCCCTAGACTCCTAGGTATTCTCTGGTAGGAGGAGCTGTTGCTTTTTAAAGCCCAGGGAAGAAAAAGAATTCCTTCAGTTAATGGAACACAGTTTTTCACTGAATGCCTTGGCATCCCAAAATGATTTTTTTTTTTTGCAGATACCAATTAAATGTAAGGGCCTTCCTGTTTCCCCACCTTTTCTGGAGGGTCCTCTCCCCAAGTCTGATTCCCTCGGGAGAGGCAGAGTGCCTTCAACCGTTGCCCACCTTGCCACTCATGCAGTTGCTACTTGTCATATATATGAAGGTCATTGTCATATCCTTTTCTTCTTCTTTTTTTTTTACCACTGTCATCCTCCCCATCTCTTATTTTTCTGAGTGCTTTTCCTAATTTTGTTACCATCTTGTAATTAATTGCAAGTGAACTTAGGCAGGATGGGACCAAGGGGAGTATGGGGCGCCTTGCTTCCCATGTCCATTACTGCAAAGATGGACACAGGCCTGCGGGTCAGCCTCTTCCCTGTTTTGAGCTTGATCGCTCTACTGTCCTCTGACCATTCTAAGCCCACACGAAGGCATTTGGCATTGCTCTACTAGGAGATGAAACCGATCTTTAAAGGCTAGGAAATCATTTCCTCCTTTGTTTAATGCTATACATCCTCGCTCCATGAGCCCCAGCTCATTCCTCAGCTCTTTCTTGTCTCTGCATTGAAATCTTCTCCCAGGCTAGTGGCACATTCACTGTCTTGTTTCTTCCTAATAAGCCATTATTTGGCAGAGATGGGGAGTTGGCAAGTGGGGACAGAAGGGGGGCAGGGAGAGGAAGAGTAATAAGAAAGTAAGCAGAGGGTCCTTCCAATTCGGAGCGAGACGAGGCGGGCTGTTAGTCATCCCTGGTAGCAAAGTGATTCTTTGATATCTACAGAGTGAAAGGAGCGGGGTTTATCTGGCGAGCTTTTATTCCTGCCGCCTGAACCCTGCGCAAAGAGACTCACTATGAAGTACTGAACTGGAACAATGTTAGCCCAGCTAGAACTCTCCTTAGCAACCTTCAAAATAAAACAGATGTTGTCAGCACCGAAAGAAGAGTTTTCATCTCGAGCTGAATGTGTCTCACAGCCCTGATCCTCGGTGCGTTGTGCCCTGCTGTCAGATCCCACCCCTGCCTCCTGCATCCCTCCCCCACTGGCTTAGACTCACAGCTCCGGCGGGTTTTTTTTCTTTCTCTTTTTTTTTTTTTAAAGAAAGTGCTGCCTGCACTCCAATTTGAGGGCCTCTTTGAAGTCCTCCTGCATTGATCCCAGCCTACCCTGGGGGGAGATGGCGGGACTGGCGGGAAGAGGATGGGAGCTCTGGGAGGGAATGGGCTCTTTTAGCTGGGAGGGATTTGTTGGTGGCTGTGTTCTCCGGAAAGTGGGAAGAAATAAGGAGACTAAATTGCGGGGAAAGGTTTAGTTATTCTCCTAAGGGTTCAGTACTGCTGTTGTGAAAGCTGTGAGTGTGCTTTTCCCTGACTGACCTACCCCCCTCCCACCTCCACCCCGAACCTTTGTAAGTAATGGACCCTCGGTAAACATTGGGCAGATGGGGAGATAAGGCAGCACCAACACACAGATATGTTAAAATATGTGCATCGGAAAAGAAGAATTGCAAAGAAAGCAGTAATGTTCAGCTCAGAATATTCAGAGGCACACGGGTGAACCTGCCAGAAGTGTAAGTGGTATTCTTGTCTTCCCTTAAATCTCTCCTCCTTCTGTGTGCCTGAGACTCACACCACGAAGCTCTCTGGACATTTGTCAGAAGGCGAGTTGGGCACGAGTACAGCAGTTGATCTTCCCCCGGGACCTCCTGAAAGGATTCTCTGCCCGGCAGGGATCAGGCATGGCTTGACACTATGTGACATTCTCTAGATTTACAACACGTATGCATATGCATGTCGATCCCATGCCACATGCGGCCTGTTGGAGGTAATAAGACAGGAAGTATTCTATTTATGTAGGTCATCTTATGTTGTGTGACTGTGGAGTGTTGTCACAAAAGAGCTCTTGAGAAAGCCGGCTCCCTGTGCAGGTATGACTCAAAATGTTCAGTTTTGTTACTTAGACCAGTTAAAAATGATCACTGCCATGTGTTGAACACTTACTGCATGCCAGGGACTGGGCCAGAGGCTTTCATGCATTAAATATTTGATCCTCGCCATAGTGTGAGTTAAGACACTGTCCCAGTCCCCATTTGAAAACCACTGATTTTCATTTTGCTTGCAATTTTGAGGGTCAGGAATTAGGGAATGAGTCAAGATTCATCTCTGATGCACATGGTGACAGCTAGGACAGTTCGGGCTGGGGATCCCCTTCCAGATGGCTTTCTCATGCATGTGTCACCATATTCTGGGGCATCTCTCTCTGTCCCCACATGGTGTCTCATCCAGGCCCTTTCCTTGTGGTGCTTTTTATGGCACTGTCTTCTCGGGATAGTCATGCTCCTTTTATGGCAGCTGACTGCCAAGACACAGGAAGTGGAAGTGCCAGGCTAGTTAAAAGCTGTCCCTGGGACTGGCACAACACACTCCCACTGTTTCCTATTGGCCAGGCCCACTACAGAGATTGTCCAAGTCCAAAGGAGTAGGGAAAGAGACCCCATCTCTTAACGGGAGACTAGCAAGGTCCCTTTGCAAAAAGGGTGTGTGAAATGGCAAACGTTACTGCAGCTCTCTTTGGAAAATAGAATCTACACAGTGGTTAATGCTTGTTTCTTTTATTTCAAAAAAAAATGTTTAGAATGGCTTGGACAAATTATGGCTGTGGGTCAAGTCTGTCCCAAGTGTTTTTATCTTAAGGGGGGGGTCTGTCCCAAGTATTGTCATCCTGAATGAAAACATTTTGACTTTGGGAATCAGCTTGACTCCTGAAGCTTGAGAGCATAAAATCCTAAAAGCTGGGTGGTCCTTGTTCTCATTTGCTTGGGGTTGGTGCACTAAGTAGGTGAGGGGTTGAAGCTGATTGGGGTCTTCTCATGTTCACCGTATTAACCAGACAGATTAGGGCAAAGGCATGAATGGGTCTGTCAAGTCCAAGAGCACTTGTAGCATCTGGGAGGACTATGATTTTTCTTAGAGGGTAAGAAAAAGCCTCTTTACTTAGGATGGATGTCCTACTTTTGAAGGGAAAAAGATATAAGTTGGCTTGCAAAACGAAGTCCAATTTAAAGCAGGAGGCACAAAAATAAAATCAAGATCAAAAGGGGTAAAAAAAAATCAAAGAATAGATATGGCAAGATGGTTGGGATGAATTAGTTATTGCATTTGAGTACTGAATTTGCCTCTGAAGTTTTGGAGAGTTGAGGCAAAAAGAGATGTAATTATGCAGTCCTCTTCTGCATATACAAAACAAATAAAAGAGAAACAAACTTTTTATTGGCACTGAATATATCACGTGCTTTTTCTTTAAGGGGCATCAGATAACATAACGGACAGTGCTTTCAACTGTTCTTTTACAAAAGCTCTAGGTGATTGTTTAAATGGATGTTTCTTATATCCATTCCCTATAAAAGCCAAGGGCATAAACCTTAAGTGTATGAAGGAGTTTTTGTAAGAAGCTGAGTTACTACAGAGGACAAATGTTGCCTTGTGTCTATCCCATTTAGTATATGGCTAAAACTATAGAGAATCTGGAGGAATGGCTGGTTAATCTGCATATTAAGCCATCTCTCTCTGCTATCAGATGTCTTAAATGAGCCCTTGGCGAGAGTTGGATACTAATCAGTTCATGGTTGAGCTGTCTGCCCGAAGTCCCAGACTTCTGTGGTGTTAATTGGAGAGGGTTCCACCGGCTTCAGATAGGAGAGCGGGAGGAGGCAGAGCCGAGTTCTGCTATTCCGGCTTAAGCACTTAATTTGCATTCTTCTCCACTCGAGGACTGTCCCCTCTTCCAGCCGAGAGCCAGTGAGGAAGGTAATTATTTTTCTTTAAAAGGAGCTGTTAATCTGCTAAGTACTTGGGAGAGATTTGAAAGTTCTTTGCCATCTATAGAAGATAAGGTTTAGATCTGCAGAATTTTACAGGCAACTACAATCCGCTGTCTGTCCAAGATTATCTCTGAAGGCCGAAGAGCGATGGAGTCCTGTTCCACCACCTTCTAGGCCTTCTGTCTCAGGCTTGATGCCTGTGATTTCTAAGCTTTGGTTTTCTTGGCTTTGTGGGATAATGCATATGAAGTGCCTTAGGGCAGTGCCTGGCACTTAAGTGCTCCACACATTTTCGTGGTGGCAGTGGCAGTTACTGATTTGTGTTTTGGAGGAAGAGTCCATATAGAACATGCTGTTCTCCATCAAGCTCTTAACTAAATAAATCATGGGAAAAAAAAATAAGCCATTGGGGGTGTCTTAGGACATGGAGAACGAGGAATGTGTGGGTCCAAAGAGGAGCTGAGTTGAGCACACCTAGCCCTTATGCCCCCCCAAATCTGATAACTTTTTCTTCTTTCTCTGGGAGGAGTGAGTGAGGATGAAGAAAGAAAAAACAAAATGGAACAAGTGTCACTTGGGGTGTGGGGCACTGGTATCCCATTTGAATAATGTTATCTCTGTTGCCCTGAAATCCATAATGCTGAATGCAACCTCATCATAACGGCTTTCCTAAGTGGGGTAAAGTGCCACCCCTGCCAATAACAGCTACTTATTTATAGTCTTCTCTGTTTAAATGTTAGAGAATATTTAATTATGGTATGGTAAAGAATCCACCTGCTATTGCAGGAGACACAAGAGACGTGAATTCGATCCCTGAGTTGGGAAGATCCCCTGGAGGAGGAAATGGCAATCCACTCCAGTATTCTTGCCTGGGAAATCCCATGCACAGAGGAGCCTGGCGGGCTATAGTCCATGGGGTTGCAAAGAGTCAGAGACGACTTAGCGACTGAGCACACATACACGTACCAATGATGATAATGGCAGCTCTTTG
This sequence comes from Bos mutus, assembly GCF_027580195.1. Classification (NCBI taxonomy): domain Eukaryota; kingdom Metazoa; phylum Chordata; class Mammalia; order Artiodactyla; family Bovidae; genus Bos; species Bos mutus. The sequence continues at coordinate 24,761,231 of NC_091619.1, read as the reverse complement.
ACAGTCAACTCATTCAGCTGCCTCTAAAGTACCTGCCCAGTTCAGGATGATAAAATCGGCATTGGCAGAAACCAAGGCCCAGTTCCTGCTGTTTCTTCTGACATGTGCGTGCAGCCTGTTCATCTAATTAGCTCTTCCCAGTTAACTAAGCCTCGAAGTGGGTATTAGAACATGGCACTGTACACAGTTCAGGATTAGTGCCTTAGCTGTTATCATCACTCTTGTCTTCTGGGATGGAGCCGGCCTTGAGAAGCATTAATCATTGGGTGTGTAATGATGTGCAGTTTGGTGCTAGTGGAAGCCAGGCCATGGAGCCAGAGCCTCTCCTATGATTCTGCTCCCCTACACCATGCAAGACCTTAGTCTTTGAATTTAACCTCCTTTGAGCTTTGGTTTTAGCTTTGTTTTTGTTTAGGAAATGTACGTAAATAAGTAGTACCTATTACATAAGGATATTCTGAAGATTAAACGAGATTGCAAGGAAAGTACATGACGTGGTCCCTGGCTCACAGGAGGCCCTGCACACATTCCAGTTCTTAGTATTCTTGTACCTTCCGCACAGAACTGTGAGAGTAAAAGGAGGAGGTAACCCATGGAAACCCCCAGTTCAGGTTCCTGCATGCAGTAGGCACAAAATACCTGCTTTTACACACTTGCCAATAATCCTGAATATTTTCATTGTCTTGAAAGTAGTAACAAAGGAGTTTAATAATCCATAATCAAAAAATAAAGTCTTTCTTCATGGTGATAGGGTTTGCACTATGGGAGGCGAAAACTTCGGGAGGTGATGTGTAAGTGAGCAGGTTGACCTGGGAGACAGGTTAGGGGGGGATCTTTGTTTCTGGAAGGTTAGTGATGTCGTGCCTTACACTGGCCTCAGTATTCTGTGAAAGGGTTGACTATGTGGGTGGGCTGTTTGTTTTAAGCTTTTGGAACAGAAGTTTACACAGTAGTAGAACAAACCACCAGCTTCAACAATTACCAATATTTTGAGATCTTACTTCATCTCTCTTCCCTCCCCTGGATACACACACACACACACACACCCTGTTCCTCTCTCTCTTTCTTTTTTTCCCCTGCCGCTCTCTTTTTTTTCCTTCTGAAAGAATTTAAAACACATCCCAGACATCATGTCATTTTGCCATTAAATACTTTAGTATGCATCTTTCACTGATAAGCATTTTTTAAACATAACCACCATTACGTTCTTAGATGATTTCTTGATGAGATCAAGCAGAATATAGCAGTAATCAGTAGTGGAATGCTTATGCTGAAAATGAGCATTTTTATGCAAAGTATTAAATTTAGTCCAATTCAGCAAGTGTGTTAATGTCTTTTATGTACAAGGCACTGTATGCACAGTGCACACAGATGAATCAAGTCGGGGGTCCCAGACCCAGTGAAGGGCCCTAATGAAGGTCCGTGAGGCAAACAGACATGTAACTGAAATTCAAGGCAATGTTCAAGGAAAGTCCTTAGAGAGCAGGGAGCCTGGCAGGTGGTAGGGTCTCTCTGAACGTTTGCTGAATAAGAAGTAGAGGTGGGATGGGCTGGTGAGTTCAAAGGAAGCCTTCCTGTTCAGTAGGAGAGGCTGTTTCTGTCTGTTCAGAGTGAGGTCTGTGTACCTTGGACCATGAGGAACAGGCCCAATCTCTGCCAACAGTTTTTAAAAATTGTGAAACAGCAATAAAGGAAGATTTCCACACATGCACCAAAACAAAAAGGAAATAAGAACCCATGCACACCCCTACCAGTCGGATGCAGTGACGTCCTATCTTCTCCAGCAGTGTAAGTCTGAAAGACGATCTCCAAGGCTGGGGGATAGTTCAGATGACCTTTGAGCATCCTCTAAACCAGGGGTCCCCAACTTCCAGGCCTCAGACCGGTATCCTGTTAGATCACCAGTGGCATTGGGTTAGAAATAAAGTGCATAATAAGTGTAATGTACTTGAGTCATTCCAAAACCACCTCCCCCCTTTCACAGTCCATGGAAGCATTGTCTTCCCCGAAATCAGTCCCTGGTGCCAAAAAAGATTAGGGGCCACTGCTTTAAACCACCGTAACTTACGCCTTGTAAGTTCACAAAAATCCACGTGTCTGTTTGTTTTTTAATTAGGTTCCTCCTCTGGGGACCTAAGATTTAGTTTTAACAGAGAGCAAGGAGACCAGCCTGTCAACGAAGAGACTTTGCTCTTCTGCCAAGCCAGATGCACACATGCTGTACCCCCTGTGCTGTCCTCGCTCCACATTTGAATACACAGACTTAAACAGACCCTCTGTGGGGAGCGGAGGAGAGGAATCTGTTCAGTCTTTTACTCCGTGCTTGACTCAGCAGGTGTCCCAGGCGCTCAGGCAGAGGCGGCAGCAGGAAGAAGGCAGAGGAGGCGATGAGGGAGTGGAGTCTAGAGTGGATACTGAGGGAAGCGGGCAATGGGGCTGGACAGAGCGGTTCTGTAGGGCCTTGAATACCAGGCTGGGGAGTGTGTTCTTAACTCAGTGCATGTGTGTGTGTGCTCAGTTGCTTCAGTTGTGTCTGACTCTGTGCGACCCCATGGACTATAGCCCTCCAGACTCTGTCCATGGGATTCTCCAGGCAAGAATACCGGAGTGGATTGCCATGCCCTTCTCCAGGGGATCTTCCTGACGCAGGGATCAAACCCGTCTTCTGCACTGGCAGAAGTGTTTACTGCTAAGCCACCAGGGAAGCCCTAACTCATTAGATGACAGGAAAAGCTGTGGCAGCCTTCTTGAACAGATGCCCTAGTGCTGGTGTGGACTGAGAGGCACGTTGGAAGGTTATCACTATAGTCTTGGATGGAGGCAGCGAGCCAGGATGGGAGTGGCGGTTGTGAGGTTTTCACTTCTATGCACAGCTATCTATCCAGCACCTACTATGTGTGAGCCCTGGACATCGAGAAGTGGCAGAGACGCTGAGGAGGTAGAATTGTGAGACTTAGGGACCATCTGCACGGAGAGTGGGAATGGGCACAGGGGTGAAGAATGGGGTCTGGTACCAGGAACAGTGGTTGAAAAGGTACAGGGAGGAGCCGGCTGTCTTTGTTTGTGGGGGGTGGTGTGTTTGTGCCCCTGCTTTGGCCCCAGCTCTTTCTTAGTCTCCAGTTTCAAACGATGGCACCAAGCTTTGTCCTTGGCATCTTGACTTGGTGTCTCCATTGCATCTCAACAATAACGTGTTTGCAACCCAGTTCATCTTGCTCCCCACCTGCCTCTGCCAGTATACCCTCTCTCCCCCAACCCCAGGGCTAAGCAACCAGTCTAAGCACTTTCACCTATATTTTAACTACTAATCCTCATGATAACATCATGAGGTGGTTACTGTTATTCTCCCCAGTTTTGCAGATGAACCACTAGAGAGCTTGAGTAATCTGCCCAGTGTCACACAGCCAGTCATGGCACAGTCAGGTTCAGACCCAGTCTGTCTTCCAGACCCTGGCTCCTCACCACTGCTCTTTACGGCTTCACGGTTTGTTGTTCAGGTTAATGTGGTGACCCATGGGAAGGGTCAGAGCGCAGCAGGTTGCTCCTGCTTCGAGAGGACTCTGGTGATTCGGTGTTCGTGGCTGATCCTGCCAGGACTGAGGAGGGCAGTCTGCTGCATGCACAACCTGTTCAACTCTGTCCTTTCCGCATTAAGTAAACTTGGTTGACCTTGTCCTCACCCCTGCTGCCGTGCCCAACTCTGACATGAGGGAAGGATCTGAAACCCTGGATGTGGGGTCATTTGGGAATGCCTTGCCTTATGCATGTGACATTTCAGTGTCAGCTGCAGAGTCAGCAGTTGCTGGAGAGGCAGTGTGTGTGTTAGCACTCTGCCCAGGGCCAGGAAACCCCCCAGCGATGCGTCGTCAACGCATTCACCTCTGAGACAAGGTGGCAGATGATAGTCTAGCGTGTTTCTCTGTAACATCCGTGTCACTGCAGACATTCTCTCATCAGCAGGCAGAGCAGCATTGATTGAACTTTTTGTGGCACGGGGTCCAGCCTCACTTGCAACTAAATGCTTGTGAATATGACATTTGAGGGGATTAAGATTTTGAGTTCTTTCCATTTCCTGGCCACTGAATCACTCTTGGGGAAGTCATGATGTTATACATTTCGTTAGAAGTATAAATCACAAAAGAACAGTTCCTTGACCTCAGCAGTTTATAATTTGTATGAGTCATAAATAAAAGCAACATTAAATAAAACTAAACTGTCTGATGGAGGTGATGTGAATATCGTATTGACAAATGGAAAATTCTGTGTAGGTAGAATTATTCTTCTCCTAACAGGCAAAGTGCTACAGGAGAAAAATGTAGCCTTTTTAAAAGGCTTCACACCAAGTGACTACTGCATAGAAGGCTGTGTATTTGGAGCTTGGGGACAAGACCTTCAAGCAGGGAGTAACTTGCTGCTTATGGGAGCGCAGAGAAAGGGTGTCACGCTCTGGGGACCCAGGAAGGGGGCGCAGAGGAGATGAAAGAAAGAGCGCATTTGTAGTGAAGTCAAGAGGAGAGGCCTCGGCAGACAGGTCACCAGAGGTGTGAGACTGTGATGAACAGAGGACTTCAGATGACTAGGTGTGACACCCAGAGAGGGTGGTGGTGGAGGGAAGGAAGCGTGAAGGGGCCTCGGTAGGAGTTTCTGGGAGGCTGTGAAATGTTGAGTTGCAAAAATGGATTAGATGCCAACATGACCTCGTAGCAGGAAGGCTTTTTATACAAGTGAAAAAGAACCGGCCTGTGACAGTGGCAGTGGGGACATGAGGAGAACGCTGACTTCCCTCCCTTCCTCATCAGAACCTGCCTGGCGAGAAGCAGAGTGGTCATCATGAGCAGGCTTTACTAGAGCCAGGATCACAGTGAGCTAGCTTCAGGGTTGGTGGAATTGAATGGGAGAGTTACATGTGTCAGTGGAAAAAAAATGCTATTTGGGGAGTTTAAGTATGACTATACAGGGGGACTTCCCTGGTGGCTTAGAGGGTAAAGAATCTGCCTGCAGTGCAGGAGACCTGGGTTCAATCTCTTGGGTTGGGAAGATCCCCTGCAGAGGAGAATGGCAACCCACTCCAGTATTCTTGCCTAGAGAATCCCATGAACAGAGGAGCCTGGCCAGCTACAGTCCATGGGGTCGCAAAGAGGTGGACATGACTGAGCGACCAACATACATGGGGAATGAGGATCTTGGCTTTGGACCAAAGCCAAGGATGGCAGGAACCGGAGCCATGGGGGGTTGACTGGCCTCAAGGACAAAATGTATTCTGAGATTCTGAGATTTTCCAGTGAGGGCTTTGGAGGTCTCTGGGCACTGCCTGGCATGCTAGAGGACATGTTGGTCAAGCATGGATACCAGTTAAGAGATTCTCAAAAGACTAACCTCCAGGGGAAACTGACAGCCGACCCCACCCCTCTGGGAAGATAAAGACTCTGATTGGAGATATTTAGCTTCTGGCCTTGGGAGTTTTTCTTGAGGGTCATAGTGGGGCCAGTGTTTGTCAAGTTTTGTGATAACAAAACTTGTGATATCAAGTTTTGTGACAACCTCAGAGGATCCTTGTGCATTGTAAAGACTTCAGTTTCTTTCTCTGTAGTTGGTAGGATGGGCATTTAATCGTCAGGACAAGAATAGTGCTTGTCTTGTTCCTTTTGTTAATTCTTGGGAAATTGCTGTGTCTGATTTGATTGGTTGATTTTTTTTTTTCTTTTATCCTGGCCCCCTCTTATTCAGAACCAGACTATCAGGTGTACCTGAATGCTTCTAAGGTCCCCGAGTTCTCAGACGACCTCACCGAGCTAGAATGCCGGATAGTGGATGTGAAGAACCCAGAGGCGAGCGTCCGTTTCACAGTGTCCTGGTACTACAGGGTGAATCGGCGCAATGACGATGTGGTGACCAGCGAGCTCCTGGCCGTCATGAATGGGGACTGGACACTCAAGTACGGAGAGCGGAGCAAGCAGCGGGCCCGGGAGGGAGACTTCATTTTTTCTAAGGAGCACCCAGACACGTTCAATTTCCGGATCCAAAGGACTACAGAGGAAGACAGGGGCAATTATTACTGTGTTGTGTCTGCCTGGACCAAACAGCGTAACAATAGCTGGGTGAAGAGCAAGGATGTCTTCTCCAAGCCCATCAACATATTTTGGGCGTTGGAAGGTAGGCACTTTCTTCTCGTTCATGAACATTTTTGGTTTGTTTTGGCTTTGGTCGTCCTGCTCTGCATTTCAGATTCACAGTCACCTGGCAGGTTTCCCTTTACACGAGGAATCTAAGAAATGCAGTCAAGAGACTGTTCCTTTTATCCTCAGCATGAATCCCTTTGCAGTGCTGACCCTGAGAGGGATAAGTCCTAATGAGAGGGCTGGGGCTTGGTTGGAGATAGAAGATCATCTCGCGGAAGCTCTCAGGTGCCCAGAGAAGCCATCAGCACTCTTGCTCCGTTGGCTGGTCTCAAGCGAAACTTCACACAGTCCTTTGGGGATATTTCAGTGTCCATGAGTTCCCGCTAGACGCAGGCACATTCGAGATAATCCCAGAGTGAGTGGGCAGCCCCAGGCCATGGCACCTGCCCCTGAGCGGCCAGTCACCCATTCAGAGAGACCGTTCCTGGGGCTAGCTGACAAGAACTCCAGGGAAACAGTTTCTTTGATGCAGTCTCCTGAATGCTCAGAGCCCTGTGTGCCTTGGAACATCAGACTGGTCAAGGCTTTTATCCTCTGTCTCGTCTGTCACTGCAGGAAGGCCAGGCCTCCTGGGACCTCCTTCACAGCCCTCCACATGCTTTTGTAGCCTCATTGCCATGCCTCTGAAATCCCCAAACCCCACACTGGGCCCTCTAGAACTTGGCAAAATCTCCCGCTTCCTGACCTCATCTCTGAATATTCCTTTCTCATTCTCCCAGTAAATATGCCCCACCTAGCTCTCCCCAAGGACACCATTTTCCCCGAAGTCTTCCTGAGTGGTGCTGTTTTCTTCTCACTGTGTAATCCATTCTAGATGGGGCAGGTGCCCTGCTCATCCCTCACTGCAGCCTCCAGGCCCTTTTCCCTCCTCCCTAAAAACATCCAACTTCAGGTCTCCAGTCATCAGATGGTTGAACCTCCTCTCATTGCCATCACTCCTGGGTCCTCCCCATGCATTCTGTGGAGATGCTCACTCTTGTTTCACAGTCCCTCTGTCTTGCTGTCTTCATGATCCTTATAGGCACTGGGTCATATTTGGCTGCATGTTGGAGTCACCCGAGGAGCTTTAAAAAAGTACTGAAGCTTAAGTCACACAAGAGGTTCTGTCTTAACTGGCCTGAGGTTATTTGCAATCTGGGCATTGAAATTTTCAGATGCACCCAAGATGGTTCTCAGGGGCATCTGAGGTTGAGAAGCCTTTCATTCTCAGTCTCCTGTCCCCTTCTCTAGTCATCATGACCTTTGTCCTGTTTGGGTTATTCACTTTCAAGCTTACACCCTACACTAGAAATCTCACTTCTGATAACTGAGAGCCCTCCATACTCTGAATTCCACGCAGCCTATCCTCTCAACACACCTATCTTTCTAGATCACTCCCATTGTTGCCCATTGGCCTATTTAACAAGCTGTTAGATCTCTTGTTGTGGTCTTTTTAAATTAAAGCTAAGCTAATCTTGATCAAAAAAGATCTTCACGACCCAAATAATCACGATGGTGTGATCACTCACCTAGAGCCAGACATCCTGGAATTCCAGGTCAAGTGGGCCTTAGGAAGTATCACTACAAACAAAGCTAGTGGAGGTGATGGAATTCCAGTTGAGCTATTTCAAATCCTGAAAGATGATGCTGTGAAAGTGCTGCACTCAATATGTCAGCAAATTTGGAAAACTCAGCAGTGGCCACAGGACTGGAAAAGGTCAGGTTTCATTCCAATTCCAAAGAAAGGTGATGCCAAAGAATGTTCAAACTACCCACACAATTGCATTCATCTCAAACACGGTGGTAAAATAACGCTCAAAATTCTCCAAGCCAGGCTTCAACAGTACTTGAACTGTGAACTTCCAGATGTTCAAGCTGGATTTAGAAAAGGCAGAAGAGCCAGAGATCAAATTGCCAGCATCCTTTGGATCATCGAAAAAGGAAGAGAGTACCAGAAAAACATCTACCTTTGCTTTATTGACTATGCCAAAGCCTTTGATTGTGTGGATCACAACAAACTGTAGAAAATTCTTCAAGAGATGGGAATACCAGACCACCTGACCTGCCTCTTGAGAAATCTTTATGCAGGTCAGGAAGCAACAGAACTGGACATGGAACAAGAGAATGCTTCCAGATTGGGAAAGGAGTACGTCAAGGCTGTATATTGTCACCCTGCTTATTTAACTTATATGCAGAGTACATCATGAGAAATGCTGAACTGGATGAAGCACAGGCTGGAATCAAGATTGCCAGGAGAAATATCAATAACCTCAGATATGCATATGACACCATCTTATGCCAGAAAGCGAAGAAGAACTAAAGAGCCTCTTGATGAAAGTGAAAGAGGAGAGTGAAAAAGTTGGCTTTAAGCTCAACATTCAGAAAACCAAGATCATGGCATCTGGTCCCATCACTTCATGGCAAATAGAGGGGGAAACAGTGGAAACAGTGACAGGCTTTATTTTGGGGGGCTCCAAAATCACTGCAGATGCTGACTGTAGCCATGAAATTAAAAGACTCTTGCTCCTTGGAAGAAAAGTTATGACCAACCTAGACAGATTATTAAAAAACAGAGACATTACTTTGCCAAAGTAATAGTAATCATCTAGTCAAAGCTATGCTTTTTCCAGTAGTCATGTATGGATGTGACAGTTGGACAATAAAGAAAGCTGAGCGCCAAAGAATTGATGCTTTTGAACTGTGGTGTTGGAGAAGACTCTTGAGAGTCCCTTGGACTGCAAGGAGATCCAATCAGGCCATCCTGAAGGAAATCAGTCTTGAATATTCATTGAAAAGACAGATGCTGAAGCTGAAACTCCAATACTTTGTCCACCTGATGCAAAGAAGTGACTCATTTGAAAAGATCCTGATGCTGGGAAAGATTGAAGGCAGGAGGAGGAGTTGACAGAGGATGGGATGGTTGGATGGCATCACCCGCTCAATGGACATGAGTTTGAGTAAACTCCCAGAGTTGGTGATGGACAGGGAGGCTGGCGTGCTGCAGTCCATGGGGTCGCAAAGAGTCAGCCATGACTGAGCGACTGAACTGAACTGAACTGAGTCTTGATCTTGCTTCCCCCACCTCCATCTTTCTATTCTCCACACCCCTTGCCTACCCCTTTCTATTTCTTTCCTTTGATTTGTCTGTCCTCAGCATCTCTACTTTGTCTCCTCCTGTTCTCTAATCTCCTCTCGTCTGGCTTTTGATCCAGATGACTAGTGAGTGACATATTGCAAAATCTAATGGTTAGTCATCTTACTTGACTTACCAGGATTTACCACGATGATCATTCCCTCTTCTTGGAAATACTTTGGGTTCTCCTTGGTTTGTGGGACACCATCCTCTCTGGGCTGTTTTCTAACCTTGACCTCTTCTCAGCTTCCTTTGCTGCTTTCTGTTACTTTTCTGACCCTCAAACATTAGATGCCTGAGGATACAGTCCTTGAACTCTTTTCCTGTTTAACCTCTAGTTATCTCTTCTAATCTCACAAATTGAAGCTTCAAGAAAGAATGTGAATGGCTCAGTGGAACCTCAGGAATCAGTAATTCTGGAGAGACCCTGTGACATACGTGTTGTCCTAATAGTTTGATGGAACAACTATTCCTCAAAAAACCCCAACATAAAAATTTTGTTTTGTAACTGGATGGGTTACAGAATTATATCATTAAAGGGTAAAAGGGTTATATTTAACTCATTTATCCATCCACTCAGCAAACATTTAGGTATCTTCCAGGTGCCTGGAAGATATTGAGCTATTAATATTATAATATAGATGAATTCTAATGTGTATATGCTTAGAGATTAATTTTTTTTTTTTACAGAGAGACAGGAAGTAACACACTTAAACCTTTAAGATAGTAGCCTTGGATGCTGGTTCAGAATTAAAGTTAATTAAATTTTAATTGCATCTCTGGAAATGACTATGCATCTTTGTAGTCAGATCTTCATACACAGATCTACACGTGTATGTTGCAGTCACTTTAGTAATGACCTGTTCTATAATGTTACCATCGTATGGTGAAACAGCAGTAGAACCCATTTCTCACTTGCTCTGGTACTGTCCTTGCACCCAGGGGAGCCCCAGTGGGGAGAGGCAGGTGGAACTGCCTAGAGCTGCATCTTCCCCACTTTACTAGAAGCAAGTTCTCGCTCACATCCGTGGTGGCACCAGTAGCTTCCCAAATTCTCACTCTGGGTGAGACTTCTCAAGGACTTGAAAATCCTTAAAAGCAAATTCTCACCCATCGATCCTCTGTTCCCTCACACCTATTAAATTGAGGCAGACTGCTCTGCCTCCTGCAGCGTGGTGGTGTTCAGTCTACTTCCTGACACACACTATTTTCTTTCTGAGTTTCCAGATTTTCCCAAATGCTATTGTGCGGCAATTTGCAAATAAATTTCTATTTCCTTGACATTGTGCTTTCAGATACATATCCATTTAGCTAATCCTGTTAGAAATCACATCTTTCTGGTACTTCATTGCAGATTCTGTGCTTGTGGTGAAGGCAAGGCAGCCCAAGCCTTTCTTCGCTGCCGGAAATACATTTGAGATGACTTGCAAAGTGTCTTCCAAAAATATTAAGTCGCCACGCTACTCTGTTCTCATCACGGCTGAGAAACCTGTTGGGGACCTCTCTAGTCCCAACGAAACCAAGTACATCATCTCCCTGGACCAGGATTCCGTGGTGAAGCTGGAGAACTGGACAGATGCATCGCGGGTGGATGGTGTTGTGTTAGAGAAAGTGCAGGAAGATGAATTTCGCTATCGAATGTACCAGACTCAGGTCTCAGATGCAGGCCTATACCGCTGTGTGGTGACAGCCTGGTCTCCTGTCAGGGGCAGCCTATGGCGAGAAGCAGCAACCAGTCTCTCCAATCCTATTGAGATAGACTTCCAAACCTCAGGTGAGCAGGGGAGCTTGGTAAGTCATAGATTGACTGGAAGAGACCCTAGGGTTTTGATCCAGTGTCTTCATTTTTTTTAAACAGCTTAATTGAGATGTAATTCACATGCCATGCAATTCACCCATCTAAATACATAGTATGTATTTAAATACACTATGTGTGTGCTCAGTTGTGTCTGACTCTTGGTGAGCCCATGGACTATAGCCCACCTGGCTCCTCTGTGCATGGGATTTCCCAGGCAAGAACGCTAGAGTAGGTTGCCATTTCCTTCCCCAAGTCATCCTTCCAACCCAGGGATTGAACCCGAGTCTCCTACATGTGCTGGAGGATTCTTTACCACTGAGGCAACAGAGAATATACTATACTATAGTATATTTAGTATTTAAATACTATACTATGGTGTTGGGTTGGCCAAAAAGTCCATTCAAGTTTTTCCATAAGATGTTACAGAAAAAACCCAATCAAGCTTTTTTGGCCAACCCAATATTTATACTACACTATTAATATAAATGCATAGTATATTCACAGAGTTGTGTGACCCTCACCACTATCAATTACAGAACATTTTCATTACAATCAATAGAAACCTGCACCCTCAGCTGACACCCTCAGTCCTCCCCCTCAACACCCCCGACTCTGCTCCCCAACCTCCTGTCCCCTGGCAACCACTTATTTCGTTCTGTCTCTATAAACTTGCCTATTCTGGACATTTCACATAAACGGAATGTAATATAGAGCTTTGTGTCTGGCTTTTTTCATGTAGCATGTTTTCAAGAGTCACCCACATTGTAATATGTATCAGTACTTTGTTCTTTTTATTTTTTTTAGTATTTTTTCTTTTTTGTTCTATGTCTATATTTTTTTGGTTGTACCTTGCAGCTTGTTGGGTCTTAGCTCCCTAACCAGGAATTGAACCTGTGCCCTCAGCAGTGAAAGCAAGAATCCTAACCATTGGACCGCTAGGGAATGTTGTATATATACATTAATGTTAGAGAGTTGCAGCCTTTTATTTAGTACCCAGAGAATGCCAGTAATTTAACATGCTATCTTGGTAAATGTTGCTCACAGAGTTTTAACAAGAACAAAAATAAATGTAATAATTTCTGTGTCATCTTTGGCATGTTGTAAATTCAAAATGTTAGCTGCTTTTTCTTTTTAGCAGCACTGAGAGGAAAAAAACAGTAAAAAACTGTAAAATGCAGTTCTGGATTTGGTCTTACATGAAAAATGTAGTACAATGAAAACTTGAATGTCAAAAGGAACAGTGCTTTAAAGAAGAAAAGGAGAGTTAGTTGCTCAGTTGTGCCCAACTCTTTGCGACCCCATGGACAATAGCGAACCAGGCTCCTCTGTCCAATGAATTCTCCAGGCAATAATACTGGAGTGGGTTGCCATTCCCTTCTCCAGGGGATCTTCCCAACTCAGGGATTGAACCCAGGTCTCCTGCACTGCTGGCAGATTCTTTACCATCTGAGCCACCATTGAAGCCTGCTTTAACTAAACCATTTATAAAATAAATGAGATATAAACTCCTAGTCAGAAAAAGAAAATATCATTGTCTGAATATTGGGGACCTTTCGTTTCATTTGCAGCTTTAAAGTTTTTAAGTACCTGTGAATCAAATTTACACACAACTTTTACTTAATGTCATTTTTGTCTTGAGAAATGCAAAATAATGCCAGTAAATACATTTTGTATATCAGAAAATAAGTTTAGAAATCTCAAAGTGCTTGGAAAGTGTTAGCAAGACTTTTTTTTTTTTGGTGGCTATAGCAAACTGTTCTCTCTGCATAAACCTGTGTAACTCACAACTACAAATACCACTGATTGTTTTTTAAAGAATCAAACACAGGAAAACCACATATTCCCTCCTTTTTGTACTTGAGCATTTAATGCAAAATAAACTCTCATTAGCACTTCATTTTTATGACTGAATAATATTCTATAATGTGAGTATACCACATTTTATCTATTCATCAGCTAATGGACATTTGAATGTTTGCAGTTCTTGATTATTCTGAGTAATGCTGCTGTGAACATCTGGGTGCAGATTTTTGTGTGAACATACTACCTTTACTTTGACCCTCATTTATTCCCCAAATATCTATTTATTTCTTTTTGGTTGTGCTGTGTCTTTGTTGCTGTACACAGGCTTTCTCTAGTTGCTGAGAGTGGGGGCTGCTTTCTAGCTAGTTGCCCTGTGTGGGCTTCTGACTGTGGTGGCTTCTCTTGTTGCAGAGCGCAGGGTGTAGGCGTGCAGGCTTCAGTAATTGCAGCTCCCCAGCTCTGGAGCACAGGGTCAGTAGTTGTGGCACACAGGCTTAGTTGCCCTGCAGCCTGTGAAGTCTTCCCAGGCCAGGGATTGAACTCATATCCCCTGCGTTGCGAGGCAGATTCTTAACCACTGGCCTCCCAGGGAAACCCAACCCCCTCATTTTTAAAACAGATCAGTTGACACACAGCTATATCAAATCCTTCAGGGAACATGGCAGAGTATAAAGATAAGAGGGAACTGGGCCTCTAGAGGGATTAAATGACTTGCCAAGAGTGAAAGATTCAGAGCTAAGACCCAAGTTTTATCCAGCTCATAGCTTTCACTCTTTGAGGTCCCTAGGACTGAAGGTGGTAGGTGCTATTCTTGGTCTGATTTATCACAGCAATATTTCCATACACGAGTGAGTATCCCAACCTTGGGCCTCACCTTTGCTTTTGGACTGGGAAAAGATTTCCAATTAGTCGAGTCTCCACAGCTGTGCTGGTATGTGTGACTGTGTCTGTCAATCTGCTTTGTTAAGAGTAATTATTAGCAGTGTTCATCTGTGAGAGGGTTAATTAAAACAGGAGCATTTTGGTGTCTGTTCTGAATGATTTATCTTTGGTAAGTCAAATGTTTTTATGCCTTAAGTTGGGAAGATCTACTTTTTTTTTTTAATAGCATGCATCAGTTCAGTTCAGTTCAGTTGCTCAGTTGTGTCCAACTCTTTGCGACCCCATGAATCGCAGCACGCCAGGCCTCCCTGTCCATCACCAACTCCCGGAGTTCACTCAGACTCACGTCCATCAAGTCAGTGATGCCATCCAGCCATCTCATCCTCTGTTGTCCCCTTCTCCTCCTGCCCCCAATCCCTCCCAGCATCAGAGTCTTTTCCAATGAGTCAACTCTTCTCATGAGGTGGCCAAAGTACTGGAGTTTCAGCCCCAGCATCATTCCTTCCAAAGAAATCCCAGGGCTGATCTCCTTCAGAATGGACTGGTTGGATCTCCTTGCAGTCCAAGGGACTCTCAAGAGTCTTCTCCTACACCACAGTTCAAAAGCATCAATTCTTCAGTGCTCAGCCTTCTTCACAGTCCAACTCTCACATCCATACATGACCACAGGAAAAACCATAGCCTTGACTAGACGGACCTTTGTTGGCAAAGTAATGTCTCTGCTTTTGAATATGCTATCTAGGTTGGTCATAACTTGCCTTCCAAGGAGTAAGCGTCTTTTAATTTCATGGCTGCAGTCACCATCTGCAGTGATTTTGGAGCCCCCAAAAATAAAGTCTGACACTGTTTCTACTGTTTCCCCATCTATTTCCCATGAAGTGATGGGACCGGATGCCATGATCTTTGTTTTCTGAATGTTGAGCTTTAAGCCAACTTTTTCACTCTCCACTTTCACTTTCATCAAGAGGCTTTTTAGTTCCTCTTTACTTTCGTATTCTCAAATGGAAATGTTTCTTATTCATCTGTGTAATTCATTAAGCCCCTCTGACAAATCTATGTGTGTTTCAGCAGGTAGATAATTTAAAATTTTTTGATTCCCAATCTTATTTAGAATATCAAAGTGAAGGATCATCACTTTTGAGTTTAATACTGAATGTTTTCACTAAATCTGCCAGTTAGAAATTTCTAAATGTGTAAAATCATACTCACCTATAAAGATTCAAGTGTTAATTGAATCAGTACAATGAATGCAAGATATTTGTTGAATTGTACTTATATTAAAGGTAAACTAAATCTTAGTAAAGTTTATTTTATTTTAGTTTATTTTGTATTATTGTAACTTTTTATAGTGTATAATGAAATAATCTTCTGGCATCTAATAATCTCTTTTTTGTTTTTTGTTTTTTTTTAATTTTTTAATTGGAGGATAATTGCTTTACAGTGTTGTGTTGGTTTCTGTTCTGGCATCTAATAATCTCTCAACCTTTAGATTAATAAAGAGTGAATATTGATTTTAAACCCTTGGAATTAGAAAGAACAGAGAGAATACCAAGTGTCCCTTATTTATTTTCTAATAATAGCTTTTGAAATAAGGTTAATATACCATAAAATTCACCCATTCAAAATATCAATTCAATGGTTTTTAGTATATTCACAGATATATATTGTACAACCATTGCTAGTATCTAATTCTAGAACTTTTTAATCATTCCAAAAAAGCACACTCTGTACCTGTTAATAATCACTCCTAACTCTACCCCTAGCCTCTGGCAACCACTATTCTACTTTCTGTCTCTATAGATTTGCCTTTTTAAACATTTAATATGACTTGAAACGTATATGTGGGCTTTTGTATTGTCTTCTTCTCCTGTAGCATTATGTTTTCAGAGTCTATCATATTATATCATGTATCAATAACTCATTCCTTTTTGTCGCTGAATAATATTCCAGTGTGAGAATATACCACATTTTGTTTAGCTGTTCATCAGTTGATGGACCTTTAGATTGTTTCCATCTTTTGGCCATTATAATAATAATATGCTGAATAAATGTTAGTGTACAAGTTTTTATGTAGACATTAAGTTTTCATTTCTCACCTAGGAGTGATGCTGGGTCATAAGATAACTCTTTAATTCTTTGAGGAATTGCCAAATATTTTTCCAAAGCAGCTGCACCATTTTGCATTCCCACCAGCAATGTGTAAGGGTTCCAATTTGTCCTTATTCTCACTGGTTAGTTATTGTTATTCTCTGTCTTTTTTTTTTTTTTTTTAAATTATAGCCAACCTAGTATACGTGAGGGCTTCCCTCGTGGCTCAGTGGTAAAGAACCTGCCTGCCAGTGCAGGAGACATAAGAGATGAGGGTTGGATCCCCGGATCGCGGAAGATCCCCTGGAGAAGAAATGGCAACCCACTCCAGGATACTTGCCTGGGATATCGCATGGACAGAGGCCCGTGGCAGGCTACAGTCCATGGGGTCATAAAAAGAGTCAGACATGACTTAGTGACCAAAGAGCAACAACAAGTGTAAATGAAGTAGTATTTCATTGTGGTTTTAATTTGTATTTCCTTAATGACTGTTGATGTTGAGCATCTTTTCAGATATTAATAGTTTTCGGTCATATGTGTATCTTCTCTGGAGGGATGTCTTTTCATACCATTTACCCTTTTTTCATTGACTTTTTTTTTTATTGTTGGCTAGTGGAGCTTTTCGTAGTTTGAATACAAAAGTCCTTTAGCAAAATATGTGATTTGAAAATATCTATTCTGTATGTAGTCTTTTCACTTTCTTAATTGTGTCCTTTGAAGCACCCAGGTTTTTAATTTTGATGAAGTCCAATTTATCTATAGTTTATTTTTGTTGCTTGTGGGTTTGGTGTCATATCTAAGAAACCATTGCCTAATCCATGGCTGTGAGGATTTACACCTATGATTTCCTCTAAGAGTTTACGGTTTTAGCTCAAACATTCAGGGCTATGGTCCATTTTGAGTTAATTTTTGTCTGCGGTATGAAGTTGGGACTCTGCTTTATTCTTTTGTATGTGAATACTTAGTTGTCCTGACACCATTTGTTGAAAAGTCTATATTCTTTCCCCCATTGACTTTGGTACACTTGTCAAAAATAATTTAACCATAAATAAAAGGATTTATTTCTGAACTTTCAGTTCTATTCTGTTGATCCTTGTATCTTTTCCTGTACCAGAATCTCATTGTTTCATTACTATAGCTTTCTAGTAAGTTTTGAAATAAGTGTGACTCTTCTCTGACTTTGTTGTTTTTCAAAACTGTTTTGGCTTTATGGGCCACTTGCATTTCCAAATGAATTTTAGGATCAGCTCATTAATAGCTGCATTTTACAGATAACTGGGACTTTGATAGGGATTGTGCCAAATTTGTAAATCAGTTTGGAGAGTATTACCATTTAACAATATGGTTTTCTAATCCATAAACATGAGATGTCTTTCCATTTATTCGGGTCTTTTAAAAATTTTCAGTGGTGTTTGTAGTTTCCAGCATACAAATGTTGAACTTCTTTCATTAAATTTGTCCTAGGTATTTTATTGTTGATACAACTGTAAATTAATTGCTTTCCTAATTTCCTTTTCAGGTTATTTATTGTGAGTGTATAGAAACTGAACTGACTTTTATAAATTGGTCTTATATCCTGCAACCTTGCTGAAATTGTTTATTAGTCCTAATAGTTTTTTGTTGTTGTTTTTGTTGGTGGCTTAGGCTTTTTAAATATAGGACCATATCATCTGCAAATAGAGGTAGTTTTACTTCTTATATTCAGTTTTCCTTAATGCCTTCTAATTACTTTTCTTGCTTAATTGTCCTGGCTAGAATCTCTAGTAAAGTGTTGAACAGTAGTGGAACAAGTGGACATCCTTGTCTATTTCCTGATCTTGAGGGAATTTTTCCTGTTAAGTACCTTTTACCCTTAAGTATCTTGCTAGCTATGGGTATTTCATAGACAGCAAATATTGAGTTGAGGAAGTTTTCTTTCATCCCTAATCTGTTGAATGTTTTATTACGAATTAGTGTTGGGTGTTATCAAATGCTTTCTCTCTGACTATTGAGATTCAGATGAATATGTGGGTTTTGTTCTTTGCATTATCTGTTTTTATTGTCTATAGGATTTTATTCCATTTTGTTTTGCATTTGTTATTTGATGTTTCTTTAAAACTATTATGAGAAAGAAGGGAGACATAAAATCTTTTATATGTATTTCTAGGTGAGGAGTGGGTATTGAATCTATTACTCAGTTCTTTAAATCTCATCATAACAGATAAAATCACTGTAGCTTACAGGCTGAATAGACTGCTTAAGGTTTTTGCTTTATTGAATCCAGGGAGTTGTCATGGGCTCACAGTTTAATTAAGAGGAGCTGCATCAAATCTAACACCCAGCACATTACAGTAGCCCTGCATAGCTCCACGAGAATATTGACTTGATGCTGAAGAGCTTTCACTTCCTAAAAATCATCGGCACACAGTAAAATACATGTAACAGAGAGGTCTTTCCTGGTACCCACCTTTTTGTCCTCTGTTTTCAGCACACTTACCTGTTGGTATAAGGACCATGTTCCCCAAGGGGCCTTACTGAGTTGTGACATCTTCTGACTCAAAGTATCAGGGGTTTAAATGTGGTTATATGGTTTAAATGTGATGATGTTAAATATTTAATATTTGATGTTAAAAGAATAATAATAACATTTTTCTTCTTAATGGAGAAGTTTGAAAATATAATAAAATACAAGGAAGAATCACCCAATCACCCTTCATCTTACCAGAGACTGTTAATTAGTGGTATTTGTTATCTTAGAATTTTTCCCTTACATGTTTTCTTCGTGACTTTGAAATCAGGCTGTATATGCAATTTTATGACCTGCTTTCCCCCACTTTAACATTATAAGATAAGCATTTTCCATGTTATAAAAAATTATAGGTAAATACCAACTTTAATGACTACACCTGCTAGAATTTGGCTAACCACTTCCCTACTGATGACATGCAGATGGTCTGCAGTTTTGGCTTTCACAGAAATACTGTCCTTTATAGCCTTTTCTTAGGGGCTAGAGTTGGAGCATGGTTTGTGTCAATGTTTGTGTTTAAAAGTTAAGTGGTCCGTGTACTCTACAGATAGGAACCTGGGGACATGTAGTGGCCCTAGAAGTTCACTTAGATTATCTGTGCCATAATCTGTCATCTGTGAAGTTAACCAGACACATTCCCTCACAAAAGCAGCATTACCCAGAAATTGACCACAATAAAAATATTTCTAAGCCTGGGATAATGACCCGTATTAACAGTGAGTTGTTGATTTCGTCCGAAGGAAATCCACTGCTGTGACCAGTTCACAATGCAGGCCTTTTCCTTGGTCCTCGTCTGTGTGGTGAGAATGGCACAGATCCTCTGTTGTTCCCACGGCCACGAGGAGAAACGAGAACTGTAACGTGTGATCCAGAAGGCATGTTGGGTTTCTTTGGAAATGTAAAGGAAAGAAAGTGAAATTTGTCCAAATTAGGTAGGGAAATGTGTCCAAATAAGGTAAAGAAAATATGTCCAAATTTCTTAGCTGTTTCTAATTAAGTAAAGAGGAACCGGAATCCACCATGAGGCTCTCCTTGTGTTTTATTATCTCATGTTCTCTGAGAAGGCGCCTGGAACACTTTAAGAAAGCCCCATAGTATAGTTCTATTTTTAACCATGAAATTTCGAGTCAGAGAAAAAAAACGTAGTCCCCGTTGCTCACCATGGTTGCTACTAACCTGTCCTCACAGATGACCATAAATGGCATGAAGTCCCCCCAGTCATCACCACTGAGCCAACTCAGACAACGGGCTTGATCCTTTCCCACCTCACTGCTATAAACAGAGCAGATCCAGGGTGGTAAGGACCTGAGCAAACCGTGGCCAAGAGCCCAGTTACTTGAGGGACATGATGCCCAGAAGTGGGTAAAGTTTCCTTGTCCTGTTCGCTTTCATCCCATTCCCTGTGTCTTGGAACTGCCATTCTGTTGGGTTCTCCATCCCCTAGGCCCAATCTGAGTGCTCAGCAGAACCAACCAGAGCTGTCTGATGCCTCAAGGTTTCCATGTTCTACAACCATCCTTCACCTTTCTCCCAGCAAACACAGATTACTCATGAACTCCGTGTTAGAAAAGCCCTCTGTTGAATTCATCTTACTACTCATGTTGAAATAAAAGTATAGGCTTTTCAATTCTTTGCCTCATTGGTTCACATGACCTTTTACTCTCTTTCTCACAGTCATTTCTTTTGGATGTTAAAAAGTACCTTTTCCTTCCTGATAATCTGATTGTAAAGGTAGCTACATCTGTATTCTTAGCTTTGAATGAATTTCAGAATCAGTGTCCAGGGCCATCTATCTTTGCTTTCAAGAAAACGCAAGGGAAATCCCATAGCATTGGTATTCTGGAATCATCTTCGGGCTTGCCTATTCCTAGATGTTAGAATTGGGATATGGTAACTGTTAAGCTCTTAGGATCAGATTAGCTTAAAGCTGCTTAATAATCTCACCTAAAAAGTAAGCTATCAAAGGGTTAAAACCAAAGAATGCAGTACCTAGCCCCTCTCTCTGCCTCAGGAGGGGATTGGAGCCACAGATTTCTTCCATACAAGGCATACCTTTTTTTAATATAAGTCATTTATTTGTGCCTAGTAATGAAACAGCCAATGATAATTATCCCTACAGCCAAATGCATCCAACTGACTGTGGTAAATATTACTAACTTCTAGCCCTAAATTATTTTTATTTTACCCTTCATATTTTCTTGTCCATACGTATGCTCATTACCTTACAACTTACAGCAGTGAATCAGTGATACTGTGAGGAGTCAGCATGGTTTGTGTAGATCCATCTTCTGGCCTTTGGGAGAAGTAAGGGGGTCATTTATAAAAGTAAACTGGGTATTGAGGGAGAATTCCAGTGAAGCAGGCAGGGACAGGTCCTATCTGGGTGGTATTTAAAAGGAATTTACAAGCTGCCTCCGTTTCCCCCAGCAGAGTGAAATCGCCTTCAGCCGAACCTTGTAGCAACATCATCATTGTTGGCTTGCCCATCTCCCTACTGGATGTCAGCCTCGTAACAGCAGGGCCCGATGCCAGCACCCAGCACAATGAAGCTACTCAGTCTGTTGGGACCAAAAGCGTCCCTGCCTTAGTCCCAAGTGCTCTGATCTCTGAGCCACTCTGGCCTGGAAGTGAACTGTGTGGAGCCAGAAACATCCCTGACTGTACCAGGATGGGAGGTGGGGTGGTCTTGAAATGAGACAGTGGTTGGAATCTTAAGGTGAAGCTCAGTTGGAAGTAGCTTAATTCATGTCTCTCTGAAAAGAAGAAAAACATCCTTAAAAACCTATTTTGTGGACTTAAAAACCTGTTTAGTGGATTTCTAGCCCAGTTCCAAGGAAAGGGAGCCCACATTTAGATGTACATTTGTGCACCAAGAATGGGGTTTGAACAAAAGTGTGAAAGAGGATCATGAAGTGATGTTACTTTCTTCCAGGTCCTATATTCAATGCCTCTGTGCATTCGGACACGCCGTCGGTTATCCGGGGAGATCTCATTAAATTGTTTTGCATCATCACTGTCGAAGGAGCAGCCTTGGATCCAGGTACCTCTCTCCATCCTTTCCCCTTCCTCATACTGCTTTTCTAAGTGTTTCTCATATCATCCCTACTGTGTTACAAATGTGAAGGTCGGGGATTGGATTGGCTATTTATTCCCAAAGTGCCTAGCTCGGTCCTTTGTATTCAGTAGATATTTACTGAGGACTTGTTAAAGTGGATGCCACTATCTGTTAGATGGTTTGAAAACACAGCTAGACATTTGAATGTAAGTTCTCATGGTGATCCGGTGGCCACTTCAGGGGCTAATTCAAGCTGGTTTGCAACCCACTGGAAGAGTCCAGCTCCCTTCCATTTTGTCTTTCGTTTATTCCTTCAAATAGTTATTGAACTCCTATAAACAGATGCTGTTCTAGATACTGGGAATAGAGAGGCATGATCAAAATATTCTACGTCTTCTTTCATGGCGCTTGCAGCCTGGTTTATTAAACAGACAAGAAAGAAATCACCATATATGTAGTATCAGATAGTGATTAACACTTGAGAAATACAAATCAGAGTAAATGAGTGGCAAGTAACCAGAGTATGCTATTGCAGTTTAAACTTTTAGGAAATCTTTGTAAATCTTTTCTCTGCAGAAAATATTAGCAGGGCCAACAGGATGCCCAAGAGTTGTGGGCCAGCAGCCTTACACCTTTCCTGCTTGGCCCCCTTAGTATGAGGTGCTGTGCTTCTCACTTAGATCCTCAGGGTTTGAAAGAATATTAAATGTATGCAGGTGTGTCTCTGCCTCCTACAGAGCCTGTGGAGACCCTGACTCCCTGCCTAGGGGCCGCCCGTGCTCTGACCTCTGGTGTCTTGTGCTGCCTTCTCCATCGTAGGCAGAGCCTTGACCTCACACAGATTAGCACCTTGAAAAGGCCAAATTGTGCAGAGCTCACTGAGTTCTTTGCGGAGACCACTGGACATGTGGCCCTGGGGTGGAAATGAAGCAGGTCTTCGTTCTATGTTAAGGGCAAGCTGTCCGTAAACTGAGGGTGGGCTGTAGTTGATCTTGTGTGACCAACAGGAGCAGAGGCCCGGGCCTCCACCCGCTGAGGTCTGACTCCTGCATGGCCCCCAGCTGAAGGTTCACGTGTGTCTAGCTCAGGGTCAACAAATCTCTCTGTAAGGGACCCAGGTAGGGAGTATTTTCAGTTTTTTTGACTCTGTGGGCCAGATGATCTCTGAGGCAGTTACTCTACTCTGCTGTTGTAGAGGGAAAGCAGCCAAAGAGAATAAACAAATGGGCCTGGCTGTGTTCCAGTGAAACTTTATTTACAAAAACAGGTGGTGGGCTGGCTTGACCTGCAGGCTACAGTTTACTGAACCCTGCACAAGTTGATTGATACCAAAATTGACTCTTGTCAGGAACCTAAATATGATTGAGCTTTAGAGGGAAAAAAAAAAAAAGGAGAAGGGTTTATGGAAAACATAAGAAAAGGAAAAGGGAAAAAAAAACCATCCAAAACAAAGATCAGTCAGCTCTGTCCTCTGGGGTCAGGAAGGAGCCAACGCTCCTGTGGAGGCTGCCAGGAAAGGGGGAGCAGGGAGGTACTTTGCAAAAGTTGAAATGATTTAATAGTATTTTTGCCTCTAAAGTTTATTTATAAAAAAAAATGTTTTTTAAACTTTTTATTTCGTTTTGGTGTATAACCAATTAACAAGCAATGTTGTGATAGTGTCAGGTGAGCAGTGAAGGGACTCAGCCGTAGGTATACATGTATCCATTCTCTCCCAAACTCCTCTTCTCTCCAGGTTGCCACATAACACTGAACAGTGTTGCCTATACTATATAGATGGTCCATTGCAATATTCTTGCCTAGAGAATCCCATGAACAAAGGAGGCTAGTGGGCCACAGTCCTTGGGGTTGCAAAGAGTTGGACATGACTGAGCACAAGCCACCTAGGTTCTTGTTGGTTATCCATTTAAAATATAACAGTGTTTATATGTCCTCCCTAACTATCCCTCCCCCACAATCCTTCTGTTTATAAAAAATTTAAAAAAAATGTTAAGCTCATTTATAAGTATACAAAAATGTAACATTTCAATGTCTTTCTCATAAATTAATGGGTCACCAATTGTGCCCTTAACATAAGTCTTTCCCTCCAATGTAATTTCAAAAGCTATAGGTAATTGCAATGTAATTGCAAAAGCTATAGGTAGCTGTTATCTTACACATCACAATTTTCCAGAACTTTGCACTCTTGGACTACATGGGTAGAAGATTCTGAATAATTAAACACAAGTTGTGGTTTCATTTTTCCTCATGTTTCCTATGGGCTGTGAAGGAATTCTCTTCTGGAAAGGACATGTGGCCCAAGTGGGCTGAGTGCCACCGCAGCGGGAGGGGTGGAGAGGATCACAGCTCTTTAGAGGCGGGGTCTTAAGTCAGATTCCCTAGAAGCAAAGCCTGAGACAAGCGAGCGAGTGATTAATTGAAGATGTGCCCTCAGGAGGAACCATGAGGGACTGAGGGAATCAAGGTAGAACTAGGAAAGAAGCCAGGCAAAGATCTGAATTCAGAACAAGTGTAACTCCCTATGGGTTGCTACAGAGCATGGATTATACCATAGAGTGTGAGTGACCTTGTTGAGCTAAGGCTTTTATACCTACCCTCCCCAGTCGTTGGTCATGGTCCACAGTGAATGGCTGGGGAGGGGTAGCGTTTCTTCACCTCCAGGGGTGGCTCTCCTGGAGGTGGCTTCTGTCAGCTAAGGACAGTCCTCTGGAGAAGGTTCAGGTGTGAGAGCTTAGCAGCCGACCCCTGGAGCAGTTGGGGGCCCAGCGCTCCAGCTGGTCAGAGCAGAGTGCCAGGAGCATCTGCTGCAGACGGCAGTGCCCTTCCTGTCAGAGCATCTCCTAGTACAGAGTGTGTATGTTGAACTGTGGAGATAAGGATGTTCATGGTGGCCACCTTTTACTGTGCACTTACTACATTCCTGGTGCTATTTTAAGCATTTTATACAGCTGACTAACCATGGGTGCTATTGTAATTTCCTTTTAGAGAGGAGGCAACTGAGTCACTGTGAACTTAAGTGACTCACCCAGGTCACACAGCTGATGAGAGCTAGGATTCTAGCCCGAGTAGCCTGACTCTACAGCCTGGCCACCATACTGTAAGGCATAGCGGGACAGGGGTTAGAGTCCGGGCACAAGTAATATGGACACAGCTGTGACTCTCTGCCTTCAGTAACACCCAGCGTCTGCAGGTGACAGCCGCGCTGAGCTGGTTTTCACTGAGGGCCTGGGAGTGATCTGCTGTGCCCAGGCACTGGCCAGGATGTGAGGACACTGACCACACGCCCTCTGCCCTCCGGGAGTGGGTCATTTGGCAAGAGATGGCCTGCATGCTGGGAACAATCAAAGGTTTTGCTCAAATGCCTTGGTGGATTGATGGGAAGGAAAAAAATGATGTTTTGGTGCCTCAGAGTAGAGAGCTGACATCACATGTAGAGTTGAGATTTGCCTGTGGCCATTAACAATATTCTTGCCTGGAGAATCCCATGGACAGAGGAGCCTGGCAGGCTACAATCCACGGGATCGCTGAGTCGGACATGACTAAAGCAACTGGGCACTTAACATTTTTATTGTGAGTTGAAAAGGAATTATCATTTGAACAATTTTGTAGAAATTCTCACTTTAGGGGAATCCCTTGGTGGTCCAGTGGTGAGGACTCCATGCTTAACCACTGCAGGGTTCTATCCCTGGTTAGGGAACTCATATCCCACAAGCTGAGAGATGTGGCCTCCCACAAAAAAGAAAAAAATTCTTGCTTTTAATTTTGCTTACATTCTTTTTCTCTGTGTAAGCATCTGAATATGATTTATTTGCCTTATAATGTGCTTTTTGAGGTTATTAGTGTATTTTTACCAAATGGATATTACTTTTTGTTTAATAAAAATTGTGTCATTTAACATTTGTATAGAAAGTCTTGTCAAGTGAATTTAAGATAAAGCAGTGTTTGTGGCCCGCTTTCTTGCCTGCTGGGTGACTCTCGGACCTGACGCAGCTGGTGTCACTTGGTAACTGTTAGAAGAAGAGGTCAGAGGCTTAGGATGTGCAGTCTTATTTCCACGTTCGATGAGAATTACCACTTGTGCCAAAGTCATCTTACTCTTGTGCCCACATTAATTTATTTGAGGCTGTTAGAACCTTAATTTTGCAGAGTACTTTACGATTCCACAGCATTACTCACTGGGACTGTTAAACCGTGTTCAATTTTCTCAGCTTGACATTTTTTTCCTCTTGTTTTGAACTTAAGCACTTCAGGGGGGAAAAAAAATCACAGTGAACGATAAAAATCTAAACTGTTTACAACTCTCCATTTTGTACGATTCATTTTATTATTTTTTTTCCGTTTTTCCCTCCAGTTTTATTAAGATAAAATTGACATACATCCCTGTACAGGTTTAAGGTACACAGCATAATGATTTCACTTATATACATCATGAAATGATTATCACAATAAGTTTAGTGGACATCCATCATCTCACATAGATACAAAAAAGTGTTTTTTTCCCCTGTAATGAAAACTCTTAGAATTTATTCTCTTAGTGTTCATATACATCACGGAGCAGTGTTAACTATCGTCATCATGTGTATACTACATCACTAGTATTTATTTTCTTATAACTGAAAGCTTGTATCTTTTTTTTTTTGAGCCAATTCAACATAAATAAGATTTATACAATTTTCACACAACACTAGAATACAAATTCTACTCAAGTTCCCATAGACTATAAACTAGGAGACACTGGAACATATCCAGGGACATAAAACAAGGTGCAAAAATTTCATGATCTAAAGATACTGAAATCATACAGAGTCTTTGAACAATTCACTTTATGTCCGTATTGTCGCTTACGACTAGTGACCTTCCAGTCTTGGGTTCTTCTGCCTGAAATGCTGAAGGGCCTTGCTTTCTTTGGAGGAGAGAGCATTCTATGTCACCACACACAAGCTTTCCATCCCAAGTTCTGTAGAGGAGACATTTTGGGGCTGTGCTCCTTCAGCTGGGTGGTGGCAGTGGCCTGGTTAAAAGGGTGGATTCTGCAGTTGAACTCCTGGGTTAAGCCACATGCTTTGCAACCTCCCGGCTGTGTGATCTCAAACAAGGTTAATGGGTCCCTCCAGAGATTAGAAAATGTGACCGCACCTTCATGTATGGTTGTTGAGAGGATTCGGGGACACCTAAGGTCCCCAGAGCCGTGCTGGCCCCCAGTCAGGCTGCACGTGTGCTAAGTCACTTCAGTTGTGTCCGACTGTTTACAACACTGTGGAGCGTAGCCTGCCAGGCTCTTCTGTCCATGGGATTGTCCAGGCAAGAATACTGGAGTGGGTTGACGTGTCCTTCTCCAGGGGATCTTCCCAACCCAGGGATCAAACCCGAGTCTCTTATGTCTCCTGCATTAGGCAGGCGGGTTCTTTACCACTAACGTCACCTGAGGTGTGTTATCCATACATGGAACTTCTTCTGCCTGTGCCACTGATCCCAGGGTTTTGGCTTGGTCATCCGTAGACGACATGGCCTTTGACGTGTCCTGGTTTGCCGTGCACTCTTTTGGCCTGGACAAGGCTCCCGTCCTCCTGTCGTCACTGGATCGGAAGGGGATTGTGAACACGGCCCAGAGGGACTGGAAGAGCAGCCTCAGCCTGGAGCGCATGAGCATGCTGGAATTCTTGCTGCAAGTGCATGGCTCCGAGGACCAGGACTTTGGCAACTACTACTGCTCCGTGACTCCGTGGGTGAAGTCACCCACAGGTTCCTGGCAGAAGGAGGCAGAGATCCAGTCCAAGCCCATCTTTATAACTGTGAAGATGGATGGTAAGAATGACACACAAATAACCTTCTCAGTGTTTGGGGAATGGCTTCTCCGCGTGCTTTGCCACCGCTGATGGGATCCAGGTTCTCACCCTTGAGGAATGTGCCTGCTTTCTCTCTAGCCTGGCTCAGGCGTGTACCCAGAAAGAGCACACTCAGCCCTTGCTGTTTTCCCAGCTTAGGTACCGGGTGTGCTGGAGGCACCACTGGGAAATGATTTTTTAAACTTACTGGACAGATTTTCAATGCATTCTGTAAATTCTAGACATAGTCGCTTTGTTGTATGCTAGGGTTGGCACGGATTCTGCCAGGCAGAGGCAGAGAACAGCATCGAGAGAGTGGGTCAAGGTCTCTTGGAGGGGCTGTGAGTGAGTTCCTGCCCCTTTTACCCTTCTACTGGTCCTGTGCTGTGCTAGTCGCTCAGTCGTGTCTGACTCTTTGAGAACCCATGTACTGCAGCACACCAGGCTTCTCTGTCCTTGGGCTTTTTCAGGCAAGAATACTGGAGTGGGGTACTATTTCCTCCTCTGGGGGATCTTCCTGACCCAGGGATCGAACCCCCAGTCTCCTTGTCTCCTGCATTGCAAGTGGATTCTTTACCCACTGAGCCATCTGGGAAAGCTCCTTACTGGTCCTACCTTTGGTGAAAGGGGGCTCCTCCCATTCACTCCCACAGGGAGGGTTCTTCACAGAACCCTGAGATGGGAGGGGGAGCTCCCCATCTTGTTGGCTCACATTGACGACCAGTCAGCCTAACTAAGTGGTCAGGGGGCCCCCTCCCCACCCTTCTGCTCTCTAGCCTCCTGGAGTGGGGGACACATTTTCCTTGGTTAACGGAAAACTTGTCTTCTCTGCAGAAAGTGTCAGAGTAAGTGTGAATTGAAAAAACTCACAGACAGAATTCAAGTCCAGGTGCCTGGAAGGATTAAGTAGGAGCCTTCGATTGCGTTTCCCTGACGATGTGTCAGTTTGGTGGGGACTGGAATTGGAGCCCCAGCTCTTCCACAGATGACTTAGTCTTTCTAATCCTGTGTGTCCTCTCTTGTTAAATGGGATGATAATCTCTCATGGGGCTGTTGTGCTAAATGTCGGGCAAACAACCATGGTGCCAGCCTCCACCCAAGGTTTGCTGGTAATTCGGGGGACGGGGACTTTGTAGGTGCAGGATCTGAACTGTATGTGTTCCTGCAACTTAGTCAGTGATACCATATTTGCCTCTTAGAAATGTCTTGCTTGAAGTCATTCCATATGAAAATCCAGATTTACTGAACAAGCAGGGAGTGATTATTCACTTTGCTAGATAATTTACTATAGTGTTACTTAAAATAGCTCCCCTAGTACACTTCAGTTATCTGATGCATAGAATTGATTTATGTAGGTTTTTTTTTTAAGGATGCATCTGCTGCTGAATGTGTGGTGCCCTTATACTGACTTTTAAAAATCAATCTCCTGCCAAAACCCTAAAAAGCAAGTTGACATTCAAAGATATTGAAGGAAATCTTTTTTTTTTCTGGGTTCCCCCCACCATCACCCTGCCTGCTATGGAATTGGGTGGGGATATATTTGCTCATTTTTGGACACCTATGGCTGAGCTGCTCTTGTTTCAAGCCCTGTGCTAGGTGCAAGACCTGTGAGGTCAGACTCCTGGGGGAGACCCGGGGTAGTGGAGGGGGGAGGCGATGGTCTTCCCTGAGCTTTCCCCACCCCCGCAACACCCCCTACACCCTGCAACTTGCATCATGATTTCTATCCCTCTGATCTCTCCCTCCCAGTGCTGAACGCCTTCAAGTACCCGCTGCTGATTGGCATCGGCCTGTCCACTGTCATCGGGCTCCTGTCCTGCCTCATCGGGTACTGCAGCTCCCACTGGTGCTGTAAGAAGGAAGTCCAGGAGACCCGGCGAGAGCGCCGCCGGCTCATGTCCATGGAGATGGACTAATTGGTGCCAGAAAGGCCGAGACCGAGGGACGGTCGAGGAGCGGTTTGGGCGAGATGAGGACAGCAATCTTTTAACGCGAAGTGTGTTACACTAAAAACCAGTCCTCTCTAATCTCAGGTGGGACTCGGCGCTCTCTCTTTTCTGCATGTCAAGTCCTGAGCGCAGACATGTTTACCAGCACACGGCTCTTCTTCCCACGGCACTTTTTGATGGAACAATCGAGTGTGTGTTTTCCTGACGGCGGCTTTTTAATGGTTAACCTCTAATTTTTTTCTCCTACTGGCTTATAGATCTCTGACTTGTGTGTGTTTCTACCTTTTGTTTTGAGGGGTTGCAGTGAGAAAGGGGTGAAGGCGTTCAGAGTTCTTTGTCTCGGGTGAGATCCGTACGTCTTCCGAGTCAGAGGAAGATGTACTGAGAGAGCTGCTAAAGGCGACCCTCTACCCCGGCCGAGGGACAACACAGACCAGTGCTGAAGGCTAATGTGTGGCTTTTACTACCCTCCCCACCCCCTATTTTCCAGGGGGTTTAGGCTACATTTAAAATCTAAACCTGCAGTCCGTAACTTCCTATCAAGCCCAAATGCATTTTGGTTTTGGTTTTCTGCTTCTCTGCCCCTTTCCACTTCTTTCGTATTTGCTTTATGTGCGAGTGCTGAAATGGCCCTGGAATTGAGAATTTGGCTCTCCACCAAGCACCTTATCTTGCCACCTTAGCCTTAAGAATGAGTATGAAGAAAAATGCACAGCCCCCTCTGTCCAGGGCAGTGAGAAGCCCTGCAAGGAAGAGGTCGGAGACAAGGAAAGGAACAGACAGTCACTCCCACAGTTCCGAGGCTACCATGCCTCAGGGGGCCCCAGAGATTGCAGAAGGGGGATATCCTGGAAGTTCGATTTCTGCAGTTTGTGCCAGAGGGTCAGTGGTGCAGGGGTGTGTCAGGCGGACGGAGCCACCTCTCTTCCCTGTCCTGCCCTTTGTTAGAGGCTAAAGCCTTGTGGGTCTTCAGGGGGAACCACTGACACCCCATGTCCTTCACGAGCCACTTGGGCTCTTTAATGTGAAGTCGAATTGCTGCTTGCAAGACTGACTTCACAGAATCAGAAATTACCCAGAAGAACCATGCATTTTCTGTCACCTTGTCAGTCCTTCAAGTCTTTTAAAAAATCCCCTGCAGGGGGTTAGTGAGAAAGGGTATACTTTGTGGTGTGTTTGCTTTCCTATTAGGAACACAAAGGAAACCCAGCAATTTATTGCTGTGTGAACAGCCTACAAAGTAGATCTGAGAGTGGTCCGCTTTGCCCGATCACTCGTACCAGGAGTAGGACAGCAGTCCCAAAAAGATTTGTGTCTTGCCCCCACACAGCGCTGGCCTTTCAGAAGCATCCCAGTGGGGTTTCCTGAGGCTCACTGGTGACTCAATCCCCACATTGCATTCTGCCTGCTTTTACCCTGAAGGACCTAATACTACTTTGTCTTCCAAAAGGGAAAAAAAAGATTCGTTTGTTTTGAGCAATAAAGTAATACAAAATGATGGCCATTCACGTGCGGCTCTCTGTCACAATGGGCCAGACGAGCTAGACTGCTCCCAGCTCACCATCTTCCCTTCTACTTCCCTCCTCTGTTGCCCACAATTCGTTTGGCACATATGACCAAGTCACCCCCCAGACAGCAGATTGCCACCAAATTTTTCCTTTTGGTTTTGCCCACCCAGGGGCCCCCTCATATGATTGAAACTAGATTCTGTACTAACGGTAGCAGAACAGAGGGATTCCGGGCCTAGCATCTGTGGCGGGAAGACGTACCGCAGGCCCGCTCTCCCAGAGCACGAATAGCCAGGGGAAGAGGCTGCGATAGCGCTAGATTTGGGTATTTCCTACATGCCATTTCCCAACTGTGCCGTCTCAGAGGAGGTGAGTCACAGGTGATTGTGCAAACAGGAAATAGACCCAGGTGCTGCGTTCAGAACAGCCAGTGCCCTTTGAGCCCTCACAGTGATCAGCCTCCTAAAAGAAAGTTTAGGATTGTTGTAGTACAGGCCCTTGGAAGGAGGAAAGGATACTTGGCTTTGGATGTGACCCGGGGGCCCCAGGTGTGTATAAAAACGTGGACGCAGCAGACAGCCGGTGGCAGTGAAGGTGGCACGTGCTCACACACTCTACCTTCTCCTTTCGGACTGCTGTTGCAGTTCAAGGCTGGGGCTTCTACGGCATCTACCATGCCCCGAGCCCCGCCCTCCATCCACTGGGCCGGTACAAAGTAGGGAGAAGTCACAGGGCATGGTACCAAGGACCGCCTTCCTTCCAGGGACGTGAACATGCTGGAACGTGCGTCCTGGTCAGAGTGTGAGATGTACTCTTGTTATACCAAATGGGGCCCCCTGCTGAGTGCTCTTCTGGAAAAGGTTACCGCAGAAGCGCTGGCATGAAGGCAAGGACCCAGCCACGACTGACACGGATGAAAGTGCACTGCTTAACACAGAGAACCTTGATAGAAAGTTTGACTTTGTTTTTTTTCTTCTAATCGTAAAAATATCCCCAGAAAGAGCCTAAGCTATATTCAGATAAACGCCTGAGAAGTACTTTCCATTGTTTACTTTATAATGTTTACATACACTTTTCACTTTTTTAAAAAAAAGAAAATGCCAGCTCTGACTTTTTAACAACTTTTCAGATTTTTCATGGGACAGTGGAACTCTGACTCACCAACTGGATTTAAAATCTTAATTTAGAAACGTATTTATTTGTGTCTTTTCTCCTCTCCTATCTATGTGGCTTTCCCTAAGATCCTGGTCAAAGTGGCTTCTCCTGCCCAGATCCTTGTCTGTTTTCCCTGGTGGCTCTTGCTTCTTGCTTTGCAGACTGCCTGCAGCCATGATTTTGTCACTGACATCTGTGAGCCAAAGACTGAGCCTCTTTAGCAGGAATAATAAGCAATACTACACAACTTGCTACTTTCAGAAAACCCTTTTTTTTTTTTTAACCTTCACCGATGACAACAGAGGAAGAAGGGAACTGGGATTTGGGTAAGTTCTCCTCCGCTGTTTGACCAAATTCTCAGTGATAATTATTGTGTGCAGATCACTAGGAGAAAAAAGTTGACTTTCTTTCTTTTTTAGCGTGGCACATACAGATCTGCCGAATTTTCCGTAGACAAAAGAAAGGGTCTTGTGTATTTTTGTCCATATCCAATGTTATATGAACTAATTGTATTGTTTTATACTGTGACCACAAAATATTATGCAATGCACCGTTTGTTTTTTATTTCATTAAAGGAAGTTTAATTTAAACTGAAGTTGTGTGAGGAACTTGATCTTGGCCTCTGTTACCCTTTCATCTCCTCTGCATAAGGGACTGTGGCTGAAGTCCCTTGCCACTTGAGCACCTTCTCATCTCTTGGAATCCCATGAACATGTTGTAGATGTTCACCAAAGATAAAAGAAGAAATGGATTTAACAGGACTAATAGTGAGATTTCCACCAAGCAGATAGGTGAGGGCTGGGGCCCCCTGCTGAGGATGGTCTCTAGGTCTCTCCCTGCATTCTCACGACCTTATAGGACCCTTGTCAGGAAAGAGAGAAGTTAGAGGCTGTTCCTCTCTGCGGATGAGGAAACACACCCAAGTTCTGTGACCATGTCGTGCCTGGAACAGAACAGCTTTTCTGACTCATGACCCAGTCTTGGAGCCAAACAGGTCCAGAAGGTGTTAGCCCCTGTATTAGGAAAAAACAATCCTTTCCCCAGGCTGCTGGCTTCTGAGTTCAGGATAGGAGAGAGTGCTGGGGCTCCCACCTCCCTGCTGGCCCCAGGAGCAGCTGCTCAGCCTCGGCCAGCCTTCCCTATTTGTGTCTCGGGCAGGGACCACCTCACTTGTGAGGTGTTCAGAGGCTGGGTCTGTGTCCTGGTTAACTAACCTCGCCTGGGGCTTGGCCCCAGTCCAGACATATGGAAGGGACTTGTTGTTTTTAGCTGCCAAGTCATGTCTGACTCTTTTGACTCCATGGAATATAGCCCGCCAGGCTTCTCTGTCCATGGGATTTCCCAGGCAAGAATACTAGAGTGGGTTGCCATTTCCCTCTCCAGGAGATCTTCCCAGACCAGGGATCGAACCCACATCTCCTGCATTGGCAGGCAAATTCTTTACCACTGAGCCACCAGGGAAATGCCATAGAAGGGACTAGAGGTTTATGAATGCACAGTGACGCTGTCCTGTGGGAAATGGCCCAATGCTGCATGCTTCTCCATGAAGAGGGAAGATTCTGCTCACATCGAAACACTGACACAGTCAGAGCTGGTCTGCAGCAGTCCCACACCTCTTGCTGAGCCTGTACCTGCCTCAGTTTATATTAAAAGAAAAATAAAAACTTGCTCACGTAACTCCTGTGGCCAAGGCATTGTGCTCAGCGCAGAAAACCTCCCACTTATATCCTTTCCTAGAGGGTTTGGCAGCTGCTGTTGGCTCATCCAGAAACCTCTTTCCACCTGTTCCAACTCCTGCTTCTCTGTCAGGTCTCACAGGGAGCCTTTATCTGCCTCTGTAGGTTAGAAGAGAAACCTCTGACAGATGCTCTGGTTGTCTGAAAGTGGCCCGAGGGCAGGGACCTCTTCCCACTGTGACAATAGCTAACCAACACTGGGATGCTTTGATGTGCTGTGCACTTGGGCGAGGGCACGAGGGCTTCCCAGGTGGTTCAAGCAGTAAAGAATCTGCCTGCCAATGCAGGAGATGCAGGAGACCTGAGTTCAGTGCCTGGGGTGGGAAGATCCCCTGGAAGAGGAAAGGGCGCCCCACTCCAGTACTCTTGCCTCAAGGAGTCAGACTTGACCGAGCATGCATACGCATGCACTTGCACCTGGGCAAGAGCCTCAGGTCACCCGAGGTGACCACTGCAGATTTCTTATGTGCTCTTCATGTAACTGGATCTTCGAGCTAACAGCTACCCCATGTCCTCTTACCCACAGACCAGTGTGTGTAGCACACCACTTCAAAACACAGGTTTTATTATTTTGGTGAACCAGGGCCAGCCATTGAGAAGATAGCTTGTTTCACTCACAGATCCCAAGAGGAGGGGTCACGCCACACCCCAGGGGCCACACGGGGAAGCACCAGCATCCCTCAGGCAGCAGAGGGAGCAAGAGAAAAGCATGGACTGCAGCCCTTGTTTTGGTTTTCACAGGAAGGAACAGGCAAGTCAGGGTAAGCTGGCTTTGGATTGACTAGTTTGGAGAATTTCAGCGGATTCTGGGGCGTAGCAAGTGTCCCTAGTTAGCAGGTGTGATGAGAAAACAGCTATTTTGAGTTGCTGCCTAGGATTTTACAGGATAATAGTGCTGCTCACAGCCAAAGCCTGAACGTATAGATAAGGACCTGAGCTTACGGTTCCTGCCCCAAGTCCCCACTTTGCTTTTCCCCAGGCTCCTTTTAAAATAACCCTTTTGAGTTGAGCCTGCAGCCTCCACCGCAGCCACCTGATAAGTAATGGGCGCTTGTTACCCTGCTCTCTATCTCCTGCTCACTGGACACCTGGACGTCGCAGGACTACCCTTCCCCTGGCTCGCTGGGCCCCCAGCCCTGGTTCCTGGGGTCTGTAAGTAATAAATCTTATGACTTAACATTCTTTGTGTGAGTGTATTGAAATTGTGCCTTCAATCAAAATGACCCTGGGTTTCACTTCCTCTGGGTGGGGGTTCAGATGCTGAGGGAGCAACTTGCTGACCCGATGTGGGTGGTTTGTGCTCCTTGTTCAATAGGTCGTGGTCTGCATATGCCTAATTTAATACTCCAGCTATTCCCCTTCTCCCCCCAGCACATCTGGTTCCTGGCCTTGGGGTGATCTGAGCAGGGAACAGTGGTCCTGAGTGTAAGAGCTCAGTGGAGGAGGGGTTTGCACACAGAAGGCGTGAAAGTGAAAAAATGAAAGTTGATCAGTCGTGTCCGACTCTTTGCAACCCCATGGACTCTACAGTCCATGGAATTCTCCAGGCCAGAATACTGGAGTGAGTAGCTGTTCCCTTCTCCAAGGGATCTTCCCAACCCAGGAATCGAACCGGGGTCTCCTGCATTGCAGGCAGATTCTTTACCAGCTGATGGAAGGCATGCTCACAGGCAGATTGGAATGACTTCCTTTCTCTAGGAACTGGTTAGTCCTGGGAGGAGCAGTGTCTCCGGGGTCAGCAAGGCTCTGGATGTCAAAGCATGAAAAACCAGAACTAAAATGACATGATTAATACACTCACTGCTTGGGGCTTGTACACCTGGTTGGCTCAGCTCCACTAGGGGTGGGGAGTAATGCTCACCTGAGTCCTCTCTGTTCTGTTTGCCAGTGTATTTGTGCCACCAGTACTGGTTACTCTGATTATATAATTTCATTGAACAATATGTAAATCAATGAAATATGAGTGCCAGAGA
Source organism: Bos mutus (assembly GCF_027580195.1). NCBI lineage: Eukaryota > Metazoa > Chordata > Mammalia > Artiodactyla > Bovidae > Bos > Bos mutus. The sequence goes on along the minus strand of NC_091619.1, from coordinate 24,725,662 downwards.
AAGATGTGTTGATGAAAGGAAGATGAATTCCCTGAAAAGACTAGATAGAGGCAGATTGCTTTTTTTTTTTTTTTAGTGCTGTCAATTTAAGTCCAGGCAATACAACTATAAACGATTTATGTTTTTATAAATCATAAAAGCATAGGAAGATCTATACTCCATTGACTTTACAAACGTTGGTTTTTTTGTTGTTGTTAATTCTTACTCTGTTTTAAAGAAATCAAACCTGAAAGTTGTAGAAGAGAAGATAGGTTTAGTTTATGCAAAAAAGAGAGGAGACTCCAGATAATAGACCTGGGCCTGTGTCAAGAGATTGTTGAACAAATACATACTATATGATTGAAGTGAAAATAAAATTTTTAAGATACATAAATGTCTTTTGATAATTCTCATCTTTACCTAACATTTCTGTTAATTGATCAACTGATAGCTCTAATTGTGTCAGATAATGGAGTTTCTCCCATTATTGTCCCCATTGTTAGAGATGAGGAAATTGAGGCTTAAGGAGACTAATTTGCTCAAGATTTGAACCTAGGTCTTTCTGGCTCCAAAGCGTGTACATGTTCTAAATCACTGCACCGGCTACAGTGTCTATTTTAGCCATTCAGTATTTTTTGAAGAGATAGAAAGATGAGTAAGAACTGATTCCTGCCCTTAGGAAATTCATGGACTTGTAGGAGAGGGCATGGGCATGTAAATCATTCATTTTATTATGTGGAATAAGTAAAATTATAACAGTTCATGACAGAGATAGAGGAAGGAGTGGTACATTTTCCAAGGTGTCAAGAAAGGTTTTGCATAGGAGATGCAAACCCAAATTTTAAATTTTTTAAATAAATAGGCATATATCAGGTAGGGAGGGCTCTTAGCAGAGGGGACAGTATATGCAAAATTAGAGAGGATGGTAAGAGCCATTCAAAGAAACACAGTGGTTCTGTGTCTGAAAGGTGAGGTGATGGGAGAGTTCTCAAGCACCAGCTCATGAAGATCCAGTCAAGGAGTTGGGACTTGGTCATCTAAAAGTTTGGCAGGGGGGAGGCACAAGATTTATTTTATTTTTTGGCTGTGGCAGGTCTCCCTTGCTGCATGCAGGCTTTCTCTAGTTGTGGTGAACAGGGTCTCGCTCTTTGTTCCTTTGTGTGGGCTTCTCATTGCCGTGGCTTCTCTTCTTGTGGAGCACAGGCTCTGGGATGCTTGGGCTTCAGTAACTGTGGCGTATGAGCTTAGCTGCTCTGCGGCATGTAGGACCTTCCCAGACCAGAGATCGAACCTGTGTCCCATGCACTGCAAGGCGGATTCTTAGCCACTGGACCATGGGGAAACCCCTGAAAGTCTTTATTCAGGAGAGTATGTGGCTATGTTTGCATTTTAGATTACTCTAGCAGAGCGGGGGCTGGGTGCAGGCAGGCTGGAAGATGAACTGGACTGCATTAATCCAGGTGAAAAATCACTGCTCTCAGTTGTGACACCAGCAGCTACAGTGAATTCATTAAAGGTTTTAGGAAGAACTGACAGGACTGTATAACTAGATGTGGAATGCGGAGGCCAGCCGTGGGTCTGGGAGGATGTCGGTGCACTCAACCACTATGAACAACAGTACCAGTGAAGGAGAAAACAATGATTTTAGCTTTGGACACAAGTTTGAGTTTTCTGCAGGACCTTCAGGTGGAAATGCTCAGCGCAATTAGATAATTGGCCTGGAGCTTATGGGAGAAGTTGGGGGCGGAGATAGATTAGTGATTATCAGCATACAGACAGGGCATGAGATGTGGAAGCAGCGTGAGGAGAAAGGGCTGGTGACAGAACCCTGAGAAGGGCGTCACTGGGAAGGAACTTCCGAAGCGGGGAGGGAAAATCCCGGCAAGACCACGGTATCAGAGAAGGAAGGAAAGAATTCCGAGCAGGTATGCCAATGGCCGGTCATACCTCATGCCACCGAAGGACCGAGTCAAGGGAGAGCTGAACACTGTCCATGGCTGTGACCTTGGGTGTTTGGGTGAAGTCAAGCCCAGATCACGGTGAGCTCAAGTGCTGGCTAGTTAGGAAATCAAGCAGAATACAAAATATGGGGAAACTCACAGATTTGAAGAGGGGAGGGAAGAGGAGGCAGTTTGAAACTATGGTGAAAAGGTGACTATTTAGTAAGGGAGTAGGCACCTGGGCTGCTTTATGGGCCAAGGAGACCATGAAAGGTCATCTGTGTCAGGGGTACACCTGTACCTAAAGCCCAGGTAAAGCAAACTTCCTGTCCCTTCTCCCCCTTTCTTCCTCCCTTTGGGGCCTATTTTGAGCACTCCTCCCCCACCCCCTTCTTGTTTTAAAATCAGAACTCATTGTCAGTTACTCCCTGTTAGGGAATTGAAGAAGTAGCTCTTCCCAAGGGTATATCTGAAACCACAAGATGGCCTGGGAATCCCATCTGTTGCACTTTCTCTGCTGCCACCAGCTCCTAGTCCCCATCTCCTCCTTCACCCCCTTTCTTTTACATATGCAGTATTATAGAATAACTCATGTCACTATGTGATCAGTTCAGTTCAGTCGCTCAGTCATGTCCGACTCTTTGCGACCCCATGAATCGCAGCACGCTAGGCCTCCCTGTCCATCACCAACTCCCGGAGTTCACTCAGACTCACGTCCATCGAGTCAGTGATGCCATCCAGCCATCTCATCCTCTGTCGTCCCCTTCTCCTCCTGCCCCCAATCCCTCCCAGCATCAGAGTCTTTTCCAGTGAGTCAACTCTTCTCATGAGGTGGCCAAAGTACTGGAGTTTCAGCTTCAGCATCATTCCTTCCAAAGAAATCCCAGGGCTGATCTCCTTTAGAATGGACTGGTTGGATCTCCTTGCAGTCCAAGGGACTCTCAAGAGTCTTCTCCAACACCATATGTGATAGGTATTAACTAATCCCGTTTTACAGATGAGGAAACTGAGGCTCAGAGGAATCAACTACACTGCCTAGATTGTGTGGCTAGAAAATGCCCTTCTCGTGCCCTGGCCTTTGCCTCTGCCCACAGAAATCTACTTCAGGTTTTCCCCGCAGATAGGAGTTGCCACCCCCCTTGAAAAACTCAGCCTCAGTTAGCTAATTGTCAGCTCCTGGTGAAGTGAGCCTGGTGAGAAGTAAAGGGCATGAGAGTTGCTCTCTGTCATAGGACCCAAGCTGTACCTGGTCTGCTCTAGGCCTCAGTCTCTTCCATTGTGTGATTGACTGAGTTCACAGTGGTGCTCCATGCCTGGAGGAGCAAGCCTCAGAACCCGGGGCTTCCTGTACCTGGGTAAGACCGACACCCATGCGGGTAGCAATCACTGACCTAAATTGCAGGAGCTCAAGTAGGGAAAGGGGCAAAATTCTGATCAGCTTTCTGCTCACCCCTTCAGGATCTTCTTTTCTGTCCTCCTGTCACTGACTGTCCCACATACTCCGCCTTCTGAAAATCGTGAATGGCAAGCTAGAAAGTATAACAGAAAGGGCACTGAGCCAAAAGTGAGAAGGCAGCCATAGAATGCACCCATTCCTAGCCGTACAACCTTAGCCAAGTTAATGGATCCCTCTGAGCCTCAGTTTTCTCATCTATAAAATGGGATTAATGATGTGAGCTATTGTGTAACACTGCATAGGTGAAAATGCCTCACACAGAACTTGACGTGTAAAAGGTCTGCATTTAAATATTTCTTAGGTCTGAATGCTTAGGCTAGGAATCCGTGATACTTGCAATTTTTGTCATTTTGTGAAATTAATATTTGAACATGTCAAACCTGAAAAAAAATACATCACTTCTCATTAATCTTCTAGGAACTTACGAAAATACTTTTTCCTTTAGTACATCGTTGTGTTGCTTTGACTATCACTGGCCCTGTCCCTCCATCTGAATTGGGAATTCCATTTTTACACTCCTTTCAACTGATACCGTTGCCATGCACTACAGTGATTCCCAAGGTAATAGAATAACTGTCTCTCTCGCTGGTTCTATTTTTTCTTTCTTCTCATTTTTTCTTTTCCCCTTAATAACATAAAGCTGCTTTTTTCCTTCCAGAAAAGAAGCAGCATCACCCTGTCAATGTTAAATTCTGGCAGAAACCAGAGCCGCTAACATGGAAAGAAAAAAAAAATTGGCAACAGCCAGGAGTGAAAAATTGCTATAGCATTACTTAGTTGGGCTTCCCTCATAGCTCAGTTGGTAAAGAATCTGCCTGCAATGCGGGAGACCCCGGTTCGATTCCTGGGTAGGGAAGATCCACTGGAGAAGGGAAAGGCCACCCACTCCAGTATTCTTGGGCTTCCCTTGTGGCTCAGCTGGTAAAGAATCTGCCTGCAATGTGGAAGACCTGGGTTCAATCCCTGGGTTGGGAAGATCCCCTGGGGAAGGGAAAGGTTACCCACTTCAGTATTCTAGCCTGGAGAATTCGTCCATGGGATTTCAAAGAATCAGACACGACTGACCGACTTTCACTTCACTACTTGGTTGTGTGTATTTCAGGAATACAGGGTCCTCTACATTATTGGCAATGATTGTCTCTGTGGTCAGTGCTTATTTCTAACATAATTCTCTCTTCAGTGCATGTAGCAGATTGATTGCATAGGTGGCCCCAGTTCCCTTCCACTTCTTTTGCTTTGCCACTTTGCTGTTTCCTTCACTCAAGAGATGGAGTCTATTAACCCATCTCTTGCTTTTGGACTTGGCCATGTGACTTGCTTTGATCTGAGGATGTTAGCAGTCATGATGCAAGCAGAAGCTTTCCAAAGTACTGATGTGTTTCTCCTAGTCCTTTTGGACCCCTGACATTACTGTGAAAACGTGCCCAGGCTAGCCTATTCAACGACTGTGAGAGGGATCCAAGCTAAGGCCATCCTAGATCATCCAGCTCTCATCAGCTGATCCATAGGCTTGTGAACAAAAATCTGTACTATTATTGTATCCCACCAAAGCTTGCTATTTGTTATGCAGCAATAGCTAACTGATACAGTAAATTTTGGAGCCTAGGGGATAACCCATGACTTCTACAACTATAATGGTGAAAAAATTCTTGTACTTCAAGCCCTACTGATGCTATAGTTAACCACCTGGAGAGGTAGTTTGAAATCACCATTCCAGGTAAGCTGCCCTTTAATTGTTCCCTGAATGCAACCTGTATATTCCTGCTTCAGTATCTTTGTACATTTCATTTCTCCCTAGGGAACGTCCTTTCTTCTCTCTTCCCTATTTGAATCATTCCAGATCTCCAAAGACCTAACATAAACTACATAAACCAACCTTTTCTGAATGACCTCTGGCTGCCCCCTGCCTGCAGTGGTCCTGCCTGAGTCATAAAATGGATACCCAACACAGGCTGCCTTCCATGGCTACCATTTCTTATCTACAGTTCTTTAGCAAACTAGATTCCAACTTCCTGGAGGGCAGGGCCCATTTTTTACCTCTTTTATCCCCCAAGCACTGCATCAGTTCAGTTGAGTCACTCAGTCGTGTCCAACTCTTTGCCACCCCATGAATTGCAGCATGCCAGGCCTCCCTGTCCATGACCAACTCCCGGAATTCACTCAGACTCACATCCATCAAGTCAGTGATGCCATCCAGCCATCTCATCCTCTGTCTTCCCCTTTTCCTCCTGCCCCCAATCCCTCCCAGCATCAGAGTCTTTTCCAATGAGTCAACTCTTCGCATGAGGTGGCCAAAGTATTGGAGTTTCAGCTTTAGCATCATTCCTTCCAAAGTACACCCAGGGCTGATCTCCTTCAGAATGGACTGGTTGGATCTCCTTGCAGTCCAAGGGACTCTGAAGAGTCTTCTCCAACACCACAGTTCAAAAGCATCAATTCTTTGGCACTCAGCTTTCTTCACAGTCCAACTCTCACATCCATACATGGCTACTGGAAAAACTATAGCTTTGACTAGACGGACCTTTGTTGGCAAAGTAATGTCTCTGCTTTTGAATATGCTATCTAGGTTGGTCGTAACTTTCCTTCCAAGGAGTAAGCGTCTTTTAATTTCATGGCTGCAGTCACCATCTGCAGTGATTTTGGAGCCCCCCAAAATAAAGGAAAGGACAGGGCCTTTTAACTGAAGATGTTAACATTTGTAGGTTGACATGGAGAAGGGTTGTTGTTGTTCGGTGTCCTTGCTAATGAATAAAACCAAAGGGAGAGCACTGTGTTGTATACCTAAAACTAGCACAGCGGTGGTGGGGGGGGGTGGTGGTTTAGTTGCTAAGCTGTGTCCAACTCTTGCGACACCATGGTTCCTCTGTCCATGGGATTTCCCAGGCAAGAATACTTAAGTGAGTTGCCATTTTCTTTTCAGGGGATCTTCCTGACCCAGGGATTGAACCTAGGTCTTCTGCACTGTAGGCAGATTCTTTACTGACTGAGCCGCCAGGGAAGCTCAACTAATACAGTGTTATATGTCAATTATATCTCAATTTTTAAAAACTTGAAAAGAAAAAATTAAAAAAGAAGTTAGAGGCTTCAAGGACTTCCCCAGTGGCCCAGTAGTTAAGATTCCATGCTTCCACTACAAGAGGCAGGGGTTCGATCCCTATTCAGAGAACTAGGATCCCACGTGCTGTGTGGCATGGCCAATAAATAAATACTTTTTTTAAGTTATAGGCTTCCAGATGAAAGCTTGTAGAATCTTACCCTACTCTACTCTAATTCCCCCTGGGAAAATAAATCATAAAATGCTACCTTTTCCCTGAAGATTCCTGACTTCCCATTCTCCTCAAATTAGATACATTCTTTCTCTTCTTCAGCTCTCCATGTCTCGTTGCCACCGGTATTTCTCCTAGTGGACCTCCCAGAATTTACCTTATGTGATAGCCAGTCATGTTCTTCTTTCTTTCCTGTTCACCTGCACCAGGCTCCACCATCAAAATTTCCTAAGATCAGAGGCTACACTTTTCCATATGTGTCTCTGGCACCTGGTAAGGTGCTTATCCTAAAGCAGGTGCTCCGTGAAGTAATTCATGACCTCATCATCTCTCCCAGCTCTGGCTTTATGTTAAATGCCCTAATTCAGGCCCTTACCATTGCTCCTACAGAAAATTGCAAAAGGCTGTATCTGGCCTTCCTGCTTCTGCCCTTGCCTCCCTTCCTCATCTTGGTACTCAGCTTAAAAGGAAAACATGACCAGGCCATTTTCCTACTTAAAAACAAGCCAACAAACAACGTCTTAATAGCTTCCTTTTTCTATAAGGTTAAGACCAGTTTCTTAGGCCTGGCGTACATGACCAACTCAGGTCTGTCCCAGCCCACCTCCATAGACCCTTCTCCCTTCACACCAGCCTCTAACTTTACTCCAAGAGGGCACAGCTGATGCATCACGATCCATGCTGGATTGTCTCCCCAACCGCGCACCTCGGCGCCCCCCACTTCCTCCCTGGTTGCCTCAGGTGACCCAGCTGATCTTGACCCTCCCTCCCACCCACTCACTTCCCAGACTCCCTTGAGGTACCCCACTATTGTTGTGCTTGCAAAATTACCTTGTGGTTATCTGAGTAAGTGGAAGCTTCCTGAGAACAAAGACTTTGTATTGAGTTGGTCAAAAAGAAACATTTTGTCCACCCCAGTATGTGCAGCACCTGCCACAGCACCCAAAAGATTAAAAAAAATAATCGTTGGATGGATTGGTGGATGGATGGAGCAGGGATCTGCTGTAACTGTGGCCTGAAGCAGACCAGACCATTCCTGACGTATCTAAATAGAGGCTTGGTCTGGAGAACTAACATCCTTAGTAAGCTTGTCCCTTGTACAGTCTTGTCTTCGAGTACTAGGATTAATTTGGCCTGGATTCAGGGCCATTCTTAGTGGCCAGGTCCACACTGAGCAGCTGAAGATTCCCTTAAATGTTCCTTGATATCCATTGGGCACTTCCTATGTACTAGATGTTGTTCTGAGCACTTTCAGTGAATTAGTTCATTCAATTCTCACAGCAATCTTATGGGACGTACACAGTATCTCTGTTGTGTAGATGAGAGTTAGGAAATGTTAATTAACTTTTCTAAGATCAACTACTAAAATCAGAGTCTGTGTGCACACCCAGGCAGCCTGATTCGAGAACATGCCAGCATCACCGCCACCTCATGTTTCCCTGGGTTCCTGTTTTCCACCTGTGCTTCTCTCTTTTCTCAACCCTTTCCTCTCCCAAGATGGGAGGCAAGGTAAGGGCTAAGAAGAGAAAATTTCTTCTTGATTGTTTTATTTATTCTGTCTACTTAAATTCCCTCATTATGACCTAATTATGCATATTTAGCCAGAAGGAGGTCATCTTTTCTTATTTGTATCTATATATAATTACCTGCCCATGAAGATAACTTTTCACACCGAATTTGAATGATTATCAAAGAGCCATATAAAGCAAACTGTATTGCCCTTTGCAGGCCATCTCTGCTTCTCAGTGGGCTGGAAACCGCACGATTGCTTCCTCTTTATCTTTGTAGTGAGAGCGCAGCATTTGTCACTCGGCGTCTGAGCAACTTCAGTGACACCACCAGGAAAGGTCTACATTGGTCCAAATGGCACGCTTCCCACATGTGGCATCATTTTTTCTCTTTCTGAGTAAGTGTCATACTTTTGTATGTTACTGTTGCCACAGGAACTAGTCAAATAGAGACTGTAGGGTGATAAAATGGGACAGTTTGGTCTCTATAGGGAAAACAATGGCACGCGTCTCTGGTGCTGGCAATCATTTTTGACTTTTGATGATGTTCTTGGCTACCTAGACAACCTTGATTCCAGGTGGTGCAATGCTTGGTTGAGCCCCATGAACCTGATCCCATAGGTTTTTATATTTGTGTGTGTTGCTAGATCTGCCAGTTTTGCTGGCCCTGCCTTCACCTTATTTTCTTGGGCTAACTGATTCCTGGAGATAGGATGAGGCTTAACTCTTCAGACTGACAGGGGATGCCTGATAAGAGCTTGTCTAGATTAATATACCTTGGGGATGTGGCTGGATGAAAGGCTTATGAGAGCATGTAATAGTTTTAGGCTAACTTAAAAGAAGGTTCTGACTTCACTTGTGAGCTGAAGTGGGCGTTGACTACTGTAAAGCTGAGAAGGGGGCAGGAAGAGTCACATGGCTCTGCTGAGGGGCATGTGGAAGGGCCTCAATGAGCCTAGGGGCATTTGTACATGGTTGAACAGGGTGGAGGAAGTAGAAATTTGGGGGTGGATGGAGAACAGATGAACTGGGAAGGGCATGAAATAGTTTCAGAGCAGACAGAACAGGGAGCAAGTACTCTTTAGTGCTATGGGTTCGTTTAGCATCTGGTGAAGCTCATCTTCACCCCCATCTCAGAACAGTTTTTAAATATATAAATTAAAACATATAAGATTATAGGGAAAAACAATCATATTGAAATGCAGTTATCAAAATATTTTAAAGTAAATCATAATGTAGTCATTTATTTTCTTCTTTATTCATTATATGATAAGATCTAGAGGTGGTCTATTAACCCCCAAATTTCAATTTAGTAATGAATGTGAACAATATTTCAAGACTCTGCAATAGATGTGATGTGAAAATATCTATGGTTTGTTGTCTACCTTCATAGCTGAAGAAAATACTGAATTTCCATAAAGGTTAGTGAAAACCTAACATAAAGATGAAACCCTACATAAAGATGTAGGGTGTTTTTCCACCCAAGTTTACGAACTCTTTAATCCCCCAAGTGGACTCAGGTTTAAAACTTCTGCTTTAGAGTGACTAGATGGAATTAGTGAAGGAATTCTGACAACAGGGGAACGAAAAGAGCTTAGAATCAGAGTAACCAAGGCTGTGGCTAATAGACAAAAAGGGTGCTGCATTCAGCTCAAAGGGGCACTTAAGAAACCCTTGGCTTGAATTGAACTGGGCTCGTGTCTCAAAGGACATTGGGTAGTGAGAGGTGAAGGTCAGATATGGGGCCTGAAGGCGAAGTTACTGGGAGCAGTTGCTGGTTAATTGCTGCCCACCAGACTGGCTTTGCAGGCACTGATGACCAGGAGACTGTTGGGGTCCTCTGGGGACTTGCCTGCCATGTTCCTACTTGTCTTATTTGGGTATCTGAGTGTGATTCTCAAGTGTCTGTGCCTTGTGTCTCTGAACTGTGTTTTGGCTTGTGTATGGGGAAACTGGGCTTACGTTGTGCAACAAGTCAGACGGTTGCAAATTTTGTGTCTTTTTTTTTTTTTCGGGGGGGGGTTGGCGATGGGGGGTGAGCGGTCTGGAAGGCCTGGGAAAAGGAAAGTAACCAAGGTTCAAAAAGGGGAAGCTGCCAGGCTTTCCCTAGTTCATTTGAACCATTACCTGAACTGCGTTATACATTTATTTCTTCTAAATTTAGATTCCATAAATACTAATTTTGTATAGAGCCACATATAATTTTGTATAAAAACACATTAATCAGAAAGTAACTTGAAAAAGATGTTGCAAGCCTGCTATTTGTCATTACAAATACAAAGGGAGAAATTAAGGAAATACACTAAACGATGGATGATCAGTTGAGCACTTGCATTGTTTAGCAAATGTTTACCTTGTCCTAATTAATTTTAAAAAATAAATATGTAAATGTATATGTATGACTGAGTCCCTTCACTATTCACCTGAACCTATCACAACATTGTTTAACTGGCTATAACCCAATATAAAATTAAAAGTTCAAAAAAATATGTAGAGACTGATGAATCCTGTTAGAATATGGGCCCAGATGAGGTTAAAGTCATGGATAAATGAGTCCTTGGACTTAGCTTTCTCCTCTTGGTCTGTCACCACTCACCCTAACTAGCTGCCCTACAAATAAAAGTCATTAACTTGGGAGGGTCCTGGGGAGGACATACTGTTTGTCCTACTACGACTGTATTCATGAAAAAAAAAAAAAAAATCCACTAAATTATGGATGAAAACGCTTTCAGCCTCCAAGCATGCAGAGATTTTGTATGGGTAAAGAAAGAGAAGTTGTTTGTTGTGTTTGATGTTCTCCAGCTAGGTTTTGTATAAGGTGGAAGTATTTGAAGTTGCTGTTTTTGTATATCAAAAATGGTCAGGTGTGGACCATTTTATATAGTTCAATCAAATAACTTCAATTCAAATAACACTGAAATAGAAAATTTGGCAATGCCAGTGATGTTTTTGAAAAAAAACCAATACCATCAGGAAATTCTTCATGTATCAAAAGTGTGACTCTGATGCAGTATGTCATTGTTAAGCTGTGTGTGCATCAGTCAGCAAGAATCTGCTGTCCAGAGGTGCCTAACCATCTGTCCATTAAAACAGAAAGCAACAGGCCAGTCCTCTAAGGTATTTTCCTCTTTTGGAGGAGAGATATGTGCAACATCCCACAGAAAATAGATTTATAATAAGATGCTTCAAGTGTATGATTCCCCATGCATGACCATTTGAACTGGCCTCTGTCCATCATTCCTTTGTACCTCCATAATGCCTATTAATCCTTCACATTGTCTCTTTCACTTTTCTGAGAAAGTGGTACTCTCCCAAACAAGTTCTTGACCTCATGCTTCCACTAAGACCTTACTGCATTCATCATCATCTCTCTGGCTTCATCCATCTCTCCCCTCGGCAGCTCCTCTGCCCATAAACATGCAGAGGCACCCGTGTCCATCTGTCCTCACTGCTCTGCCCCATTGAGCTGCTCTTTCTAACTACCACCCTATTTTTCTCTTTCCCTTCTACATGAAACTTCTTGAAGTAGTTTAGTTTAAGCTTCTTGTAGTTGCTTCTTACCCTTGAAATGCTCTGCTTCTGCTCTCTTGAAATCTCTTTTACAAAGATCACCACTGACATCCTCATCATCAAACTAAAAGGACACTTCTCTGCCTTTCGAATCCTTACCCTCTCAGCAGCATTCAGCAGTGCTGACAAGCTCTTTCTTCTTGGAACTTTTTGCTCCTTTGGTTTTCAAGCTGCAGTGTACTGGCTACCCTCCCACCTCCCTGATTCTTCTTTCTGTAGCATGCATTTCTCATCTTATTTCCTAAATAGAGAGATCCTCTAATAATCTCTCTTTAGCTCTCTTCTTATATCCCCTAACATTTTCCACTACTTAACGTGTAAATGACTTAATCAGCATCTACAACCCAGAACTCTCCCTAGTTACAAACAAGTGTTTACAGGAAGCAGTGAGGAAGCAATGGAGACAGTCAGGAATTTGACATTGGTAGATCCAAGTTCAAGTCTGGCTCCACCATTTACAACTTTGACATTGCTAAATACGGGAATATCACAGAGTTCTTAAGATAACTAGATGACAAATATTTTCAAAGAGTATATTTTAAAGTATAGAAAAAGATACAGATATTGACATATATTTTAATAATATTTCTAAATAATTGCTGGATTTCCTTGTTTATTCCATAGCACTCTAATTTAGTGTTTCCAAGATTAAATTCTTTATCTTCTCCTTCACCCTTGAACGCACAATAGTACTTCTTCCTGATAGCCTTATTCCTGTTAATAGTACTGTTACTCCCAGTCACCCTTACAAAATCTGGTATCATCTTTGATTTCCTCTTGTCTTCCATCCACCTCTTTAACTTCCAAGCATCTAAGACGCTGAAAAACTCTATAGATTTATCTCCACAGTGGCTCTCAAATTATAGCTCCTTTCTTTCCATTTCTACTGCCTTCATCACTTATCTCCTGAGCTTCTGTAATTATCTGATATCTACTTCTAACTCCATCATCCTACACACCATCAGGTTAATTTTACTAAGAATTTTATAACACTTCCTGTGGGTTCCCCATTGCCTATCAATCAAGCCCAAACTTTTAAACATGCCAGTTAAGCCCTTCATGCTTTGGACTCAAAATTTCTGCCCAATCTTACCTCTTTCTATTAATCTTTGTGTAACCCACCCCCGAATCCAACTGATTACTCCCTATTTCCTGAACAATTCTTTTGATTACTACTTATACAGTCTTTTCATGAAGTCTCCTTCACTGAAAAATACCCTTTCTCTCCACTTAAATTGCCATAACCTTCTCCAAGGTCCATTTTTAATACTATCTCTTCCATACACCTTACCTATTTTCCTCCTCTAAAATGTAATCTCTCCTTCCTTCAAATTCCTCAAAGAAGTTTTATCATATATCTTTCCAGGAGAGATGACAACCACCCTACTTGACTAAATTGTAAAATCGAGAAGTCAGAGACTATCCTAAACTCATCTTCATATCTTAGTCCTTGAAGCATCAGAAATACTATAAGTGGTTAGATAAATATTAATTGAATTAGCAACTGAAGCAGAAGAAAATAAAGTACTACTTTTCACAATAAAATGTTTCAAATGTACCCATCTCTCTGAAAAGTCATAAAAAATCTGGAGTAAATGCTGCCTAGGCACAAAAAATAATATTGTGGAAACATCCCCTGACATAAACGTATCAGTGGAACCTCAGAAATCATATTTTTTAAAACATTTCTACTGTGCAGATATAACACATAAGAAAAGGGACTTCCCTGGTAGTCCAGTGGCTAAGAATCCACCTGCCAAGGCAGGGGACACGGGTTCGATCTCTTGCTGGGGAAGATTCCATGTGCTGCAAGGGCAGCTAAGCCCACGTGCCACAGCGACCGAACCTGTGCTCTGGAGCCCCTGCTTGGCAACAAGAGAAGCCACCGCAAGGAGAAGCTCTCACACCGCAATGAAAGATTAGCCCCCGCTCACCGCAAGTGGAGAAAGCCTGCTTGTAGCAACGAGACCCAACACAGCCAAAACTTAATTAATTAAAAAGGAAAGCTAATAAAACACAGCAATGAAATTTAATAAATAAAAAGTAAAAACCATGTAATCGCTATGCAGGAGAAGAAATAGAACATCGCTAGGACCCTGGAATCACCCATCTACCTTGCTGTATGCCCCACCAGATACACACACAATCACTTTACTGACTTCCATGATTACTACTTCTTAGCTTTTTTTAAAAAAAAAAAAAAAAAAAGGTTTAATTTCTTTTGTTTGCATCACTAAACAATACAGTGTGGGGTTTTTTTGCCTTTCTTTAAATTTTATATTCATTTTGTATATAGTCAAAAAGATTCTAAGTGTTCAGCATCTTTCCTTAAACACAGGGATCCATGTTTCTGCAGCCAGCTGCAATTCACTTACTTTCATTTCTGTATAAGATTCCGTTTTATGACTGTACCACGGCCTGCCTGTTCTACTGCTGATGGACCTATAGGCTGTCTCCAGTTTGGGGCTGCAATGAACTGTGCTGCTGTGGATGCTTTCCCATGTGTAGGCTGGTGCAGTGCTCACATATCTTTAAGATGTATGCCTAAGACTGGCTAGCATTGCTGACAATGTTTCACATTGCCTCTGTAGAATAATTTTTTGGTAAATAATATTTAAAAATTTGACTACTGTATGGCATAGGGAACTATACTCAATATCCTGTAATAACATATAATGGAAAAGAATTTGAAAAAGAATAGATATATAAGTATGTATAACTGAATCACTTTGCTGTACACCTAAAACTAACACAACATTGTAAATCAACTATACTTCAATAAAAAGTCCTGTTTTGAAAAAAATTAAAGTAACAAAATTTTTTCTCATATTTTCTAACTTCTATTCCTAAGTGCTTATTACAAAAAAAAAGCCTAATGTATATGTATCATATTTAACTGGGATTTATGAATAAATTAGTATATTTTAAATGATTACTGGAAATGTATACAGTTGGTTGATTGATTGGATGTTTGTTTTCAGTTTTGCATTGATTGTATCCATATGCAATTTTTAGTTGACTGCATCGTGACCAGTTACACTTTCTCCCTGTTTTTGCAGGTCCCCTCCTATCAGAACTGTTTTCATTCTAAAATTTCTATATGTAACCTTACCATGGTCTCTGTAATGTCATTTTTCCTTTCTCCCACTTTTTTTTCCAATCTGGTCTCCCTTACTCTTTGTCCTTGTGGATTCACAAAATTCAGCAGATGCTCTGCTTCTTCCATTCCTGCTTATGAACTCTACTCTGTAATTCCGTAATACCAGTAATTGCTCCCTGCTGGACTCTTCTGATGTCTTTCCCCTCGGCCCTAGGCCCCGGGGAAAGACCTAGCTCACCTTTGTGGCATCTCTATCACTTGTTCATTGTTCTTTCTATAACACAGAATAAACCAGCCTTTAATATTAACATAAGAAATAAACACATACACTTTAATTTCTTAAAAAGTCTTGATTTTGAAAATGTGTATGTCAAAAGAAATATTATCACTAAATAATATTTTCTCCTTTAGATCTAATACTTGAGCTTTGTCCTAACATGAAGCATTCCACTGTGATCCCAACAGAAAGCTTTAAATAAGAGAGCAACTAAACTAAGTCTGATCCCGGATCCTGTTGGACTTGACAGTCATCTTTTATGAAGCTTTTCAATAAAGCTGTAGTGGCTCTTTAAAAAATTACAAAATGAAAAACCCTCTATGGTATAGAAAGGAAGTACTGCTGCTTCTTCAGATGCTAAGTTTAGCTAATCTTGCACCAGACCTGGCCGGGAGCTACAAATAGTTCCAACCAACCAGCAGGAAAAGGCATAGCACCAGGGCAGTGCCATGGACTCGGTCTCTCCAGCAATCATTTCTGTCAGGACAGCTCGATGACAGGTACCTAAGAATTAGAGGCTTGAGGAAGTATACTGAGAATTTTTCCATAAAATAATATAAAAGGTGAATTATCATACATCATATTTACTTCAGGTGCACTTAGGTAAGTAGGTGTATTTTATAGAAGTGGTCATGTTACACTGATGAAGCTATTCTTTTTTAAGAGACTAGAGATTACTCTAGAAGTTAGAATTATAAAAGGACAATTAACTCATCAAGCCATTCCACTGCTCCTCACCCTGAAGAAGGTATTGAACATTTGAGTTGATTATAGCTAATAACCTGCGATCTCATTTTCTAGAACTGTAATACAGGGAGCTACATAATGTGGCACATTGGGAACTGGAGCACTAATCTATTTTTATTCCCTTTTCTTTCTCCTACTTGCAAGCTAAGCTCAGCATTGGCCAGCGAGAAGTAACAGTTCAGAAAGGACCGCTGTTCAGAGCTGAAGGTTACCCCGTCAGCATTGGCTGCAATGTAACTGGCCACCAAGGACCTTCTGAGCAGCATTTCCAATGGTCTGTTTACCTGCCGACAGCCCCGACACAAGAAATCCAGATCATTAGCACCATGGATGACACCTTCTCTTATGTGGTGTATGCAAACCGGGTAAAAAGTAGGGAAATCTACGTGGAGAGGGTCCAGGGTAACTCAGTCTTTTTGCACATTTCCAAGCTCCAGATGAAGGATACTGGCGAGTATGAGTGTTTTACACCCAACACTGATGAAAAATACTATGGGACTTACAGTGCGAAGACTAATCTTACTGGTAAGCTGTGTGTGCTTCTTTGCTAGCCAGCCCCTGACAAACCAGAGTCTCCATCATAACAATGCCTTGCACTGTGACATGGCTTTATATTGTTCTGTTCGTTTTAGCAAAAGAGCCCATGAACCCCTCTGGATATTTTGGAGTTTGTCACAGATAGATATCTCATGTTCTCTAAAACTCTCAATTCATTTTCCCAATCAACTTTGTCATGAAGAGTTAGATATGATGTGGTATTCCTAGGCCTTGCCCACAGCTATCCATAGGTTGATAATAACACAGCATCAGACAAAGCTTTGAGAGTTCTCATGTCTCTTCTTGGAAGCAGAATATTAACTTGATAGAAGAGCTGGTATTGATATAATACATTTATATATAACACGACTGAGTGACGGAACTGTACTGAATATCATACGAAGTAAGTCATTAATGTGGAAATAGTTATTCTCAAACTACCATTCTCTAGTGTATTTTCCTATGTGGCAAGGATCATATTTGAAATTACTGTTTTGTCCCTTTGCCTAGAATATCTTATCACTTCCTTTTCAGCCTAGCAAACTCCTACATATACTTTCAAACCCAGTTTAAACATTTCCTCTCCGGTGAAACCTGTTCTGACTGTTGTGGGCAGTATTCCCATCTTTGTTCCTTGTTGATGTTCTATTCACACCACTGTTATTAGCACTCACCCAGTTTATGTGGTAATTGGCTTCTTATATGACCATCTCTGATCTTACCCCAAGCACTGTAAGAGAACATTTACTTCACTCCCTAGCACACTGGTTAGCACTGAGTAGAGGCTCAATAAACATTCATTGTTGAATCTAAATGTTGCTTTCACATAAACTTAGGCTGTGTGATCTCCTTTGAGGAGGAAGAGAATGTTAGGGTATAGGATGGTTATGAAAACTTTGGTAAGGGTTGCATTTTGGCTCTGAAAGATAAATCATAACAGATTATTTCAGAACTTTGTTTTATAAAGGAGCAGGTGAAGGCCCAAACAAGTGAAGTGACTTGTTCCAGTTCCTGGAGTCAAATAGGGACAAACATAGGATCAGAATATAGGTCTTCTAGCTCCCTGTGCTTTTCCCATTTAAAACCTCTGTGTCTGAGTAGCTAAATGGGTTACAGACTGTGCTAAAAACATAACAGTGAACCAAGAGCTTTGCCAGGTTCCGTAGACTGTATGTACTAGATGCCAATGTTCCTGTTGGTAATAGGTAAAGCATACGGCTGATGGGAAGCAACTCAAAGAATGTACTTTACAGATGGAGGGTCAGGCCACCACCTTCATCTAGAGAGGCTAGTCTAACTAAGCCTCTAATTGATCTAAGTCAATTACCATCATTCCTTTGTGTTCAGTTATTCCAGATACCCTCTCGGTGGCCATGGCTCCCCAGACTCTAAATAAGGAGGAAGGTGAGCAGTTGGAACTTACCTGTGAGGTGTCCAAAGCCACAGCTCAACATACCCACCTCTCTATCACCTGGTACCTGATGAAGGATGGAGAAGGAAGCCAAGCCAGCAAGATTATTTCCCTCTCCAAAGATTTTACGTTGCTCCCTGGGCCCTTGTTTACAGAGAGGTTTGCAGCTGGTGACGTGCGACTCGACAAGCTTGGGGTCACTACCTTCAGGCTGTCCATGGGGAGGCTCCAGCCTTCAGATCAAGGTCAGCTGTTCTGTGAGGCATCTGAATGGATTCAGGATCCTGATGAAACCTGGACTTCCATCACGAAAAAGCAAACAGATCGAACAACTCTCAGGGTCCAGCCGACAGGTAATTATCTTCTCAGGAAATTCATTAATATGCTAGTGGTGGGTATTTGGGGGATATCTTTCTGTTTGTTTGGGTTTTTTCCCCTTTTTTTGGCTGTGCCCCATGTCTTGCGGGATCTTGGCTTCCTAACAAGGGACTGAATCAGTGCCCTCAGCAGTGAAAGCCTGGAATCTTAATCACAGGACCACCAGGGATGGAGTCTTAACCACAGAACCACTAGGGAACTCCCGATTTTTATTTTAAAATCTTTGGTTGAATATAAAACAAGATCATTTAGAAAGTTTGGGTAAATTTTGCTTTTGTCATTTTTGGAGCATAAATAAGAAAGATATTCATTTGGGGCTCTGTCCACTGGCTATGTCCACGGGAGGTTTTATATGGGATAAAATCTGTTGACTCTTAGGTAGATTCCACAGACCATACAGGGAAATAGTTCTGTTGCCATTTTTGCCAGGCTCTGTGTAAGCACTTCAGCTGCATTATCTAACGTAGTCCTAACAACCAGCCTCAGAGCAAGTTGTCAAATTCCGGTTTTCAAAACACAACCCAGAGCCCCAGCTAATGGTCTGCCTAAGCTTGCTCAGCTGGTGAGAAGTGGAGCTGGTGTTTGAAGACAGGTGTGTCTGTCCAAGGCCCTCTCTCCACGGTTACTTGTGCCTCAGAATAGCCCCAGTTTCCAATGTGAAGCCTTGTCAGTGCTCCCTTCGCCTGACTCCTTTACCTTGCAATAATGTCACTCTTCGTGATCCATTGGCATTTTCACCAGAGCAAGCAGGAAGCCTCCATTGTAATTCCTGGTCTCTCCACATGAGCTTCGGTCCACTAGGAGGAGATCTAAAACCATAAACATTCATGCTAACAGCAATGATCCAGTGGTGGTTGACTGAAGTTTTCTTTCTTCTTTTTTCTTAAAGAGGAGTATTATTCTGTTCCATTAAAAACTGTCCTGATGACGTTACATGTCCAAATTATACACGGGGAGTCCTGTGGAGACACATCATATATGCTTTTTTTTCCCCCTTTCTTTGAAAAAAATTTTTTTAATGTAAAAGTCTTTATTTTTAAAATGTATTTATTTAAATCAATAAAAAATTGGATATGTTTAAGGTGTACAGTACTGTGTTTTGATATCTGTTTGCATTGTGAAATGACTATGATCAAGTTCGTTAGCTCACATGGTGTGTCGTGTATGTGTAACACTTAAGATCTACTTTCTTAGCAAATTTCAGGTAACACCACACAGTATTACTAACTGTAATCATTAGATCTCCAGAACTTATTCATCCTGCATAAATGAAACTGTGTACTCTTTGACCAACGTCTCCCCATTTACCCCACTCCCACAAGCCCTGGCAACCACCGGTCTACTCTCTGCTTCCATGTGGTCACCATTTTTCGTTTCCACAGTCTTTCTGTGTCTGGCTTATTTCACATAGCAAAATGTCCTCCAGGTTGATCCATGTTTTTGAAAACAGTAAGATTTCCTTTTTTCTCATGGCTTAATAATAGTCCATTGTGTATATATACATTTTCTTCGTCCATGTATCCTTTGGCAGTCACTTGCGTTGTTTCCATATCTTGGATATTATGAGTAATGAACATAGTGCAGTATCTCTTTGAGACACCGTGTCGTTTCCTTTGGATATGTACCCTGACGTGGGGATTGCTGGGTTATGTGGTAGTTCTACTTTTAGTTTTTGAGGAACCTCCACACCGTTTTCAATAATGATCATACCAATTTACATTCCTACTAACAGTATACAAAGGTTCTTTTTTCTTCTCCATCCTCACCAACACTTGCTATCTTTTGTCTCTTGATGACAGCCATTCTAACAGATGTGACGTGATATCTTGTGGCTTCAATTTGCATTTCCCTGGTGATTAGTGATAAGCATCTTCCTTTCCATATTTTTAGCCATTTATATGTCTTCTTTTGAGAATATCTAGTCAGATCCTTTTTCATTTTTATGTCAACTTATTTGGAATTTTTTGCTATTAATGTGTATGAGTTTCTTATACATTTTGAATAGCAACCTCTTTTTGAATACATGGTTTGCAAATAATTTCTCCCATTTTATAGATTGTCTCCTCACTCTGCTGATTGTTTCTTTTGTGTACAGAATCTTTTTGCTTTGATGCAATTCTACTTGTCTATTTTTGCTTTTGTTGCCTGTGCCTCTGGGGTCATATCCAGAAAATCATGGCCCAAACTAATGTCAGGAAGGTTTTCCTTCTATTTTCTTTTCTTTTTTCCTTTGGCCATGTTGCATGACATGTGGGATCTTAGCTCCCTGACCAGGGGTCGAACCCATGCCCCCTGCAGTAGAAGCACAGAGCCTGAACCACTGGACCACCAAGGAAGTCCCCCTTTTTATTTTCTTCTAGTAGTTTTTCAATTTCAGGTCTTGGGTTTAAATCTTCCATTCATTTTGAGTTTATTTTTTTTAATATGCTGTGAGATAGGGGTCCAGCTTTATTCTTCTGCATATGGATATCCAGTTGGTTCAACACCATTTATTGAAGAGACTATCTTTTCCCTGTTGTGTGTTCTTGGCACCCTTATTGAAGATTAATTGACAAAGATTCATGAATTTATTTCTGGGTTCTCTATCCTGTTTCATTGGTTTATATGTCTTTATGCCAGTATCATAGTTTTGATTACTGTAGCTTTGTAATGCATTTTGAAAACAGGTAATGTGAAGCCTACAGCTCTTGCTCAAAATTCTTTGGCCAGTCAAGGTCTTTTGTGGTTCTATATGAATTTCAGAATTGTTTTTATCTATTTCAAAATGCTATTAGAATTTTGACAGGGATTGCAATGAATCTGTAGATTGCTTTGGGTGATATGAGCATTTTAATAATATTAATTTTTCTAACCCATGAACATGGGGTATCTTTTCATTTATTTCTTTCATCTTCAGTTTCTTTCGTCAGTGTTCTACAGTTTTCATTGTACATCTCTTTCACCTCTTGGTTAAATTTATCCTTAAGTATTTTCTTCTTTTTGATACTATTGTAAATGGGATTATTTTCTGAATTTTTTTTTGATAGTTTACTGTTAATGTATAGAGCTGCAACTGATTTTTTTCATGTGTTGATTTTGTACGCTGCAGCTTTTCTTAAATTCTTTATTAGTTTAACAGCTTCTTGGTGGAGTTTGGTGGGTTTTTTCTTTTTTTCTTTTGGTTCCTATATGTAAGAACATGTCATCTGCCAACAGTGAGTCTTTCTTCTTTTTTTCCAATGTAGATGCTTTTAATTTCTTTTTCTGTCTAATTGCTCTGGCTACGACTTCCAATACCATGTTGAATAGAAGTGGTGAGAGTGATCATCCTTGTCTTATTCTTGATATTAGATGAAAAGCTTTCCGTTTTCCACTATTAAGTGCGATGTTAGCTGTGGATTTGCCATATATCACATATGCTTTTAACTTAGGAAAATTCCACTGGATATTCTCAGCCAAAAATGAGAGCAAGAAATCACAATTTACATCAGTTCAACATAGTATAAAATATTTTATTTTAAAAGATACATTACTATGTACTTTACACATCCATGCATTCATCTTGCTTAATAGTATTGCATTTAGAAAATCACATGTGTTGTTCTTTCTAGATAATTTAAAAAATAGTCAAGGGCATTTTGATTCTAGGCATTTCTTTGGCATCTCTGATCCCCCACATTAAATTCAATCCCTGTACTATCCTGATAGGAGATAGCATCGCTCTCTGGTATTAAAGGGATAGGTGCAGTGACCTCTCTAAATATCTGCCTTGCTTTTGTTTCCTAGTGAGAGATTTTCAAGTCAACATTAGAGCTGAGAGCACAGTACATGAAGGAAAATCCTTAGAACTGGTTTGCCTGGTCATGGGCGGTGGCCAGGACCCACACCTTCAGGCCACTTGGTTCTTCAATGATGTTGAAATGGCCCACATTGATGCTGGCGGAGTTCTGGATCTGAAGAAAGATTACCAAGAAAGAGCAAGTCAAGGACAGCTCCAGGTTTCAAAGTTAAGCCCCAAGTCTTTCTCTCTCAAGATCTTCTCTGTGGGCCCAGAGAATGAAGGTGCATACAGATGTGTAGTGGCAGAGGTGACAAGAGCTCAGATGGGCTCCTGGCAGGTGCTTCAGAAAAAACAATCACCAGACAGCTTTGTGCGCCTTTGGAAACAAGCAGGTATGTGAATTCGGGGCCAGACACGGTTGGGCTGCATTTTGATGTCCTCCTTTTTGAGTACTGGATACCTTCATGGACACGGGAGGTCTCCTGAAGTCAGGTATCAATCAGGTCACTCTGAGGTGGAGTGGAATAAAGGGAAGCACCCAAACTAGCTGAAAACCTGGGAGCTTCCCAGGTGGTTTAGTGGGTAAAGAATCCGTCTGCAGTGCAGGAAACCCAGGAGACTCAGGTTTGATCCCTGGGTTGGGAAGATCCCCTATAGGAGGAAATGGCAAGCCACTCTAGTATTCTTCTCTGAAAATCCCATGGACAGAGGAGCCTGGTGGGCTACAGTCCATGGGGTCACAAAGAGTTGGACACAACTAAAGTGATTGAGCACGCACCCATATAGCTGAAGACCTGAGTCCTACTCCTGAGCCAATAAACAGGCTGTGACCATGAACACTCCATGTACTTCACTTCACTAATTCTCAGCTTCCTCAGTTGTAAGATAATCTAATTTCACTGTCTTTAAGTCCCTTCTTGCCATCTTAGATTCTTGATTCTATTTGCTATTATTTCTGATTGGTGTGTTGGGTTTTCTTTCAGCCGAGAATACCTGCATTCATGAAGCCCCTGTCTCCTTGTGTGTGTGTGTATTTTGAGTTGATTAAGGGAAAAGAGCTTATACTTGCCTCTTTCCTGAGAAATAAACACCCACATTACCCCCTCTACTTTTTCAACATCTTTCAGGTGTCTTTCATCAGTTCTCTGTGTTCTTAACCTGATACAGGGAACAATACTTAGTCTTAATTCTGCATCCACCCATGACACAGAGTAAGAAAAGAAGCAGCAAGAGTGGGCAGACTCTATTGCCTACATGTTGCTGTGATGTGGTGAGATGCCTATCTGACCCAGATAGGCTGGGTCTGATTATCTGGAAGGCCATCCAGCTCCTGTTAAGTTTCTGAAGGCTGCATGACCTTAAGCATGTTTGAATAATCAGTTCTTTTTGTGTGGAGAGAAAACTGATAAATCCACAAGCAATACTATGATTTTCTGGGCTGAGTATTAAATTCAAAGTCTAGGAAGATGAATTGCCCCAAAGCAAAAACCAAAAAAATAAATAACAAACCCAAAATGAAGATGTCCTTGTTGTACTCGCTTATTGGAGGCATCTCCATAGACACAAACACTTCCATGCTCTTCTCCATCACCCCATTTGCTTGGAGTGGAGATGCACAGCTTTGGCCTAGATTGGCGAGCCAGGAAGTGTGTTGGTGTTAGTTTTTACACTAAACATTTGGTCTTTCTTGTTAGGATTCAGAAAAAACTATGTAGGCGTGTTTACATATTTACACAGAGCTAAATCTCAACCTTGTGTATCCATCTCCACTGGAGCAGAACTGTAAACCTTTCATAAACTCAGGACATAGGAATCTGTGCCAGAGGGACCAAAAGGTGTGCTTTGGGGCACACAGATCACACGCCTATCAAGTAGGTGGTCTGCCCAAGCCGAAAATAATACTCTGTGCAGGCTGGAGTCCAACCTGTTTCTTTTTATGGAGAAACAGAAAAAGTTAGTAGCAGATTTATTAAAGACCCTATTGAGCACTTGGTTTTGAAACTCAAACCATTACTTGAGTATGAGCAGTTTCATCATCCCGTGAATGTTTTAAACAGCAGAGGGTACTTCCCTACCACTATGCAGGCGCGCCTCACCCATGCCTGGTGAGTGTGTCACTTCTGACTCGGAGACAGCAATGACCACAATAAAGTAAGGAAACCACAGTTTTTTTTAAAAAACTGAAACTGCTCCAAACCTATCATAATGGTTATATTTGAATAGTAAGATTATGACTAACAATTTCCCCTATAATTTTGAAACTTTAGTTATGAGTCTATTTTTAACTTCAAAAAAAAAAAAAGTGTAATAATGCCTCTAATACCCCAAATTTGGAAGCAAGTTTTATATAAATATATGTTATGTTATATACATATATATATAATAGGTAGATATATATTAATCTATTTGTGGACATTAGCCTTCTTTCTGTCTTGGTAACATATGTTCATCCATAAAGCTGTTAAAGACAGAATTCTTCTTCAGCAGAGAAGATCAGTTTGCAAATTCATTTAGATCCTATTAAGATTTCAAATGCCAGTTCTGTTTTGTTTTCCTGGAAATTCCCTGGTGGTTCAGTGATTAGGACTCCATGCTCTCACTGCTGAGGGCCCAGTTTATCCCTGATCAGGGAACTAAGATCCCACGAGTCTAGAAAATATAAAATTTTTAAAAATCTTTTAATTTTCCTTTTCTGACTTTGAACACCTCTGCTCTCACGAAGGGACTGTCACTACACACTAATGCTAGTAGCTGTCTTTTGCTGGGAACTTTTCCTTGCCAGCCAGGTAAGCCCTTTGCACGTGCCATTCACTTAGTCTTCTCACAGTGCAAAAGTGAGGTGCTATTATTACCCCCTTTCCTTTACAGGAAAGGAAATTGAGGCTCAGAGAGGTTCACTTTGTTGTCCAGGGTAATTCTATAATAACTCCAGGGACCTTGGCCTTAAGCTTGAGGCTGGGCTGCCTAGGATGCATGAGCTTGAGGGATCTTTGCATTGCCCGCAAAGCACCCAGGACAAGGCCTCGCACAGGAAGTATCTGTTGAAAGGAAGTCCACATTTCTGATCATCTTGAATTTTCCATCTGGGAGCCGGACTTACATTTACTGTTTTACACTGTAGTTCAGGTATAGGAAGGATGTCCCTTCAACCAACAATATATATGAGTGAATATATGATTTGAAAAAAAGAAATGTATATATATGTGTGTGTGTATAGGTGTGTGTATATATATATATTTTAAAAATACTTAAGGGGGAAGTATATCTGTATTTATAGTATATATATTTATATATACATACATTTTCCCCCAAATAATTTTTTAAAATAAGACATTTTTAATTAAAAAAATTTTTTTATTGGAGTTTAGTTGCTTTACAATTTTGTGCTAATTTCTGCTAATTAACAGAAAAGCTAATCAGCTATACATATACATATATATATACATATTAGCATATTAGCAGAAAAGCTAATAATCAGAAAAGCTAACCAGCTATACATATACACATATCCCCTTTTGTCACCACGGAGCATTGAGTAGAGTTCTCTGTGCCCCAACAGAGGTCCTTGTTAGTTATCTGTTTTATACATAGCAGAGTATATATGTCAATCCCAGTCTCCCAATTCATCCTACCCCTTGTATCCCCTCTTGGTGTCCATATGCTTGTTCTCTACATATGTGTGTTTGTTTCTGCTTTGCAAATAGATTCATCTGTACTATTTTTCTAGACTCCACGTATATGCATTAATACACAGTATTTGTTTTTCAACTTCTGACTTTCTTCATTCTGTATGACAGCTCTGGGTCCATCCAAGTCTCGGCAAGTGGCACAATTTCATTCCTTTTTATGGCTGAGTGACATTACGTTGTATATATGTGCCACATGTGCTTCACCCATTTCTCTGTTAATGGACATTTAGGTTGCTTCCATGTCTTGCCTGTTGTAAATGGTGCTGCAATGAGCATTGGGGTGCATGTATCTTTTGTAATTATGGTTTTCTCTGGTATGTGCCCAGGAGTGGGATTTCTGAGTCATACAGTAGTTCTATTTTCAGTTTTTAAGGAACCTCCATACTGTTCTCCATAGGGTCTGTATCAATTTATATTCCTACCACCAGTGTAAGAGGATTCTCTTTTCTCCACGCCCTCTTCAAGTAATTGCTTTTTAATGGCAGTATTTTGAACAGAAATATAATTAACAGTACTTCTTCACTGTTCAGATACATACTAATTAGGGAAAGATAAGTAAGGAGAGGAAGGTCATTTTTAACTGTGAAAGTCTGAATTCTAGAAAACTAAACATTGAAATAAACACAGCTTCATTACTTTCAGTCTCATACACCAACTCTAATTAATTTAACAAAATAATACCATGTGTTTTCCCAACTAGATGTGCCTAAGGAACAAATCACTAAAACTTAGGGCAAACTGTAAATTGTTTACATGTAAATTAGTTCTTCTGGTGTTCTTTCTGCCATTTCTACTATTTAAGTGTTGATTAAATCTTTTATTCTGGGGGATGGTGCAAGAGTGAACAATTTGATTGGATTTGTCACAAAGTAGTCAAGTCTTAATTAATGAGAGTTCACTGTTTTTTAGAAAACTTTTCATTTACTCGAAATATCTTTTTCTTCTAAAACCTGTAATCCACAGCAAGAAATGTGGTCGTGTCTACCAAGAACCGGCAGCAAGCAGTGTGGGAAGGAGAGGCATTAACCCTTCTCTGCAAGGCAGATGGAGCTGAGAATCTCCTGACTGTGGCCTGGTGGCATGTCCCACAAAACCAGACACAGCCGGTGTTTGTGGCTGGCATGGAGCAGGATGGCACCGTGAAGCTGGGTGCTTCCTATGCAGAACTCGATAACCTCAGAAATGCAAGGCTGGAGAAAATGGACTGGGCCACCTTCCAACTTGAGATTGCCTCCACCACCCTCACAGACAGTGGCATGTACGAGTGCAGAGTGTCTGAGAGGACCGGGAGCCAGGCCAGAAACCAGAGCTGGACTCAGAAGTTGTCGATCACTGTAAAGCCCCTTGGTAAGTGTCAGGGAAAGCCTTTGCTGAACTTGCATATCATCAGTATCTTCCTTCTGTAGTGGGATGCCGTGGAATTTGATTGCATGTCATCCTGAATCCTCTAGTTACAGTATGTATACCCCAGAATACAGAGCAGAGTCTCTGGTTACCATGTCTGCCAACTGGTCTCTAAAGTTTACTCATTTTTATAAAGATGGTCTTTAGGGTGCAACTTATTGTTGTTATTCAAGGCTAAGAACAAAATCGTATCATTTGGAGTAGACTTAGGAAAGAGATATGCCAAGCGAAGCGGACCCTCATACCTTCAGGCTTCTGATAGCTGCAGCCTGGGATTGCGGAATCTCCCTTGCAAGTGTAGAACAGGGATAGCGCGCCCAGCAGTAGGGTAAGGGAAGGAGGCCGGCCAGCAGGGCTGGGGCGCGCCCCACCCCCTCAGTAGCAGCTGTCTAAGCAGTGGACTGGGGAAACACTGCCTGTTTGTTGTCTCTGCTGAGAACACTCTTACAAGAGGGTCAACTTTAGAAAACTGAGGTCAGAATTCAGGACGGCCTGTACTGTGAATCAATTTCTAGCCCCAAATATTTGATACTCCCAGTGTATGAACACATGGTTCAGTGTGAAGAGGTAATGACTAGGAAAACTTAGAAGCACTGTACCTTGATTTGATAAACATGTTAGGAATCGTGTTTTGTGTTTCTGCCCACAGAGTCAAGTTTACAAGTTAGTCTGATGAGCCGTCTACCACAAGTGAAATTAACCAACACCTTTGACCTGTCCTGCATAGTGAGGGTTGGCTACTCTGACCTCAAGGTTCCACTCACCGTGACATGGCTGTTCCAGCCCCCCAGATCTCGAGCCTTTGATCTGCTTCTTCAAATCACCCACAATGGCACTATTGAATGGGGGAGGGGCCTACCGCAGTTCCAGAGGAAGACGAAGATTTCACAGTCTTCATTTCATTCTCGGCTCCTAATCCACGATGCCACTGAGGAAGAAGCAGGAGTTTATCAGTGTAAAGTAGAAGTGTATGACAGAAATTCTCTGCACACAAACAGTCCTGTGAGGGCTTCTGCCTCCTCTCACCCACTAAGGATCACTGTCACTTTACCAGGTTAACACTACTTGAAATTAATTCCGCTTTTTTAAAAAACATTCTTCCCATTTAGGGAAAGTTGTGGAATTAAAGCATAAAATACTTTCTCCCCATGTATGTACTATAAGTAAGTACAATATATAAGTGATATCCAGGAAGCGGGGTAGGGATAGATTAGGAATTTGGTATTAACAGATTTAATGGACATGACAAACTCTGGGAGATGGTGAGGGACAGGGAAGCGGTCGATGGGGTCACAAAGAGGCGGACACGACTTAGTGAATGAACGACAACAACGTTAACAGATGCTCACTAGTATATGTAAAGTGGATAAGCAACAAGGACCTGCTGTATAGCCCAGGGAACTATATTCGATAGCTTAGAGTAACTTATAATGGAAAAGAATCTGAAAAAGAACATAGAAATCACTTTGCTGTACTCCTGAAACATTGTAAATCAACTATATTTCAATTAAAAGAAAATTAACCAGAAACAAAAACATACCCCCCACCCACACACACATACAGACACACACATGCAAAGTGATCTAGGTTAACATTGAGCTGATATGCACAAAATGGCCACACTGGTTTTTAAAACATTGGAATACTTCCACACTAATAATAACTGTTGCCCTTTCCTCCTTTCCTGTAAGTCCCCACCACTCAGCAACTGGACACCGCATGGCACAGCAGGGGGCCTCCAGGATCGGCTCCAGTGCTGGGGCATTCTTTCAGATTGGTCCCTGCCTGTGCCTGGCCAGTCATTAAATGTTTAGAATGTCTCTCCTAGTGGTATGGATAATGCAAATTCCATTCAATACACTTAGCCATTCATTTTGATATGTTAATGTATAAGAATTAGAGAATTTGTGATTATAGTCAACATAATTTACCTTGTCAATTGGTAATAGAGCATAGAGATGAAAAGTAAGACACAATTTACAAATTCTGCTGTGCCAGTATCTTCTTTCCTGATTCCCATCCTCTTAAGGTGGAGTGTTCAAGAGCCTTTGACATCACTTAGATCTAATGAGAACTTAATCTGTCCAAGCCTACTGACTCCATGGGTAAATTGCTGATGTGCAATTTAAAGATGGTGACATGTTTCTAGTGCAGTGCCTGACAAACCAAGCAGATGCTCAAACATGTTAATCATCATTCTCTCAGCTACTGAGCAATAGTTTTGGTTATAGTAGTCATCTCCTTGTTGATTAACTCATGCCTTAATTTACTTGTCTTTTCTGATGTATTTCAAATTGTTGGTTCAATCCTTTCTTCTTAAAACTTCTTTTTCCATGGCCTTGTGACACAAGATTTTCTTGGTTTCCTTCCTAGCCCTCTCTTGGCGCCTTCTCATTCTCTTTTGCAGAGTCCTCTTCTCGCACTGACTCAGCCCTTTGGGCTTCATTCTCAACTTTGTCTCTTCTCATTCTATACAGTCTCCCAAAGTAGGTTTATTCCTACCCAGGGATTTATGCTATGTATTGACAACTCCCAAGTTCACTATCTTGAATGACTTCTCTTCTGATCTCCAGACTCATGCAATTGCCTTCAAGACGTGTCTACACTCAATATGTCAGAACATAAATACACCATTATCATCCTGCCAAAGCTACTCCTCTGACATCGTTCTCTATGTCCCCACCATCCATCAGTGATCCAAGCAAGAAACCTGAGTCATCCACTACTCCTCCACATCCAACTCATGTTCAAACTCGCGTTACATAGCAGGCAAGGTCCTTTGTGATCTGGTACATTTATGTCTTCCCAGCACCATCTCTTTCCACTTTCCATCTTGAATTTGAGCTTCAGCCACACTGAATCACTTGCAGTTCCTCCAATACGCTATGCTCTCTCTCATTTTTAGTCTTTGTTCGAGTTGCTTCTTTTGCATGGAATTCCTTTACCTCTTCTCCATCAGCTTAATTCCTATTAACCCTTAAGACTTAGCTTAGAGATATCTCCTCCAGGAAGCCTCACTCCCATATTTGGGTTATACAATCCTGCTGTGTGCTCTGATAGAGCTCTTTTGCAGACTTCTGTCCTGCTTGGGTGACACAATCCTATAATCTCTCAGCCTCTGTCCCAGTACTAGTCTCTCCCTCTAGGCAGAAACTGAGGGGAGGGATCCACAGAGCCTGGAATAGTCTGGCACATAAAATAGTATGCATTAATAAATGTTTGTTGAAGGAGGAATAAAGAGACCTACTGGCAGCATCAGTAAGCAGCCACAAAAGTATAATCTGCGATGTCAGCAAGAAGATAAGAATAAGATTTAGAAGCCAGGTTTTGCCATTCATCTTTCTGACAAAGCAGAAAAGCTCTGGGGTTAAAGGATAGTTGACTCCATATCCATACAATGTTCCCAGAGTTGAGTGACTGCAAAGAGACATTCAGTTTTAATAGTGAACATACAGCTTTCTCTTGTTTACCCATGTCTGCAGACAGGTACAACTAGACTTGGGCAAATTATGGGTCAAGGAGTATTCTGGATAGCAAACACCCAGACAAAGCATCCAAGGGCCACTTTCTCTCAATTTGATTTATGAAATGCTATAAAAGAGAAAATGTCTGTGCCTAAATATTAAAGAATTTTCTTTTTAAAAATTTTATTTTATACTGGAATATAGTTCATTAATAATGTTGTGTTAGTTTCTGGTATACAGCAAAGTGATTCAGTTTTATATGTATATGTTCTTTTCCTGTATGATTTATTATAGGATGTTGAATATAGTTCCTTGGGCTATACAGTAGGTCCTTTTTGGTTATCTAATATTGAAGCATTTTCATGTGGGAGAGATTGGCTTTCTGGCTTGATACTTCCTCCCTCCCCTCCCCATTCCACTCTCAGGGCAGGGTAGAACTAGGACCAGTGGGTGGAAATTATGAAAAAGTAAGATTCAACTTGATATTGGAAAGAATTCTCAAGTGGCAGCATATCCAAAGATGGAATGGGTGCTTTGTTAGTGAGTTGTTCAGAGGCTGAATGAGCAGTTAGTGGGGCTACTAAAGAGAGAATTCACACAGCTGATGGATCTAGGAGCTGTGGCCTTAGTTGACCTCTAATGTTCCTTCTACCTTCAAGTTCTATTTTCTAGCAAAGTAACAAAAGTAATTGTACTGTTCTTCTCATTTAGAGAGCAAACTGAAGGTGAATTCAAGCAGTCAAGTCCAAGAGATTTCCATCAATTCCAACACGGACATAGAGTGTAGCGTCCTGTCCCAATCCCCTGGAAACCTTCGGTTGGTCGTGACTTGGTACTTCTCTCCCATTTCCACTGATGCACCCTGGCTGAGGATCCTGGAAGTGGACCAAAACCACGTAGTAAAATATGGGGATGAATTTCAGACCACACGGAGAAAACAAAAATTCCACGCTGAGAAAGTTTCCCAAGACTTGTTTCAGCTACACATTCTGAATGTGGAAGACAGTGATCAGGGCAGATATCGCTGTGCTGTGGAGGAATGGCTCTGGTCTACAAATAGCACTTGGCACAAGCTTGGAGGACAGACATCAGGTCTCACAGAATTGAAACTCAGGCCCACAGGTAAACCTTGCAAGTGTATTCTCTAGCATCTTTCTGTAGAATGACCCCCTTCTCTTGGGCAGCTGTTCTATGGGATGATAATATGCAGCTGAAAATATGACCTAGAGTCATAGGAATAGTGGCCACCAGCACAGTGACTGCAGGACGGAATAGCCCATCAGAGGAGGTAGGGGTCATTTCCGGTGAGTCAGTCTGAGATATGGAGAAGTTTAGATGGGAACAAGATCCCTTTGAATGGTTGGCTTCTCAGCCTGGCAGCCTGGTCTAGGCAGCTACCCAGGGTATCGTATCTCCAGCTCTCTATAATAACAAGCTGTGTCATTCCAGTGGGGCTCTACCGTAATTTGGCAGAGAAAGAGTAATACAAAGCATATTTCTCCCACTGTGAACAGAAACTGTACAACTCTATAGGGATGTGTAGAGAGATTGCTTTTCAACATTCGGCCGCCTCAACATAAGGCAAATAAGAGTAGTTAACTGTTGGAATGGCTTACTGAGGGCATCTCCTCCCCCTCAGGAGATCTTTGAAAATGAAATAGAAGTTCCATTCATTTGCATTTGTCCAAGAGTGCTGTGGTCTAAATGTGGGCAGGGTTGATTAGGTCTGTTGGCATTAGTTAGGTCACCTCCAATGTTGATAAAAATTAAATGAATGTCACATCTAAGGTTCGGGAACTGGCCGAGATCCAAAAGCACAATGCAAATAAGTTAATCTAGTTTGGCACTTAAAATTCTATTTTCAATGTAACATCAAAAAATAAGATTATAATGAACATTGCTTTGTGTTAGGCAATTAGGGCTCCAAAGATAAATAAGGCAGAGTCTTAAGGAGCTCACAGTCAGTTGGGAGCAGTAGGGGCAAAATAGTAGCTGAGTGCGAGGGTCTCTTCCTTCTGCTCTGGCTCCCCTTCTCCATGCCCTTCAGGCCCTTCTTCTTCTCCCTGCTCAATGTGAGTGTTCCTCAGGGACACATGAACCCATTTTTATTCTTACTCTCTGCTCCCTTCAGAACCTCCTAAACACTGCCTGGGTTCCAGCTACCACCTTCAGTGAAACAAGCTCTAAGTTTTTTACGCTTAGCCCCCATCTCCTGAACTCCAGGCCTTTCCACTCAATTGCCTGTTGCACATTTCTACTTGGCTGCCCCAAAGACCCTCACACTCCACTTGTTCCAAATCATCCTTATGTCCCGTATTATGATACTGTCTATCATCTGGGCCATCTCACAAGGCTTTCTATTGTTGCTGCTCAGTCCCACAAGGCTTAGGCCCACTCAATTCTCCATCTGTGTGGCTGGCATCCCTTTCTTCCAATTGTCCAGGCTGAATCTTGATAATGCGTGCCCACCTCTTTAAAAAGTGCACACCAAGGGACCTGCCTGGTGGTTCGGTGAATAAAACTTTGCCTTCCAATGCAGGACGTGTGGGTTCCACCCCTGGTCAGGTAACTAAGATCCCATATGCCTCCTGGCCAAAAAATCAAAACATATAACAGAAGCAATATCATAACAAATTCAATAAAGGCTTTAAAAGTGGCCCACATTAAAAAAATCTTGGAAAAAAAAAAACAAATTGCACACCATTTCTTAGCTGGAGCCAGTGCTTCCTGTTCAGAAATGAGGAACCAGTGTTGTCCAATCTTTTAGTCTATCAAGAAATGCCTGAGCTCTTTTTTTGGTGGCATCACCCATTTTGAGACTGTCCATAATGAATTCAAATTCTTTTAAAATACTGAAGATGTCAAATAAAACATTACTGTGGTCTGGGTGTGGCTGGCTGGGGGTAGCTAGCTGGTTACCCTGGTGTAGGAAGTAAGGTAAGGAAGAGGCCCCAGGGAAAGATACTGAGGATTGGTCAGAGCTGTAGGAGGGGGCGGGGATGTTTTCTCTGAAATCAAAGGATTTCGGAAGAAAATTGGTTTTGGTGACAAAGACTGCAGAGAGAACAGAAAATCCTGGAGGGTCTCCTGAGTTGGGAAATTGCACCTTTACCGGGAGGGAACCTTGGCCAGAGCATAGTGATGGGATTGGAAAGCTGATGGCAATAAGTTAGAGAGTAATTTGATGTGAGGAAGCAGACACAGTATCATGTAAACTAATATTTCACACACTTCTCTACAAAGAGGAGAGAGTAAAGATGTAACTAGAAAAGAATCTAGGAGCAGACACAGTTAATCTTTTAAAGATAGACCAATAAATATGTTTGTAGTAGAGCTGAAAATTTAGCACATACTCATTGGAAAAGGGGGCTTCCTAGGTGGCGCTAGTGGTAAAGAACCCACTTGCCAATGCAGGAGACATATGAGATTCAGGTTTGATCCCTGGGTCAGGAAAATCCTCTGGAGAAGGAAATGGCAACCCACTCTAGTATTCTTGCCTGGAGAATCCCATGGACAGAGAAGCCTGGTGGATTACAGACCATGGGGTCACAAAAGAGTCAGACATGACTAAAGTGACTTAGCAAGCACATTGGAAAAGACTCTGATGCTGGGAGAGATTGAAGGCAAAAAGAGAAAGGGGCAACAGAGGATGATATGGTTAGATAGTATCACAGACTCAGTGGACATGAATTTGAGCAAACTCCAAGAGACAGTAGAGGACAGAGGAGACAGGCATGCTATAGTCTACGGGGTCACAAAGAGTTGGACAAGACTTAGTGACTGAACAACATAATTTCTTTATTTTGTTTGTGACTGCTCTAGACTTCCTTCCAAGTCCTCACCTGCTGGTTAACAGGAGAACATTTCAAAAAAGCAAATGTCAAAATCTGTTAAAAAGTTAATCTAATCTAGTAATGTAAATAGTCTCCTTGAATAGTATTCTCTTTTAAAAAATATTTATTTGGCTGTTGTATTTTAGTTGCAGCACACAAGATCTTTTGTTGTGGCCTCAGTAGTTATAGCTCCTGGGCTTAGCTGCCCAGTGGTATGTGCGATATTAGTCTTCCCACCAGAGATTGAACCTGTGCCCCCTGCATCGCAAGATGAATTCTCAACCACTGGACCACCAGGGAAGTCCCTTGAGTGATATTCTAACACATGTGTGAAAATGTTCAGTCTCTCACCTAACCTCCTCTTTTCCTGTGTCCATACCTGAGGTTGATATCTAGGTATATGGGAAGAGGGTAATTTTCTAAGAAAAAGGGGTAGTGGTGGAATACAGGGCTTGAGGAGAGGACTAGAAGTTTCCAATGACCTTTCTGAGTAGCAGAAGGGAGAGCTGACGTGGGAGAAGTATTGATAAAAGCAGCAGGGCAGAGCTTCCCACAAACCTGGGTGGTTTTCAGTGACAGGGCCAGTGGACAAGGGGCGGGCTGAAGAATGAAAGTGGCTGGCTTGATTCACAGCAGAGAATGTTCTGGCAAATATGGAAGAAGGACAGGAGTCAAGGCAAAGTGTTAAAGATGAAGGACCTGATATCTAAAGGTTCTCAGACAGCATCACTTCAACGAGAAGTAGTTTTTTCAGGGGAGGTGTCCAATCTGAAGTCTGGCTTCCTCTCAAATTTACTGCCATTTTGTTTCCTAGGAAGTAAGGTACGCATCTCCAAAGGGTCCCGGACAGAAAATGCCTCTGAGCACAGTGAGGTAACCATCTGCTGCAGCCTGGAGGGTGCCATCAGCCCTGCCTCCCTGTTCTCTGTGATGTGGTACCGGCAGAGAGAAGATTCTGGAAGTAGGATGTTGGTGCACCTGCAGCATGATGGCTTGCTGGAATATGGTGAAGAGGGGCTCAGGTGGCGCCTGCATTCTTACCGCTCATCCGCTGCTGACTTTGTCCTGGCGCTACAGCGGGTGGAGATGAAGGATGCTGGAAAATACTGGTGCAAGGTGGCGGAGTGGCAGCTCCACGGCAACCCAAGCAAGTGGGTCAGCCAAGCATCAGACGAGTCACAGCCTGTGGTGCTCAGAGTGCTGCCTTCAGGTAACCAGAGGTTCATTGGCCACGGCTCGCAGTCAGGAGAATCTCTGTCTCTGCTCCTATGCTTTCCTGCCCTGCTATGTTTTGCTTCCTTTCCGGCTGAACACAATTTACAGAAAGAAAATGACTTCTCCATTTCTCTCAATAGTAACTCATTCAGACAGACAAGGTTACATGAGGTTTTGGCATGGACGTTTAAATGTCAAGGGCATCTGACCTCCTCCCCCACTTCCCCTCATAAACAAAAAAGCCATCAATATTGTATCCCTTTAAGTAACCAAATAATGTTTGAAGCAGACAGCTTTATCTCTTAGCTGACACTCCAATCTCAGAATACTGACCGGTGGTGAGAGTGGGGTGAGGAATAGTGACATGGTGACTTTGTCTGTAACCTTGTTCAACCAAAATCAGCTACATCTAAATGCTCCCTGAGTCAAAAACCAATCAAACAAACAAACAAAGTCTTTCTCAATGAATAAGTGCCAAGCTTCTTACTGATGTGCTCAACAAACTACCAGATCTTTGATCGTGATAGTCACTGGGTGTGCCTCGCCTAATTGCAGCTCGAAAGGCATCACAGGAGCAAGTATGCCCCATAGAACTTGTTTACAGGCTCTAGCAAAAGTGCAGGTATGTGAAGACCATTGGCCACAATGGTCTTCTCTGTGTGGACAGTCAATCTAGTCCGCTGAGCACTCAGCTTCAGGAGGCATGCAGAATAAGAGGTTGTGAAGGAGAAGGGTTCCTTCCAGCCAGTGCAGTGCCAAGCATATAACAGGCATTCATTAAGCAAAATTTCCTCCAGCCAGACCACTAAATCTTCCCAGGTGATCAATGAGCTGGTAGATGTCATAGTCTGCTCATCCTTTGAGCAACTTCTTTCTGGTGGGGTTTAAGGAGAAGGCGAGAGCTGAGCTATAGGTTGCACTTGCAGTAAGAGAGGATCACTGGAGAGGCAGGGGTGTGGTCTTGGTGCCCCACGCCAGGAAGAGCGCTGCTGCTAAGTCGCTTCAGTCGTGTCCGACTCTGTGCGACCCCAGGGACAGCAGTCCACCAGGCTCCCCCGTCCCTGGGATTCTCCAGGCAAGAACACTGGAGTGGGTTGCCATTTCCTTCTCCAGTGCATGAAAGTGAAAAGTGAAAGTGAAGTCTCTCAGTCGTGTCTGACTCTGAGCGACCCCATGGACTGCAGCCTACCAGGCTCCTCCATCCATGGGATTTTCCAGGCAGAAGTACTGGAGTGGGGTGCCATTGCCTTCTCCAGCCAGGAAGAGTAGAAAGCATCAATAAAGATGACCTCCTTACAGTGCCAGCTAGCTTTGGAGACAGACCATAGGTGGGAATGAGGGCTACTGAGAATGAATGGCATTGTCTCAGAGTAGTAATAGTTGCATCCCAGCCCCAGCAAGGCTTCTGGAGTGGAAATCAGAGTTATCTAACCTGTTCCCTGGAGTCCATCACTCCCTCTCCCTGACTATTCTTCATCAGGATTCTTTTGCCAAGTTTCCAAGCAGAATTGATTTTCCTATCAGCTTTTCTTCCATTCCAACAGTTGTAGGAAGTCCTTACCTTGAGCATATTCTGTAAACATTTTCCCACTGGAATTCCTGGGCTCTGTAGATTCAGCAGTTTGTATAGTAAAATAAATAGATAATAACTGTAAAAAGTATATATTCTATGACTAAAAAGCACATCTCTCCTGAGACAGATGGGATTGTTCACAGCATGTGTGTGTGTGTGTGTGTGTGTATACCGCTCATCTTTGTGGAATTCTTAGAAAGCAGGTGTAAGGTTTTTTAAAAAATGAACTCTGAAAAGAAAGCGTTACAAACCAAATGGTCTTTGTATTCTTCACCAGTGAAGGTGCTTAGAAGTCTGTGCCGTAAGAACCTGAGGGTTTTCATTGTAAGTATAGTTACGTGTTCCCAAGTCGATCTTTATAATACAGCATCTCACTTCCTCTACCTGACTGTTCCTTTCTGGTATTTGGGGAGACAGTGTGGGATAATAAAAATTCCAGCATTTGGAATCAGAGAAGCCTGGGCTCAAATTGTTGCTCTGTCATCTCCCTACTAGCTGTGAAGTCATCCCCTGGTTACTCAGCTTTCTCATAAAATGAGGGTCGTAATACAAATGCATATGAAGTATCTAGCAAGTCCCTGGCATGTTGTAAGTGCTTAACAAATGCTACCTCAGTTTCCCCTTATGCCTCCAGACATGCTAACACACACACACATCTACATTTGTATATTTCTATTTGTGTGGGAAGATATTTTAATTTGTTCAATAAATAACCGTATGAGATTCTAAGGGCACATAAAAAAATATATTATGAAGTCTGTTCCCACAGAGCTGAGGCTGGTAGGGGCAGGAGAATCCAACATAATAGGAGTCATGAATGAAGTAGTCTCAGGATACTAAGGAGGGAGCAGAGGCAGGGCTAGGTGGGGAGGGGGTCTTGGAATGTTCCCAGAGTATGGGGCCTGTACAAAGGAAAGCACAAATTTTGGGAAAAGGAAAGGATATGCAAGATGATCAGAGAAATTGTGGTAGGATGGCAAGAGAGGAGGCTCGGGAGATGGAAAGGGTACTGATGTCAAATGGGTCCTCTGTACAGAGCCAGGAAAGGTGAACTTTATCATGGAAGTTACAGAGTGTCATTGAACAAATTCAGGCAGGGTAGTGACATGTCAGATTTGCATTTTAGAAAGCTCCCCCTGGGAGCAATGTTAAAAGTGAATTGGAAGGGAGGCAGGCACAGACCTGGAAGAACTATTTGAAATTGACTGTAGGGGCCCAGGAGAGACGAGATGAAGGCCCACATGAAGTCAGTGCCCATGAGGGCTGAGAGGATAGCACTCGGCATTCCATATTAGGAAACGGCGTCTTCGGGATTTAGAGACTGATTATGTGTATGTGGCTTCCCCAATGGCTCAGGAGTAAAGAACCTGCCCGCAAAGCAGGAGATGCAGGAGACGCAGTTCGATCCTGGGTTGGGAAGATCCCCTGGAGGAGGGCACGGCAACCCTCTCCAGTATTCTTACCTGGAGAATCCTGCGGACAGGAGCCTGACAGGCTATAGTGCGTGGGGTCGTGAAGAGTCGGACATGACTGAAGTGACTGAGCTCACATGCCTATGTGTGTATGTGGAGGGTGAATGAGCAGAAGAAGAGAATCAAGAATAAATACCAGGTTTCTGGTATAGTGGGGACAGTCACTAGATGAGGTAATATAAGAAAAGGATCTAAAGAAGATTAGTTCAATTTTGAGTAAGTTGGGCTGGAATTGAGTTTGGAGTACCAGTGTATTATCTAGGGAGATCTATCCAATAAACTTTGGAATTTCCAAGTGAGATCTCTGCCAGAGTTATAGATTAGAAATCAACTAATAGCCTATAATGATGCCCAAGGATGGACCCCTGAGGTACCACTATTTCTCAGGGGATTGCAGAAGAGAAGCCTGTGAAGGAGAACGGAAGGAGTAGCCAGAGACAGGAGAACTGGGGTTTGGTGGTATCACAGACACCAAAAGTGGAAGGGTATCAAGAAGAAAGGGAGAGCCAACAGATTCAGCTGGTTCAAGGAGATCAATTAAGACAAAAATAGGAAAATATCCTTTGGGTTTGACAACATAGGACAATCACAGAAAAGTAGTAAAATGAGACTGCAGGGAGAAAGTGGACACATCAAATCCAGCCCATGATTTTAAGAGCTTGTGTGTGTGTGTGTGTGTGTGTGGCTGCACTGGGTCTTCATTGAGGTTTATGGGCTTTCTCTAGTTGCGGTGCAAGGACTTCTTGTTGCAGTGTGTGGACTTAGTTGCGCTACGGCATATGGGATCTTAGTTCCCCAACCAGGGATCAAACTCATGTCCCCTGCATTGGAAGGTGGGTTCTTAACCATGGGACTACCAGGAAAGTCCTTCAAGAGCTTTGACGTGAAGGGAGAGAAGACAAAAACAAAAGGCAAGAGGTTCACTGAAGCTTTGCTTTGTTCTGTTTTGGTTTGAAGTTAGTAGGGAGTTGAGCATGTTTATATTCTAGAGAGAAAAGAGCCATTGGAGAATCAGAAGAGGAAGTTTAGAAGAGAGTGGATAAGACTGACAGTCCAACATCTTGAGTGAATTTATACCACCTCCTGATTGGATTTCTCCTTCATGTTATCTGTCCCTGGTCAACACTCACTAATCCTTCACCAACCAACTCAACTGCTACATTCTCAGTGACTTACTTTTGTCTCTTAGTCATCACACTTGTTTGACATCCATCATCAGGGCCAGACAGTACCTTCTGGGAAGGCAGAGACTGAGTGTCTTGTTCTCAGCCCCAGCACAGTGCCTGGCACACAGAAGATGCTCAAATACACTTACTGAATCAGTATAGCTGCCCTCCTGGTCAGGACCAGCTCTGTATGTTAATGAAGTTCAGGTCAAATGCAATAGGCTACCAGTTCTCGCTTCTCAAATGGTTTTCTACCATCTCTGTTTGTCAATACTGGGTTGGGTTAGTTTGGGGCTACTTAATAAAACCATGAAGCATGTGACTCCTGCGAAGGCAGAAAATGGAGAAGTGTTTCCCTGGTGGATCTCATCTTGCATTTTTCTCTCCATCTTACTTTCTTAGCTATGACTAAGCCAGCGCAGGGGCTAACAACTACCTGAGTTGTTTTGTATCTCATTCAAGAGAATTCTCTGATTAATTAATAGGCAAGGTTATAAGGCTTTCTGGGTGCTGGATTATTTGTAGTAGTATGGTGTTTGTTACTATTTCCCAGCTTTTGGGTGGTAAGGATATGTTTAGAAAGCAAGTCCTCATAGGAGACTTGAGCCCCTATCACACTGACGTTTCTGGAGAGGACATGTCATTTATCAATGCTACTCTGGTGCTTTCAATAAGGCCTGGCACATAGCGCTCAGTTCAACAAATGCCTGATGAAAGAATGGGCAAGCGAGTCTTAATGGAGTTGAAACCAATGCTGTCAGGGGCTCATTTATTCTGGGATGTACTTGTATCACATTACCTAATCTTGCCTTCCGTTCTTGGCAGGAGCCACCTCTCCCACATGGCCACACCTGGCATGTCAGTTGCCCAAGGGTGGGTTGGGGTTGAGGGGGAGTTGCTAGTCCCCTCATTATCCTCTGCCTTTCTCCTCCAAAGTCTGTATGCATGTGTGCATGCTAAGTTGCTTCAGTTGTGTCCGACTCTTTGCGACGCTATGGACTGTAGCCTGCCAGGCTCCTCTGTCCTTGGGATTCTCCAAACAATAATACTAGAGTGGGTTGTCAGGCCCTCCTCCAGGGGATCTTCCCAACCCAGGGATAGAACCTGTGTCTCTTACATCTCCTGCATTGGCTGGCTAGTTCTTTACCACTAGCCCACCGGGGAAGCCCAAAGTCAGTATACCTGGGGTAGTATCAGACAAGAACACTCCTCATGCTATGCTTGGCTGCAAGGTGGAAACAAGTTATGAACTAAACCCTGTGATGAAGCATTCTCATTACACTTCTGGCTCTGCCTCACAGGCCTTGTGCTTGGAGCACGGGTCATTTACTAGGATTGCTTCAAAACGCCAAACCTTAATGGTTCTGAATGTCACTACTGCTCATCCAGATATGGGTGAGAGGCAGATGGTGGGAACAGTGACTGTGGGACCCAGAGCAAGTGCTCCCCTCCCAGGAGAGGTCATCTAGAAGCACTGGAGCTGACAGCTTCTAGCTGTGGGCCAATTCAGCTCTGTGAGGGGTCTGTTTTGTCGTCCTTGGATGACAGGTTGCTTGAAGTCAAGCAGCCTC
Source organism: Bos mutus (assembly GCF_027580195.1). Classification (NCBI taxonomy): domain Eukaryota; kingdom Metazoa; phylum Chordata; class Mammalia; order Artiodactyla; family Bovidae; genus Bos; species Bos mutus. The sequence goes on along the minus strand of NC_091619.1, from coordinate 24,684,346 downwards.
CTCCCCATTTATATAGTCAGGCCCTCTGGCAGTCCCTTCATGCTGAAGGTTAGAGTCTCAGTGGCAGAAAAATCCAAGAGCCAAGTTTCTTTCCACCTTCTCTGCGCCCGCCCTGTCTCCCCATCAGCATGCCACCATCCTAGCAACAGTGACACATGGGCGCCGTGGGACTCTTACCTCCCAATTCTCTGCTTCCCATGATTGGAAAAGGAAGCCAGAGTCTCACAAGTAATCATTTGACTCTCAACTGAATGTCTCCCTGCCTTGGGGACAGAGAGATTAGAGATTTGAGGAAGAGGCTTGGGCTGTGGAAGGACAGAGCCAAGCCTGCGGCCCTCTTTTCTGCCTGGTCTCCTGGGGAAAATTTGCTTGTGATTTTCCTAACTTTGTTAGTAGCTTTCTAGCTGATATTTATTCTTTGTTGATTCAACAAATGTGCCAAGCACTGTTTAATGCTTTACTAAGCATTATCTCATTATAACTCTGGAAATTATTATCCTCATTTGATTGACAAGGAAACTAATGATTAGAAAGAGAGGATAAGTAATGTATCCAAAGTCAATAATGGTAAGTTGTAGAGTCATAATTTGAACCCAACTATCTTTGAGACAAAGATACTCAACCCTGACTCCCTACATGAGTAGCGTGAAGTAGCAAGGTCAGAACTCCTGCTCACTGGTCTCTATAACACCATTCTTTTTGAACATTGCATTCTGTACCTTTTTCTTAACCATATGCTTTCAAATGTATTCAGATAAGACCTAGAAGAATCATTATAGGAGGGCCTTGGAGAGAAGAGTCAGGAAGGATGTGGAAAGGAGTGAGAAAGAATTCAAAATCTAGCTTTATCATTGCCCACTCTTTCAAAAACAAAAGCCAGATTTAGGGTGGAGAATATAAATGAGGCCAGAGAAAAGCCAAGGAATAAACCCTTGTAGCTCCTTGCCAGCCCTGTGCAAAGCTGCCAGCCTTATGTTTAGAGATGATCTGTATTCTGGGGAACATCATGGCAGTGACCCCTGACTTGCTGTGTGTGCAAATCACTCATGCAATTATCTCATTCTTTAATCTCCACTGATGACTTGTGAACAAAGAGCTACACAGGAGGAAAAGATGCGTAAGACTTGGGCCTTCTCCTCTGGAAGTTTGCAAATGCAGGAGCTGTACCCAGGTTAAGATTCTTTCTTGACTTCCCACAAAGAGACGTTCTTCAAGGTACAAAATGTATTAGCAATGCCAAAAATGGAATTCTTGCAGCATGAGGTTGGTCACAAGGACATCTCAACCTGTTGTCCTCATCTGGAAGCATCTGTAATCCCATGAATCCTATTTTTTACCTCTGAAGAAGAAAGTGCTTAGGTCATTGCAATTTTCCAATAAAAGCACAGCTACCATTAACATCAGATTTTTCAGAACAGCCCTGATTTTGAATATCCTGTTGTAAATAAACGTAGTTGGAAGACTGCATTTAATAGTTGGTGTCTCTTTAAGCATGTGTCTTTCTGCACCAAGAGACTAAATCCCTATCCTTTGACTAGTAACTCAGGGCACTGCTTCCTAGAGCCTATGGTGTTGGCAGTCCGCTCGCCTTTGCTTTCCTGGTTGCAGGGCCAGGAACCCCTCGGGGCTGCTGGTGCGTGCTCTGCGTGTCTGTGTGCTGATAGCACTTCCCCGCGGGCTGCAGCTGCCAGATGCTTCAGCATGCCTTTGTATAGTAGCCTTTGCCCATGAGGTTGCAGGCCAGCCAGTTTAATTCAGATCAGTAAGCATTATCAAGGCACATGTGCTAGGCACTGCAGGGGCTATAGAAGCAAAGGACACTGTGAGACCTACTGGAGTAACTGTGATGACAAAGATGGTTAAAAGGGCATGAAAGAAGTCTAAACAAAGGTATATGTGAGAAGAGGATGGAAAGAAGAGAAAAACTGTGCCTGAGGCAAGGTGGGACGGCCAATGTGATGGACAGTGAGGCCGGCAGGACCCAGAGGCTATAGGATATGATAGATGGAGGATATGATAGGGGAGCAGAGAGCTCACAGGTAGAGGCAACAGTAAAGGGAGAGGTGAAGGGGCTGAATGGGGTTGAGGCGGGGCTGCCAGGGGATGAGAGGCCAATTTGGAGATTCAGGAAGGCATGGTGCTTCTCATTTGTGGGTGCTCTTGTTATATAAGGACAGTGTAGAATGTGTGTGTGTGTGTGCTCGCCTGTGTGTGTGTTTCAGAAGCAGCCAGTGGGAATAACTCAGTTAAAAATTCAGGATCAGCAACAGAGTTGGGAACGAGGGTTGAATTATAGATATCTTTTCTGAGGAAAGAAGATTAAAGGAGAGGTTTTCTTTTTTGTTTTGTTTTCATTTCTGACTGTTAGTTTTAAGTAGGTCATCAGAATCTCTGGTGGTTGGAAATTGCTGGGTGAGGGGGAGTCGGGCTGGAAGAAGCCGCCCTAGAGCCCTCTTCTCCCAACTCCCTTTCCTTGGCTCCTCGAGTGTGATTTAAGGGGCCCCATGCTATCTGGCCCCGTTATTTTTACATATATTTTCCTGTAACAATAAATCCCAGAAGTGTTTATAATTGATGAGTACAAATAAGCTGGAGACTAATGATTCTCTTTATTTTCTTCCTTTTTGGTACAGAGCCCACGCTTCCTTCCAGGATCTGCTCGTCAGCACCTTTAGTCTATTTCCTATTCATCTGCCCCTTCGTCATACTCCTCTTTCTGCTCATGTCCCTCCTCTGCCTGTACTGTAAAGCTAAGAAGTTGTCAGCTCTGCGTCTAAGCATGCAGAAAGAACAGAGCCTCTGGGTGAACTTGAAAGAGGCTGGAGGCAGGACCACAAACAGGATGGGAGATGACGATGAAGACAGCTGAATCCTGAGAGGTGCCCACAAAGAGGAAAGACTGGAACTGGACTGCCCAAGATAGGCGCGCCCCTCGGTTCTGTCCTTCTCTGAGTCTGTGGCCTGGGGTAAAGTACCTAGGACTCAGAGGGAACATGTATTGAACGTGTTTGTGGTTCCAGAAACAGTTAAGTGTTTCTTTGTATTTCATCTAATCACCCCCTTGCATCCCCTACAGGAGCTAGGTCTTACATTTGCCACACCTCCCAAGGCTTAGGCTCCTCATCCGGAAGACCTGTAAGGAGAAGAGTACCTCCCTCACTCAGTTGCTGGGGATGAAGTGAGATCCTATGGCAGACTCCAGGGCCATGCTTCTTTTGCCTTGCTCTCTTAGGTCACTGATTATCTGGAGAATACTCAGCGGTCCAGCCCCCCTGGCTCTAGGTGATCTTTGCCTCCAGATCAGAGGCATAGGAAAGGACCAGAAGCCAGCAAGGCAAGAAAAGTTGGGAAATGTGCCCTTCATTCACATCAAATGTGCCTCCCAAACAGACTGTGACAACCTTGAAGACAGAAATCCCATCTTCTCCTCCACCCCATCGCCATCTCTTCTCTAAAAGCTACTCACAAACAAGCTCGGCATAGTAGGTTCATAATCAATATGGGTTCCTTAATGAAATGATCAAGTATTTTGTAGCCTTTCTTTTTTTTTTTCCTCCATAAGACTTAGTAAGTCATTGGTAAAAAAAAAAAAAAATTTTTTTTTAATTTTTGCAACAGTGCTCCAGTCAGCTCCCCAAGGCCTCAAATTCCCTTTCCTCCCACACCCAAAGGTCCATCTGGCTTCTGGCTCTTCTTAGCCAAAGGCCTTATTTTCCTTGACCTGACAGCACTGAGTAGCTGGAAAAGGGGCTGTGGTAGGTATTTGAGGGCAGAGGGTTAACAGTGCTTCTCTCCTGCCCTGCTCTGGCAGGGACTAGGAGCTCCGGGAGTAGTGGGTCAAACTGGCTCCTCTGCGTCCTCTATTCTCAGCCAGGAAAATCAGGGGCTGGGGGATGGGGAGTGTCATGGCTGATGACTTTCAAACACCATCCCCTAAGAGATATCAACTGTCCCCACTGAGCCTGAGGTCCCCTCACCTTTGTTTCAAAAGCTGCTCAGGCCCTGTTGTAGCCAGAATTGGAAATCAATCAGTGCCACCTAACAGACTTGAGAAAACACGTCTATTTATTAGCTATGTGACCAACAGGGTTGCTCTAACACTCGTTAATTTGGATTTCCAAGGAGAGCAATTTATTTTTAATTATTTTATCAGGCACACACGTCTTCTCCAAACATAATTAGTTCCTTTGCAAGGGGATTATGGGTGACTATGAGAACTCCCATTGCAGACCTACAGGGTCCTTGAATCCATCTTCCATTGTAGCCCTATTTGAAATATTCCAAATATATTCTTAAACAGGTCAGTGCATTTATTTCTTCTCTCTCAGGTGAAGGGAACAATGTTTTCCAAAAACAAAGCTAAATGTTAAGATATCTTAGAAAGTGTGATGCCTTCCGTTACCCCCCCATTTCTTCCCAGAAACCTTTATTTTAATTAGATATTGAAGGGAAAGAGTGGAATGGAGCTCCATCAGAGAATCAGAGTAGATTCTAGTGCTGCCCCTGCTCGGGTACCCTTTTCCCCAAACACTGTTCTCCCTCATTACCTGAATACTGCTTTTCAGCTCTCAGCTCAAACAGCAGTTCTTGACATTTGAATTCAGCACAGAGATTGCACAGAACACACACTCAGATATCCAACTGCTCCCCCTGGAGCAGATTTATTGAACAGTGAGCACTTCCTGGGTGTGAAGATTGCTGTTGTGACTTGGGGAGACGTAGCCCCGTCCCCCTGGGGTGATCACCTTGTTTTGTTCTGGACACTCTGCTTTCCTGAATGGGGCTGGAGCACATTAGATTTTCTAAGAAGTCACATCATGCTGTTTGGCCCACAGTAGTTTTCTGGCAGCTAAAACCTGAGTGTCCTCTTTTTACCTTTCTGAACTTTTTTAGAATAAAATTTGTTTTTATCCAGTTCAGTAGGCATTTTATATGGAATCTCTCTGATTATGGGCTTGTTCTTTTTAGTTTTTTAGACTCCACAGAGATCTACTCCTTGGCAATGGGACAATCCTCTACCTCAGGAGTTGGCTACCTGTAGCCCACAGGCCAGAAACAGACCCACCGCCTGTTTTTATAAATGCAATTTGTTGGAATACAGATGCTCTTGTTTGCCTACATATTATCTATGGCTGCTGAAACGATATAAAGTAGTTGCCACAGTAACCTAAAATGTTTACTATCTGACCCTTCATGGAAAAAACTGGCCACTCCCTGCTCTCTTTCAGTAGTTTATGTTCTATCTTAGCCATGTATTATATTCCTAGGAAGCTTGATTTGAGCAATTATATCTGTCTCTGTTATACAGCTGATGACTTTAATAAATAATTTTAGGCTCTCCGGATTGGTGTCTAGTCCAAGTAGTTCTGAAGCATGAATCCTTTCCTGCACATTCCCACTGAAGATGAGAAACACATCACCCTGAGGTATTCCACACCATCCTAAATTGCAGGATGAGATGACACAGAGAGGAATAAGGCATGAATACATTCCTTTTGGTATTTTCAGTCTCTTGAGACATGTATGGAAACAACTGATTCATGGCAGAAGGTGAATGCCATTGGTACAAAGTCATGTGCCATGATAATTTCTCACAATTGCACAGGAGTTGTTCATCATCTCAGAGGTTCACAGCATCCCCATGCGAAATGAACTGTTATCCTTCTGCCGGTAAGAAATTAAAGCTCAGAGATTAATTAATTAAAGCTCAATATTAGGCCTGCTGACAGTAAGTCTAGACTCTTTCCACAATCAATACTGTGCTCAAATCCACTAATATCAGAAAAATCTGGTGATAATTAATTCCACCTCATATGGTTGTTATGAGGTGATCAAATCAGATACTTACATGAAGATAAGTTTTAAACCATTTCAAGTCATAAATGAACATCTGTATAACCCAAGTTTTTCCAGGCCTTCCTTGTCTGTGCACATAAATGAAATTGAATCAACACTAATAATCCAAATTCTATAGGCTTTTGCCCCAGGTTTACACAGAGTCTTGTGTGTGTGTGTGTTAGTCACTCAGTCGTGTCTGACTCTTTGTGACCCCATGAACTGTAGCCCACCAGGCTTCTCTGTCCATGGAATTCTCCAGGCATGAATACTGGAGTGGATTGCCATTCCCTTCTCCAGAGGATCTTCCCGACCCAGGGATTGAACTCTGGTCTCCTGCATAGCAGGCAGATTCTTTACCATTTGAGCTACTGGGAAGTCCTTACACAGAGTCTTGGCCATCTATTAAGCATTCTTAAAGCATTTCTGAGGCTTCCATCAGATTCTGGGAATTCAGATGAACTCACAGACAAGTCCCTTCCCACAGGACTTCCCACTGCTCTGATCAGATCTATGGGCTCCCTGTGCAATGCTGGAGCCCACGAGATGCCAAAGCTGGACTCTAAGACTGGGAGAGTGCCCACCCTCATTCTGTCTTTGCATGACACTCTGCTTGGATTGCAGACAGATCCAAGGTTGCTTGTGCCCCCATATCTCTAAAGATTCTCTTGTGAACACTGCTCCCTTAGGTTCACGCATCGTCTCCTTTTTCTCTATAGGGCCCAAATGCTGGCCAGTCTAGAACCAATATGGGAAACAAACCTTGCACTGTGCTCTTCACTTCCCATTCTCAGCTCCCAGGAACCCCTGAAACGTCTTCATCACAGGCCCCCTTTTTCCTGCAGGTGTGTCATGCAGATTGTGCTCGTGGGAGGCTCCCCACTCATCAGACAGGTCTGGAGAAATTGGTATTCCTGGTAGGCTCAGTTCAGATTTCTATCATGCTAGCTTTCAATTTTTACCTCCCCCTCAGTGCAGTGAAGTGCTGTGGGCAATGGGAAATCAGAGACAATTTCACAAAAGAGGTGTCATTTAAACTTTCAAAATGTCAGGAAATATTTTGATAGAAGTTGGAGTAAACAGTAGTCTGAAGGCAGAGATTGTTCCATGTAGAGCACAATGTGTAGAATATCTTTGGTTTGATTTTAAGGGTCAGATTTATGAAGGGGAGAAATGAAAGAGTTTGTTACATGGAAATGTAACAAACTCTAAGGGTGGGGAGGGGCAGGAAAAGAGGTTGCAAACATGGGTAAGAACTTGGACCTTAAACTGGAAGATTGGGATTGACACATACAGTCTTCTATATATAAAATAGGTAACTAATAAGAAGCACTTCCCTGGTGGCTCAGTGGTAAAGAATCCACCTGACAATGCAGGAGACTTTGGTTTGATCCCTGGATCGGGGAAGATCCTCTGGAGAAGGAAATGGCAACTCACTTCAGTATTCTTGCCTGGGAAATCCCATGGACAGAGGAGCTTGGTGGGCTACACAGTCCATGGGATTGCAGAAGAGTGAGACACAGTTTAGTGACTAAATAACAACAACAACTAGTAAGGACCTTCTGTATGGCACAAGGAGCTTCCCCGGTGGCGCTAGCAGTAAAGAACCTGCCTGTCAATGCAGGAGACGTAGGGCATGAGGGTTCAATCCCTGTGTTAGGAAGATCCCCTGGAGGAGGGCATGGCAACCCACTCTGTATTCTTGCCTGGAGAATCCCATGGACAGAGGAGCCTGGTGGGCTACAGTTCATAGGGTCACAAAGGAGTCAGACAGAACTGAAGTGACTTAGCACACACGCACATGTAGCACAAGAAACTCTACTCAATACTCTGTAATGGCCTATATGGGAAAAGAATCTTAAAAAGAGTGAATATATGTATATGTATAACTGATTCATTTTGCTGTACACCTGAAATTAACACAAATTGTAAACCAACTATACTCCAATAACTTTTTTAAAAAAAGAACTTGGATCTTATTTGGTGGACAAGGTGGGTCATTTGGGTGTTATTTAATAGGGAAAAGAACAGGTGTCCTTTAGGAGGATTGAAAAAGCAACAGCTTAATGGAGACGCAGACACAGAGAACAGATTTGTGGAGCAGAAGGCGGCGGGAGGGTGGGGGAAGGAGAGGACAGGATGAATGGAGAGAGTGCCATGGAAACACATACACCACCATATGTAAAATAGATGGCCAGTATGTATGACTGGCTATATGACTCAGGGAACTCAAACTGGTACTCTGTGACTACCTAAAGGGCGAGATGGGCTGAGAGGTGGGAGGGAGGTTCAAGAGGGAGGGGACATATATATATACCTATGGCTGATTCATGTTGATGTATGGCAGGAACCAACACAATATTGTAAGCAATTATCCTTCAATTAAAAATAAATAAACTTTTAAAAAAGCAGCAGCTTGGGTGATGGAGAGGGTTTGGGGTGAGGGCTGTGGTTGTACCATGGTAAAGCAAGGTAGCCATCCTCAGCAAACTATCTCTGCTTTCCCAAGTTATATAATGAAGATAATACCAATTTTGTGAAGATTTTGAACACTTAACAAAATTATCAGAAAGTTTCAAGTATTCGATCAAGCTCACAGAGGTAGCTAGTATGTGTGCTTAGTCACTCAGTCTTGTCCAGCTCTTTGCAACTTCATGGACTTTAGCCCAGCAAGCTCCTCTGTCCATGGGATTTCTCTAGGCAAGAATACTGGAGTGGGTTGCCACTTCCTCCTCCAGGGGATCTTCCTGACCCAGGGATTGAACCCATGGCTCCAACATTGGCAGGCAGATTTTTTTTTCTTACCACTGAGCCACCTGGGAAGTGTTTAGTAAATATTTGTTAACCAAATTTCCTACTGATAAGTGTAGGGACAAGATAGAGTTACATTGTTCATTATCTTAACTGGTTTTCTATTTATCTTTTGATACTTGATTTTACATTAGAAATTTGGAGTTCCTACCATGTCATGTTTGAATCCAAGTCTCCTTCTGCACCTCATTCTGCAGCTCTGACTGCCAGATAGAGATGTTTTGACTAGAAGCATATTTATCACATTAAACCACTTACTAAGATGGAGGATCACATTGGATAAGGAATTATTAATAAGTTCATAAGTTATAAATAACCCTCAAATGAAAACTCAAATTCATTACATCAAGATGGCTAAAATTGAAAAGACTGACAATATCAGATGCTCGTAAGACAGGGGCTTCCCTGCTGGCCCAGTGCTTAAGACTCCATGCTTCCAATGCAGGGGGTACAGGTTCTATCCCTGGTCGGGGAACTAGGATCCCACGTGCCACACAGTGTGGTTAAAAAAATAAAATTGAAAAAAAAGGAAATGCTCATGTAAGAATTTGGAGGAATTGGAATTCAATACATTGCTGAGGAGAGTATAAGTCTGTACAACTATTTTGTAAAATAATTTTGTAGTTTCTAATAAAAGTAAACATACCCTATGACCTAGTAATTCCATTCCTTGCATTTACCCAAGAGAAATGAATGCCTACATGCACTAAAAGATGTACACAAGTATATTTCTAGCTTTATTCATCATTGCTAAAAACTGGAGACAAACCCACTGTCCATCATTAGGTAAGTGGATTAATTACAGTTTATATAAACCACAGAACACTGCACAGTGGAAAAAGTGAACAAACTACTGATGTACATGACAATATGGATGAATCTCACAGCACTGTTGAATGAAGGAATCCAGACACAGCAGGGAACATAGTCTAAGAATGAGCAAAATGAATCGACGGTGACAGAAGTCAGAATAATGATTTTCCCTAGCAAGGGGAGCCTTGACTACAAATAGCGTGAAGGAAACTTCTGAAGCAACTGAATTGCTTTTTATTATATTTATCTGGGTGGTGGTCCCATGATTGTGTAGATATGTAAAAATTCACTTAAGAATGAGTCCTCTTAAGATTGAGTAGTTTATTGTATGTAAATAACTGAACTTAATACTAATAATACTAATATATAACTTAATAGATAGCTTATATGTAAATAACCTAAACCTGAGTTTTTAAAAAAACATCTTTCTCTTTAAAAAAGCATTTAAGAATCAACTAGATGACCAACATATAGAGAGGTATTTTAACATATGAGAGAAATGAGACACACATTTTACAAGCACTTTTTGATGTCTAACATAAGCCAAGACATACACTAGGAGCTGCTGCTGCTAAGTCGCTTCAGTCGTGTCCGGCTCTGTGCGACCCCATAGATGGCAGCCCACCAGGCTCCCCCATCCCTGGGTTCTCCAGGCAAGAAGACTGGAGTGGGTTGCCATTTCCTTCTCCAGTGCATGAAAGTGAAAAGTGAAAGTGAAGTTGCTCAGTTGTGTCCGACTCTTAATAACCCCATGGACTGCAGCCCACCAGGCTCCTCCATCCATGGGATTTTCCAGGCAAGAGTACTGGAGTGGGGTGCCATTGGAGCTAGACATGCAGAAATAACTGACATCATCCATTTCTTCAAAGAGGAAAGAAGAAACGGGTTCATGAGTGATGATGACTAGATCTTTATGACAACCTGCAAAGAAATGGAGATTAAACCACAAACCAGGAAAAAGCAGTTAAACATTATGCCTAAGGTCAGCAGGCGTTAAGGGGCAGAGCATGAGCTTGGCCTCCAAAAACGATGCTCTGTCACAGCATGCCTCCTCTAGCTGTGGAGATTCCACAGTCTGATCACCAGCGAAGATCTGTATTTACAAGGTAGTGAGAGGATGGCTGGGACAGAAAACAATGCCATGTGCTTCTTTGCCGCTTGCTCTCTGAGGCCAGTTAGCTCTACAAAGGGGAGATGAATTTGGACTGGAGGACCAGGGATCCCATTGCCCTCTTTGCCCTGGTTCCCACAGATCTCCATTCAGCTCAGTGCATGTTGATTAAATGGCTACTCTGCATTGCCTGATGATGCTGCTCAAATAGACACATGAGAGCATGTTTTGTTACAGTCTCCCATGATTAAAGGCAGATGCTATGAGTTCTTAAGACTGTCTTAAGGGAATCTTTGTATTGTTTAATGGTCTGTCCAACAACAGCTATTTGTACCACACTGCCAGCAGCAGGAAATTATTTGAAGATTCTTCTGTTCTCCATATCCAAGATAGAATCAGCCCAATAAAAGGATCCAAGTGTTGGGGTGCCCTTTTTTTCCCACGTGTGGGCCAAATATCTTTTAGCCTTAAAACTGGCAATGAGGATGCTTGTGTAAAAAGCATCACCATGGAAGCAAAAAATTGAGCAGTATTATAAGAGTCTGAAGTGCCTGTGGGCTGGCCTTTAGCATCCATACTGAATGAGGGTTCCTGGCTCCGTCTAATGTCAGCGCCTAACACACACGTCTAAACTCTTCACTTGAAACAAGTGAATTTGTTTAAATTTTATTTTTATTTTAAAATTTATATTGAAGTATAGTTGATTTACAATGTTGTATTAATTTCTGCTATACAGGAAAATGATTCTGTTAAACATATATATATATTCTTTTTCATTTTCTTTTCCATTATGGTTTATCACAGGATAGTGAACATAGTCTCTTGTGCTATACAGCAGGACCTTGTGTTTATTCATTCTCTATATACTAGTTTGCATCTGCTAATCCCAAACTCCCAATCCATCCCTCTTCTACTCGACCTCCCCTTGACACCCTCAAGTGTGTTCTCTACTTCTGTGAGTTTGTTAAACCTTTTTCTTGATTGATGGAAGGTATTCAGTATGGTATGAAGCATGAATCATTCAAATGAAGTAAACCAGGAGACTTCCCACCTGGCAACAGAAGGCTAAATGGCGAGGTCATATTTAGTAACCCTTCTATACAAAATAAATAGTCAACATATAAATCCTCCTGAGAAGTAAACTGTACTGAGACAAAATCCAGGCTGCTAACTACTCCTTCTTAGGGTCTTCCACTTTGATTTTTGGGTCTTTTTAGATGGCATGCCCCATGAATTCTTCTGGTAACTTAATAGTCAGGAATGTGAGATCTGGATTTAGATGCCTAAATTCAAATCCTGATGACATCACTCACTGGATGTGTAATTTTTGGTGGTTAATCTCTTTCCCTCACTTCCCTCATCCATAAACATGGAGAGACTGTCCCTTACATCATAGCATTTGTCATAAGGATTAAATGAATATTTGTAAATATTAGATATCATCCTTATCATCATCGAGAAATTGGCCATTTTAATCCTTTTTGCTCCTGTAAAGGAAACCAGTTACTTACATTTAAGTCCTAATTTTTTAACATAACAGCAGAGAGGCAGGGTATGGAAATGAAATGAAAGCATGGGCTTTGCTACAAAATGGGGTCATTTTTTTGGGCCCACAGTCCAAGAGGCTAATTTAGGGATAGATAGGTGTAAAGTTTCAGGAAACGGTCAGGATATCAAGGTAACAGGGACAGGAGAACATTTAGATAAAACTGTCTGAGTGCTTTACAGTTAAATGAGAAGCCAATATAGTTTAATCCAGGAGTTCCAAGGGAAGACATATAAATATACAGGAATTAATGGAAAATGAAGTCACCAGGGACTCCTATCCTGAGGTATTTTATACCTGTATTAATTAGCTAATTCAATTTACATGTAGATTTGAGTGCAAATGGCACATTTGGAAAACAAATGTTATGGCAGATAGCAAATAATTAGCCTGGGAATTTGTATCAGTCTGCTCTGGCTGCCGTAACAAACACCATAAACTGGGTGGCTTAAGCAACAGAAATTTATTCCCTCCCAGTTCTGGAGGCTGGGAAGTCCCAGACCAAGGTGCCAGGTCACTGGCAAGGGTCTTCTTCCTGGCTTGTAGACTGCCAACTTATCACTGTGTCCTCACAGGACTGAGAGAAAGAGATGGACAGACAGAGGCTCTCAGGTATCTCTTCTCCTAAGGACACTAATGTGATCATGAGGGCTCCACCCTCATGATCTCATCTAAACCTAATTATCTCCCAATGGCCCCACTTCCAAATACCCTCACACTGAGATGTAGAGCTTCATCATAAGAATTCGAGGGAACACAGTTAAGCCCACAGCGGATCTGACAGTGCAACGTGATGACCTGAACTGTGGTTTGCCCTGTACCTGTGGCCTTAATGCCTGTTTACATGTGTCAGATGGAGAAAGTTATTTGAGTGCTACATGTTTGGTATTTTCTACTGCACATGCACACACATGGATAGGGTGTACAACTTAGAAGCAAAGCCATTCAAACCTGCAGCATTTTCCCACCTCCTACTTAGCCATGCTTCAGCTCTTCCGTCACAAATAGGTGATGACTGAAGTGGCAGGTATGGTGTCATCATGAGAAAAATTGCAGGCTGAAAAGGGACTGCTTATTGCAGAGCTCTGGGTGAGAATATACAGAACCTGGAAGATCATCCTCCACAGCCAATCATTAATGTTGGGTTTGTCTCTTCTGGACCAAAGGGTTGGAGGAGGTGTAGTGGGGGGGAAATGAGGAAAAAAGGGGAATGGGAGAGAAGAAATGGGCAATTAGCACATACAGCAAGAAAGCAGAAATTAAAGCCACAAACTACAGAAAGAAGACCCTCACAGCCCCAGCCCCATCCAAGCTCTTCTCTTGATGCCCTGCACCAGGTGCTGGTGGCTTCTGAAGGAAAAAGCTTTCAGAAAGAAACCCTTTGGATGCCAAGGGAGGCAGCAGTCCCACAGCCCTGGGGCAAGGCTCACTGTGTCTCCAGAATAGTAGAGAAAGTTCCATTTACTGTGTATGGAAACAGACCCGTCAACTTCTGCTTAGAGTAATGTGGGAGTCAGTCCAGGAAAGGGAGGGTGAGAGAGTATAAAGAAGAACTGAAGAGCTAGGAAGAGCTACATCTTTTGAAGGGGATGTCCTGGGCTACCCAGGAAGGCTGCCTCAGATCTTCATCAAAAGGATTACTAGCTCTTCTTCTTCTCATCTTTGGACTGTAGCAAATCACTCCCTTAGAACTTCCTAGCCTTCATCCAAATGCATGTAAATCTTGAGAGAGGACCAAGAGAGAGAAGCAGCAGGTGGCAGATTAGATAAGAAGTGAGAAGTGAGAGGTGCTGTGAGGCAAATCAGTGAGACAGGAGATGTTGTGACTGAATGAATCATTAGGCCAGTGCAAAGCACAAGCCTTTATCCTGAAGAACCACATCCCCCTGAGGGTTCTAGGCTGCTTCCTGTGCTGCTCACCAAGAAAAAAAAAGTCACCCAGATTCACCTCACTTCCTTTTCTGCTATGCTTTGCAGGCTGAGATATCAAGGGATAGCTATACAGATAGAACGTGAATGGCCTGCAATGAGGCATTTGAACAAAAAGGAGCAATATGCATTAATGAGACTCCACGCCTGACTGAATGACCAAACCCAAAGTGTGATGTCCAAGGCGCCATGTTTACCCGGAAGAGATCTGTCTAGGTTGTGCTAATGTGTCTGCGTTGTTCAGCATTTTTACTGGCAACTTGGATAAAGTCAAAACGAGCAAGCCTGTCAAGGGTTCAGCTGACAAAGAGCCATGAGATAGCACTAATAAGTCAGCTGACAGGAACAAGATTCAAAGAGATCTAGACAGGTTAGAATGATGGATCAGAACTAACAAGATGAAAGATGGAAGCCATAGTTAAGTTCAAGCAATTAGATGCACCAGGTAGGGAGACTTGAGTACATGCATGAGAAATGAAAACAGTGGTTTTGGCTGATTGCACTCTTGATATAAATTACTAGCATGACATTTGTTAGAAAAGAGAGAAAACAATTTTTGCAGCTTTTATTACATACATAAAGGGGTCATATTAAAAAAAAAAGGGGGGGGAGATAATTACCCCACAGTATTCTTCATATTGAATTCTATTTGAGATGCCTCAAATTAAGCAAACATTCATTGAAAAATGCTGGTGAGGGGGTCTGGTGGGGGGAAAAGTAATTGAAGCAGTTGGAGCCGTTTCTCTGAGGAATGAGAATATGTGTGGAGTGTGGGGAGGAAGAGATAGTCATATTCAAATATTTGAAAGTGACATTGAAAAGAATTAAGTCTATTATGTGTACCTCCAGATGACAAGTAAAGGGAAGTTTCAGACAGAAACATAGATTTCTATTCAATATACTTTAGAATTAATTGACATTTTGAGATATCCAAATACAGCGTTTGCTGTGACCCAAAGTTTCTATCTTGAACTCGTTAGGAAAGATGTGGAGGGAATTGAGAAGACACACTAGGTGACCTCGGGGTCTCTTCCACTCTATGGTTTAATTTATTTCACTTAAAAGGTATATATTGAAATTCTATGTCCTGTGTATATAGTGAGTGGTGAGCAGAACAGAAGCTGCTCTCTCGGCACCTACCTATGTAATTGATGGAGGAGATAGACAATCAACAGGTAAGCAGACAACTGACTACGTTAGGGTGCTGAGACAGAGATCAATTAGGAAGGCCCTCCATAGCCTTCTAGGTGGCACTGGTGGTAAAGAACCTGCCTGCCAATGCAGGAGACATAAGAGATGTGGGTGAGATCCTTGGGTTAGGAAGACCCCCTGGAGGAGGGCATGGCAACCACTCCAGTACTTTTGCCTCTAGTGAGGCTCAAAACATCATGGCGGAAGCCTCTGGAGCACTGGGCAGTGTATGCATTCTCAACTTGAGAACATGGAATCTACCCTAGTGTCATTTGTTGCCTTCCAGAAGAAGTGCAACGCAGGGTGAATTCCAGCAAACAAGTTCAGAGCCTCAGACACCTTGAGACTCTGCTGCTGCTGCTAAGTCGCTTCAGTCGTGTCCAACTCTGTGTGACCCCATAGATGGCAGCCCACCAGGCTTCCCCGTCCCTGGGATTCTCCAGGCAAGAACACTGGAGTGGGTTTCCATTTCCTTCTCCAATGCATGAAAGTGAAAAGTGAAAGTGAAGTTGCTCCATCATGCCAGACTCTTAGCAACCCCATGGACTGCAGCCCACCAGGCTCCTCCATCCATGGGATTTTCCAGGCAAGAGTACTGGAGTGGGTTGCCATCCTTGAGACTCTAGGTTACCTATAATTTCTAAAGAGGTAAAGGTCTTAGAAAACAAGTGAGAAAATGTCCTTGCTCTCTAGTAATATTTAGAATTGGAACTGAGGATATGGTTAGAATTAAGCAAAATAACAACTAGAATAGAGTTAAGGAAAGAGGGATTTTGCTATAAAATTGAAATTAGATACCAAGAAGGAAATGGGATGAATTAAAAAAAAATAAAATAAAGGATCAATTATTGGAAGGTCAGGATTGAATAGCTAGATTAAGAACTAAGCAGATTTAAGAGGGGCTGTGGTGAGACATGGAGATGTGGTTCCCACAGTCACTTTACCCAACAGTATCATAATACTGCAGGCTGTATAGTAAAAGGGGGAGAAAGAGAAAAAAGCTACCAATAATCCTTCCACCTTCAATTGGCATCATTATTAATTTTGTGTATTTCTTTGTTATTTTTCCTTTGTGTCTGCTTTTAAGATCTTTATTGGATTTTTTCTAAGTCATAAGAGCAATACATGTGAGCTGTAGAAAATGAAAACTGCACCCAAAACAATCTCTCAGAGGTATATAAATGGAATATAGTCCTAAAAGTTAATAGTTTGTTAAAAGAAGATATGATACACACACACACACATACACACACACACACACACAATGGAATACTGCTGCTGCTGCTGCTAAGTCGCTTCAGTTGTGTCTGATTCTGTGCGACCCCAGAGACAACTGCCCACCAGCCTCCCCCGTCCCTGGGATTCTCCAGGTAAGAACACTGGAGTGGGTTGCCATTTCTTTCTCCAATGCATGAAAGCGAAAAGTGAAAGTGAAAGCGAAGTCTCTTAGTCTTGTCCGACTCTTAGCGACCCCATGGACTTCAGCCCACCAGGCTCCTCTGTCCATGGGATTTTCCAGGCAAGAGTACTGGAGTGGGGTGCTATTGCCTTTTCCGCAATGGAATACTACTCAGCCATAAAAAAGAATGAAAATTTTGCCATTTGCAGCAACCTGGATGCACTTGGATGGCATCATGCTAAGCAAAGTAAGTCAGAGAAAAACATTGTAGGGTATCACTTACATGTGGAATCTAAAAAATACAACAAATTAGTGAACATAACAAAAAAGAAGCAGACTCACAGACATAGAGGACAAACTAGTGGTTACCAGTGAAAAAACGGAAGAAGTAAGGGGCAGCACAGGGGTAGGAGAGTAAGAGGTACGAACTATTAGGTATAAAATAAGCTACAAGGCAGACTTCCCTGGTGGTTCAGTGGCTAAGACTCTGAGCTCCCAATACAGGGTGCCTGAGTTTGAACCCTGGTCCAGGAACTAGATCCCACATGCCACAACTAAGAGTTTGCATGCTGCAAATAAGACCCAACCTGGCACGGGCAAATAAATAAACTAATTATACAAATATTAAAAAAAATAAGCCACAAGGATATATTGTACAACACGGGGAATATAGCCAACATTTTATAATTACTATAGAATATAGCCTTTTAAAATTGTGAATCATTATATTGTACACCTGTAATTTATATAACATTATACATCAGATCAGATCAGATCAGATCAGTCGCTCAGTCGTGTCCGACTCTTCGCCACCCCATGAATCGCAGCACGCCAGGCCTCCCTGTCCATCACCAACTCCCGGAGTTCACCCACACTCACATCCATCGAGTCAGTGATGCCATCCAGCCATCTCATCCTCTGTCGTCCCCTTCTCCTCCTGCCCCCAATCCCTCCCAGCATCAGAGTCTTTTCCAGTGAGTCAACTCTTTGCATGAGGTGGCCAAAGTACTGGAGTTTCAGCTTTAGCATCAGTCCTTCCAAAGAAATCCCGGGGCTGATCTCCTTCAGAATGGACTGGTTGGATCTCCTTGCAGTCCAAGGGACTCTCAAGAGTCTTCTCCAACACCACAGTTCAAAAGCATCAATTCTTCGGTGCTCAGCCTTCTTCACAGTCCAACTCTCACATCCATACATGACCACAGGAAAAACCATCAACTATACCTCAATTATAAAACGTTAATAGCTTGTTGTTAAAATATTTCTCACAGGGGACTTCCTTGGTGGTCCAGTGATTAAGACTCTGCACTTCCACTGCAGGGGGCATGGGTTCCATCACTAGTCAAGGAACTAAGATCTCAAATGCCATGTGGTGGCACAGCCAAAATATATATATTTTTTTTTTCCCCACAGAACTATATTATAGTATATATTCAATTTTCTTACTTAATGTACAAACATTAACATTATGCATTAATATTTCTTTGGTTTCCTTGAGTTAAAAAAAATTAATGCCAGCAAATTTGGAAAACTCTGCAATGGCCACAGGACTGGAAAAGGTCCGTTTTCATTCCAATCCCAAAGAAGGACAATGCCAAAGAATGTTCTGACTACTGCATAATTGCACTCATTTCATATGCTAGCAAAGTCATGCTCAAAATCCTTCAAGCTAGGCTTCAACAGGACATGAAGCAAGAACTTCCAGATGTACACACTGAATTTAGAAAATGCTGAGGAGCCAGAGATCAAATTGCCAACATCTGTTGGATCACAGAAAAAGCAAAGAGATTCCAGAAAAACATCTACTTCTGCTTCACTGATTATGCTAAAGCCTTTGACTGTGTGGATCAAAACAAACTGTGGAAAATTCTTCAAGAGATGGGAATACCAGACCACATTACCTGCCTCCTGAGAAACCTGTATGCAGGTCAAGAAGCAACACTTAGAACCAGACACGGAAAAATGGACTGGTTCCAAATTGGGAAAGGAGTACATCAAGGCTGTATGTTGTCACCCTGCTTATTTAACTTATGTGCAGGGTATATCATGCAAAATGCCAGGCTGGATGAAGCTCAAGCTGGATTCAAGATTGCCAGGAGAACTATCAATAACCTCAGATATGCAGATGACACCACTCTAATGGCAGAAAGTGAAGAGGAACTAAAGAGCCTCCTGATGAAGGTGAAAGAAGAGAGTGAAAAAGTTGGCTTAAAACTCAACATTCAAAAAGCTAAGATCATGGCATCTGGTCCCATCACTTTGTGGCAATAGATGGGGAAAAATGGGAACAGTGACAGACTTTATTTTCTTGGG
The DNA here is from genome assembly GCF_027580195.1 of Bos mutus. Taxonomy (NCBI): domain Eukaryota; kingdom Metazoa; phylum Chordata; class Mammalia; order Artiodactyla; family Bovidae; genus Bos; species Bos mutus. Next base: position 24,665,401 of record NC_091619.1, on the reverse strand, counting down.
CTCCAAAATCACTGCAGATTGTGACTACAGCCATGAAATTAGAGGACATTTGTCCCTTGGAAGAAAAGCTATGACAAACCTAAACAGCATATTAAAAAGCAGAGATATCACTTTGCCAACAAAGGTCCGTCTAGTCAAGGCTATGGTTTTTCCAGTAGTCATGTATGGATGTGAGAGCTGGACCATAAAAAAGGCTGAGCGCTGAAGAGTTGATGCTTTTGAACTGTGGTGTTAGAGAAGCCTCTTGAGAGTTCCTTGGACTGCAAGATCAAACTAGTTAATCTTAAAGGAAATCAGTCTTGAATATTCATTGGAAGGACTGATGCTGGTGCTGAAACTCCAATACTTTGGCCACCTGATGCAAAGAGCCGGCTCATTGGAAAAGACACTGATCCTGGAAAAGATTGAAGGTAGAAGGAGAAGGGAACGACAGAGGATGAGATGGTTGATGGCATCAAGGATTCAATGGACATGAGTTTGAGCAAACTCGAGGAGATGGTGAAGGACAGGAAAGCCTGGCATGCTGTATGTAGTCCATGGGGTTGCAAAGAGTCAGACATGACTGAGCGACTGAACAACAACAGCAAATGTCATTTTTGCTTTTTGGTTTGTTTCATACAAATCTTTAAAGGAGAAAGCCTTTCAAGACCATCATAAAAGAGGAAGATGATGCCTAATAAGCATGTGAAAAGGAGCTCAACCTCAGTAGTCATTAGGAAATGTACAATCAGGCTGACATAAGATACCCCTTCGCAGCTGCTAGAATGACTGTAATAAAAAAGAAAGACAATAACAAGTGTTGGTTAGGACGTGGAGAACTTGGAACCTTTATGTCTTGCTCCTGGGATTATAAAATGGTACCACCACTTGGAAATCAGCTGGGTAATTTCTTAAAAAGTTACACATAAACTTACCACCTGACCAGCAACTCCTCTCATAGGTATCTACAGAAGAGGAATGAAAGCAAATGCTCACACAGACTTGTTAATGTTCATAACAACATTATTCCTAATAAATCCAAAGGGAAGACAATCCAAAGATCTATCAACCGGTGATGAATATAATGGAATACTATTCAGCTGTAAAAAGAGTGAAACACTGATGTGCATTACAACATGGATGAACTTCCAAAACATTGTGCTAAATGAAAGAAAACAGAGGCAACAGGCTACATACTGTAAACTCTACTTATAAGAGATGTTCAGGATGGGGAACATGTGTATACCCGTGGTGGATTCATGTTGATATATGGTAAAACCAATTCAATATTGTAAAGTTAAAAAATAAAAAAAAGAGATGTTCCCAAAAGGCGTATTTATAAACACAGAAAACAGATCAGTGGTGGCCTTGGCATTGGGGTTCTTACAGCAGGCAGGTAGCTAGGTATGAGCAGAGAAATGGGGGAAGGGGCCTGGTGGCAGGAAATCAGGCAGCTTGTAAACAGCAGGGGTCCAGGGGCAGACAAAGAAAAGCAGAAACCTCCAGACTGACAGGAAAATACACAGGATGTTGGATGATAAGTGCCATGGAAGCGTACAAAGAAAGGTGAGGGAAGGTGGCAATCCCCTGCATAGGAATGTAACCTGTTGCTCATCATGATCTCATTACAATAAAATTAGCCTTGCAGATAAGAAGTACCCATCATGCACTGACACTGATGCTTCTTCCTTTTTTTAAATTTTATGTATTTATACATTTTTGACTGTGCTGGGTCTTTGTTGCTGTGCAGGCTTTTCTCTAGCTGCAGCAAGCAGGGGCTACCCTCCAGTTGTGGTAGGCTTCTCACTGTGGCACCTCCTCTTGCCGTGCTCTAGGGTACGTGGGCTTCAGTAATTGTGGCGCACGGCTGTGGCATGTGCAATTTTCCCAGACCAGAGATCTAACCCGTGTCCCCTGCACTGCCAGGTGGATTCTTCACCACTGAGCCACCAGGGAAGCCCAACACGTCTATAAAGACAAAAATCCCTCCTCCCTTTCGGAAGATGGAGCTGGAATGAAAATCAGGGAATATGACAGTGTGATCCCCAAACTCCTCCTTCTCCAGTGAAATATCCCGTCCCTTCATTTGTATGCCCCTCAAAACTGGCTTGCCACAGAAACCCAGGACAGCAACTCCTCACCCATCTGCCTGCTTTCCGTCTGAGAGCATCAGTTCAGTTCAGTTCAGTTGCTCAGTCGTGTCTGACTCTTTGTGACCCCATGAATCACAGCACGCCAGGCCTCCCTGTCCATCACCAACTCCCAGAGTTTACCCAAACTCATGTACATTGAATCAGTGATGCATCCAACCATTTCATCCTCTGTCATCCCCTTCTCCTCCTGCTCTCAATCTTTCCCAGCATCAGGGTCTTTTCCAATGAGTCAGCTCTTTGCATCAGGTGGCCAAGGTATCAGAGTTTCAGCTTCAACATCAGTCCTTCCAATGAACACCCAGGACTGATCTCCTTTAGGATGGACTGGTTGGATCTCCTTTAGGATGGACTGGTTGGATCTCCTTGCAGTACAAGGGACTCTCAAGAATCTTTTCCAACACCACAGTTCAAAAGCATCAATTCTTCAGCGCTCAGCTTTCTTCACAGTCCAACTCTCACATGCATACATGACCACTGGAAAAACTATAGCCTTGACTAGACGGACCTTTGTTGACAAGGTAATATCTCTGCTTTTCAATATGCTGTCTAGGTTAGTCATAACTTTCCTTCCAAGGAGTAAGCGTCTTTTAATTTCATGGCTGCAATCACCATCTGCAGTGATTTTGGAGCCCAGAAAAATAAAGTCAGCCACTGTTTCCCCATCTATTTGCCATGAAATGTCTGAGAGCATATTCTAGCTTAAATAAATTCTCACTTTACGTTCTTAATCTCCCTGCTACCTCTCTGAATTCTTTCTCAAGATGAAGCAAAAGCCTTCAATTCATTGAGAACAAGTGTGTTGTGTCAGTTGAGTATACACAGGTTTGAGGGAAGTTTTGGGGATGATGGATGTGTGCTAAAACTAGATTGTGGTGATTGTTGCACAACTTTATAAATGTACTAAAAACAGTACTGACTAGGACTTAATGAAAAACAAAAATAGAGAAGGGGTGCCAGGTTTGACCCATTTTGGGGATAATAATTTAACACCAGTGACATTTGGAACCTAATAGAAAATATTGGCACAACAAAAGAATTTGTAAAATCTCTTTCCTTTTCCAAATAACCAAATTTGTCCTTACTACAGTCTCATCTTGACTATGCCTTTATCAATGGTAAAGTTTAAAATGGTCATATATTTGAAAGGCACAAAACAAAATGAAACTGAATTTCCATTGCTTATCACTAAAGAGCGGGGAAGACAGAAGTGGGCCTTGTGTTCGGTTTCTATGTTAATATGCTGCCACCTAGTGATCGTTTATAAAACAGCAGGACTTGGTTTGTTTCCTTGGGTTTGTTGGGCTGCATTTGTATAAACACAGTATCTGAATGCTTGGCTATGTATAGGTTAAATGTCTGAATGCATCACCGAACAATTTATGCTTCCTAAAAATACTGTGGTGGCAAGAACTGGGATGGGGTCCCTCCAAAGTGACTTCCAGTTCCTGATCTGTCTGATGTCAGCTTTGTGACTTGGAGGCAGGAAAAGATTAATCTTTTGGTTCCAAAGTTCAAGTAGTGGGGCTCGGTAAGAAAGTGGCTAATAGCTCTCTAAACTTTGGTGTTCCATTCTTTAAAATGGGGATAAAGGAATACCTGCTCCCAGGGTAGCTGTGTGAATTAAAATCACTTAGAAGTGCTGTCTGTAAAAGCACTTATCTCAGGGCTTTCCTGGTGGTTCAATGGTTAAGAATTCATCTTGCAATGCAGGGGACACTGGTTCTACACTTGCTCTCAGAAGGTCCCTCAGGCATGAAGCAACTAAACCCATGTGTCACAGCTACTGAGCCTATCTATGCCTTAGAGCTCAGGAACCACAGCTACTGAGCCTGTGCTCCATACCGTGAGAAACCACTGCAATGGGAAACCTGCGCACTGCAGCTCGAGAGTAACCCCTGCTTGCTGCAACTAGAGAAAGCCCACATGAAGCAACAAAGACCTAGCACAGCCAAAAATAAGTAAATAATTTTTTTAAAAGCACTTCCTCAAAATATATTGCAGAAGTAGGCTACAGTGATGTTTCCCTACAGTAAATATGCCTCACAGGGACAAAAAATCCTTTACCTACTCTTTAAAATTAGTTAACCCTCCCACCCCACCCCAAAGCAATGAGCAAAAACCCAGAAGGATATAAAATCGAAATAAACTTAGATTATCAGCTAATTGGAGAGGCATATTTGGACAACTTAATGTTTAAAACAGTGAAAAGGAAAAAAGAAGAATGAGTTTTTCTATTCTTTCCTGAGAACAAAGAAGATAGAACAGTGAGCAGGCCTGATCATTCCTAGTTTTCACTGTAACCATTCCTAATTATTGTCTACAACTTAAGTTTGCTTTTCTGCCCTCTAGCGCTGCATGAGCTACATTCTGCACCTACTTCTTTTAACTCTATGCTAATTACATCCTATATCTGGTGCTCACCTTTACAGCACTCTCTTGGAGACCATCCCTTGTAGTTTTTCTCTTTTTGCATTATATTAATAGAAAGAAGGCCACAGTACAATACACAGAAGACAATGGACCCAATTACCAGGCTACCTGACACCAGCCTGTGACCATTTTTTTTGAAACAATGCAAGAGGAAGAATAAAAGATCCTTACACCTTTGAACAGCTTTGGTCATCACCAACCTCTGATTGCGAGTCTTCATCCATATAACCCCTCAGATTTCTCATGGAGGGGGGGCTTGAGTCTGCTTTGTCTCCCCTCTACATGCTGAGGATTAAAGCCACCTTTCTATTTCCTCCAAAGGCTCTCTCCATACTTTTTATTTGGCTTCGGTGGGCAGAGAAAGCCAAGATTTTGGGAGGCATCAGTTGCATAGAACGTGAATTTTACAAATAACTTAAAACTTAGAATTGCTGATTATTTCCATCACTCACTCAATGGACATGAGTTAGAGCAAACTCCAGGAGATAGTGAAGGACAGGGGAGTCTGGTGTGCTGCAGTTCATGGGGTCACAGAGAGTCGTACATGACTTAGTGACTGAAAAACCAGAAGTGACAAGAAAGTCAAGGGGTGACTTCTAGCTGATACCCTCACCACCAGTATCTTATAGATGCCTTTCATGTTTAACATATGCCACCCAGCACAATGCTGACTAGATAATATACAACTGCTTTATTTCCCAAGAATTAAGACGTGTGTTTGTACCACTCTGGATTTTATTCCACAGGTCAGAGAACCAGTCTGCTTAAGGATTAATACCATCTAAAACTAAAGAGCCCTTAGGATGCTGAAACATTTAGGTGATTGAGCCGAGATTTTCTTTTCCTTGCAGATGTTTTGGTATTGCCTATACACTGTTTTTAACAGCTTTACTGAAGAATAGACACCATAGAATTCACCTATTTAAAGTGTATAGTTCTCTGAGTCTTAGGAAATGTATACAGTTGTGCAGCCATTACCACAACCAAGTTTTAGAACAATTCCATCATACACGTTATGTCTGACCACCTCCATGGACAAATAATTTATTGGCTCATTAACCTGTGGATTTAAACCACTGAGCTTTAGGACCTAGCCTACGCATTCATTTTTGAATACATCAAGTTTTGAAGCAAAACAAACTTAAAGTCTCAACTTTACTCAAAATAAGGGTCCATAAAGCACATTGTGTCCAAAGGGCTCTCCAACAGTCTATAGGCTAATTAAGGATATAGACAATATACACACACTAATGTATATATTTTGAAAAGTGTATATTGTATAATTCTCTATGTGTGTTAGTCAGTGTGGACTGTGACAAAATTTATGGGAGAAATAATCCCCCATTCTGTGATTTGGCTGTGCACCCTTTCATGGGGTTTGACCTGAGACACTAGCTTGAATACTTGACAGAGGAAGAGTTCCCTCCTTAATGGGACATTTAAGAGGCCCTGATTTTGTCTTGTTTCAAAAAGGCATTTTTAAAGAAATAATTAAATTATCATGCCCCTTGTCCTGTAAATCCAATATTCATGTTATACTTCTCCTAATATAGCATTTACTAAACATATGAATAGAAATCTCTCAATGCAAGAATTACAATCTGGGTATAACGAAACTGTCTCTATTTGCTTTTTCACTCCTTTCCTATTTCTACATTTATCTATAGGTGTTTCAGAAGGGATAATTATGTATAAACTTACTCTACTTTGATTCCAGACACATCTTGAATCCTAAGAGTTTACTGGGATCTCCAGTCATCATGCCATTCAAATGCTATTACACTGTTATATAAGTGTTCAGTATGTGCTAGACCAGTCTCCTCCAAATACTGATCAAGTTCTTTGTGGTTAGAATAGCCATCTTAAACTTTATATGTGAATAAATAGATTGTATATTTCCTAAGCACCTAGTCCACATTGGGTATACAAAAGGCTATTTATTAAGAAATTGTTTAATTCTTAATAAACAAGAAGAATTGTTTGTTCTCAGGTTTGTCTCCCGTCCTCTGGCTCCCTACGACATTTACATTCACCATTTAGCTCAGATTTCCTAGAACTTGCAATTTTCCTGTCCTACTGTCTCTGTAAATACAGTTACACACACCACACCATATGTCTGTACATATGGTCCTCAATAGTTGTAAGATTAAGCCGTCTCTCTTGCCATGTCTGATTCCTATTCCTCCCTTTTTGTTGACTAAGAGATCTGATTACGATTTCAAATCGTCCCCTTTCTTTTAATTACATCCTCGATTTTTAATATTACAAACGCATACCAATAGAAAAAGTCTGACAATACAAAATGTACAGTAAAAAACTCCCTTTCACCAAAGGCGATCTATTCTTCCTGTTTCCACTTTGACATTTCTAACTCAGGTCTCCTACATTGAGTGCCTAGAGAACATACAGGACACACAGGAGGCAGTTTTCTGAACACCGTCGGCCAACTGCCCACTCACTAATTCTCTGACCTGGGGGGACTCACTCAAACTTTTGAATCTCGGGGTCCTTAAAATGCTGCGCATCCCACCAGGTTGTCAAGACAGACGTGTATGGATAAGGACTATGTTGTGGGTTCTAGAGAAGTCTTTAGATCCGCTCTACAACAGACTTGTCAGTTCACCGCTTAGCTATAAAGGCCGCCCCAACGGCCATCACTCGCACCCCGCTTCGCCTCCACATGCAAATCCAGTGCCTCTTCCTGAGGCGGCGGCTTCTCTGGGACTCCCCTCCCTAGAGATCGAGCGCGGAGGCGGAGCGCCCACCAGCGCTAGGACCCGGCTGGCATCCCGAAGACCGCGAAGCTCTAGGCGCTCTCGGCCTCGGGGAGAAGAGAGTCTTCTTTGTAGAGCTCCTCTCTGCAGTCTGTAATGCCTGCTTCCTCTAGGGATGCCTCTAGGTCTTAAATGCGTGCAAGGTAGAGTCGACCAGTTCCTTCCTCGCAAAGCTTCCCTCCTCCGGAAAGCCCCGCCAACCTCCAAAACTCACTCTAGCTTCAGCCACGCCCCACCGGCCAAAGACCAGGTTTCCCCCGCCCCATTTTTGATTTCGGCGCGCCGCGAATCTCAGGGCGGCCGTGTTTGGTTGGAGGTGAGCACATTTCCCGTCTGATTGGCTGATAGTAGTTAGGGTGGGTGTGGCTAAAGCCGCGGCGGTGAATTATGGGGGATTAAGAGTGGAGGAGGTGGGTGACGATTGGTTCCTGAATGAGGAGGGCGGAGAAAAAGGCGGAAGCAGGCGTTGGGAGAGGAGGTAGCTTCGGAGAAGACAAAAGCTGGAGCGAGATGGAAGTAGTTAGGTGTCCGGAGCATGGTAGGAGGTCAGGGTCCAAGGGTCCAAGGGGTCTGCCAGCCTATCGTGGTGTAATCGTTGTCGACCTTCTCTCCTTAGGGACTTTATGTCTCCTGAAGACCGGCGTCCGAGAAGGCCCGAATAAAGGAAAGAGCTTCTACGTGTGCCGGGCGGACACATGCAGCTTTGTGCGGGCCACCGAGTAGGTCTCCGAGCTAGGCACAATTCCCTGGGTCTTCGCGTGGCCACTCAGGAGGAGTCGCCGGCCCCCCGCTGCCCAAAAGGACTAGGAGAGCTGGGACTCCTGGTCTGCAGAGCCAGGGCCCTTGAAGTAGTTGGTAATCCCCGATATGTTAGGGACACGCTCCGCTACTGCTTGCTATGTGACCCATGGCTGTTTACTTTCCCTCTCGGGGCCGCCAGGGCTGTCACTTGTAATCTGGAGGATTGGCTACATCTGGATCCTTCTGGACCTTTTTTCAGTTCTGGGTTCACTGGCCTGGCCTTGACCTGTTGGGACATTACTCCCATCCCGTTTATAATTGAGAACGTGCAGACATGGCAGAAAATAATTGGCTCCAGCTTTACACTAGTCTTAGGCCGAATTGGTTGCCAAATGTTTGAGGTTAAAACACCCTGGTAGTCAGATTAACGGGACCCTTTAAAAACAGGATTCTTTGCATTTAAGTGGTGAGTTTGATACTCGAAAAAAACAAATTAGGGATTAAAGCTGAAAAGACATAAGTAATCTGATTCAGCACTCTAGTTTTTACAAAATTAAAAGCTGCGACCGAGAAATAATAAGCATCTTCTTTGAAGTGAGAAAATACTGTTCTCATAAGTGTTGTTAGTATTTCATAGTACCTGGTGTCCACAGTTTCTATGTGAAATTTTAGACTATCACAAAATTATGCATTTTTTCCTGCTTTCTACTGAACTTGGTTTAGAAAAGGCATTTTCTACATGTGTAAGACACTAAGGATATCAATAAAGTATTTTTTTTCAATACATATATTAGCTTCTCATGTTTTCCCCAAATGATTTAGATGATTTGTGTTTTTGTTACACTTTGAAACTTAAGTGGAAGATTTTTACCTTTTTTCAGATTTAGAAAATAAATTTTTTAGAGGAAGTATTTTCTTAGTCTTCTAATAAGTTGTTTTTTCATTTGAAAGAAATTACTGGGATCCATTTAAATTAAATACAAAATGACTTTATTTAAATTAGTGTTAAATCTTAAGATAGAAGGGACCAGATTACTCAAGCTATAAACATCATTATGTCAGGGTTTACTGTTTAGTTTCTAATATGTATATGGAGCTTCTTAGGTTCAATACCTAGCTCAAGTTGCATGAGACATGAAAGCACATTCAGATTTGTAGAAATTAAATATTAATGGAAGCATAAGATTTGGTTTTAAATGAAAAGGAAAATGCCCTTATGTAAAGTAACATTTATGAGAACATATTGCTATACAAACTAGTATAATAATATTTGACTCAAAGATGGTTATTTGATAATTTGACCCATTTAGAATATGTCTGATAACCAGATTATAAGCAAAAAGAAGGAAAATACCACAGGTCATATGAGAGTACTTTAGATTTTCACTCTCAAATATTATACATTATTTCTTTCCTATTAAGAAGTTGGAAAGGAGGAGTTAAATTTAGGCCAATCAAGCATGAAGTGTAATTAGTAGAATGTGTTGCCAGAGTCCTCATGTTGATAGTGACAGCCAGCAGGTTATTAGAGGGAGAAGGATGGTAGGAGAACCTGGGAAAAATTTGCAGGATAGTGGTACATAGCACAATATCATTTTAAACTTGAGTCCTTAGGAAAAAGATAGGTATGTTTATTGTCATACTTTCTTTGGGGGCATGAGAAAAGATGAAAAGATGGGCCCTTTCCCCAGAGGAATGCACATGGACAAGAAAGTATGTGGGATTTACAAACCCAGTAGAGATTATACATGGGCCCTTATGTTTAAAATATATTTTAGATTTCATTTTAGGATATTGACCTCTATTCTTTGCCTCCTAAAACACAAATTTCCATTTTTTAATTTTTCTTCTAGCATTCCTGTTTCTCACTGTTTATTGCATGAGGACTTTGTGGTAGAGCTTCAGGGTCTGTCTGTATCACAGGGCAAGAAAGAATACAGGTAAGTGTCCAAAAGGAACAGCTAACTGTATTTGTTTTTGTTTTCCTTTGCCTGGAAGGGTTATGGTCAGGTGTTTTCCTAGGATTGACTAGTCTTTAAAAGTCAGTAAAAAACAAATGGTGTTTCTGTATGTATTGAATATCTTCTGGACTGGCACTTCCTAACTTCTGAGCTACTTGTTGATGTGAGAAGCCTGACCTCTGGTTAATTTCTGGATAAACTGCTTCACCTCCCTCCCTCTCCAGCTTTCAAGTAGCAAATAACATCAGCTCACCAACAGTCATTAATTTGCACTTGCTTGTCAACTTTCTCATTCTGGTAGTAGGACGAAAGTGAAAGTTAGTTGCTCAGTTGTGTCCGACTCTTTGCGACCCCATGGACTGTAGCCCACCAGGCTCCTCTGTCCATGGGATTTCCCAGGCAAGAATACTGGAGTGGGTTGCTATTTCCTTCTCTAGCGGATCTTCTCCACCCAGGATCAAACCCACGTCCCTGACATTGGCAGGCAGATTCTTTACCACTGAGCCATCAGGGAAACTCTGTTCAGTGGTCATTTAGCATATATTTAAGTGGCGAATTCAGAAGATAAGACTGGCCAGGAAGTCAGGGGCCATATGTAGTGGTCTTTATATGACATTTATATGTAATGGTCTTTATATGACAGTTTGAAATTTATATATTCTAGATTGATTCTCCCCCCCCCACCCAAATATAGACACTCAAGTACCATCCTCACAATTTTATATAACTGAAAACTGCCTGTACTGCTATATTCCTTTACTGAGTTATGCATGCAATAAGATGCACAGTTCTTAAGTGTTCAACTAGTTGAGTTTTGTTTGTTTTCTGATTGAGTTTTAAGAAAGGTATATACCCATCCTTAAAACCAAGATCCCAGTCAAAATATAGAATATTTATTTCCATTACCCCATTAAGTGCCATTGGATCCCATCTAGATAATCCCCCCACCTATCATAGCTGATCACTGTTTCAATTCATACTGCATGTATTCATTTGTATCTGGCTTCTTTTATGTAACAGTGTCTATAGAGATTTGTCCATGTAGTTGTATCTATCAGTAATTCAGTCTTCATTATTGCCCAGAATACCATTTTAAATACCATTTATGAAAGCCATTTTGTTTCATGTAGTTTTTTTGCTATTTCTGTGTATCTTTGATGAAGTGTCTGTTTAAAATTTTGCTTGTTTTTAATTGAAATTTTTATTGAGGTAATTATAGATTCACAGGCAGTTCAGGAAATAGTACAAGGAGATCCTCTGCAGACTCTACCTAACAGTAGGTACACATTTATGCATTTAGTTCTCTGCAACTTTATCATGTGTGCATGCATGCATGCTTAGTTGCCGCATCATCTCTGACACTTTGTGACCTCATGGACTGTAACCTGCCAAGTTCCTCTGTCTGTGGGATTCTCCAGGCAAGAACACTGGAGTGGGTTGCCATTCCCTTCTCTAGGGATCTTCCCAACACAGGGATTGAACCTAGATCTCCTGCATTGCAGGCAGATTCTTTACTAACTGAGCCACCTTTTGTGTATTTACAACAACAGTCAAGATATTGAGCAGTTCCTTTACCAGAGGATCCTTCTTGTTGCCCTGTTGTAACTATACCCACCTTCCTCTTATTTCCCTCTGTACACTCCTGGCAGCCATGAACTGGATCTCTAGCTCTAAAATGTTGTCATTTCAAAATGTTACATACATGGAATCATACAGTGTAACTTTGGGGGATTTTCTCTATCTTTAAAATTGTATTGTTGTTTGTTACTGAGTTGGAAGAGTGCCTTATGTATTCTCTGCACAGGTCCTTTGGCAGATATATATATTGTGTATATTTTCTCCCAGTCTGTGGCTTTGGTTTTCTTGACTGTCTTTTGAAGAGTAGAAACTTTTCACTTTATGAAATCCAACCTATCATTTTTTTATGATTTGTGCTTTTTGTCTTCTGTGGGAAATCTTTGCCTATCTCAAGATCATAAAGTTCTTCAGTGGTTTCTTTCAGAAGTTTTATAGTTGTTTTCTTTATTTTTTTTGATGACTTTTTTGTTTAGTCTATGCCTTTTGTTGTTGTTCAGTTGCTCAGTCTTGTCCAGCTCTGCAAGCCCGTGGACTGCAGCATGCCAGGCTTTTCTGTCTTTCACTATCTCTCTGTGCCCTACCTCAGATTAATTTGACGTACCTTATGAGATAGAAGGTCATTTATTTTTTCATGTGGTATTGAATGCATACTATCCAATTGTTTCAGCACCATTTTTTGAATGTTTCCCATGGAAACACTTGGCAACTTTGTGAAAAATTGATTGAGCACCATGTGTGGATCTGTTTCTGGACTTGCTGATCTCTTCCATTGATCTTTTCGCCTATCCTGACATGATCAGATAAGATCCTGTCAGTCTTCCAACTTTCCTCTTCAAGATTTGCTATTCTGGGTCCTTTACATTTCCATATAAAATGTAGAATCATCTTTTACAGTTTCCTCGGAAAACTCCGTTGGGATTCTGTTGAATCTGTATAGATCAGTGTAGGGAGAACTGATATTAATCTTGATCTTCCAGTCCATTAACATGGTATATTTATTTATGACGTTTAAAATTTCTTTTAGCATTGTGGAATAGTTCTGATTATAGAGTGCTATATACCCTTTTGGTGAAATTTAGTCCTCAGTGTTTATGTTTCTTGACACTCTTATTCAGTTCAGTTCAGTTGCTCAGTCATGTCCGACTCTTTGCGACCCCATGAATCACAGCACGCCAGGCCTCCCTGTCCATCACCAGCTCCCGGAGTTCACTCAGACTCACGTCCATCGAGTCAGTGATGCCATTCAGCCATCTCATCCTCTGTCGTCCCCTTCTCCTCCTGCCCCCAATCCCTCCCAGCATCAGTCTTTGCCAATAAGTCAACTCTCCACATGAGGTGGCCAAAGTACTAGAGTTTCAGCTTTAGCATCATTCCTTCCAAAGAAATCCCAGAGCTGATCTCCTTTAGAATGGACTGGTTGGATCTCCTTTCAGTCCAAGGGACTCTCAAGAGTCTTCTCCAACACCACAGTTCAAAAGCATCAATTCTTTGGCGCTCAGCCTTCTTCACAGTCCAACTCTCACATCCATACATGACCACAGGAAAAACCATAGCCTTGACTAGACAGACCTTTGTTGGCAAAGTAATGTCTCTGCGTTTGAATATGCTATCTAGGTTGGTCATAACTTTTCTTCCAAGGAGTAAGCGTCTTTTAATTTCGTGGCTGCAGTCACCATCTGCAGTGATTTTGGAGCCCCCAAAAATAAAGTCTGACACTGTTTACACTGTTTCCCCATCTGTTTCCCATGAAGTGATGGGACCAGATGCCATGATCTTTGTCTTCTGAATGTTGAGCTTTAAGCCAACTTTTTCACTCTCCACTTTCACTTTCATCAAGAGGCTTTTGAGTTCCTCTTCACTTTCTGCCATAAGGGTGGTGTCATCTGCATATCTGAGGTTATTGATATTTCTCCCGGCAATCTTGATTCCAGCTTGTGCTTCTTCCAGCCCAGCATTTCTCATGATGTACTCTGCATATAAGTTAAATAAGCAGGGTGACAATATACAGCCTTGACGTACTCCTTTTCCTATTTGGAACCAGTCTGTTGTTCCATGTCCAGTTCTAACTGTTGCTTCCTGACCTGCATATAGGTTTCTCAAGAGGCAGGTCAGGTGGTCTGGTGTTCCCATCTCTTTCAGAATTTTCCACATTTTATTGTGATCCACACAGTCAAAGGCTTTGGCATAGTCAATGAAGCAGAAATAGATGTTTTTCTGGAACTCTCTTGCTTTTTCGATGATCCAGCGGATGTTGGCAATTTGATCTCTGATTCCTCTGCCTTTTCTAAAACCAGCTTGAATATCCTCATCCCTTATGATTGTACAGTGGAAGTGAGAAATAGATTTAAGGGACTAGATCTGATAGATAGAGTGCCTGATGAACTATGGGTGGAGGTTCGTGACATTGTACAGGAGACAGGGATTAAAACCATCCCCATGGAAAAGAAATGCAAAAAAGCAAAATGGCTGTCTGAGGAGGCCTTACAAATAGCTGTGAAAAGAAGAGAAGCGAAAAGCAAAGGAGAAAAGGAAAGATATAAGCATCTGAATGCAGAGTTCCAAAGAATAGTAAGAAGAGATAAGAAAGCCTTCCTCGGCGATCAATGCAAAGAAATAGAGGAAAACAACAGAATGGGGAAGACTAGAGGTCTCTTCAAGAAAATTAGAGATACCAAGGGAACATTTCATGCAAAGATGGGCTCGATAAAGGACAGAAATGGTATGGACATAACAGAAGCAGAAGATATTAAGAAGAGGTGGCAGGAATACACAGAAGAACTGTACAAAAAATATCTTCATGACCCAGATAATCACGATGGTGTGATCACTCACCTAGAGCCAGACATCCTGGAATGTGAAGTCAAGTGGGCCTTAGAAAGCATCACTATGAACAAAGCTAGTGGAGGTGATGGAATTCCAGTTGAGCTATTTCAAATCCTGAAAGATGATGCTGTGAAGGTGCTGCAGTCAATATGCCAGCAAATCTGGAAAACTCAGCAGTGGCCACAGGACTGGAAAACGTCAATTTTCATTCCAGTCCCAAAGAAAGGCAATGCCAAAGAATGCTCAAACTACCGCACAATTGCACTCATCTCACATGCTAGTAAGGTAATGCTCAAAATTCTCCAAGCCAGGCTTCAGCAATACATGACACTCTTATTATGAATGGAATTTTTAAAAAAATCATTTATTTACTTATTTTTGGCTGTGCTGGGTCTTTGTTGCTTTGCACAGGCTTTCTCTGGTTTTGGTGAGTGAGGGCCACTCTTGGTTGCAGTGTGTGGGCTTCTCATTGCTGCGGCTTCACTTGTTGCAGAGCACAGGCTCTAGGCTCTCAGGCTTCAGCAGTTGTAGCATGCGGGCTAAGTAGTTGCAGCTTGTGGGCTCTAGAGCACTGGCCCAGTAGTTGGGGCTCACCAGCTTAGTTGCTCCGCACATATGCGATCTTCCTGAACCAGGGATCCAAACTGTGTCCCCTGCATTGGCAGGTGGATTCTTATCCACTGCGCCACCAGAGAGGTCTTTGTAAGTGGAATTTTTAAAAATTTCACTTTTCTGTTGTTTCCTGCTAGTACAGTGGAGCCAGTAAGCCTTTAGTGCCTGAATTTAAAACAATCTCCTTTACATACTACTGGGGGCCCTGGATCATACAGAAATACTGTTCTATGTGGTAGGAAGACGCTAAAGAATTTTTTATTCAATTTGCATCAAAAGAAGAACTATGGAAGTTAGATTAGGAAGTGATGGCAGTGGAGGCAAGGAGCCCACTGAACTACTTGGGGCTATAGAGTGTCTACTACATGGCATGTTCATGACCTCTTCATAGAATCTACTGTGATAGGTTTCAGTATCCCTGTTTTATAGACAGATGAGGAAACATTTAGAGAGGTCAGAAAAGGAATTTGAGGTCCCAGCATTATAATGTGGCATGGCTGGGATTTGAGACTTGTTGTTATTGGAGAAGGCAATGGCACCCCACTCCAGTACTCTTGCCTGGAAAATCCCATGGATGGAGGAGCCTGGTAGGCTGCAGTCCATGGGGTCGCTAAGAGTCGGACACGACTGAGCGACTTCACTTTCACTTTTCACTTTCATGCACTGGAGAAGGAAATGGCAACCCACTCCAGTGTTCTTGCCTGGAGAATCCCAGGGACAGGGGAGCCTGGTGGGCTACCGTCTATGGGGTCGCACAGAGTCGGACACGACTGAAGTGACTTAGCAGTAGCAGTTGTTGTTATTTAGGTGCTAAGTTGTGTCTGATTGTTTTGTGACCCCATGGAATGTAGCCCACCAGGCTTCCCTGTCTATGGGAATTCCCAGGCGAGAACACTGGAGTGGGTTTCTAGTTCCTTCTCTAGGGGACCTTCCCAACCCAGGGATTGAACCTACGTCTCCTGCATTGGCAGGCAGATTCTTTGCCACAGAGCCACCAGGGAAGCTCCTGGGATTTGAGCCTAGATCTGACCAACTCCAGGCACACCCACTTTCTCTAAGTGAAAGATGAACTTGGATTGAAGCCCTGGCAGTAGAGTTGGGTGTGCTTAGGCCAGTGGATCAGACAGTAAAGAATCTGCTTACAGTGCAGGAGACCTGGGTTTGATCCCTGGATTAGGAAGATCTCCTGGAGAAAGGAATGGCTACCCATTCCAGTATTCTTGCCTGGAGAATTCCATGGACAAAAGAGTCTGGCAGGCCACAGTCCATGGGGTGGAGAAGAGTCAGACACGACTCAGCGACTAACACACACACACAGACTGGAGAACACTTGCTGAAAGAGAATTGATACAACATGTTTCCCGGTGGTTAAGCATGTTCTTTCCTCCATTTACTCAGCTGGGATAGCGGTCATGGTAGCACTGGATTCCCTGGGCTGTGAGGGTCAGTGCAGTCATGTCTGTGATCACTTCGTTTGGTGTTTAGCACATGGTCAGTGCTCAGGAAATGGTTTCCTGGTTGGATGAGTTTCAGTTCAGTTCAGTTGCTCAGTCATGTCCGACTCTTTGTGACCCCATGAATCGCAGCATGCCAGGCCTCTCTGTCCATCACCAACTCCCAGAGTTCACTCAGACTCACGTCCATTGAGTCAGTGATGCCATCCAGCCATCTCATCCTCTTTTGTCCCCTTCTCCTCCTGCCCCCAATCCCTCCCAGCATCAGAGTCATTTCCAATGAGTCAACTCTTCGCATGAGGTGGCCAAAGTACTGGAGTTTCAGCTGCAAAACAAGGAAGGAAAGTTGACGTCAGTAGAGGATGGCTGACACATACAGCTTTGGACTCATTGTGTCTTATGTACACATGAAGCAGGCTGGAAAAGTGAGTGGGCAGCTCCAAAGAGAGGTCTAGGCTGAGGATAGAATCTTGAAAACTTGTCTCTATCACTCTTCACACAATGTAGACGAGGCTGAGGTGCTCATTATTTTAAAAATAGAAAAAGAATGCTTGAATGCATTTCTTTTAGCTCAAGTCTAGAACACTTATTAAGAGGTACTTTCTAGAGTTTTCAAAAGATTGTTTTAGCACAAATAAAAAACAGTTCTACAGCACACAACAAATTAACAACAAAGCAAAAAAACAAAAAACGAACAGCAAAAAATCCAATAGGTATACCCTGATTGGTGGTATAGGCTGAAAATTTAAAAAAGAAATAGGTAATGTATCTATGGATGGTGACTTCCTTAGTAGACAGTAAAGCATTTAGCCAGAATCCCTGCACTCTGGAGAAAGACATCAGGTAGCACAAGCTTTTCTTCCCCAGAATTGGGTTTTCTTTTCAAGAACTTAAAGGACTTTATATCCTTGAATTAGTACTGTTACATTTAATGGTTAACCTAGCTAGAAGACAGGTGTAGCAGGTTAGTGGAGGGGAGGTGTAAACCAAAGTAGCACTAAGGTGCCCATTTTTCCTACCTTGGCATGAAGCTACTTTTTTGTGTAGTTCTCTTACTAAACACCAGATGGTACCACTCATCAGCATTTGACCGGCCCTTCAGCCATGACCCTGTTGTTGGGCATTAAAGAAAACTATAATTGTTGCTCAGTAAAACCAGAGAGAAGAGCTCCTGCCTTGACATGAATGATGTGGCACATGTTGATATACAGATGTTGGATATGGTCGTCAAGCTCCTGAGTTCCTGTTCTCTCCTCTCTTCCCTCTCTCTTTTTTTTATTCTCAAGGATCCAAACAGATGGTAATATTCTTCGTCTATAGATTGGTAAAACAGGTTTTAGTTCTTTAAATAACTGGTTGTACTGGGATGTTCAAAATACTTTTATGTTTTTGCTTTTTTTTAAGAGGTTTTTTTTTTTTTTTGGCTTCACTGGGTCTTCATTGCTGTGCAGGGGCTTTCTCTAGTTGTGGAGAGCAGGGGCTACTCTTCGTTGCAGTGTCCAGGCTTCTCATTGCAATGACTTCTCACGTTGTCGAGCAAAGGCTCTAGGCACGCGGGCTTCAGTAGTTGCAGCAAATAGGCTCAGTAGTTGTGGCTCACCTGCTTGGTTGCTTCAAGGCATGTGGGATTTTCCCAGACCAGGGATGGAACCCACGACCCCTGCATTGGTAGGCAGATTCCTACCCACTGCACCACCAGAGAGGTCCCCAAAATGCTTCATTTTTAATAGCATATGAATCTGCGCACATCTAGGACACCCCTTTTGTGGTTGGTTGATTACTGGGTAAAATTGGGCTGCAGATTATCTAACCCAATGATTATTAGCTAGGCTGATGACAGAGAGGCACTGGGACTCGAGGCAGACACATGCAGAAGGACCTCGGGCTCCAGCAACCCATAAAGATCCCACTCAACAAAGCCGGTGCTGTGACTAGGTACTGTGTAGTATCATGCACTGGCTGTACCACAGAAGCGATCCTTGTACAGAAACGTTATTATGTGTGTGTGCTCACTCACTCAGTTGTGTCCGACTGTTTGTGGCCCCAGGGGCTGTAGCCCCGCCCCACTCTTCTGTCCGTGGGATTTTCCAGGCAAGAATAGTGGAGTGGGTTGCCCTTTCCTTCTCCAGGGGATCTTCCTGACCCAGGGATTGAACCAGCATCTCCTGCCTTGGCAGGCTCACTGGGACACCTGGGAAGCCCTTGGAGGGGATATTAACCCTTTATAATGTGTGCAGCGGTTCTTTCCCCAGGTTGCCTTTGGTCTTGCAATTTTGCCTATGGTATTTTTACTGTATGGACATTTAATACTTCCATGTAGTCAAATTACTAAATCCTTTATCTCTCAGCCACAGGATTTTGTCATTCCCTTTTTACTTGATTGCCAAAATATTCATCTCCGTTTTTTTTTCCCCTAGAACATTTACAGTTTTATTCTATACATTTTTGTTCCGTCTTGAATTTTTGTGTAAAAGGTGAGGTAGAAATCCAGCTTTATGTTTTTCCATTGCTCCATGTGGAGAAGTGAATCTGTATTTCTAAGGGCCCTAAGACACGATTGGGCTAAGAGTTAGACACAGGAAGGTTGGTGAGCAGTCTGATCTGCATGTTAGAGTGCTAAATTGTATGTGTCCGAATGCCAGATGTTTCTCTGACTGTAAAACCAACAGTAAGAGATTAAGGCTGATGAAGCTTACTGAGAAAGTGGAGGAATTGAGACTTGAACTTGGCCTTGAATGACACCTGTCTGGTTTCTTCATTTTTCTTGTTCATAACCTATGCCTTGGAAAATAATTAGTGAATATACTGTAGAAATTATGCTCTTTTTCATAGTGGACTCAGTGTTTGCTTTCTCTATGACAAGGTATTTCCACCGCTTTCTCTATTGATTTACAATTTAATAAACTTGACAAACTTTTATCCTAAAAACAGAGAAGCTCATCTAGATTGTTTTTAATAAAAATGCAAGCAGAAACAGTTTTTGCAGCATGCCTAGCACATAATTGATGCTCATTGTGTGTTGTTTACTTCCCTCTTTCTCCAAATCTTGCCCTTCTCTGAAAGTCTATGAAGTTTGGGCTTTAAAATACATGCTATTTATAAAATATTCTTTCAGTTAAGGTTTCAGGTACTTGATACACTTTCAACAGCAAGAATTTGTTCTTGACTTGTTTTCATAAGTAGTAGTATTCCCTAATCAGAGAAGGCAATGGCAACCCACTTCAGTACTCTTGCCTGGAAAATCCCATGGGCAGAGGAGCCTGGTAGGCTGCAGTCCATGGGGTCGCTAGGAGTCGGACACGACTGAGCGACTTCCCTTTCACTTTTCACTTTCATGCACTGGAGAAGGAAATGGCAACCCACTCCAGTGTTCTTGCCTGGAGAATCCCAGGGATGGGGGAGCATGGTGGGCTGCCGTCTCTGGGGTTGCACAGAGTCAGACACAACTGAAGCAACTTAGCAGCAGCAGCAGCAGTACTCCCTAATAGTAGCCTTTGAGTTTTTTGCAATCAAGGCATTTCAGGAATTTTCAGAACTAAATTTTCTTATTGCAGTAAGAACAAATTAAAGATACCAAAACAGGTTTTTTATTGTGAACTTGAATGAGAAAATTATGAGTTTGTATGATAGGAGCTGGTTCTTTCTTCTTTTTTAAAAGTAATTTTATTTGTTTTGTTTTGGTTGCATTGGATCCTTTGTTGTCTGCATGGGCTTTCTCTAGCTGTGGAGAGTGGGGGCTGCTCTCTGAGGCTGTGTGTGGGCTTCTCAGTGTGGGGTCTTCTTCTGTTGTGGAGCACAGAATCGAGGTGCACAGATGTCAGTGGCTGCAGGATGCAGGCTCAGTGGTCGTGGCTTGTGGGCCCTAGAGCATGCAGGCTCAGTGGTTGTGGTGCACGGGCCTGATTGCTCTGTGCCATGTGGAACCTTCCGGACCAGCGATCAAACCCGTGTCCCGGCCTTGGCAGGTGGATTCTTATCATCTGCACCACTAGGAAAGTCCATGTCTTCTTTCTCACTCTTATAAAACACTTGCCCATTTGGAGCTTGGTATTTTTGCTTTTACATCCAAGTGAAGTAATGGCATTGAGGGCTTGTGATCTGCTCAGGATTCATTTTGAGTTAGGACTCAGACTGTTGTGATTTGTGTTATATTTGTTATTTAGTCGCTAAGTTGTATTCGACTCTGCGACCGTGGAGTGTAGCCCCCCCCAGGCTCCTCTGTCCCTGGGATTTCTCAGGCGAATCCCCAAGAACAGAGGAGCCTGGCGGGCTACAGCCCATGGGGTCGCAAAGAGTCGGACACAACTGAGTGACTAAGCACAGCACAGCATACTATGCTACCCAGTTGAGTAAATAAGGAAGAAATAAAGAAAATACATTGACCTGAATATTCATTAAAGCCATCTCTGGAAAGGCAAGCCAAAAACTAAGAGAAATGGTTACTTGGGAGGGATGTGAACTGAACAGATGGAGGATTGAGCATTTTACCTATTTAAACAGTTAAATGGAATACATATGTCAAAGGCTCTTGTTTAACTGATTAAATGTTTTTGAGGAGTTATTTGGGGTAAGGAAGAATTCAGTTGGTTCTGTTTAATTCAACAATACTTAACTATTAAGTACAAACAGCGAGGCTTAGGAATAAAGAGAGAGTTACCGCCTTCTAGTTGCTGACAGGCAGATTTAAGCATAATACAACTATATACAACAAAAATCCAGAAGCAGTACAGTGAACAGGGCAGAGAGCATGCAAAGGTGGTATGTCTTGAACTGAGTGTGGAGGGACCTGTGGGACTGACAGCTGGCAATGGGGTAATGGTGGGCAAATAGGGATAAGGAGGACACTCTTTGGATGGAGAGTGGTACACGTGCAAAGTCCAGTAGGATGGAGAGTGTGTGGCTTAGTTTGCACTCGGGACAGCACAGCCATTTTTGCATAGCTGGAATATAGGTAGTGTTCGTGTGAGCAGGGACTGCCTTGCCCTGGGATGTAGGCCTGTAGTCAGTCTTTTTTTTTTTTAATGAAAGATTGGAAACATATACAAAAGTAGACAGGATAGAACTCCTGCAGGTGAGCTCCAGCAGGCATACTCATGGCAAACCTTGTTGCATCTATGTCCTTGCACTCTACCCACCAGCTCCTCCATGTTTGGAGCCAGATTCCACATAATGTCATTTCTTCTGTAAATATTTCAGTGTGTAGCTGTAAAAAATCCGGACTGTTATTTTGTTTTCTTAACCAGTTGGAGTACAGATTTCCAGAAGATTCATAAATATTATAAATAGTTTATTTTTGGTAGTTTTGCTTGTTTGCTTAAGTCAGGATTCTAATAAGGTTTATAGATCGCAGTTAGTTGATATATTTTTTTAAGTCTCTTAAATAGGTCCCCCCAGTCTTTTTCTTCTCCCTTGTGATTTACTTGTTGAAGAAATCAAGTTGTTTGTCTTATAGCATTTCCCACTGTTAAGAGTTTGCAGATTACATCCCCTGGTCTAGTTTTATGTGTTCGTCTGTTTGCATTTCCTGTAAATTGTTAATTGGATCCAGGGGTTTGACCAGATTCAGGTTCGTTTTTGTCTTAGTTTTCTTTTCTTGGCCATGCCACTATAGGTTTTGTGGGGTCTTAGTTCCCAGACCAGGGATGGAGCCCAGGCCCCCTGCAGAGGAAGTACACAGTCTTAACCATTGGATGACCTGGGAAATCTTTGTTTTGATTTGGCTTGGTTTTTGTTTTGTGTGTGTTTTTTTTTTTTTTTTTTTTTACTTTATAGGAAGTATTGTGGCTTCTCATTAGGGACACATAATGTCTGGTTATCTCCTTTTTTCTGATTTTAGCAGCCCTTGTGGATCAGTGTTCCCATGTCAGTCATTCTGTAGAGTTAAAAGAATAAATTTATGAATACCCTCTGGTTACTATGACATCTGTATTCTTTCACTTCTCAGGTCTTGTAAATATCCTATGTAGTAAAGAATTTTTAAATGTAGTACATGTAAGAGTAATTGGTTTCCAGGTTCATCCACCTCATTAGAACTGATTCAAATGTATTCTTTTTAATGGCTGAGTAATACTCCATTGTGTATATGTACCACAGCTTTCTTATCCATTCATCTGCTGATGGACATCTAGGTTGCTTCCATGTCCTGGCTATTATAAACAGTGCTGCGATGAACATTGGGGTACAGGTGTCTCTTTAGCCTATTATACAGAGTGAAGTAAGCCAGAAAGAAAAACACCAATCCAGTATACTAACGCATATATATGGACTTCAGAAAGATGGTAATGACAATCCTGTATGCGAGACAGCAAAAGAGACACTGATGTATAGAACAGTCTTTTGGACTCTCTGGGAGAGGTGGGGGGATGATTTGGGAGAATTGCATTAAAACATGTATAATATCATTTAAGAAACAAATCGCCAGTCCAGGTTCAATGCAGGATACAGAACGCTTGGGGCTGGTGCACTGGGATGACCCAGAGGGATGGTATGGGGAGGGAGGTGGGAGGGGGCTTCAGGATGGGGAACACGTGTACACCCATGGTGGATGCATGTTGATGTATGGCAAAACCAATACAATGTTGTAAAGTAAAAAAAAGAGTAATTGGTTTCAAGTGACCTTTCAAAGCTGTTATCAAATAATTATAAAAGGGTTTCTTGAATTAAAAACAAGTTCATCTTTCATTTTAATGGATTTTCACAAGCTTGATTATTTGTGTTTTATACTTTATCAGGTTGTTCTTCCGATGTGTTAAAAGTAAAGCTGAGGGGAAGCAGTGGTGTGGAAATATCCCATGGCAGGTAGGAATTATTCACCTGTTTTCAGATCTGACTGTGTAAAGATGTTTAACCTGTGGGATCACCTTAAAAGACCCTAAAGTCCATTGTAAACTGATTGGTCTTCATCGTACTTTCTCTGAAAGACAATTCTCTTCTTTCAGCAAGGTAGACCCTGTTGGGACTCTTAATTCAAAGGACTATGGATCTTTTTTTTTTTTACTTTTAATTTTATATTGGAATATGACCAGTTAACAAACAATGTTGTGGTAGTTGTAGGTGAACAGCGAAGGGACTCAGTCATACATAAACATCTGTCCATTCTATAGTTAATAATAGTAGTGTTAATCGCACAGTTGTGTCCGATTCTTCTCGACCCCATGGACTATATAGCCTGATAGGCTCCTCTGTCCATGGAATTTTCCATGCAAGAATATTGGAGTGGGTATCCATTCCCTTCTCCAGGATCTTCCCCACCCAGGGATCGAACCCAGGTCTCCTGCATTGCAGGCAGATTCTTTACCATCTGAACCACCAGGGAAGCCCATTCTATAGTTAGCATTCTCCTATTTAGGGAAAAAAT
Organism: Bos mutus; assembly: GCF_027580195.1. Taxonomy (NCBI): domain Eukaryota; kingdom Metazoa; phylum Chordata; class Mammalia; order Artiodactyla; family Bovidae; genus Bos; species Bos mutus. The sequence continues at coordinate 24,641,539 of NC_091619.1, read as the reverse complement.
TTAAATTTACTTGACTAACATCAGGATTTTTTTTTTAATATTTATTTATTTGGCTACTCTTATCTTAGTTGTAGCATATAGGATCTTTAGTTATGACATGTGGGATCTGTTCACTGACCAGAGATTGAACCCAGACCCCCTGCATTGGGAGCATGAAGGCTTAGCCACCAGACCACCAGGGAAGTCCCAACATGTTTTTATAGACTGATATCTAGTTGATGTTTGTATAAACTGGGTGTAATTCATAAGCTTCTGGAATGTAAGAACTAGGAGAGACCCTGCAGATGTCTACTACATGAGGAACTAGACTGAGGGAGGTCTTGAGACTTGTAGAGGGATAGCTTGGACGTAAGGCCCTAGATTTGCACTGTGAAACCATCCTAAAGCCAAAATCAGAGCTGTTTAGGTTTGGGGAAAAGTTCATCTTGAGAGAGTCGTTTTCATGAAAAATACACATTGTGGCTATTGCTATTATTAAAAGTTTGACCTGGACACTGCTTTTCCTTGAGACCTATAAAAGCAGTGATCATGGACAGAGAAGGAACCAAGCATTGAAAGTACTGTTAAAAAATGAATACTTAAGTACTGTTAAGAAATTAAAAAAATAGAAACGAGTTTGGCAGTCCTTTCTAGAGCAAGAAATGATCCCAGGAACATTTAGAAAAACTGGACTGCTTTTACTGTGTTTCCATTTCCTCTAAAGAAAGGCCTTCTAGGTGTGAAGGTTGCATTCATATTTTATATTAAGATTAGATTATTTCCTTTGTCTTTTAGGATCCTAATTCTAAAGAACATTCTGGAGCCAGTAAGTCTCAGCTTGCCTCTGAGCCATCTCATTATCCTTCCAGCCACCAGAGAAACCCGTTCAAGGTACTTGATAAGAATCAAGAACCATCCGTCTGGAAACAGTTCATCAAAGGTGAAGATGAGGAAAAGACAGCTGATAAGAAGCAAAGAGAAAAGGGAGATCCACTCCTGGATCAAAAGAAGGAACAGAAGCCAGAATCTAAGTGTTGGATGGAGAAGGAGCTCTCATCTGGCCTGGGAGTAAAGAAAAAACAATCTGCAGTTCAAGACAAGCAGCAAAGGGAGAAGACAGAGTTTCAGTGTGAAGCAAAGGAGATAGAAGGGATGCACAAAAGAAACCTTCTGGAGATGAAATCCAAACAGGTCCGTGGAAATGTGCTCAGAGAACCATCTGCGTTTCAGGTGAAGTCAGATAGTGAGAGTCATTCTGTCCAGAAAGAATCAGAACCTCCGACAGAAGAGGAAACTAAGCCTTTGCCTCGAATTGTTCACAGTCAACGCTCAATAAGCCAGCCCCTGAAAGAGGAGCACCTCAACAAGGAGCACCCTAAGAGCTGGGAGGCTAGAGAAACAAAGACAGGGAATGACCCAAGCACACAGACCCTCCAAAAGAGTCTGCTCCAGGGCCATTTTCAGGCTCAGTCGGAGACCCGGGACATGCCTGCTCCAAAGGAACCAGCTGCTCAGCCTGCACCACTGGCCACAGGGCATCCCACAGGAGAGGGGCGAGACGCTGGCACAAGCAGTGGTGACAGTGAGGACGATGACATTGTTTTTGTTTCGTCTAAGCCAAGGAGCCCCTTACTCTTTGACTTGCCTCCAGACACACAGGAGAAGAAGAACCTTGAACTCCCTGGTCAGAGTGTGCAAAGAAAAGTTTCTTCAGCCCCGGGTGTTTCCAAGAAGGGAGAACCTTCAGACCCAGCAGCCCAACGTGTGTTCCTCACAACACAACTGAAACAAAGGAAGGTAACTACTACCTGTGTTTGTCTATAAGGTCGGAGCATCGCTTCTGTGGGCAGGTAAGGTACGCCATGAGCAAGTGAGATATATCAATGTAAGGAAGGTCTCACAGGTGGATGTTTAGTTTCTGCCTTTTGCTGTGTTTATATGTTCAGGATTGGTAAATCAGCTGGGTTTAGAAAGAAGAAAGGCTCTGGTTTTCACACATACGGCTAAAAGACTAATGTCACAGTTTTAGCTTTCTGGGCTGCTTTAATCTGAAACTACCTCTGACACCTCGAGAGGAGCGAGTGACCCATTTTATAGGATCTGTTTTCCAGAGCACACTGGCATCGGTGAACATCCAGGCTCTTCCAGACAAGGGTCAGAAGTTGTTCAAGCAAATTCAGGAGCTGGAGGAAGCGCTCAGTGCCCTGGCCCTCTCCCCAGAGCAAGGTAAAAGGGGTTCTGCCCCTGAACTTGGGGTTTGCATGAACTTCACAAGATATTCAAGAGCCATTTCGATGAAGAAGAGGTTGGGGGACTTCCTTCACTGCCCAGTGGTTAGGACTTCACCTTCCAATGCAGGGGGTGCAGCTTCAGTCCCTGATAGGGGAGACGAGATCCCAGATGCCACGTGGCCCCACACCCCCAAAAAAACCCAAAACCTAAAAAGAGGAGCAATGGAATAAGTTCAGTAAATACTTAAAACAAATTAAAAAAAAAAATCTGAGGACCAATTCCTGACATTGAAAGAATAGGTTGATGCATTCACCTGCCCATCTCGTTGTCTGTTTCAGAGCTTCCTTTTAAGTTGCATCTGTGATTGATAAAAATTTCCTCCTATTTCCTGTGGACTCAAGTCTTTTCCCATTGTTTAAGAAGCGGTTTAAATTCTACACTCTCTAGGAAGGCTTCCCCTGCTCATGGTGATCCCACCCTCTTGACCTCACCTCGCTCATAGAATTCCTTCACTTTCCTGAAGTGTAATCTGTTCTTCCCTGTGTTTTGAGCAGACACTAAGGAGAAGAGTAACACTCAAGAACCTCAGCAGAGTAATTTCACCAAAGAGACCACTGACCCTCCCCACTTGGTGCCTCCCAAACCCCTGCAGGGTCAGGATCTCTGGCCTCTGGGTTCTCGAGGACTGAAGGCTGCCCACCAGGAAGCTGCTGGAGGGTCTGGCCAGTGCTGTGGAGGTGAGATCCGAGGGCCTGGCCCTGGGGGGAATAGCTACACCTACAAGTGAAGTGTGGCCTCATAGCTGCCTCTGTGTCCCTGAGAAGGGAGAAGCCATTCTGTGGTGGGTAATAAAGCTGGTGGTGCACAGCTGAGTTTTTGCACAGTGTAATTTAGATCTTCTTGAGAGCAGAGACTGTGTCTGCCCTGTTCATTGACCTTGTTCATGGCCCTTAATCAACCAGCTTGGTGGCCGGCATGTGGGAGTCATCTACTAAATGTTTGTGAGTGAAAACTCAAACTCACATCGTGAGGAGGAAGGCAAACCAGGGGATATGTTTGTAGTCCTGTGTGTGTGTGTGTGTGTGTGTGTGTGTGTGTGTGTGTGTGCGCGTGTGCGCAGAGGCAGAGTAGGGGAGTATGTGACCGTGACCAATAAACCCACAGAGAGCAGCACCACCCTATTTAAATGAGCGTTTCCATCCTGAACTCTACAGACAGCAATGAATTCTGAAGCAGCTGCAGGAGAAGGATCCCCATGAGAGCCTCAGCTATGTAATATGATCGTATGGTTTACTGACCAGGACACAGGAACTTGGGTGGGCTGACAGTGATGAGAAAAGCAAAAGCCAGTTTTCTCCTGAGAACTGCTCAGGATATGGAAAGGAAAGGAGAGAAAAAAGAAAACCGGAGGGAGGGGAGAAAAGTTGAAAAGCAGTAGTCAGAAGAGGGTAAGGGATAGACAGGGTGCCATGTGACACAAGGATGCCTCTAAAAGGGCACAGAGAAAATGTACTTATATAGGTAAAATAGATAAGCAGCAAGAATCTACTGTATAGCACTGGGATATCTTATAATAACCTATCATGGAAAAGAATATATATAAAAAATACATATAACTGAGTCACTTTGCTGTACATTTAAAACTAACCCAGTGTTGTGAATTAACTACTTCCACTGAAACAAAAAAGAAAACATATTTAGTCCAGTGGCATGCTTAAGCTATGCTTCAGACTGAAGAAACCTGCTGCATGACAGCATCATTCAGTCATCACCATGGTGATGGAGTTGCCTAGAGAAATTAAGGTGGATTATTAAGGTAAGAAGTTATGTAATATGTTTAGGAAAGAATCCCATTAAAATAGATTTTCATTTAAAAACATTTTCACTTTTAATTGGATAATTTTTTGTTTTTGGATAATTAATTTTTATTCATTTAGAAATCTCTTATTTGGGCACTTCATCCCTAAATTTGCAACCAGCTAAGGTGCTTGTATTTATTACCTAACCTCAGTAGAAGTTCTCTGTGTATTAACAGAATGAGTGGTCTCCAGCACTGAAGTATTCCTGGTGCAGAGCAGGCATCTTGGGATGTGCGTATTTGGGGCTCTCTCTCTCTCTGAAGTTTGACAACTTGTAGCATGCTTTCTTCTATTGCTGGCTTTTCTTCTTGGAATCCAGCCCCAGGGGTCTTTTTTTCCAAAAATTCTGATGGTATTGTTTTCTCTGCCACCTCTTCAAAGCTGAAAAAAAATAAAAAATATTGTAGATTATCTTATATTTTAATTATACTTTCTATTACTTTGTCCTTTATTAGACTTTATTAGAGCACTTGTTAATGTGAACTTTAAAAGACAGACATACAGAGAATGAGGCTGAAGGAGCCGGAGCGGCTGGGAGAATCTGGAGGCAAGACTTTTTAGCCCTTACAGATCCATCATCTGGCAAATAAGGAATTGCTTTTTTGCAGCTCTGGTCAGGACGTAATACTCACAACCTTGATTTGTCTGCAGGTGCTGTGAGCCAGAATGGCCTTCACGCAGTGTGGAAGATCACAAGTGAAGCCATTGATGAGCTGCATCGATCTCTTGAGTCTTGTCCTGGGGAGACCGCCATGGCAGAGGATCCAGCTGGGCTGAAGGTGAGCTGGGAAGGCCCGCAGGCCAGAGTATCCTGGATAATGCCCTAGCGCCCACGAGGAGGGGGCCCAACCATTGGGAAAGTGCCTACCGGAGTGCCATTCTTCGTTGTTTTTCTTTAAATAGTCCTTTTTGGTTTCTTTTTTAATGTACTATTTAAAAGTTTTATTTATGTGTTTTTAGTTTTGGTTCGGAGAAGGCAATGGCACCGCACTCCAGTACTCTTGCCTGGAAAATCCCATGGATGGAGGAGCCTGGTAGGCTGCAGTCCATGGGGTCACTAAGAGTCAGAGACGACTGAGCGACTTCACTTTCACTTTTCACTTTCATGCATTGGAGAAGGAAATGGCAACCCACTCCAGTATTCTTGCCGGGAGAATCCCAGGGATGGAGGAGCCTGGTGGGCTGCCGTCTATGGGGTCTCACAGAGTCGGACACGACTGAAGTGACTTAGCAGCAGCAGCAGTAGCTGTTTTGGTTGCTCTGGGTCTTTGTTGCTGCACATGAGCTTTCTCTGGTTGCATGCGGCAAGGGTGTGCTACTCTTCCTTGAGGTGCACAGGCTTCTCATTGAGGTGGCTTCTTTTGTTGTGGAGAATGGGCTCCAGGGTGTGGGCTTCAGGAGTTGTGGTGCTGGGGTTAGTTGCTCCATGGCATGTGGAATCTTCCTGGACCAGGGATGGAAACTGTGTCCACTGCGTTGGCAAGTGAGTTCTTTTCCACTTTGTCACCAGGGACGTCCCAGAGAGCTATTCTGACATATCTTTTCTACAAATCACACTCAAGTGGTTTCCCTTATGGTGTTTTTTTTTTCTGTTTAGCAGTTAAAATGAAAAACACTTTTTTTTTCTTTAACATCATTACGTTATATGTCTGTAGCAGTAACAGATGCATTTATCATTTATTGAGCTTCAATAGGCGCCACAGGGATGCAGAGGAATTGCTGCTTTTAATGAACTAGTTGGAGTGAAAATGCATGTACAATCAATGTAAGATGATTAGACAATCATTGTAAGACAGAAAATGTGCATTGTCACATACTGTGAAGTGTATGCAAAGTACAAAGGCATTTGAAACAAAGGAAAAGTTTTTCTACGTCAGCAGTATTATTTGTATCTTAAAGAAACTGCAAGCCTTTAGATAGGGTAGAAACCAAACACTCCAGTGAGAGGGAGTGGTGGTCGGAGGGAAGATAAGATATTGATATTAATAAGTGATGATCAGGTAACAGCAGCCCCTGAGCTCGAAGCAGCAGGTGGTGTAACTTAGCACAAAGAGTCTCTTGCTGTGGAGCCTAGCATTGGTGGAGGAATTTAGACTAGGATAGCATAAGAGAGGAGAAGGCAATGGCACCCCACTCCAGTACTCTTGCCTGGAAAATCCCATGGGCAGAGGAGCCTGGTAGGCTACAGTCCATGGGGTCGCAAAGAGTCAGACACAACTGAGTGACCTCACTTTCACTTTTCACTTTCATGCCTTGGAGAAGGAAATGGCAACCCACTCCAGTGTTCTTGCCTGGAGAATCCTAGGGATGGGGAAGCCTGGTGGGCTGCCGTCTCTGGGGTCGCACAGAGTTGGACATGACTGAAGCGACTTAGCAGCAGCAGCAGCAGCAGCAGCATAAGAGGGAGCTTCCCTAGTAGCTCAGCTGGTAAAGAATCCACCTGCAATGCTGGAGACCCCGGTTTGATTCCTGGGTCAGAAAATTCCCCTGAAGAAGGGATAGGCTAACCACTCCAGTATTCTTGGGCTTCCTGGTGGCTCATATGGTAAAGAATCTGCCAGCAATGTGGGAGACCTGGGTTCGATCCCTGGATTGGGACGGTCCCCTGGAGGAGGGCATAACAACCCACTCCAGTATTCTTGCCTGAAGAATCCCCATGGACAGTGGAGCCTGGCGGGCTACAGTCCATGGAGTCGCAAAGAGTTGGACATGACTAAGCATAGCACAGCTTAAGAGATGTTATGGAATCACTGTAGAAATTTGAGCAGGGATGTTTTAAGAAAGTTACTTATGTCGCAGAATTCCAGATAAACTGGATGAAGGGAAGACTAGCAGGGAGGCCCCCAGTTAAAGGGCCATCAGTTTATGACTAGCACTGCAGACTGAGACATTGCCCACAGAGAGGAGAATCACGTTGCAGAGATAACGAGGAAGAGCCAGCAGGACGGCTGGTGGAAGTAGGGTGATTACTCAGAGATCTTGACTTGGGCTGATGAAGCAGACAAAGCAGCAGTCACTTGAGAGGAACAGAGGCAGCCGTTGATAGACAGGCTGGGCAGTCGGCATGAATGAAACCTGTCCTGGGCAGGCCAGGACATGTGGCCGTCAGTGAGAGAGTGGAGTCCAGGACTTCAAGGTGAAAGGAGTGGCTTATCTGACAACCAGAAGTTTGGGAGGGTCACTTACAGAAAATAAACGAGTGGAGGAGGGAGTCCATGTGGCCAGGCTCCAGCATAGCCTCTCATCAGAAATCGGTACCTAACTTTCGGTTATTACCTTTGTCAGATCTCTTTGCTGCCACACCAGAAGCAGGCATTAGCCTGGCTGCTATGGCGGGAAAGCCAGAAGCCACGAGGAGGAATTTTGGGTGAGTCTCGCATTAGGATAAGAGCCCACAGATACATTGCTTTGTTCAGTCCTCTCAACAACTGTTGTGGGTAGCTACTCTAACACCCTGTTTGACAGATGAGGAAACTGTAGTGTGGGAAGCTTAAGCCACATGCTCTGGAGTACACAGCCATAGGATCAGTCAGGAAACTTTAAGCCGTGCGCTCCAGAGTACACAGCCATAAGATCGGTCAGGAAGCTTAAGCTGTACGCTCCAGAGTACACAGCCATAGCATCAGTCAGGCAGCGTAAGCTGTACGCTCCAGAGTACACAGCCATCACATCAATCAGGAAGATTAAGTTACGTGCTCCAGAGTACACTGCCATAGGATCAGTCAGGTCTTGGCTGCAGGCAGTAGAGACTTGACTCTGGCTGATGAAGCAGAGGGAGGGTTTATTCTCTGGTGGTCCACGGAATCTTTGGAAAATGTGCAGGGCCAAGCTTGGAGGCCAGACTTCTAGGAGCAATGGCCAGAGTCAAGTTACCAATGGAATGTCCTGTGAGAATGATACGGCTGCTCCATGCCTCGGAGCAGTAGAGGAAAGCACCACTCCCCAGGGCCACACACTGCTGTCTCCAGCCCTTCCTGTTGAGAGGGCTTCACGGGGACCCTCATCTTCTGAAGTTGCTGACATCTGAAACAAAGTCTGCTGTGAGTGTAAGTCTCTGTAGAGCCTGGTCTTGCTGCTGGTGCCTTAGCTACAGAGGAGGCAGGAAGCAAGTTTTCCAGGCTCTGCTTTGGAGCCTCATCACACTAAAAATTTCCAAGGTGTTCAACTTCCAGAAAACGTGACAGAGGTCCACTACGGCTAGTAAGTGTGTGTCTTGGTCCCCAAGCTCACCTCCTGGTTGGATGATTTGTAGAATGCACAGCATATAGTCATATGTTGCTGTTCAGTCGCTAAGTCATGTCCGACTCTCTGTGACCTCCATGGACTGCAGCTCTCCAGGCTTCCCTGTTCCTCACCATCTCCCAGAGTTTGCCCAGACTCATGTCCATTGAGTTGATGGTGCCATCCAACCATCTCATCCTCTGTCGCCCCCCACCGTCAATCTTTCCCAGCGTCATATTCATGGGTGTAATTTATTGCAATCAAATAAACTGAATAATAATTTAGTTATTTTGATTTGATATAAATCAAAATCAGCGAGGGAAAAAGGCACATGGGGCACAGTCTAGGGGAAACCGGGTTCAAGTCCTGTCCCAGTGGAGTCACTCTGTGTACTTAATCTCCCAGCAGCAGTGTATAAAAACACAGGTAAAACGTTGCCAACCGCGGAAGCTTGTTAGAAACTTGGCACCCAGGATTTTTACTGCAGGATAAAAACCCACATAGGCGGCTTCAGGCTGGCAGGTACTGAAATTCTAGATTCCCAGAGGGAAAGCAGGCATTCAGTATAAACTGTACTGTGGGTCCAAGCAGTTAAGGTGCAGTGAGCCACTCTTCCCAGTCTGGGAAGGGGGGCACCCCTCCTGAAATGAGTTCCAAGTGCTAGCCGAGAGCCAGCCTTGTAAACTGGCCTTTCAGAGGAGAGTAGTCAGCTGCTGTGGTAACTCTTCTGCACAGTGGCCGAGCCAGAACTTGAACCAGAGCCCATGTTATGACATTTTACTTCTGCTTATGTCAGAATGCATATTTAATCCGTTAAAAAGAAGATAATACCACTTTATAGGGTGTAAATGGTAAATTGGATAAGCTCAGCAACTAGCACGATGATGGTACCCAAGAAATGCTAATTTATGACCTTCACTGATGAATTCAAGTTAAGGGGATGGTGAGGACTGTCTTGAGTTAACTCTAACTCCAGAATTGCAGTAGTAAATTGGGTAGTAGGATATATCTACTGGGACCTTTTTGCTTTTGCATGGTAATAAATAAGGCAACTAGGCAACATCTGGAACTTTCCCTGGTGGCTCAGATGGTAAAGAATCTGCCTGCAATGTAGGAGACCTAAGTTTGATCCCTGGGTCAGGAAGATCCCCTGGAGAAGGGAATGACAACCCATTCCAGTATTCTTGCCTGGAGAATTCTATGGACTTCGGAACCTGGTGGGCTACAGTCAATGGGGTCGCAAAGAGTCGGACACGACTGAGAGACTAGCATACACACAGGCAACATCATCAATCTGAGAGAGATACCAATGAATGTACTGGATAAGTGACACTAAAATACAGAGACTCAAATAAGATCTAAATAATAAGTTTTAAATTTTACAGAGGTCATAATAAATGTCTGTGACCTAGATCACAAAATAAATGGCAACGGTTAGTGTTCATTTTAACAAGACAAAGACTTCATTAGAGGAGGCAAAGCACAGCGACTGGAGTGGTGCTGATAGCAGGGGGACCAGGCTGGTGTCTACCCCGGACCGCATCTCTTGAAGTTGAACTGATTCCTTGCCCAAAGTAATTACCTCTCTTATTTTTGTTTTCATTTTCCAGCGGATGATATGGGGTTAGGAAAAACCCTGACAATGATTGCACTCATTCTGACCCAAAAGAAAAGCAAAGAAAAGGACGAAACCACGGCTTTGACTTGGCTTTCCAAAAATGGTATTCCCGAGTGTCTTGCTTGCCTGCTGCTTCCTAAGTCACGTGTGGGTGGAAGGCAGTGGGGAGTGGAAGTTTTTCAGCCATGAAAGGATGCCTTTGGTCATATTTAATTTTTTGGAAAACTGTTACTTTCCTATAGTATCATTTCTGACACTGAATATGCTAACTAGAAGTGATCATTTTTTTCCTTTAAATATAAGATTAGCTTGACCTGTGATTAGAAACAGTTTTATGGTGGCAGCTAAAAGTCTAAAAATGTTAGTTTAAACCTAATGATTGTTTTTGTTAATGTTGAGAACATAACTACAGGGTAGACCCAAATAATTAAAATATTATTTTCTGAAGGAAGATCTGTAACAAATTCAGACTTCAGCCACCATAGTAGACAGTTTTCCATGTTTCTGAAATTCCAGAAATTTCCATATTCTAGAGAGTTTTTCTTATTTCTATCTCTGCTTTTAAAATGTAATAACTGTATAAGTACTTTAAAGGTCCTGTATATTACATAGAGATGACACCACATGTAAACTGCATGTACACAAGTACATTTCTCAGTTGGTTAGGTAGTCAAAGGATCTGGCCGTCTGCTCTCAGGGCCTCCACTGACCACTGTTGCAGCTGGGTCCTCTGTCCCTGTGTGGAGCAGCAGCCTGTGTGCACTGCAGATGCACAGGGGCACGGGCACAAACACGCCATCACCATCTGGTTCTGAAGTCATGTTTGCTTATCCTAGAGGATTCGGTACTTACTCTTCAGTATGAATGTAATTAAGGTATGCTTTTCAAAGAAGAGTAATAATACTGCCCTCTAATGAATCAACGAAGAGTTAGGAAATGACCCAGCTTCTATCTTCTCACCACTGGGAAAGTGCATTGAGGTTTTTTGGTTTTTTAAACTGAAGAAATGTACTAGCCACTCTCCTCTCCCTTTTTAGCCTCTCTTTCTTCCACTTTTATAGGGGAAAAAAACCAAATAATTGTTTTGAGTTAAAAGATTATTTTTTTCCAGTTTCTATTCTACTTCATGCATACCTCGTTTTATTGTGCTTCACAAATAGTGTTTGTTTTGTTTTACATGTTGAGGGTCTGTGTCAACCCTGTGGTTTTGGCACTGTTGTCGCACCAGCATTTCCTCACTTCATGTCTCCATGTCACATTTTGGTAATTGTTGGAATACTTCAAACCCTCTATCAGTAAAAAGATTACAAATGATGTTAGCACTGTCTAGCAATAAATATATATTTTTAAATTAAACTATGTATCTTTTTAAAAAGTATCTAAAAAGTATTATACTATTGAACACTTAATAGACTATAATGTATTGTAAACATAAATATTCACATGCACTGGGAAACCGCAACGTTTTGTGTGACTCTCTTTATTGTGATATTCCCTTTATTGCTGTGGTCTGGATCCCAGCCTGCCGTATCTCCAAGGTATAAGCTATATGAAGAAATAAGAGCAACAGTTGTTAAAATATTGATTAAATGAATAGACATCAGTTAAGGAAAAGAGGTAATGCCTTGAAGAAGTTAAAGCTATTTAATGAGTGTAACTGGGTGTTGATTTTTTCCCCCCTCTCAAGACTCCTCTGAGTTCACTTCTCATGGAACACTAATCATCTGTCCTGCTTCTCTGATCCATCATTGGAAAAACGAGGTGGAGAAACATGTGAGCCACAACAGATTAAGAGTCTGTCTCTATCATGGGCCAAACCGGAATCAACATGCAAAAGTGTAAGTGCAGAAACGTTGCCGTCAGTACGAGGTGTCCAGCGTCTTGGCTGAAGGGTCATCTTGGCCTTTGTGTGCTCTGGTATTTCATTTAATCAAGGCTAATGGTATTTGTGAAGACCACAGGCACTGTCATCGCCCAGTAGCCTTCGCCTGTGCTGAGGGATGCATCTTGAGAGGGATTGGTGTTTGGAGCTATATCCCATCACCATTCTCAACAAGCTGCCATGCAAGTTAGCCTGAGATGCCTGAATCATCAGCTAGGCAGTAGCGGAGTTCCCCTGGTAAAAGGGATATGTCACAATTATTTCATGATTGAATATCTGATTCCAAATCCACATTCTTTTTCTGTTAGTGTAAATGGAACCAACTCAGTCTTAACAGAGCATCTTGATATACTATTAATGGTTAGTTGATATATGCTGCTGCTGCTAATTCGCTTCAGTCATGTCCGACTCTGTGCGATCCCAGAGACGGCAGCCCACCAGGCTCCCCCGTCCCTGGGATTCTCCAGGCAAGAACACTGGAGTGGGTTGCATTTCCTTCTCCAATGTGTGAAAGTGAAAAGTGAAAGTGAAGTCGCTCAGTCGTGTCCGACTCTTTGCGACCCCATGGACTGCAGCCTACCAGGCTCCTCTGTCCATGGGATTTTCTAGGCAAGAGTACTGGAGTGGGGTGCCATCGCCTTCTCCGGATATATGCTAGTTAAATGTTTATGGCTGTATTTTTCATATGTGAACCATCTAAGAAGTTTAGATTCAAAAGTTTAGGATTAAACCTAACTGAATTCCTAAAAGGGGATGTCCAGGAAGGAGGAAAGAAAATGTTTCCCCAGATGGTGATTGTAGTCCTATTCTTTGTCTTTTGGTTTTAAAGGACCTGTTTTTGTTCTTAATTATGATATGATGGTCTGGATTGAATACTTGCTGATCTAGTCAAGAACTGAGTTGTTTTTCCGTCTAAGTAATCTTTCTCCCCAACATCTGATACTGGATATTTTATCTCTTAAAGAACAACACAGTAGTCTCTCGGGGGTGAATTGCCAGAATCGTGACCCTAAGTCTTAAGGGCACACCAGCTCTCATGACTGGTAGTCATTTCAGCAGACGAAAGGAATCAGGGCAGTTGTGGCCATTCTGCACGCCTTCTCTGGCATCGGGTACTATAGATTTTTGTTTAGAAGTCAGTTCCATCTTATATGATTTGCATTTTGATTGTACTGGGTTTGGTGTCCTGAGTGCACTAGCTGACTGATAGGAATCATTCTCAATCATACACCTTTATATGATGCTCAGGCAACAAGTAGGCATCACTGCCTGTCCAAATTCGCATGTCGTCTTTATCAAAAGTATTTACTGAAGTTCTCTCAGGTCCACAATATTAAGTTTCCTTGGAGAAAGATTTGTGCTTTTCATTAAGAATCTTTACATGTAAAGAGTATAGGCGAGGTGAGCTGAAAGTGTACAGCATGTATTTTTGTGCCCAAATATCAAAGCTAGATGAATGGGTTTTCACGAATCCATTACAGAACAATGGGGAGAAAGCACCATTGATATAAGATGAACATGACTTCAGAGTTTTCTTACTTCCTTGGGACTTTAGAATCATCTGTGTCAAATTAACTAAATATTAAATTCCAATCCTGCCCAACTTTCTGTTCTTGTCAGATTTCATCAAGCTTAATTTGACCCCAGCCAGAGATGATCCTTTGTGACTTGGCTGGGAAGAGGGGGGCTGTTCTAGTTACAGTGAGTAGTCTCTAAAAATGACCAGTGGTAAGTGATAAGGAAGTCAAGAGTGTAAAATTTACCTCTTCAGAGTGTGTGTGAGTGTGTGTGTGTGAGTTGACACAAATTAATGAGTTCTGCTGGAGGGATTTTTGTGAAGGAAATCAACTCTGTCTTATTTTGTCAGAGTCATGCTGGATGGTTTATCTTTTGCTTTGTGTTATATCTGCAGCCTGTCCACGTATGACATCGTGATCACCACCTACAGCCTCCTGGCCAAGGAGATTCCCACAGCGAAACAAGACGAACAGATCCCGGGTGCAAACCCCAGTGTGGAGGTGAGGCGTGGACCCTGCTGGGGAAGTAGGGTCAGAACCGCAGATAACAGGAGTCTTTTCAAGCATCAGAGATGGAAAGGTCCCCTTCCTGGGGTCGTGGGCATTCGTGCTGCTTCTCCTGTGGAAACAGTTCTTTCCTCTGTCCCTTCTCTTTTACTGTAGGCGTCCTCCTCAGTGCTGAAGGTGGAGATGCAGTTTGCTGCTTTTTAGAAATAATGACTACTTTGCATTTGCATTGATCACGGTGTAAATATAGGGAAGCTTCACTTGTTGCAGTGTTTGAGAGTCTTTGGGGTGTACTCTCAGGATGTGTTTTGTATTCAGTGTCAGGACTAGTATTTTGATATTAAGGCATTATTCCCTTCCTTTACTCCACCTCCCAGGAAAAGGGGTTGCAAAGAAAAAGGCTACAATGAGCCAGAGGCTAAACAATAACCAGGGCAAAAAACCTGAATGTTGCTGTGTCCAGGCTAGTCTCAGTTATGTAGGGGCTTTATTGCATAACTCTCATGCGCTTTTCCCCCCTGAAAATGCAGTGTTGTTACAAGACCTGCTGTTTTGCATACACTTTTATTCTTAGTGCAATAGAATATTCACAGCTTCCTATATTTTGGGTGATCTCTAGAGTGCTTGATTCATGGACCTGACATTCCAGGCTCCTATGCAATATTGCTCTTTACAGCATCGGACCTTGCTTCCATCACCAGTCACATCCACAACTGGGTGTTGTTTTTGCTTTGGCTCCATCCCTTCATTCTTTCTGGAGTTATTTCTCCACTGATCTCCAGTAGCATATTGGGCACCTACCGACCTAGGGAGTTCCTCTTTCAGTGTCCTATCATTTTGCCTTTTCATGCTGTTCGTGGGGTTCTGAAGGCAAGAATACTGAAGTGGTTTGCCATTCCCTTCTCCAGTGGACCACATTCTCAGACCTCTTCACCATGCCCGCCCATCTTGGGTGGCCCCACACGGTATGGCTCTACACAGTACAGCACTACACAGCATGGCTTGTCTCAGACAGGAGATGGCAAGACTGAATGTCGACATTTTAGGAATCAGTGAACTCAAATGGACTGGAATGGGTGAATTTACTTCAGATGACCATTATATCTACTACTGTGGGCAGGAATCCCTTAGAAGAAATGGAGTAGCCATCATGGTCAACAGAGGAGTCTGAAATGCAGTACTTGGGTGCAATCTCAAAAACGACAGAATGATCTTTGTTTCCAAGGCAAACCATTCAATATCACAATAATCCAAGTCTATGCCCCAACTTGGAGATGGCAGTGGCACCCCACTCCAGTACTCTTGCCTGGAAAATCCCATGGATGGAGGAGCCTGGTGGGCTGCAGTCCATGGGGTCGCTACCAGTCTGACACGACTGAGCGGCTTCACTTTCACTTTTCACTTTCATGCATTGGAGAAGGAAATGGCAACCCACTCCAGTGTTCTTGCCTGGAGAATCCCAGGGATGGCGGAGCCTTGTGGGCTGCCGTCTATGGGATTGCACAGAGTCGGACACGACTGAAGCGACTTAGCAGCAGCAGCAGCAGCAGCATGCCCCAGCTGGTAATGCTGAAGAAGTTGAAGTTGAACAGTTCTATGAAGACCTACAAGACCTTCTAGAACTGACACCCAAAAAAGATGTCCTTTTCATTATAGGGTACTGGAATGAAAACTAGGAAGTCAAGAGATACCTGGAGTAACAGGCAAATTTGGCCTTGGAGTACAGAATGAAGCAAGGCAAAGGCTAACAGAGTTTTGCCAAGAGAACGCACTGGTCATAGCAAACACCCTCTTCCATAACACAAGAGACGACTCTACACATGGACATCACCAGATGGTCAGCACCGAAATCAGATTATATTCTTTGCAGCCAAAGATAGAGAAGCTCTATACAGTCAGCAAAAACAAGACTGGGAGCTGACTGTGGCTCAGATCATCAACTCCTTATTGCCAAATTCAGACTTAAATTGAAGAAAGTAGGGAAAACCACTAGACCATTCAAGTATGACCTAAATAAAATCCCTTACAATTATACAGTGTGAGTGAGGAATAGATTCAAGGGATTAAATCTGATAGAGTGCCTGAAGAACTATGGATGGAGGTCCATGACACTGTACAGGAGGCAGTGATCAAACCATCCCTAAGAAAAAGAAATGCAAAAAGGCAACTTGGTTGTCTGAGGAGACCTTACAAATAGCTAAGAATAGAAGCAAAAGGCAAAGGAGAAAAGGAAAGATATACCCATTTGAATGCAGAGTTCCAAAGAATAGCAAGGAGAGATAAGAAAGCCTTCCTCAGTGATCAAGGCAAAGAAATAGAGGAAAACAATAGAATGGGAAAGACTAGAGATCTCTTCAAGAAAATTAGAGATACCAAGGGAACATTTCATGCAAAGATGGGCTCAATAAAGGACAGAAATGGTATGGACCTAACAGAAGCAGAAGATATTGAGAAGAGGTGGCAAGAATACACAGAAAAACTGTACAAAAAAGATCTTCATGACTCAGATAACCATGATGGTGTGATCACTCACCTAGAGCCAGACATCCTGGAATGTGAAGTCAAGTGGGCCTTAGGAAACATCACTATGAACAAAGCTAGTGGAGGTGATGGAATTCCAGTTGAGCTATTTCAAATCCTAAAAGATGATGCTGTGAAAGTGCTGTACTCAATATGCCAGCAAATCTGGAAAACTCAGCAGTGGCCACAGGACTGGAAAACGTCAATTTTCATTCCAATCCCTAAGAAAGGCAATGCCAAAGAATGTTCAAACTACTGCACAATTGCACTCATCTCACACACTAGCAAAAGTAATGCTCAAAATCCCCCAAGCCAGGCTTCAACACTACTTGAACCATAAACTTCCAGACATTCAAGCTGGATTTAGAAAAGGCAGAGGAACCAGAGATCAAATTGCCAACACCCGTTGGATCATCGAAAAAGCAAGAGAGTTCTAGAAAAACATCTACTTCTGCTAAATTGACTACGCCAAAGCCTTTAACTGTGTGGATCACAACAAATTGTAAAATTCTGAAAGAGATGGGAATACCAGACCACCTGACCTGCCTCCTGAGAAATCTGTATGCAGGTCAAGAAGCAACTGTTAGAACCAGACATGGAACAACAGATTGGTTCCAAATCGGAAAAGGAGTATGTCAAGGCTGTATATTGTCATCCTGCTTATTTAACATATATGTAGAGTACATCATATGAAATGCTGGGCTGGATGAAGCATAATCTGGAATCAAGATTGTTGGGAAAAAGACCAATAACCTCAGGTATGCAGATGACACTACCCTTATGGCAGAAAGCAAAGAAGAACTAAAGAGTCTCTTGATGAAAGTGAAAGAGGAGAGTGAAAAAGTTGGCTTAAAACTCAACATTCAGAAAACTAAGATCATGGCATCTGGTCCCATCACTTCATGGCAAATAGATGGGGAAACAACAGAAACAGAGTTTATTTTTTGGGGCTCCAAAATCACTGCAGATGGTGACTGCAGCCATGAAATTAAAAGATACTTGCTCCTTGGAAGAAAAGCTGTGACTAACCTAGACAGCATATTAAAAAGCAGAGACATTACTTTGCCAACAAAGGTCTGTCTAGTCAAAGCTATGGTTTTTCCAGTAATCACGTATGGATATGAGAGTTGGACTGTAAAGAAAGTTGAGCACCAAAGAACTGATGCTTTTGAACTGTGGTGTTGGAGAAGACTCTTGAGAGTCCCTTGGACTGCAAGGGGATCCAAATAGTCCATCCTAAAGGACATCAGTCCTGAATATTCATTGGACGGACTGAGGCTGAATCTGAAACTCCAATACTTTGGCCACCTGATGTGAAGAACTGCCTCATTTGAAAAGACCCTGATCCTGGGAAAGATTGAAGGCAGGAGGAGAAGGGGATGACAGGATGAGATGGTTGGATGGCATCACTGACTCGATGGACATGAATGAGTAAACTCCGGGAGTTTGGTGATGGACAGGGAAGCCTGGTGTGCTGCAGTCCATGGGGTCACAAAGAGTCAGACAGGACTGAGTGATTGAACTGACTAGAGTGCTTACCCATCTCTTGACCAGCTCTGCCTTCTTGCAGATGATTAACTTTTCAGATTCCTCAATGGTTTCTCTTAGCTTTCAGGTTAAAACCTTCATTCCTTTAAATGATTTTTTAGGCCTTGTACAGTCTTGCCCTTCCTGAGTGTCCCTAGTCCCCTACCTGCCCGCCTCCCTCCCAGGGGC
Source organism: Bos mutus (assembly GCF_027580195.1). Lineage (NCBI taxonomy): Eukaryota > Metazoa > Chordata > Mammalia > Artiodactyla > Bovidae > Bos > Bos mutus. The sequence goes on along the minus strand of NC_091619.1, from coordinate 24,623,488 downwards.
AACCCCATGCTCAGCTGTACCAAGGGCTGTACTTCCCTCCATACTCTGTCGTGTTATTGAGCCATTCTCCCTCTGAATGGAGTGCTTTGCTGCCCTCCGTGCTCGGATGCATCTCCTGGCACCTACTGCTGGCTTATACCTCGACACTCCATTCATTCTGCAAATACTGAGTATCTTACCATGTACCAGATGCAGGTATACAGCAGTGAGGAAGACCCACTAGATTCCTACTGTTCTGTATTAAATCATCTAGTAGGACTTGCTGTATATACATTGTATATAATGATCTTTATGCTTGTTTTATTTTTTTCTCCCCCGCTAGATTGTGAACTCCTTGAAGAGAAGAAATGATCTTTGTGTCTGGCTTAGTATCTTACATGTAAAAGGAGACTTTTAGGGAATTTTCCTGGTGACCCAGGGGTTAAGACTCCACGCTTCCACTGCAGGGGGCCTGGGTTTGATCTCTGATTGGGGAACTGAGATCACACATGCTGTGTGGTATGGCCAAAAAAGGAAACAAAGTAGACTTTTAGTAAATTTTTAGTGAACTATTGTAAATTTAGGGAAAGTGAGTAAATATTTTATTGATTGAATGACTTTGCAGCCTTGACAGCTAGTGTATCCCTTACCTGTGGCCATTGCTCAAAAGTGGGTTGAAAGAATACAGAAAACTAAAATGAGGAAACATTTTACCCTTAAACATCTTATGCTCAACAATGGGGAAGTCAAATGACTTGTTTATTTGTACTCATTGAGTTTCTGCTCTTGGTTTCTTAAGCTTAATCCTTATTTCAGTGTACCTGATCTAGGTCCTCAAACTTGAAGATAAGAGTGAGTCTTTGAAATTTGCTTATTTCCCCTTATTCCTGGAAGACACACATGTTTTCCTGTATTTTTGCTAGATTTCACTTGTGTTTCTTCCAGGGCACGTCATCACCTTTGCTTCGAGTAGTGTGGGCTCGACTCATATTGGATGAAGCTCACAACGTTAAGAATCCCCGGGTACAGACTTCCATGGCCGTGTGTAAGCTCCAGGCCCAAGCTCGTTGGGCTGTCACTGGAACCCCAATTCAGAACAACTTGTTGGACATGTATTCACTGCTGAAGTGAGTAAACTCTTTGAGTTTAGGTAGTTGTGAGCCCTTTCAGTACCCTTCTTGATTATTTCATATCTCGTATCACCGGTGTGTGCACCAGATTAGCGTGTGTAGCAGGTGACAAACCTGTCAACGTGTAAAGGACAAGGGAATTAATATTTATGAGAATATAATCTGCTGATTGACTGGCTGATGCAGGGCTTTTATGACATGCAGTCCTTCTATGTGGAAAAATACAGGACCAGTTAAATTAAAGGAAACAGAAGTCACTTTCTTCAGACCTAGTAATGTTTTGAGCTACTTTTGCTTTAAAACATATGGCCTGAGGTCAGGGCTACAGTTTATTTGAAGCAAACAGAAAAGAATGCTGATTTTTAAATACTTGCTTTTATTTAAGTCAGCTCATAAGAGGATATAGAATTTTTATATTAGCCTTTGAACCTTTAGGAATGAGTTCTAGCTATTGGTTATATGTCCTATTATGATGATACAGACATTTTAATGGGAAAAGGCACATTTTTATAATGTGGTTTTATGATGTGGTTATTGACTTGGATCCTTTTGCTCTGTCTAGCAGAGCTTTGCTATGAAATTGACTTTTAACATTGATTGGGATGACATGTAAAACCTGATTTGCCTTTCATCTTATGTCTGTCTTTGACTCTCTCCTCCATCCTCCCATGCTTCTTTCCTGTTCTCTGTCCTCTAATGAAAAAGATTTCTCCGTTGTTCTCCATTTGATGAGTTTAAGCTGTGGAAGAGTCAAGTAGACAATGGCTCAAAGAAAGGAGGAGAACGGTTAAATATCTTAACCAGGAGCCTTTTGCTGAGGAGAACAAAGGACCAGCTGGACTCCACCGGCAAGCCCTTGGTAACCCCACTGACACTTGTCCCTGTGTGGATGTGGGGGGGTCAGGAAGGAGGGTGACCATGGCCTTGACTGTGCTTGCACCGCCATGGCCTTTGCTTTAGGAGCTTTTGAGTCTCCCTGTTCCTACACAGAGGCCCTTGATTGCTGTCCTGCCCCCGGGGTCATAGCTGTCCTGTTTTGTGGTGTGTTAGAGCCATTCTGCTTTCAGGGGAGGGCGGGAGCTGCCGTCCAAGGGTTGACTAGATTTCCAGTGTCAACTCTGGGGAACGTGCTCTGTAATATTCAGTTAATTTGTAGAACTTCATTGCAGCTACTTTTGTCTTTTACTCTTCCAGGTGGTGCTGCCCCACCGTAAATTTCAGTTGCACCATTTAAAACTCTCTGAAGATGAAGAGACTGTTTATAGTGTCCTTTTTGCAAGATCGAGGTATGTGCTGTGAAGAAGCACCTTCTCACAGCTGTTGTTTTATTCTTCTTCTTGCTTGGGATTGAGTCAAGGTTCTTCTAACTGCAATTATGGTATTATTGACAAGCTGAATATCTGTGTTCCTTTTTAAAAAAGCTCCCTTGTTCTCTCACCTCGCCCCCAGCTCACCTTCGTCTCATATACACTGTGAACCTGTTCTCCACTGGCTTTCTCGTATAGAAGGTCTAGGGTGTGCACACTGTCACCAGGTCTTTCTGGTCGTTGTGGGGCTGTATTAGGAAAGTATTGGCCAACTTAGTACATCTCTTTGACCTTTGACCTGTTATCCAGCCTCTCAGCAGAGCTTTTAAGAAGCTGTTCATCAAACCTTCCAAAGTGATTAAGTTTTTTCTCTTTGTAGATCTTATATTTATTAATAAACATTTTAATATTAATCAACTATATTACTGTTACATATTTAATATTAAATTGATATAGAATGTAATAATATTTTATAGTATCAATAAGCTTGTTAATATTTATTAATCATTTTTAAATGGTTTAGCTTTTACAGTAGTTGTTTTTATTACCTTTGGCCAGTGCTTGCTGTGAGCCTGCCTTCATTTAACAAGTCCACTTTTCCACTGTTTTTTAAATTAATTATTTTTGGCTGTGGTGGGTCTTTGTTGTTGAACATAGGCTTTCTCTGGCTGGAGCAGTCGGGAGCTGCTCCTCCTTGTGCTGCGCTGGCTTCTCGTTTCGGTGGCGTCTCTCGTTGCAGAGCACAGGCTCACGGGCTAAAGCGTGCAGTCTCTGTAGTTGTGGCACACAGGCTTACTTGCCCCACTGCATGTGGGATCTTCCCAGAGCAGGCACTGAACCCATGTCCCCTACATTGGCGGGTGGATCCTAAACCACTGGACCACCAGGGAAGGCCAACAAGTCCACTTCTATAATTTTTCAAGGTCCCGCCACTATCACAGTTAAGCAGTGACCATGGTAGACCTGTTTGGTCTTAGTGACCATTGCATGTGCATTTTGTTTCTCGATCTGAGGCAGGTTGGCTCTGCAGTACTATCTAAAAAGACATGAAAGTGGGAGCAACCAGTCTGGAAGAAGCCCTGACAATCCATTCAATAGAGGTGAGCAGTGGGCACTTGTAAATACAGAGACTCGTGAAAATGTGGGTGCAGGTTTGGTAAACTTACAGAAATGGGGGGTCATGAATTCTTGATAGCAGAGACTTGACCTTAGCTTAGAACCTCAGACTAAAGTAAAATATAATCTGCAAGCACCAGACCTGGTGATGTGAACTTGTTTTTAGTTATTTCCGAAATCTGTTTTATTAAAATGCAAATACAATAAGTCTGTAGAGAAAATGAGTATTTTGTTTTTCTTCATTAGTAGAGAAGTGAGTTAGAACTGTGTTATTGAACCTCAGATCAAAGAAGGTTTCAGATCTCCTCGTTTAGTTCAGGGTTCTTCCCCATGTTTCTGTTTTAAACACTGTAGTATTTCCTGTGTCTGTTTTCCTTCTTGGAAGTGGCCCAGGAGTTTGGGTCCAGCGGGCCCGGGCCCTCCACGGCAGGCAGCCAGGCGACATCCAGCGCCGTCCACATACTGTCCCAGCTGCTGAGGCTCCGCCAGTGCTGCTGCCACCTGTCTCTGCTGAAGTCGGTAAGCAGAGGGCCCGTGTGGGGCCTCGAGGGCTGCGGAGAAGGCCGCCTCAGTCTCCTGTAGCTGGGCTCAAGGAAAGTGGGATTTGAGGGTAATTTGTATTTTGGTGGGGCAGCAAAGAGGAGACTGCTTATTTTACTGTATTTTAATTGTTAGTGATCTTGAGCTAATTCCCGTGATGTGGAGAACAGTTTTTATTTTTTATTTTATTTTTAAAAATAGCTTTATTTTAGAATAGAAAATAGTACCTCATTATAAAGGAAACCATTTGTGAATACTTTGGAATTTTGGAGTGTCATAAAGCTAATACGCTTAGTTATGAAAACTCAGCATTTATACAATTGGAAAAGTTGTCTCTATAATGGATAGAGACACATTCATAATTAAGAAGATATGTTACAGGCAGAACACTCTGACATAAATTGCAGCAATATGTTTTTGGATTTGTTCTCTAGAGTAATGGAAATAAGAGCAAAAATAAACAAATGGGACCTAATTAAACTTAAAAGGTTTTGCAAAACAAAAGAAACTGTAAACAAAATGAAAAACCAACCTATGGACTGGGAGAAAATATTTGCAAACAATGCCACTGACTAGGGATTAATTTCCAAAATACACAAATAACTAATAGAGGTAATATCAAAAAGCCAAACAATCTAGTCGAAAAATGGGCAGAAGATTCACATAGACATTTCTTCAAAGAAGACATACAGATGACCAACAGATACATTGAAAGATGCTCAATATTGCTAATTATTAGAGAAATGCAAATCAAAACCACAATGAGCTACCACCTTTCACTGATCAGAATGGCTATCATTAAAAAGTCTACAAATAATGCTGGAGATGGTGTGGAGAGAAAGGAACCATTCTACCCTGTTGGTGAGAATGCAAATGGGTGCGGCCACTATGGAAAATAGCACGGAGGTGCCTTAAAAAGCTAAAAATAGAGTTACCACACCATCCAGCAATTGTGCTCCGGGCACATGCCAGAGAAAACTATTTCAAAAAGGTACATGCACCCCAGTGTTCATAGCAACACTATTTACAGTAGCCAAGGTATAGAGGCAACCTAAACGTCCATCAACAGAATAATGGATAAAAAAGATGTGATATGTATACATATATATATACATATATATGTATGCACACATGCGTGCATACACACAGACGTACATACAATGAAATATTAGTCGAAAAAAAGAATGAAATAATGCCATTTGCAGCAACGTGGATGGACCTAGAGAGTTCATATTAAGTAAGAGAAAGACAACTGCAATCCAGAAAGATGATATGGATGAACTATTTACAAAACAGAAATAGTCTCACAGACGTAGAAAACAAACTTATAGTTACCAAAGGGGATAGCAGAGGGCTAGGGGGAGGAATAAATTAGGAGTTGGGGGTTAACATATACATACTACTATATATTGCATAGGTAGCAACAAGGACCTACTGTATAGCACAGGGAACTAAACGCAGTATCTTATAATATCCTATAATGGGAAAGCACCTGAAAACGAATATATATGTATATAAAACTGAATCACTTTGCTATATGCTCAAAACTAATAGAACTTTGTAAATTAACTATACTTCAATGAAAAAAAGAGAAATACGTTACTTTTTTTCCTCCTTGGCAGTTAAAATTTATATTATTTTCTCCTTGGTTACCAATGATTCTTTTCTTTATACTCTTCTGAACTTTTCCAGATTTTCTGTAATAAGCATATATCATTTTTATGAACAGAAAAAAAAAACTACTTAGTACTTGAAAATTCTTTTTATTTAAAAAGTTTTTATTGAAATATATCATCTTTTTGAGGCATTGAAGTAATGTGTCTTTTTTTTTGGTAGTACTGTAAATTATGTCTTGATTATCAATAGCTTAATTAACTCTATTGTTCTAGCTGGGGCAAATAGAATAATCTTGTAGTCAATCTGGCAATTTTCTAAAAAGTTCCACTTTGGTTTATTTTTGATCTAGTGAGAAAAACTTGTAAGACTTCATTTTAATCTGGGTTTACTCAAGGGGGTACTGATGGTAAATTACAAAACATTTTGCCATGTGCAGTGTTGAACAGTCAGCACTTTGCAAGTCCCATGGCTTGCTGCCTCAGCCGCCCATTTGCTGTATCCCCTGTCTGATTCTGGTCAGGCCCTGGATCCGACGGAGCTGAAGAGTGAAGGTCTGGCCCTTTCCCTGGAGGAGCAGCTCAGTGCTTTGACCTTGTCCGAATTCCACGACTCAGAGCCGTCTGCCTCCGTTTCCCTTAATGGCAAATCCTTCAAGGTGGAGCTTTTTGATGACAAGAGAGAGAGCACCAAGGTAGTATGATTACCTCTATTCTAGTAGAAAGACTTCAACTCCTCACATATTTCCCTGAGAGCTGTATTTGTCCAAGTGGGTCTAGCCATTTGATGGCAGAGCTGGAGCTACCAGATGTTGGCTGGTCAAATTCTCCTTCTAGTCCTGAATTCTGGTTTCATTTCACGAATAGAACGGAAGTGGGCTTTCAGAGAGTGGCCTGGGCCCACCTCTCACATCAAGGCAGATTTCTGGCGTGGATTCCTGGGGAAAGAGTCTGTCAGGTTTACATGGCGACGGGGCCTGGGCAAGTGAGCAGTTTGTTTTGGGAAAACCGCAAAGACCTGAGCCGTGAGACAATGTCTTATGTCTGAGCGCCAATTGCTTTTCTTTGTTGAGAGGCTTCAATCTGCCAGGTTTGATTGTTACCAGCCTTCTGTCCTCATTAGTCACTCTATTCCCACGGGAGCTGGAGAAGGGAATAGCAAACTACTTCAGTATTCTTGCCTTGAGAACCCCATGAACAGTACGAAAAGGCAAAAAGATAGGACACTGAGATGCTTTTGAACTGTGGTGTTGGAGAAGACTCTTGAGAGTCCCTTGGACTGCAAGGAGATCCAACCAGTCCGTTCTGAAGGAGATCAGCCCTGGCTGTTCATTGGAAGGAATGATGCTAAAGCTGAAACTCCAATACTTTGGCCACCTCATGTGAAGAGTTGACCCATTGGAAAAGACCCTGATGCTGGGAGGGATTGGGGTCAGGAGGAGAAGGGGACGACAGAGGATGAGATGGCTGGATGGCATCACCAACTTGATGGACATGAGTTTGAGTGAACTTCGGGAGCTGGTGATGGACAGGGAGGCCTGGCGTACTGCGACTCATGGGGTCACAAAGAGTTGGACACAACTGAGCGACTGAACTGAACTGAACTGAGGAAGGAGGTCACTGCCAAGGAAATGGTGTTACCTAAGAGTTACTTTTAATTAGAGATTTAAAAATATTTACCTAAGTCTTTACCATCAGTAACTGATGGGAACATGAGAAGGGCACCCTGTGTGGCCAGGTTTCAGGCCCTGGCACCCTCAGTTAGCAGATGGCTTGAAACCTCACATTCCTAATAATCTGTGTTCCTCACAACTTGTCTGATGCTCAGTTAATGATTCACAAGCCTTCTTAATGTGAGCACATTACTCATAGTTCAAACCTCTTAAGGTGGTTTCACGTAAGGAAGTGAGTTTGTTCCATAGCACAAACCAAAACTCATACAGAATGTTATTAGAATTAGTCTACATCTCACAGACCATAAATCCTGCTCTCCCACTGCATTTTTTTCCTTCAAAATACCTATGGCTAGGTTTTTACGTGGCAATTCAAGAACTTTCTGTAAGTTGTCAACTTTCTGATTTCTGACAACTTTCTCAAGTTGTCAGAACACCAGGCACTTCACGTACATGCTTTTTTAATTCCTACTGATTCAAAATGATACAGTCCTATGACTGTCTTTCTGCCCAGTCATGGGAATGTTTGTTTAGATTAGAATGCAGCCTCACGTGGGGGCCTCTACAGGTTACCAGTAACGTCATGACAGCATAGAGGGGAAGAGCTAAGCGCATCTCCATTGCTCTGGGTCAGCTCCTTTTACCCATGAGGAAGCTGAACTCTTCCCTAGGAGTTTCAGAGTGATCTAGCCCTGTGATTGCAAAGTAGGAACGCTGTTCATCTCCTGGTTCCTAGTCTAATGCTCTTCCTCTTCTACCACTCTGGAGATGAACTCTAGGCCTCTTAGAAACTTTAGAAAGGTCATTCACCTTAGCAGTCAGGAAGAATGAACTCAGTTACTCTTTGAAGTCCTGCCCATGTGTTCTTACTGTCTGTTCCTTCATTGACTTGAATGTGCCCTGAGCAGTTTTGGATAAATAGCCAGGGAGCTTGTCACAAAGCTTGAGCAAGTGTTCCTCAATCTGGAAAGGTTTTCTTCAACACCATGTGCAGCAGGCCTCAGACCAGGTCAGGCTCTTTTACTTTCTCCTTCTGCAAATATTAGGATAGTATCTTCTGTGGTCCCACAGTGTGCTGGGTGCTAAGGGTGCAGATGAACCAGACACATGCCAGCTTTGCCTCCTTGGAGCATCTCTGGCCTTGAAAGCAAGAGATAACTAATAAGCAATTAGTATATAATTTTTTTAAAAGACCATGATAATAGAAAGAAACGGTGTATAGTTGCACATAGTCAGTGGGCACCTTGGATTGGTGAGGACCTCCAAGAAATGACATTAAGCTGGCACCTAAGGCTGTGTGGATCACAATAAACTGTGGACAATTCTGAAAGAGATGGGAATACCAGACCACCTGACCTGCCTTTGAGAAATCTGTATGCAGGTCAGGAAGCAACAGTTAGAACTGGACATGGAACAACAGACTGGTTCCAAATAGGAAAAGGAGTACATCAAGGTTGTATATTGTCACCCTGCTTATTTAACTTATATGCAGAGTACATCATAAGAAACGCTGGACTGGAAGAAACACAAGCTAGAATCAAGATTGCCAGGAGAAATATCAATAACCTCAGATATGCAGATGACACCACCCTTATGGCAGAAAGTGAAGAGGAACTCAAAAGCCTCTTGATGAAAATGAAAGTGGAGAGTGAAAAAGTTGGCTTAAAACTCAACAAATTTGCTTTTCTCCATTTTCTCTCCCCTGAATTAAAGAATCAGTCTCCCCCAGGGCCTCTCGGCTTTAAGTATTACTCCTTTCTGGTTCCCTCTCCTCCCACTCCCAATCTCCCAATCCCTGGGAGGGATTGGGGGCAGGAGGATCTTAGTTTTCAACAGAAAACTAAGATCATGGCATCCGGTCCCATCACTTCATGGGAAATAGATGGGGAAACAGTGGAAACAGTGTCAGACTTTATTTTTTTGGGCGTCAAAATCACTGCAGATGGTGACTGCAGCCATGAAATTAAAAGATGCTTACTCCTTGGAAGAAAAGTTATGACCAATCTAGATAGCATATTCAAAAGCAGAGACATTACTTTGGCAACAAAGGTCCATCTAGTCAAGGCTATGGTTTTTCCTGTGGTCATGTATGGATGTGAGAGTTGGACTGTGAAGAAGGCTGAGCGCCGAAGAATTGATGCTTTTGAACTGTGGTGTAGGAGAAGACTCTTGAGAGTCCCTTGGACTGCAAGGAGGTCCAACCAATCCATTCTGAAGGAGATCAGCCCTGGGCTTTCTTTGGAAGGAATGATGCTAAAGCTGAAACTCCAGTACTTTGGCCACCTCATGCGAAGAGTTGACTCACTGGAAAAGACTCTGATGCTTGGGGGGATTGGGGGCAGGAGGAGAAGGGGACGACAAAGGATGAGATGGCTGGATGGCATCACTGACTCGATGGACGTGAGTCTGAGTGAACTCCGGGAGTTGGTGATGGACAGGGAGGCCTGGCGTGCTGCGATTCATGGGGTCGCAAAGAGTCGGACATGACTGAGTGACTGGACTGAACTGAACTGAACTGAAGGCTGTTCTAAGCAGAGGGAACAGAATGGACAAAGATGAGACAAAGCACGGCTCAGTGGAGGGAGAATGTTGGTATCACCCAAGCATCATTTGGGTGTAATGAGGGATAAGGCTGGAGATGTGAGAGGAAGTGAGAATCTGGGAGGTCATTGTAAGGAGCTTGGGCTTTATTCTCTGTGGGAGGCCACTGGAGGTTCTTCAGTCAGCGAAAGAAAATAAGAAAGTGGCATTTTGGAAATAGTCCTCTGGCTGCAGAGAGGAGAGGGAACCAGAGAGGAGTAATACTTAAAGCCGAGAGGCCCTGGGGGACATTGATTCCTTCATTCAGGGGAGAGAAAATGGAGAAAAGCAAATTTGCTTAAACCTACTTATGTTAATTCAACCTTTTCCCAGATTTCATCTCTGTTGGCAGAATTGGAGGCAGTCCGAAGAAATTCAGGGTCCCAAAAGAGGTAAGTGTGTTATGTCATTATCCAAGTGTTGCTTGTAATTATGCAAGAAAATTGGATATTGTGAATGGTTACAAATCTTAGCTTTTTATATCAAGGACCTTGAGTCACACTCAGCAGAAAGTACTGAGGTTACAGCACAAATTCCCTGTGATTTCTAATTAAAATATTTCTGACACTGGTTGCAAAGGCAATCCTTGGAGGATCTAAGTAAGCTGAGCATCTGAAGAGGTGTTTAAGAGCAGAGAAGAAGCATCTTAAACAAAGCAAGACAATCACAGAGGGAGATGGAGGGAGAGGGGTGTGGTCAGACTGGGAGCCCCCACAGTGCTGGGCATGTTGCTGAGCTAGGGGCGGGGATGCAGGAGGTTCAGTCATTGTTTGTTTTACTTTACTCTGTGTTACTCGCTGCATTTGTAGATCAGAAAGATTTGATCTAAACATGTAAAACTCTAATTAAAGCACAGCATGGGGGGAACAGAGAAGCCCTAGAGGCTTATGGTTCTGACTGGCAAGGGGAGGGGCCTGTCCTCCTTTTCTGCAGGAGGACAGACCTCCTGTAGATGAGAACTAGGCCCCCAAATAATCAGAGGCTGCGGCCGTCACTTGAGTTTCACCACCACTTTGTTCTGACTTCATTTCACACAAGATAAGTTGCAGACTAGATATAGAAATACCTGGGAGCATTATAATCTTATGTCACCTAAGTGTGTACCCTTAGGTATCAGAAGGCTTTCCTTCTTCCACATTTGATAACTGAATCGTATGGACAGCAGGTGTTGAAGCCCTGCAGATGAGTTTGTTTCATCTGCGTTGGTTTTCTGTTTTTTCCTTTCTTCCAGTGTCATTGTCTCTCAGTGGACCAGCATGCTGAAGGTTGTAGCCTTGCATCTTAAGAGATGTGGATTTACTTATGCCACCATCGATGGCTCTGTCAACCCTAAACAGAGAATGGACTTGGTAGAGGCATTTAACAGCCCCCGGGGCCCTCAGGTACGAGCTGATCACAGCTGAGTTCTGTAATTAAGAGCAGATTGTTCCCGATTACACAGAAAATTTTAACATAGATCATTTGAAAAATATTCATAGCTTTGATCCCTCCAGGTATTTTTGATTCTTTTGACATTTATCAGGGGTACATATTAAAGTGTGAAAATACTCTAAGAGAATAAAATATGAAGGTTAAAGAGAGTAAGGACAGAACTGGTTAGGATCAAGAAACTCTTTGTGGAAAAGGCAAGCCTGGAAGGATGTTTGGGATCTTGATATGAGGAAAGATGGAGGGAAGTGGGAGAACAGTCAGTTCAGTTCAGTCGCTCAGTCTTGACTGACTCTTTGTGACCCCATGGACTGCAGCATGTCAGTCTTCCCTGTCCATCACCAACTCCTGGAGCTTACTCAAACTCATATCCATTGAGTTGGTGATGCCATCCAACCGTCTCATCCTCTGTCATCCCCTTCTCCTCCCACTTTCAATCATTCCCAGCATTGGGGTCTTTTCCAGTGAGTCAGCTCTTCGCATCAGGTGGCCAAAGTATGGGAGTTTCAGCTTCAGCATCAGTCCTTCCAATGAATATTCAGGACTGGTTTCCTTTAGGATGGACTGGTTGGATCTCCTTGCAGTCCATGGGACTCTCAAGAGTCTTCTCCAACACCACAGTTCAAAAGGATCAATTCTTCAGTGGTCAGTTTTCTTTATAGTCCAACTCTCATATCTATACATGACTACTGGAAAAACCATAGCTTTGAGTAGATGGACCTTTGTTGGCAAAGTAATGTCTGCTTTTTGATATGCTGTCTAGGTTTGTCATAGCTTTTCTTCCAGGGAGTAAGCGTCTTTTAATTTCATGGCTTGCAGTCACCATCTGCAGTGATTTTGGAGCCCCCAAAAATAAAGTCTCTCACTGCTTCCATCTATTTGCCATAAAGGGATGGGACGCGATGCCACGATCTTAGTTTTCTGAATGTTGAGTTTTAAGCCAATTTTTTCACTCTCCTCTCAAAGACATCTAATTATGGATGATGGGAATTTAGGGCTTCCCTCGTGGCTCAGTGGTAAAGAATCTGCCTGCCAAGGGGGAGACTTGGGGTTGATCCCTGGGTTGGCAAGATTCATTGGAGAAGGGAATGGCTACCCACTCCAGTATTCTTGCCTGGGAAATCCCATGGACAGAGGAGCCTGGTGGGCTAGAGTCCTCTTTGTGGGTCACAAAGAGTCAGACATGACTGAGCGACCAAACAGCAGTTGAGTGATAGGCAGGAGAGTCATAGCAGTGGTGGGGGACTGGTGGATTAGACAGTATCTGGTTGATGGAAAGTGTATTGAACTGACCAGCCGCAGTCCTCTAAATGGTAGTATTCATATATTTGGCGGGCACGCAATTAATGTCTTGAGATTGACTCACCAAAACAAGGTTAAATGAGAATCTTCTCAAAGGTGAGGCAGGGAAAATAGCATCTCAAAGTTTTGAAACAGTGCCTTTATGACTGCAGAAGGAAATTTGATAAGAACATGTTGCTTATTTGTGTTGGTCTTGGTATTGAACCTGTAACAGGAGGAGAGATGCTTTATGAGACCGAATCTGTGTAAAGTGAATGGTGTGCTTCCTTTTGAAGGTTATGCTAATTTCTCTCTTGGCTGGAGGTGTCGGTCTAAACCTGACTGGAGGAAACCATCTTTTTCTTCTGGACATGCACTGGTAACAGTTATGGATTTTTCTTGAGTTGTCCCTGCATTGCAGGGAGACCAGAGGGGCAGTAAAACCTGACCTCATAATGAGTGTGTTCCTTTCGTATTGTGGAGCTGCCTCTGTGCATATGTGTGTATAGATACAGATCAAAATGGTGTAGGCTGAGTTGATGGCCCTGTATTCCTGAGCAAGGCAGGATTCAAATGACTATTTAAAATAGTTTGTTCACTTTATTGTTAACCTAATGTCTGTTTCCATGGAAACTGGGAGTAGGGCTTTTTCTCATGGCTAAGAGCTACTTCACTCAACGAAGAGTTTTATCTCTTCAAAATACTGTATTTCAGACATACTTGTTCACGTCCAAGGATATCTCAGCATTAGCAAAGAAGGAGAACCATTACTCCTAAAGGAAAAGGCAAAGAAATTTTCTAATTATGTTAGATACATGCTTAACACGTAGTCTTGGACTCATCGCTCATAGTGTCAACACCAGGAGCATAGCAGCATCCTTCCTAGATATGAAGCAAATGATCATGTGTTGCTAGGAGAAAGTATCATAATCTGTCCCAGTTTTGCTTTTTCAGTCATGCCAGTTAGGGATTGCTGCACCAGGCACAGTTGCCAGGGATTGTCATTTGTTCTCCAGGCAGCCCAGATGGGCACAGACAGGCCCACCTGTTGTTATCTTCCTGGAGAATGTGTTTAGGTCTTACTTGGGACCCCTCCCACCCCCATACATGAGGAAAGCAGAATTGGAATCATGCTGGTTTCTGAATTGGAGAAATGTTATTCAAGTTTTTAAAGAGGTAAGATGAGAAACTAGTTTGGAATTGAAAAGGAGAATCTAGAAAGAAGGAAACAAATTAAGTCTCCTTATTTGAATCATAGAAAGTTAAAAGTTGAAAAAGGCATTAGAGGGGACTTTCCTGATGGTCCAGTAGTTAAAAGATTTTGTCTTCCATCGTAGGGGGTGTGGGTTCAATCCCTGGTTGGGGAGCTAAAATCCCATAAGCCTTGCAGCTAAAAAACCAAAACATAAAGCAAACAGTATTGTAGTAAGTTCAATATAGACTTTAAAAGTGGTCCACAGTTAAAAAAAAAATCTTAAAAAAGATAAAGGCATTAATGATCATTTGCCAGTCCTCCCATTCCCAAGCCTTTTAGGTTATGGTTAGATGACTTGCCCAGAGTCATCCAGCTAGTTAATGATTGGATTTGAGCATCACTTTAGCCTCTGTTACCTATAGTTTTCAGCTGATGGTGGTGCTAAGAGTTCCTATTGGAGGCAAATCTGAGCCCAGTTTCTCATGAGAGGTCAAGAAGACATCTGGGAGTCTCCAAGCCCCACATAGACTAGAACAGAGATCTACCAACTTTTTCTATAAATAGTTTAGGCTTTGCAGATACATAGGTCTCTGTCACATATTCTTTTTTGTGGATTTTGGTTTTGATTTTTTTTTTTTTACCAACCTTTAAAAATGTAACAACTATTTCAAACTCAAGAGCCATACAGAGACAGACTGCAGGCTGGATTTGGCCTGTGGGATTTGCCCGCCCCTTGTCGAGGATGTCAGTTCCCCTGAGCTCAAACCCTGTCTTCTCACAGGAATCCATCACTTGAAGATCAAGCTTGTGACCGAATCTACCGAGTAGGGCAGCAAAAAGATGTCGTCATACATAAGTAAGTATGTAAAGGTCTCCTGGGGCCAAGATCTGCTCCTGTGAAAATCTTTCTTGGGTAGTGTTTAAACAGAATGTAAAGTATTTGGTGGTCACTGTACTGATGGTTTTTGTGGGGCTCATCCTCCTTGGCACTCATGGTCAGGAGGGGAATTCAAGCAATTTGGGAGTAACTTTGGAGCTGGTCCCTGCAGAAGAAAACTTAAGTACAGTGATGAGCCTTATCTCAGTCAAGGCTGCCCATGAAAGGACCCTCCTCTCTCTCTCTCTTTCTCTTTCTTTCGCTTTTATTTTGACATAACTTCAGACATAGGAAAGAATGTAAGAATTCTTACAAAAATACCCCAGAGTTCTCGATTGTAAGAATCATACCAAAAAATTCCTGACTGCTGTGACATTTGTGGTGTGTGTGTGTGTGTGTGTGTGTGTGTGTGTGTAAGCTTTTTTCTGGACCATTTGACAGTAAGTTGCAGACATGATGTTCCTTTACCTCTAAATACTAAAATAGGCACTTTCTAAAAATGACATCTCTTACATAATCACAATAAAGTTATCAAAACCAGGATGTTAACAATGATACAATACTATCATCTGATCTATGGACCTTATTCAATTTTGCCACTTTTTCCAGTGATGTCCTTACCAGCAAAAGGTCCTGCATCGCATTCAATTCTCCTGACTCTCTTGTCCCCTTTAATCTGGAACAACACTTCAGTCTTTCTTTGTGTTTTCTGACAGTGACATTTTTAAAATGCACAGGGCAGTTATTTTGTAGAATGTCCCTCTACGTGACTCCCTCCTCTTTTTAAAAACAATGTTAGAACCTGCCTTAACAGTGCAATCCAGCCCAGTTATGGACTGCTTTCCTTCATCTTCATGGCCAAGTTTCTTGAAGAATTAGAAATCATTGTCTGTCTTTACTTATTTCCCATTCATTCCTCAACCTGTATGAACTGGCTTTCACCCCTGTCACGTCACTGAAGCTGCTCTTGCTAAGGGGCACCAATGAATTCCAGAATGTGCCAAGTACAGCAGTTGTGTCAGTTGTTCTGTCTTTAGCTGTCTTCTCAGCTTACTTTGTATGCACCTCTCAATAATCCTATCTACTCCCGCAAGTCCAAAATCTATACCATCAGTTCCAAGGTCTCCTAACCTTCAGGCCCAGATATCCAAATCCCCACAAAATATATGAATCCAAGTGTCCACATCCGCACCCGTTATTCATTTACTCATGGATTTATCTCATTCAACTCAACAAAATGAATACCTATTAGGCTTCCCAGGTGGCTTAGTGGTAAAGAACTCTCCTGCAATGCAGGAGACCTGGGTTCGATCCCTGGGTTGGGAAGATCCCCCGAAGAAGGTAATGGCAACCCATTCCAGTATTCTTGCCTGGGAAATACCATGGACAGAGGAGCCTGGCAGAATGTAGTCCATGAGGTTGCAAAGAGTCAGATACGACTTCACAACTAAACAGACAACAAAAGTGGGGAGTCCCCATGTAGCAAGTACAGTTACATGCTCCAGGGACTCACAGTATCACACGCTGAGATGGTTTCTCCCTACTTCCCCGTATCTGTTGATTCTTCTGAATTCCTTATCTTTGTGAATAGTGCCACTGTTTATCTAATCATGGAGCCAAAACCGGACTCCATCTTCTTACTTTTCACAAACCATGTCCATTCATTTTATTTCCTAGATGTTTCTTATAACCATCCCTTTCTTCCCATCCACTGCCATTTCCTTCTTTCAACTCTTAAGTTTCTTAGCATCGCAGGAATGGTCACTCATCACCCCGCCCCCACCACATTGTAGTACAGCGTAGTGTTTGCCTTTTGCCCTGGCCAGATTGAATGACCTCCCCAAGCATACCATGTTCCAAAACTCGGCAAAGGTTTTGTTTCTTGTTGTCTAAATATAAGTGGTTACTTTATAGCTTAAACATGTAATCATACTCCTGCTTCCTTTGAGGCTCAGATGGTAAAGAATCTGCCTACGATGCAGGAGACCTGAGTTCGATCCTTGGGTCAGGAAGACCTCCTGGAGAAGGGAATGGCAACCCACTCCAGTATTCTTGCCTGGAGGATTCCATGGACAGGGAAGCCTGGCGGGCTATAGTCCATAGCATTGCAAAGAGTTGGACAATTTCTCTATTCCATTCATTCTGTTTTTTCTTTGTTGTTATTTTTAATTTTATTGACATACGGTTGATTTACAGTGTTTGTTAATTTCTGCTGTATAGCAAAAGTGGCAGTTATATATATTCTTTTTTACATTTTCCCTTATGGTTTATCACAGGACACTGAATATAATTCCCTGTGCTATACAGTAGGACTTTGCTGTTTATCCATCATAGAATAGTTTTCCTCTGCTAACCCCAAACTCCCAAGCCGTCCCTCCTCCGCCCCCACTCTCCTTGGCAGCCAAAGCCTGTTCTCTGTACCTGTGAGTCTGTTTCTGTTTCATATATATGTTCATTTCTGTCGTATTCTAGGCTCCACATATAAGTGATATCATGTGGTATATTTGTCTCTTTCTGGTTTAGTACGATAATCTCTAGATCCATCCATGTTGCTGCACATGTTAGCCATGGTTTACATGTTCCCATTCCCTGGGATGCCCTCCGCATTGTTCCATCTGGCAAACCCTTGCTCATCCTACAAGTCACATGAAGAATTAACTCGTCAATGGGGTCGTCCCTGAGTAGCCCAGACAGATTTCCTTTCACTTGTCTTGTACAGTGGACATATTTCCATTAGAGCAGTTCCCAGGGCCTATCATTATTCTTGCTGTTTATTTTTACATCTTTATCTTGTGTTCTCTGACTGCACGAGCATGTTTGTCTCTTATGTTCCTATACCAAGCATGGTGCGTGGCATACAGTGAATCTCCATCAGGACTTGTTGAATGAGTGAAGAAAGGACAACAGTGGCATTTCCTCAACTGGTCAAACCTGTTTTCAGTGTGAATTAGCCGTGAAAGAAGACACTGTACTTTAACCAGTACACATATTCCTAGCAGAAACCTGATAGCTTTACACCTTCTGACCTTCCCAAGATGGAGCTTTTTGTGTGAAAGGTGGATCTCTACAATTTTTATTTTTTGGGGTCGGCATATTCCCTAGTGTCTCAGTTGGTAAAGAATCCGCCTGCAATGTAGGAGACCTGGGTTCGATCCCTGGGTTGGCAAGATCCCCTTGAGGAGAGCATGGCAACCCACTCCAGTATTCTTGCCTGGAGAATCCTCAAGGACAGAGGAGCCCGTCAGGCTGCAGTTCATCGGGTTGGAAAATCGGACATGACTGAGTGACTAGGCACATATCTCTTGTGATTCTGGCGTTTCTCAATTATCTCAGCTTTGAAAAGAAATAAAAAGCCAGTCTGAGTTCAGATCACTTTAAACGCATGTATATATTTAGTCTAAGTTGTTTAGGTTTCCTAAACATAGAGTTATTAATCAAACCTAAGGAAAAATAGAGGAAGAAATCTCCTTTAAAAACTAAGCATATGTAGAGTTTGAATATTTCTTGAGATATGCTGCTTTGGGGTTTTGATTGTTTGCTTGTCTGTTTTTCAGATTTGTTTGTGAGGAAACAGTAGAAGAGAAGATCTTGCAACTCCAAGAAAAAAAGAAAGATTTAGCCAAACAGATTCTATCAGGATCTGAAGAATTTGTCACCAAGCTCTCCTTGGCTGACCTCAAAGTCCTTTTTGGCATCTAACTTCCTGTTTCTCGGGCGCAGAATAGCGCCACGGTTGGTTTGCACTAGGATCTGCGGGGAGCGACTTGACCCTGGTCCTTTGAGCTCTCCTTGGCTTTCAGTTTCACCTTCAAGCCTGATGCCCTTCTCCAAGCGAGGATGAATTATCATGTTAACCAGCTAGTTAACCAATCAGTGTATTAAATAAAACCAATAAAGTACTTTGGATAAACAGCCCTGGGAGAGTTGTACCTAAGCTTCAGGAAACACTTAAAAAGCCCTCTGTGCCTTTTTCTTCTCAGCTGATGGGGACCCGGTGTTACTGCCTTTTCTAACAGACTCCCTCCCATCTCTTCAGTTCCTACCAACAAGGCTGCTCCTATAACCATCTCTTCTAGACCATTTTTCTAGATTCCACATATACACATTAATATACAATATTTGTTTTTCTCTTTTTGACTTACATTATTTTGACAGTCTCTAGGTCCAAATGACTACAGTTTTGTTCCTTTTTATGGCTAGTATTCCATTGTATACATCTCTCCAGTGACTCAGTTTTGTTCCTTTTTATGGCTAATATTCCATTGTATACATGCATCACATCTTCTTTATCCATTCCTCTATTGATGGACGTTTAGGTTGCTTCCATGTCTTGGCTCTGCTGTTGTAAATAGCCAGGACATGGAAGCAATAGACACTGGTGTGCATGTATCTTTTTGAATTATGGTTTTCTCTGGGTATATGGAAAGTAGGATTGCTGGGTCGTACAGTAGTTCTATTTTTAGTTTTTTAAGGTACCCCCATACTGTTCTCCATAGTGACTGTCTCAATTTACATTCCCACCAACAGTGCAAGAGAGCCCCCTTTTCTCCACACCCTCTCCAGCATTTATTGTTTGTAGATTTTTTAATGATGGCCTTTCTTTCTGACAGGTATGAGGTGATACCTTGTTATAGTTTTGATTTGCATTTCTCTTATAATGAGCGATGTTGAGCATCTTTTCTTGTGTTGTTGGCCATCTCTAGATCTTCTTTGGAGAAATATCTATTTAGGTCTTCTACCCAGAGTTTGATTGGGTTGTTTGTCTTTTTTTCTTTGATGTTGAGCTGCATGAGCAGTTTGTGTGTATTGGAGATTAATCCTTGGTCCATTGCTTTGTTTGCAAATATTTTTCTCCCATTCTGGGGGTTGTCTTTTCATCTTGTTTATGGTTTCCTTTGCTGTGCAAAAGCTTTTAAGTTTAATTAGATCCCAATTGTTGATTTTTGTTTTTGTTTTCATTACTCTAGCAGGTGGGTCAAAAAAGATCCTAGTGCTTATGTCAAAAGAGTGTTCTGCCTGTGTTTCCTCTAAGAGTTTTATAGTAACCATCTCTGTATAGGCTGAGCAGAAGTGGGTTCCTACCTAATACGTGGTTGGGTAGTATTTGTATTATTGTATCATTTAGAATTTGATATCATATCATTTATGTTGTTATATCATTTTGTGTTGTTGTCATGTAGTATTTGTGTCATGTAGTTTAACATTTGTATTTTTATAGTATTTGTAGTTTTACACATTTGTGGTATAGAAGCACTTAGTCTCATTGTTATAGTCAGGATTACTGAACCATATAGTATTTGTATTATCATTGGCATAATCCACTAAATATGTGTTTGACGTGTAGCAGAGATAATGCTTTGTGTCCACTAACCCCCATGTCCCTTTTCCTCCCCACTACCAGAGACTACATTTCCTATTCTTCACTGCAGTTACATGGGTCGTATTACACAGTTCTAAGTCAGTGGAATGTGGAGAGAAGCGATGTGTAAGTCATTTCTTATCTGCCCTTCTAAAACTTTGCATATGATTCTTCGTGCTGTTTCTTTTCTTGTTGGCCCGCTGAATACAAAGGAACTGATGGACAACTGCAGGGCCCTAGAGAACTGTGGAGCCACTAGATCAGAGGTTTTTAATCTGCTGTTGGCCATGGACCCTTCGGTAGACTGGTAAGCCTCCGCTCCTGAATGACAGCGGAACACAGGCTTCCAGTGCCTCCCTTCCCATCCCAGCTCACCCACGTCGGACTATGACCTAATCAAGAAATAGTTTTTTTTTTTAGCTATGAGATTTGGGGATTGTTTATATAGCAGTTTCTATCCTAATACAAACTGAGAATTTCCCTTTGGGGAACTATTCGGATTCCCTTCTTCCTGTTGGCAGTCATTTTCAAAGCACTTACTCTGCAAATTTCTGCTGAAGAGAGTTGTATTTCTTCTTCGCTAGAATTGTTGCCCTCTTTTGAGTTAGGATTACATGACAAAGCCCTGTGTTTAGGCCAGTCACAGTGTGGACTGAGGCCCTGGGGCCTTTTTAAGCAAAGGTGCCCTCTAAGGACATAGTCTAAAGGCCGCAAAGGTAGAGATAGGTGGCCTGGGGGAAAGAGTTCGGGTTCACCTTAGCTGGGGGTGTAGCCTTGAAGAAATCATTCCCTTCTCCACACTTTGGTCTCTGTGACTGTGGTGGGCATTGTTTTTAGAACTTCAGCAGCTACAGTGAGGTCCCTGATAAAATCAGGAAATAGAAGATGTAAGATTACCCTCCGAGAGTTTGGTTGTATGTTCCACACACCAGGTTAAAGGGAATGTCACCTGAGAAGCCCTGGCTCCCAGGCTGGTAGGAACATTTGCTGACTGTCTGGTGTTTAGCTAGTTGCAGATTCCCCAGGCACCTCAGTTCTTTCCGTCTGTGAGGTGTGAGGATTGGCATACACTCACTGCTCCACAGGGATTTTAACAACATACATACACACACTATACCCATTTGACACGACAGGTGGGTCATGTCAGTTGAAGGCACATTAAATCAACACTATCAGTGTCCTTTCCGGGCACTGTTTAGGAGAGTGTGTGTGTGTGCTCAGTCATGTCTGACTCTGTGACCCCACAGAATAACCCACCGAGTAACCCCACAGAGTCATGTCCAACTCTGGACAGTAACCCACCAGGCTCCTGTGAAGGAGGAAACAGAGCTGGACCCCATCTTAGGCCTGTTCATGCTGATCATGCTCGGGCACCTCTCCAATGGACTCTGAACTCTGTGCTTAGTGCCTATGGAAACTACAATAGAAGGATAAGACCCCCTCTGGACAGGGGAATCTTGAAGATCACATCCAGGTTACTCATTGCCTAAGAGAAAACATACTCTAATCACCCCTGCCTCCGGACAGGTCATAAACCCTTTCTGTATCTATTGGGATGTAACCGCAGGCTTATTGATTATTAACTGTTTGAACACCTAACGCATGAATGATGGGGTTATTATGATTGTATTTACCCTTCCTCTGTTTTGTGTAAGTCTCAAGGAAATTGGGGTGGTGGGCTGATCAGGGTCCTTGGCTAAGAGGAGACTCTGCCTTGGGCCCGCCGGTGTAATAAACTGCACTCCACTATCTGCATTGTCCTTCAGAGTGAGTTTGTTTCCCGGAACGGGTGGCTTTAACACCTGTGTCCATGGAATTCTCCAGGCAAGAATGCTGGAGTCGGTTGCCATTTCCTCCTCCAGGGGATCTTCTCAATCCAGGGATAAAACTCACACATCTCCTGCATTGGCAGGCAGATTCTTTACCGCTGAGCCACCTGTGAAGCCCTGTTTAGGAGAGAGGCAGTGTTAACTTTGAGGTTCAAGTATGCTTGCTTTTAGTCTGAAGATGGATGCAGGGATTGTAATGTACACTCTTCAGATATTCAGAGCCCACTGACTGATGGAATCTACTCTAAGATTCCTTCTGGTATCTCAAACAGTTTCTCTAGCTTTCACCGTTCAGATTCTAAACTGGCAAAGCCTCCCAGCTTTGTCTTGGTGTAACAGGGAGATGCAATTGATGTGAGGTGTATACAGCAAGGATGGGAGCCACTGTCATTACCAGATGTGCATCCTGAAATCTTAGCCCTGGGCTGGCAGTGTCTCATGAATTATAAGTAGCATTCTGGAATCCGTCTCAGGCTCACATTCATTTTAGTTACTGTGAGTCAGTTTCTTAAGGTCAGGGCGTGACAAGGTGGGTCTGCACCCACAGGCAGTGGGCAGTGTCTCACAACGTAACAACTTAATTGACCTGCTGCCCTATGAGTTCTGCCAGTGTCAAGCAACCTTCCTTTACGTGACACCGTAACTGTTGGATTTTCCTTTTACATCTCCCTGCCTACCTCACCAGACTTAGGCAAGGACAAAATGGGGTAATAAATGCTTTATTAAGCATGACATGCTATCCAAATGCTAGTGTTATTGCTGTGGGACCAGGTATTGGAATATGAGAATAAAATAGAAGCGGGGGTGCAGCTGAAAGAGCCAGATGGTGAACATCTGTCTCCAAAGTGCAACACTGTCGAGCACCCAGCTTACAAGGTATTTTTATATGAAAGAGTTGCCCTCAGAGTTTATAGTTTGACTTCTCTTTGGCAGTATTAATCAAAAAAGGGGCATTGTGCATGCCATGGCTAGATGGAACCTGGGCCCTTGAAAACCTTCCCTAGGACTCCTGTCGCCACTCAGTTATTATGAACACAATAGGATGATGTCCTTCTGGGGCACAACCCCTTCTTCTAGCAATCAGGGATGTGATTTGAAATGTCTGCATATGATTACTGGGTTCTTTCCTCTCTCCCATTGTCTTGCCTGGTGAAGTATTAATGGCTTTCAGCAGGGCTCAGTGGTGAAGCCAGATTCTCCTTCACTAACAGGACGGTCATGGAAATGCCATTGCGCAGTGTGACCCCTGTTTGCCTATAATCTTGGTATCTACCGTAATGCCTTGAGAGAATTTGGGTTTATAGAGTGGGATGTTGTGCTGCTATTTGCTATGCACTATCTAGCTTTAGAAAAAGCCAGAAAGAATTAAAAGGCATACCTTCAAGCACAAAGAGGATAACAATAGGAATTTAGAAATTGTAGGCATACAGCCTAGAATAAAATGTTTTCATAGATAGCGATGCAATTAGCGAAGGTTACATACAAAGAACCACTCAATCAGTAGCCAGGGGACAGGAATGGAAATGAAAGAATCCGGGGATCCCCAGCTTCTGGGATCTAATTCCTAATGATCTGAAATGGAGTTAATGTAATAATAGAAATAAAGTGCACTATAAATGTAATGCACTTGTATCATCCCGAAACAATCCCCCATCCCTGGTCCATCGAAAAATTGTCTTCTATGAAACCAGTCCCTGGCGCCAAAAAGGTCGAAGGCTCCTGCTCTAACCCCTAGGGGGAAACGGGAGACCATGTCTTCATTAGCTCACGTCCTTTGTACCTAGAATCCTTGGCTAACTCTGCATGTAGTAGAGATTATGTATGAAGGGAAGGATGGGAAAATACGTTTTTGTTGTTCAGTCACTCAGTGTCCTTCACCATTTCCCGGAGCTTGCTCAAACTCAAGTCCATCGAGTCGGTGATGACATCCAAACATCTCGTCGTCCTGCCTTCAATGTTTCCCAGCATCAGGGTCTTTTCTAATGAGTCGGCTCTTTGAATCAGGTGGCCCAAGTACTGGAGCTTCAGCTTCAGCATCAGTCCTTCCAATGAATATTCAGAATCAGGGTTGATTCTGTAGGATTGGCTGGTTTGATCTCCTTGCAGTCCAAGGGACTCGCAAGAGTCTTCTCCAGCACCACCGTTCAAAAGTATCAGTTCTTCAGTACTCAGCCTTCTTTATGGTCCAACTCTCACATCCATACGTGACTACTGGAAAAACCATAGCTTTGACTTTATGGACCTTTGTCAGCAAAGTAATGTCTCTACTTTTTAATATGCTGTCTAGGTTTAATATGCTGTCTGGTCATAGCTTTTCTTCCAAGGAGTGAACGTCTTAATTTCATGGTTGCAGTCACCATTTGCAGTGATTTTGGAGCCCAAGATACTAAAGTTTGTCACCATTTCCATTGTTTCCCCGTCTGTTTGCCATGCAGTGATGGGACCAGATGCCATGGTCTTTGTTTTTTGAATATTGAGTTTTAAGCCAACTTTTTCACTCTCTTGTTTCACCTTCATCAAAGAGGCTCTTTAGTTCCTCTTCGCTTTCTGCCATAAGCGTGGTGTCATCTGCATGTTTGAAATTATTGATATTTCTCCCGGCAGTCTTGATTCCAGCTTGTGCTTCATCCAGCCTAGCATTTTTGCATGATATACTTTGCATATAAGTTAAATAAGCAGGGTGATAATATATAGCTTTGACATACTCCTTCCTCTGATCCTTTTGGGATCAGTCTGTTGTTCCGTGTCCAGTTCTAACTGTTGCTTCTTGAGCTGCATACAGGTTTCTCAGGGTGCAGGTAAGGTGGTCTGGTATTCCCATCTCTTGAAGAATTTTCCACAGTTTGTTGTGATCCACAGAGTCAAAGGCTTTAGGCACTTCAATGTCAAAGAAGCAGAAGTAGATGTAGAAGTAAAAACTTTTGTTGTTTGATTATTCATGTGCATCCATGCTTAGTCTCTTTGATTGTGTCCTACTCTTTGAGACCCTATGGACTGTAGCCTGCCAGTCCCCTCTGTCCATGGGATTCTTCAGGCAAGAATACTAGAGTGGGTTGCCATGCCCTCCTGTAGGAAATCTTCCTGACCCAGGGATCAAACCCACATTTCCTGTGTCTCCTGCATTGCAGGTGGATTCTTTACCACTGAACCACTGGAGAAGCGCTTGATTATTCATACATTAATTTAAAAACATTAAATGCCAGGCACTTCTGAGCACTAAGTGAAAGTTGCTCAGTCATGTCCAACTCTTTGCTACCCTATGGACTATACAGTCCATGGAATTCTCCAGGCCAGAATACTGGAGAGGGTAGCTGTTCTTCTCCAGGGGATCTTCCCAACCCAGGGATCGAACCCAGATCTCCAGCATTGCAGGCAGATTCTTTACCAGCTGAGCCACAAGGGAAGCCCAAGACTACTGAAGTGGGTAGCCCATCCCTTCTCCAGGGGATCTTCCTGAATCAAGAATCGAATTGGGGTCTCCTGCATTGCAGGCAGGTTCTTTACCAGCTGAGCTACCAGGGAAGCCTGTATAAGGGTGAGCAAAACTGAAAAACAATCTGTCCTCCTGAGGCTTCCAGCCTTATTAGGGGAGATGGGCATTAATCAGATCATGTATGACTGTGAAGTGGCTGTGGCAATGAGTGCTACAGTCTGGAGGTCCACATAGCTGGGAGGACTTAGAGCAGGGCTTGAAGCTAGTTAAGAAGGACTTCTTTGAGGAAGTGGTGAAGGAATTGAAATCATATAGAAGTTAATAATGGGGTTCTCAAGTGGTACTAGTGGTAAAGAATCTGGCTGCCGATGTAGGAGATGCAAGAGATGTGGGTTTGATCCCTAGGTTGAGAAGATCCCCTGGAGCAGGGCATGGCAACCCTTTCCAGTATTCTTGCCTGGAGAATCCCAGGACAGAGGAGCCTGGCAGGCTGCAGTACACAGGGTCACAAAGAGTCGGACACGACTGAAGTGACTCAGCACACACACACACACAAGCTAATAAAGCAAAAAGAGTGAAATGCCTCTTCCTATATTATACTTTTAATTAGCATTCGCTTCACCCAGCCACCTCTTAATTGAGACAAACCTAACTCACAGGTCTACTTCCTCTGGAGTAAAGCTGAGTGACCACTACATTTTAGAGATTAGAGAATGGGTAGACTGGCAGGTTTGCGTGTACGTATGGTATCCACGACAACCCGGATGTTTATCCTGTTACACCATCCCAGGGGACAGAGGCTGTCATCTGTGGCTCTCTTTTTCCTACCTGTAACACCAGAGATACAGCTTACATCATAATGCTGTACCTTGATGCTTCCGTGCTGTCAACTCAGAGGTGATTTCTGAAGCACTTGGTTACACTGGGGACAGTTCTTAAATCCTGAAAATTCTTCTTGTCCTCACCTTGGAATCTTGGGCCCTGCTGACCAGTCTTACTTTGCCAAGTCTTTCAGCTGGATTTCAACTCAATTGTAGCACAGACTAAAAATAGCCTCTCCCTCCCCTCCAACACCTGCACAAATTTTGTAAATATTTGTAATGGAACTGTTACCATTCAGTTCAGTTCAGTTTAGTCGCTCAGCCGTGTCCGACTCTTTGTGACCCCATGAACTGCAGCACACCAGGCCTCCCTGTCCATCACCAACTCCCGGAGTTTACTCAAACTCATGCCTATTGAGTCGGTGATGCCATCCAACCATCTCATCCTCTGTGGTTCCCTTCTCCTGCCTTCAATCTTTCCCTGATGCAGGGAAAGCTCTTCGCATGAGTGGCCAAAGTACTGGAGTTTCAGCTTCAGCATCAGTCCTTCCAATGAACACCCAGGACTGATATCCTTTAGGATGGACTGGTTGGATCTCCTTGCAGTCCAAGGGACTCTCAAGAGTCTTCTCCAACACCACAGTTCAAAAGCATCAATTCTTCTGCGCTCAGCTTTCTTCACAGTCCAACTCTCACATCCATACATGACCACTGGAAAAACCATAGCCTTGACTAGATGGACCTTTGTTGCCAAAGTAATGTCTCTGCTTTTGAATATGCTATCTACGTTGGTCATAACTTTCCTTCCAAGGAGTAAGCATCTTCTAATTTCATGGCTGAAGTCACCATCTGCAGTGATTTTGAGCCCCTCAAAATAGTCTGTTACCATTGATACTGCTTAAAAGCTAGGTAGGCCATTTGCCAGACCTAGACACCTTAATCGGAGAAGGCAATGGCACCCCACTCCAGTACTCTTGCCTGGAAAATCCCATGGACGGAGGAGCCTGGTAGGCTGCAGTCCATGTGGTCGCTAAGAGTCGGATACGACTGAACGACTTCACTTTCACTTTTCACTTTCATGCACTGGAGAAGGAAATGGCAACCCACTCCAGTGTTCTTGCCTGGAGAATCCCAGGGACGGGGAAGCCTGGTGGGCTGCTGTCTATGGGGTTGCACAGAGTTGGACACGACTGAAGTGACTTAGCAGCAGATGCCTTAATTTTCTCTCATAATAACAGTTCATCTACAGTATAGTTGTCCAGTGACCAAAATCTTTTTCCAACTGAAATAAATGATAAACTTTTTCTTTCTTAGTTCTGAAATCTGATTCATTAAAAGACATATGGTGGGGACTTCCCTGGAAGTCCCATGGATAAGAATCAGCCTTCTAATGAAGGGGATGTGTGTTTGATCCCTGGTCAGGGAACTGAGATCCCACATGTGACAGGGCAACTAAGCCTGTGTGGTGCACTACTGAGCCCCCACAATCTAGAGCCCATGCTCCACAAGTAGAGAAGTCCCCACATGGGAACAAGAAGCCCACACCCCACAACTAGAGAAAAGCCTCCATGTGCCGCAAAGGACCTAGTGCAGCCAAAAAAAAAAAAAAAGACACATGGGGAAAAATGATGTAACACAACCAGCTTCTTCATGATAAGTAATTCCCTAGATGTCTGAGGTAATTGGAATATTCAAGGCTCGTCCCTAAGGTGCATAGAATTTATCCAACAGGTTTGAGAGAAGGCTGAGATTTTTTTTCCAAATGGTATCTGGTTGAAGGAAAAAATATCAGTTTGGGGGAAGAGTAGTCTGGCTTGTAGAAACAAATACCAAGGAGATCCAAACTAAAAATTCTACCAGTTACATCTTTATTCATTCAAAATATTAATTAAGCCTCTACTATTAATATGTGCCAGAAACTGTCTTACACGGGGATAGTATAGTGGTTTTGTGTGCCTGCTAAGTTGCTTCAGTCATGTCCAACTCTGCAACCCCATGGACTGTAGCCCGCCAGGCTCCTCTGTCCATACAATTCTCCAGGCAAGAATATTGGAGTGGGTTGCCATGCCCCTTTTCCAGGGGATCAACCCAGCCTCAGGACTGAACACACATCTCTTATGTCTCCTGCACTGGCAAGAGTTATTTACCACTAATGCTACCTGAGAAGCCCAGTATAGTGATTAATAAATGTCAAATCCCTGCCTTCACAGACCTTATAGTCTAGGATAAGAGGACAGACAAGAAATAGAACATATATGTTAGATGGTGATGAAGCTGAGCAAGGATGATACAGAGTGTTGGAGTGGGAGTTGCTAGTTTATACAGGGTAGTGAAGGACCGGAGAAGGCGATGGCACCCCACTCCAGTACTCTTGCCTGGAAAATCCCATGGATGGAGGAGCCTGGTAGGCTGCAGTCCATGGGGTCACTAAGAGTCAGACAGGACTGCGCGACTTCACTTTCACTTTTTCACTTTCATGCATTGGAGAAGGAAATGGCAACCCACTCCAGTGTTCTTGCCTGGAGAATCCCAGGGGCAGGGGAGCCTGGTGGGCTGATGTCTATGGGGTCACAGAGTCGGACACGACTGAAGCGACTTAGCAGCAGCAGCAGCAGCGGAGAAGGACCTCTCCAATCATGATATTTAACACAGGAGCAAAAACCTGAGCAAAATGAGGGAGTGAATCATGTAGGTATCTGTGAGAGGAGTATGCTAGAGGGAGGAACAGTGATTGTAAAGGCTGTAAGACAGAGTTTGAGGGCCCCAGACAGGCCAGTTTTGCTGGAATAGAGTGATGGAAACTGCTCTAAGATGGGACGCCTTTAGAGGGCTTTCCACGTGGTGCTAGTGGTAGAGAACTCGCCTGCCAATGCAGGAGACTTAAGTAATGCAGGTTTGATCCCTGGGTCGGGAAGATCCCCTGGAGGAGGGCATGGCAACCCACTCCAGTATTCTTGCCTGGAGAATCCCATGGACAGAGGAGCCTGGTAAGCTAGTCTGCATGCATGCATGCTAAGTTGCTTCAGTCATGTCTGACTCTTTGCGACCCCATGAACTGTAACTCACCAGGCTTCTCTGTCCATGGGATTTTCCAGGCAAGCATACTGGAGTCAGTCAGCATGCCCTCCTTTAGGGGATCTTCCCGACCTAGAGATCAAACCCACAGCTCTTGTGTTTCCTGCATTGGCAGGCACTTTCTTTACCACTTGAGCCACCTGGGAAGCCCCAAGCTACAGTCCATAGCGTCGCAGGTCAGACACAGCTGAAGCGACTAAGCACACACACACAGGAGGTCTTTGGAGGGTGCTGAGCAGAAGAGTGACATGATGTGATGTATTTTAAAGGACCTCTCTGACTGTGGGGTGGAGAATAGACTGTAGAGGATTAAGGGCGAAAGCAGAGACATTAGTCAGGAGGCTGTTGGAAAACTCCAGATGAGAAATTGTGGTATCTTAGATCAGGATGGTTAGCCGTGCATGGAGCAGTGCTCTGCTGATATATTTTGAAGGGACAGCCAGCAGGATTTGCCCGTGGTTTGGAGGGGAGTCAAGGATGTTTCCAAGGTGATTGGCTCTACCATCTGTAAGAACAGACATGGACTTTCCTTTTAAAGAGATGGAAAAGACTACAGGAGAA
Source organism: Bos mutus (assembly GCF_027580195.1). NCBI lineage: Eukaryota > Metazoa > Chordata > Mammalia > Artiodactyla > Bovidae > Bos > Bos mutus. The sequence continues at coordinate 24,593,691 of NC_091619.1, read as the reverse complement.
ACACTTTGGTGCTGGTGGGCAGGCAGACAGTGAGAATTAGGTATTGAGAGTCCTGTTTTGGACATCTTAAAGATAAGGTGCCTATGATACATCCAAGTGGAGGTGTTAGGTAGGCTCTTGGATATACAATAATCATAATGGAATTTGGAGCTGGAGATAAATTAAGTAGTCATCAGTATATAAAAGGTACTTAAACTCATGAGAGGATGACATCGCCTAGGATGTAGAGGGGAGATGAAAATGCAAGGACTGATTCTTGGAGCTCTTAAAGGTGTAGCGAATGGAGAGGAGGCTGCTGCTGCTGCTGCTAAGTTGCTTCAGGCTCGCCCATCCCTGGGATTCTCCAGGCAAGAACACTGGAGTGGGTTGCCATTTCCTTCTCCAATGCATGAAAGTGAAAAGTGAAAGTGAAGTCGGTCAGTCGTGTCTGACTCTTTGCGACCCCATGGACTGTAGCCCACCAGGCTCCTCCGTCCATGGGACTTTCCAGGCAAGAGTACTGGAGTGGGGTGCCATTGCCTTCTCCGGGAGAGAGGAGGAGGAACTAGCAAAAGAGACTGAGAAGAAAAGTCAATGAGATAGGTGATTAAGAAGAGCAATATGCATAAGCCAAGTGAAGAAAATCTTTCTTGGAGGAGTAAGTGATCAGCTTTGTCCAATGCTGTGGGTAGGTCAGAAGGATAAAGATCAAGAACTGACCCCTGGATTCCATGGCATGGATATTACTGGTGACCATGACAGGAGATGTGGTGTGGTGGGCATGAAAGACTGGATTAGATCTAAGAGAGGGGATACAAGGAGGGGAAGTAGAGATAACAAACAACACACTTTTTAAAGGGAAGTAGAACAATGGAGTGGCTGTCAGAGAGTGATGAAGAAAACCATTATGGACTGAATGAATTATGTTCTTCCCAAATTCATGGGTTGAAGCCCTAACCCGCAATGTGACGATATTTGAAGATAGGGCCTTTAAGGAAATAATTGAAGTTAAATGAGATCATGTGGCTGAGCCATAAATGAGTAGGATTGGCTTCTTGATAAGAAGAAGGAGAGACACCAGGGATACATGTGCAAAGAAAAGGCCACATGATGACACCAGAGACGGTGCCATCTGCAAGCCAACGCGAGGCCTCAGGAGAAACCAACCCCACTGGCACCTTGATCTCGGACTTCCAGTCTCCAGAACTGGGAGAATGTAATTTATGTTGCGCTCATCTCACACGCTAGTAAAGTAATGCTCAAAATTCTCCAAGCCAGGCTTCAGCAATATGTGAACCGTGAACTTCCTGATGTTCAAGCTGGTTTTAGAAAAGGCAGAGGAACCAGAGATCAAATTGCCAATACCCGCTGGATCATCGAAAAAGCAAGAGAGTTCCAGAAAAACATCTATGTCTGCTTTATTGACTATGCCAAAGCCTTTGACTGTGTGGATCACAATAAACTGTGGAAAATTCTGAAAGAGATGGGAATACCAGACCACCTGATCTGCCTCTTGAGAAATTTGTATGCAGGTCAGGAAGCAACAGTTAGAACTGGACATGGAACAACAGACTGGTTCCAAATAGGAAAAGGAGTACGTCAAGGCTGTATATTGTCACCCTGTTTATTTAACTTATATGCAGAGTACATCATGAGAAACGCTGGACTGGAAGAAACACAAGCTGGAATCAAGATTGCCGGGAGAAATATCAATAACCTCAGATATGCAGATGAAACCACTCTTATGGCAGAAAGTGAAGAGGAACTAAAAAGCCTCTTGATGAAAGTGAAAGTGGAGAGTGAAAAAGTTGGCTTAAAGCTCAACATTCAGAAGACGAAGATCATGGCATCTGGTCCCATCACTTCATGGGAAATAGATGGGGAAACAGTGGAAACAGTGTCAGACTTTATTTTTCTGGGCTCCAAAATCACTGCAGATGGTGACTGCAGCCATGAAATTAAAAGACGCTTACTCCTTGGAAGGAAAGTTATGACCAACCTAGATAGCATATTCAAAAGCAGAGACGTTACTTTGCCAACAAAGGTTCGTCTAGTCAAGGCTATGGTTTTTCCTGTGGTCATGTATGGATGTGAGAGTTGGACTGTGAAGAAGGCTGAGTGCTGAAGAATTGATGCTTCTGAACTGTGGTGTAGGAGAAGACTGTTGAGAGTCCCTTGGACTGCAAGGAGATCCAACCAGTCCATTCTGAAGATCAGCCCTGGGATTTCTTTGGAAGGAATGATGCTAAAGCTGAAACTCCAGTACTTTGGCTACCTCTTGTGAAGAGTTGACTCATTGGAAAAGACTCTGATGCTGGGAGGAATTGGGGGCAGGAGCAGAAGGGGACGACAGAGGATGAGATGGCTGGATGGCATCACTGACTCGATGGACGTGAGTCTGAGTGAACTCCGGGAGTTGGTGATGGACAGGGAGGCCTGGCCTGCTGCGATTCATGGGGTCGCAAAGAATCGGACACGACTGAGCAAATGATCTGATCTGATCTGATCTGAATTTATGTTGTTTAAGCCCCCCAGTCTGTGGTATTCTAGCACACTAATACAAAAATCAACAGCAATTTGTTTTTTAAGATGGGGAGGAAATTCCCTAGCATTCCAGTGGTTAGGAGTCGGCACTCTTACTGTTGAGGGCCTGGGTTCAATCCCTGGTTGGGGAACTAAGATCCCACAAGCGCCGTAGTTCAACCAAAAAAAAAGAAGATGGGGAATATTGTAGCATGTTTATTTTCTGAAATGAGCAATCCAATAGAGGGAGAAATTACTGGAGCAACGTTCTTGGGTTGTAGAGATGGAATGAGAACTCATATAACAGTTTACTTTTTATAGGAGTATGGGTCGATTTGTTGATACGGTGGGAAGGTTGGGAAATTCCCTTCTGAATTATTTTGTTTTCTTGGTGAAGTAATAAGCAGGTCATAAGTGGAGAAGAGAAATGGGTACAGACCGCAGTTTGAGGAGAGTAGGAAATACTCTTCCGGAAGAGTGGAAGAGTAAATGGCCTAGAGAGATGTTGCCAAACTGCTGGGCAATGCTACGTCCACTGAAGTCAGTGGCCTCAGGTTTAAAGTGAGACTAGTCATCATAGCATTTTGTTTTTTCTCCAGGACCATTCAGTTGGGTTAGATGGAGATCTAAATCTAATCTGGAGTTTTTCCAGGGAAAAAGGACAGAGGGATACTACATGCAAGAATGCAGTGATGTTCTGTAGAGTTTAAGCTGAGTAAGGCTGAAGGAGAGGACATGAGGCAGGAAGGGAATAGTGGGGAGGTGGTCACTATCCTGGGACTCTAGGAAAGTAGAATTAGAGTCAGGTGGGTGAGCTGGACAGATGGGAAGTTTATAGTTGCAGGATGCTTGAAGTTGAGATTATGCAGAGGGAGCAGGTGGACTCAAGGTCTAGGGTATGACTGATTGTATGCTGAGTAAGGGAATAAAGAACATTAGAGAATTGGTCATAGAATTACAACCATTATGTGTACATAGATATTGAATTATTCTAAGACTGATGAGGGGTAGTACTGGAGTATCAGCAAATTTGATGCTAAAATCTTCAAGGAATAAGGGAGAAATGACTCAGGGCTCTGTTGATGGCTGAACCACGTACAGGTCTTTGTATAAAGACAGGAGCTTCAAGGCTGGCCATTTTTAAAGGGGGAATAATGGTCTAGAACAAGATTTCTCAACAGCAGCATTATTAACACTTTGACCTGGATAATTCTTCGTTGTGGGAAGCTGTTCCAAATTGATCATAAGCAACATTTCTGACTTCTCCCTAAAAGCTGCTAGTGGCACCCTGCTCCCAGCTGTGGCAAGGAAAAATGTCTGAGACTTTACTAAACATCCTTGAGGGGCAAATTCACTCTTGGTTGAAAACCACTGATTTTAAAGTAGCAGTGCTGAGCTAAAGCACTGTTACCTGACCTCTGGGCCCAGTGATTGATTATAAGGAGTGAGGAAGAACAAGTAATATTCTCAGAGGATTACAGGGCCGTCAGGGCTTCTGGGAAGATCAGATTTTGGTCAGAGATAGGGCTGAAGGGAATCTTTCCAGAAAAGAATGAGCATATAGTATCTTCAAATTTACAGCTACAATGTAGCTACCTCCTTAAGGAGGAAACATATTCCATGATGACATGACAGTCAATGTGTTTTGTCCGATTATTTCACTTCCTTTGCCTGAGCCAACTCATCACTCTAATGAGTCGCTTCTTAATGAATCTTACGATGCAGACTTCAATAATTATATTTAATACATGCTGTGTTTTTGCTATATAAGAAATCAAATATCCTAGAAGAACACATTGAACTGAATGTGAACACACTGAATATATACAGTGAAGACCTTGGCAGAGCTGGGGCACCAGTCCTATGTACTTCATCTCCCAAGAATTCTCTTCCGTTAAGCTGGCATGCTCTGGGAGCCAAAGCTTCTAGTTAATTTCCTAGATATGCAGACAAAAGTGAAAATGACTCTCTAGAAGACAAGGCTGTGAGATGTGAGGACAACGAAGGTATGTGGATCGCCTGGCATGAGTACATCTGTAAGGAATTTGTAGGGTCCTATTTCAACAGCATTCCCTTTTATTTGTGGGCTATGTGTCTAGCCTTGACTAAATAGTAACCTTCTAGGCTCTGGGGGCTATGAGATGAACATGGTGTAGAGGGCAAGTGGGGACACTCCCACCTAAACAGCAGTATCATAATCCATTTAAGGTGTGCTAGCAGCAAGTAGACATGAGGAAAGGTTTTTATTCTTTGAGGGAAACAAATATCTAATGTGCAGCTCGGGGAAAATTTTTAAAAAAGTTATGTATCAAAAAGTTAAGGAACTAAATTACTCCCATGAGCTCTAAATTCCAATGGCATAGGTCCCTCCATGCCTATACAAAATAGAAGGTAGCCTCCTTGGTATAGAAATGAGGGGGTAGAAGGCGATGGCACCCCACTCCAGTACTCTTGCCTGGAAAATCCCACGGACGGAGGAGCCTGGTGGGCTACAGTCCATGGGGTTGCCGGACACGACTGAGCGACTTCACTTTTGCTTTTCACTTTCATGCATTGGAGAAGGAAATGGCAACCCATTCCAGTGTTCTTGCCTGGAGAATCCTAGGGATGGGGGAGCCTGGTGGGCTGCTGTCTATGGGGTCGCACAGAGTCGGACACGACTGAAGCGACTTAGCAGCAGCAGCAGCAGCCTACAGTTTATTGAATTAGATTTTGCTATTTACAACTGAGATCAAATCTACATACTATTTTGTTAGTATACATGGAAACATTATTTCTAACAAGTTTAGACTTATGATGAATGGGTTCAGTCATACAAAAACACGAGCACACACTCATACTAATTGTCTTAACAACAGTAGTGCATACGTTATACACCTCCTATAAAGCCAGCTTTGATTAAAAACTGCAAGTTTCAAAGATCGATCTGATTTTGAAGATGACCTAAGATACACACTGTGTGATTCTAAAATCTATTTTAGTCATTTTGTACAGTAGCTATCTTACTGGACTACAGTACATATTTTTTAAAAGGACAGTGATGAGGGGCACCATCTGGTATTTAACTTAAACCAGATAGCCTATTACCTCCCCCTCCCTGCAAAGACCTCTGGCCAAGAAGACAAATGTAATGTGGTCTCTGGTGCCTGATTGCCCATACATGCCATCAGTGAATAACTCACAAAGAGGTCCTCGGATTTCAGAGTGTAACATAAGGCACTTTGTTTTTAATTCTATCAGTTTCTTCAGAACTCAGGTCTGTGGTCCTTAGGTGATCTGAAGCTGTGCTGGCCACAGCTGTGACCAGGGGCGCAGGAAGCCATCAGAGGGCCACCGTCCTCAGGAGACTCCTGGGTGCGCTCTGCCCGCCTGCCCACGTGCATTCCGACTTCTCCGCAAACTTCCCACAGCACGACCAGTGGGGGCGTCCTGGGTGGCCTTTGTGCCCGTGGCCACAGCCTAGGTACCCACCTGCGTGGTCCAAAGAGGAGAGGGAAATCCATCAGAAGGCAGTCCAGCAGTTACCATGGAAATGAACACTCCTGGCCAAATTCAGACTCATGGATATTTTTACATCTAAAAACAACCCAGCGAGAGGAACAGGCTCTCGGATGCCTCTGTAGTTGGGAAGACTCTCAGGACAGACGACAGCAAATCAATTAAGGTTAGCTGGAGTTGTAAGAACAGTGTTATTTTAACACTGTGAACTTAAGGAGAAGAATTGGTTTGGATTTTAACGTAACAAAATCTAAATAAAAGGGCACAATGCTAGAAATAAACAGAATAGATAACTGAAGTGTTTCTAAGAAAGTTTACAAGAGCCTACGTTAAGGCCCACCGTAAGAGTTAGGACAGGACAGAACACTGAAAATAATTAGATTTCTTGCGGGGATGCCGACCTTTCTGCCCACGTTTCCTTCCCTCAAGAAAAGAGGCAGACTTGGTTCAGTTGATTTATTCATCTGTTCTCCCATCCCTGGAATTTCTTTAAGGTTTCAAAAGGAACAGGATGGGTTTATGTTTTTGACAGCGCTCAGGCTGTTGGAAGGGGTACAGACTGAAACTGACCATCCCAGGAGAAGCACAGGGCTTCTAGAATCAGTGAACTGTATCAAAACTAAAAGCACTCAGAACTTTTCATCTTGCTATTTCAGTTTCCATAACCAAGAAGCTTTAAATGAAACTTTCAGAACTGTGATACATTTAACATGCATGGACTACATTCCTAGGAACAAAGCCTGAGTCTGAATACCCTGACCCTGGTCACGGTGGTGGCTGATCCCACTGCTGGGAGACAGGCACAGAGGGAGAGTGAGGGCTTTCTGGAGCGACTGGTTCCCCTTACCTGGCATGGTGCCTCCACACGCGCAGCGAGCGGTTTTCTGGCCTCCGCTGGAGCAGAATGTGCAACAGTGAAACACGCCCGGGTGTGAGCGGTGTCTTTTCCTCACAGTCACAGTGAATGGCGAGCCCTTCAGTGTTCAGACCAAGAGCAAAGAACAGTGCCTCATGAGTCAACAGGCATGTGCTGAGCATCACACAGACTAAACAGAGCATTGGCCACAGGCCCTGCCCCTGGAGGGACGAGGACAGCAGAGGCAAACAGTGACTGGGGTCAGTAACCAGCTGGGTGCTCAGCTGGACAGGGCCGGATACAAATGCAAGGAGAGGCATCAAGGAGTCCGTGCTGCTGCCCCGGCACGCAGACCGCCTGACACACTGAAAGCGTTAGTCGCTCAGTCACGTCCGACTGTTTGCGACCCTATGGACTGCAGCCCGCAATGCTGCTCTGTCCATGGAATTCTCCAGGCAAGAATACTGGAGCGGATTGCCATGCCCTCCTCCGGGGACCTTCCTGACCAGGAATCAAACCTGGGTCTCCTGCATTACCGGCAGATTCTTTACCATCTGAGCCACCAGGCAAGCACTAGTAAACTCAACTGTGCTTTCAAGTCACTGACTTCGGTCTCCATCTCCTCCATTCCTGAGCAGTCTAAGAACATCTGCGGTCCCTTCTCCAATTTCTCAGCCACACACTCCCATCCCGCACATCCTAAGCCAACTCCTTTTCTTTCATCCCTCCATCCTGGACACAACTGTTTACCCATCCACTCATTCTAGGTCGGTGAAGTTAGATGAAATAGAGGAAGATTAGGCATGTGGTTAATAATTCTTGGATTAGAAATTCTCCTACCTGCCTTCTTTCCTTTAAGAATAGTTTTCCTTCTTGAATTTATACCCTATGCTAAACAGTAAATATTTAATGAGTGTTGCTATCTGCCTATTCCTATATGAGAATCACATACCATGCAAAAACACAAAGCAGAGAGGCTGGCACCTTAGAAGCCTTTCAGATGTTAAATCTCTCTTCCTTTAAAAAGTTTAGTCTTTTTTTTTTTTTGGCTACATGGTATGTGGGATCTTAGTTCCCTGACTAGGGATCAAACCCATATTCCCTGCATTGGGAGTGCAGAGTCTTAACCATGGGATGGCCAGGGAAGTCCCTACAATCTGTTTTAAAAACAACTTGGGAGTTCAAACATGTTTCAAATTCTGATTTTTCTACCCAGGTAATGTGTATTGCGGCAAGTTTGTTTTCTTGGTCTAATTGGATGACGATCCTTATGTTTGAGTGGTTTGTTAGAAAAGTGAAATAATGTTTGAAAAAATATCTAACCTGTCTGGCATCCTGTAAGTAGGCAAGCAGCAAATGGCTACTATGAGTCTTCCCAGGGCACAGGCCACAAGCCTAACATATGCTGATGCTCTATGGTGTTTTCTTGTCCCTGTCAGTGTTAATTTCCAGTTGGGGGAAACACTCTGGCAGCTTGTATGTCAGCAGAGATTCTGCTGGGCATGTTGAGTGTTACTCAATTTTTAAAAATTCATAATCTCTAAACCAGAAAGTGTTACATATGTCTGTGGAGTGATGTAGTAACCATGGTAACAGATAAGCATATATATGTGTGTGTGTGTGTATACACACAAGTAAACATATAAACAGAGTAGAGAATTATCTGGGCAAATGGTTAGGCAGATAGTTGACTGATTAGTTACAGGAGAGGGCGTAACTCTCCCAGTGGTACTCCAGTAAGTCCATGTCTGGTCACAGTCTGAGCAAAGCTGGAAAATCCTGAGTGAGGTTATATTTCTTGTATGTGTGCATACTCATCTGCTGGTAGATTGCCTGCTGTGATCAAGGCATCTTTCCCAAATTAAGAACTCCAATAAACTAACTGGGAGAATGATAAAATACAGGCATAACTGCTAACAGGTGAAGTAGGGATAAAGAGGATTTAGGGTCACCAGTATCCTCTAGTAAGAATAAGAGCTGCAAAATCTGGGCCCTTTCTAAAGTGAGGTGAAGTAAGAAAGAAGAGAATCCTGGTCAATCCCTCTACACAGCTGGTCCTGTGTGAAATGTCTCCACATTCTAAGATGACAAAACTGGGGGTGGGGTGGGCGGGATGAAAGGTCAGGGAAGTGAAGGCAAGGCCTCACTCACCTGCACGTGCTGCTCCTTGACACAGACCAACACAGTATAGGTGCCAGGTTCCTTGGGCGTATAGGAAACATAGTATGTCCCATCCTTGTTATCATGGACCATCGTTTTGACGGGACTGTATAGAAACGGGAGTTCAAAAATACCACTCATTCTCACAAAGCCTGCTTCAGCTGCCTGCTGATTCAGGATGTAAACTCTATACCATACAGCCAATGTTAACTTTAAATGTCCCCCAAGCAGGATATGTCTTCTCCATGTCTCAGAAAGTAACTTTACAACAGAAGGTAACATCAATCCTCATTTAATCTGACATTCAGAAGAATTCCAGAAAACATCAGTGTTCTCTCTAATCAGCTTCTGTTTTACCTCCTGCTCTTCTTCCTCCCTCCTCCATCCTCCAATCCTGAAGACTTTGCTTATAACTCACTCCCAGCACAAATAGTAAACATTGGGGCTGAACTTTGAGAAGGGCACCATTCAGTCTAACACAGAATATTTTGCCATCTATTCAAAGCTTGGGATAAAGACAGTCTGTGGGGGCAGATGAGACCTTTGGGAGAGAATCAAATATGAGCCTAAAACCCACACAAGGAATTGCATCTGGTCCACATGGTCCTATGGTACTTCTTAATGGCATCATGGGGAGGTAGGCTGAACTACTGGAGTTGCAGCCCCATGACTGCAAAGAACCTTGGATTTCCAGGTCCGTGATGCCTGGGTGCATGATACAAACCTGTCTTTCTTATCGTTAGGGATTACTGTGACTTGAACGTTGTCTCCTCCCCTGCCCATGCTCTCTCCTGTTGCATCCTTACAAAGCACGATGAAAGAGGCTGGCTGTTTCTCACGGGCTCTGTGAAGATCTGTGGAAGATAAACACTCAGTCCTCAATCTCAAAGGCCAACGTAGTGACCGCATCCCCAGATCAGACGCCATCTTGCTTTTTCTGTTTAGTACAAAAGGTCGTGTTTCCAGTTTCCTCCCTTTCTTTTCTCTTCCTGTCTGTTTCCTGGAGCATACTTCTTGGGAGTCACTTCTGGTGAACCTGGTTCTCTCTCAGCCAGCAGCAGCTCTTGGATTGTAAAGGATCCTGGATCTTAATTTCAGCCTTAAGAAAGCTTTGAAAAAACTCAGGCTTGACGTATGTATTCAGAGAATAAAAGAGAGGCTGTGCTGTGTTGTGCTTAGTTGCTTAGTTGTGTCCAACTCTTTGCAACCCCATGGATTGTAGCCCACCAGGCTCCTCTGTCCATGGGGATTCTCCAGGCAAGAATACTGGAGCGGGTTGCCATGCCTTCCTCCAGGGGATCTTCCCAACCCAGGGATCAAATCCAGGTCTTCCACATTGCAGGCAGACCCTTTACAGTCTGAGCCACCAGGGAAGCCCCCAAAGAGAGGCTGGTAACCCCAAACTACCCTCTCCGAGCAACAGATCCTGCTAGAAGAGGCAGGAGGTACACGTGACCGGTTTAGGCTCTGCATGCCTGAAGTCCTCTACAGCATGGTAGCTGTGCCTAGGCACTGGGGGGCATATTCAATAGCTATAGCCTCTGGTCCAGGGTTTCCCTGATAGCTCAGATGGTAAAGAATCTGCCTGCAATGCAGGAGACCCGGTTTTGAACCCTGGGTTGGGAAGATCCCCTGGAGAAGGGAATGGCTACCCATTCCAGTATTCTTGCCTGGAGAATCCCATGGACAGGGGAGCCTGGTGGGCTACAGTCATGAGGTCGTAAAGAATCGGACATGACTGAGCAACTAACACTTTCACTCCATTTCTGGTTCAGAAGACAGATGAAATAGGCTTTTTTTTTCACCTGGGGTCTATAAATATTATGAGGCTTTCTGAGGGGCAAAGAATCTCCTGAAATCATATGCTCAAATGAGTGGGCGTTTTCTGGTGGAGAGATCATTTTCAAAGGGATCTGTGACCTCCAAGCAGGTAAGAATTCCTGGCCTGGGTCAGGATGGCTCTAGAATACAATCTTCCTGTTAAAACTGATCTGTGAAATGTTTGAATAACGTGCTTCCTTTAGGAAGCGAACACCATGGTCAAAAGAAATTGTTTCTCCCCCTACTGACTGAAATGCCTACCATATTCTTTTCAATGCCAGTATCTGGCTTCCATGAACCAGAAAGGGCATCAAAGAAAGTAAACCATCATCCCTTCTTCCTCACTCCTCAGAAATTCTCTTCAGAACCATCCTCTCCGAACATCCTCTCTGAACAGGCAGGATTTCACTCTACTCGGAGGTCTATGCTGTTATGTCTTATGGCACTGCCTCGGTTCTGTCACCTGAGAGAAGCGGTCTGATCCTTGAGTTCTTTGGTTGTTACTACTTTTCTCAACTGGAAAAGGGTCAAGCCTCACCCCTGTCTGGGATCTTAAGTGCAACCTGACCAGAACAAACCAGAAAGAAAAGGACAAGGGAGGGATCACCATCCGTTGGATGGGTATGACTCTCTCCCTAGCCAAATGAAGACCGTAGCTGAAAATGCCACATGTCTTTGACACCATGTCCTGCCACTGCCCTTTCCACGCCAATGGGAAATGTTGCCCTACCTTCCCCTTGGAGGACACATTTGGCTGGATCGACCTCTTTGGTGTTGATGGCCCCGTAAACTTCATAGCCACGGCACAGGCCTGCTTTCTCCTTGGGAGAGAAGCTTATCTTCTCGTTGACTCCGGGATGGGCACTGTATTCCACTTTGTTCAGCTTGGTGAGCCGTTCCACCACCACCCCTTTGGTGATGAGGATCTCCAGGTCGGAGCCACTGGTCAGCAGGTGCTCGGTGAACTCCACTCCTGTCCGCATGTCTGCCAGCAGCTGCTCCAGTTGTGCCTTCTGCAGCTGCAGAGAGTTTTCCTTCTGGACTCGGATGTCTTCCAGCTGCTTCAGCAGCTTGTCCCGATGCTCCTCGATGGCCTTGATATAGCCCTCGGAGAAGGTGCGGATGTCGGCGGCTACGGCCTTCACCCGCTCCTGTACAGCGCTGTTGGTCCCTTTGATCTGTGCCAGGGCCTCCTCCAGGGCCTCCACGTGGGGCTGGGTACCCCTGAGCAGCTCCCGCACGGAGTCCCCGTGCTTGTGAATAACGTTGCTAGTGAAGTCACACGGGTGCTCCCGGTGCTCCCCCACCACGCAGTCCCGGCACACAGGCCGGTCGCAGAGCTCGCAGAACAGCCTCAGCTCCTCTGCAGGGTGAGCAGGACACAGAATGGGCTTCCCAATCTGGCTGTAGCCTTTTAAGTCTTTCAGATCCACCATGGTATGGTAGGTCGTCTTCTTCTGCCGCCTAGAGGCAAACAGAGGCAGGAACAGAAAATGAGGGGACGAGTCCAGCAGGGAAACAGTCCGGCAGTTTTAAGGTCATGGGTTCGGAAGTTCAACAAATCTGGGTTCAGTTCCTCATTCTAACCTCTTACTAATCACATGAGTCTCTAGGATTCCAGTTCCTCCACTGTACACTGGGGTAATACCTATGTGAAAGGGCTGCTTGCTCTATGGGACGAAATGATAGGAGGCTAGGGCTCTCTGGCTTGGTGCATGACTTTTGCAATGGTAAGGCTACCTCCTGGGACCTTCCCCAAGAGTTCATTTGTCAAGTTTAGGCAAGAGCCACAGCCTAGTGCTACAGCAAGCTAGAGGGGAGAGTTTGGTGGAGACCCAGCAGCGAGATGAGACCTGTGCCAGACAGCTTAGCAATAAACTTCAGGCAGTTAAAAAGCAACTACCTGGGCACAACAGAGTCTCCCTCAGCTTTCATCAAACTCTCTGGGAAAGCATTTCCTTTGACCAGTGCCTCCGTGGCCCAAAGCAGCAAGCTAGAATTTTCTAGAGGAAAGTCATCAACATTATTAGAAAGAGTAAAATCAGTGGTCAGTAGAACCAAAGCTCTCTTTTAATTCCCTCTTTTTATAGCCCTCTAGAGATTCAGGGAATCCTCAGAAACCACGGTGACTGTTGAGAGTTACACCATGTTTAGTGTCTTAGCAATGTCAAGCTTACATGCCTGTTCTGGCACCAGCAGAGTGGCTGTGGACAAAACAGGGTCAGCTGCTTAGCTGGCAGCAAAGTAGTCATCATTACAAGGTAAAAATAGAAGGAATGAAGACTGCTAACTTGTTCCGTTGGTGAGGCCAGAAAATACCTGGAAGGCAGAACTTAAAAACCACTGTAGCTAAGCCTGAAACATTGGCCATTTCATACTGTGATGTTCTGGAATGGCGGGAGGTGGTCTGAAGGCACAAAGTGATTTCCCGTGACAAACTGTTCACCAAACACCATAAAAGACATAATCCCCACCCCAAGTCCATCTCACCAAGTTCCAGAGTACCTCTAGGGTACAGCGCAAAGGTTGAGGTGGTAGCCCACCAATCAGCACCTTATACTGGGAAGGCAACAGAGATGAGAAAACACAGCAGGCAGGTAGAGGATTTGGATTTTAAATTCAATTGTTGTATATTACTTACCAGTTATGGGACCTTGGCATACCACATACTGCTGAGCTTCAGTTTCCTCCAATAATAAATAGGGGTGAAAACAGTGCCTGCTTTTCTGAGTTCCAAGGATCAAATAAGATTGAGGGCAGGGGATCTGCTATCATACTCTTTCTCTAGCACCCCATACAAATGATTGATGAGCCAAGGAAACTGGGTAAGAGCTTTGAAAAGTGAAATGGACCCTGCAAACATGTGATGCTATTATTACCATGGGTATTATATAAAGGCTGCAAAATTTAACTACTGTTCTGGAACATCTGTAATCACATTGTATACTGTTCTCTGACCTTCCATGGCATTTGAGCTTTCCTTTCCATCTGCTCACCAAGGGATCTCTCTGCCTTGACACCTCTTTATACTCCGCTCTTAAGCCACACCAGGTGGGTTTCCCGTCTTTACCTATGAGCCTGGCAGCAAAAGCGGCAGAGATTGGCTTTGCAGGTCTGACACCTCTTCTCCACTTCCCTGTCGCTGCACAGGTCACACACCAGGCCCTGGCCTTCCCCACGCAGACTCTCCAGCATCACATCATTCATGGCCAGGTGGTCTATGGTTAAAGCCTTCACTCCACCCATGGGCAGGTCCACCTGAGCATCACATACCGGACAGAGGATGCCAATCTGTGGCTGCAGAGCGCGTGGCTTGAGTTCCTGGAATACGGACCCCTCAGAGCTTGTGTCAGATTCTCCCCCTCGGATGTCCACTACTGAGAAGGGTTCCAGCTGCTCCAGACAGGTGGTGCAAACTGTGTGCAAACAAGGCAAGAGCCTGGGGGCTTTGAAGAGCCCCATGCACAAAGGGCAGTGAGTTTTGCCTGAGTTTCCGGCTGTGGTTCCACTGGGGAGTTTGCCCACGAAGCCCAGCAGCGGCCTCCTCTTTTCTGCCATATTCCCCACGTTTGTGCTCAGTATCAGAAAAGGCCCTGGGCAGTTCTATAATGAAGTAGCAGGTGATTAGGCCCACCCAAAGAGACAGTTTCCAAAACTTGTACAGAGACCATGGGGACTCCTTCGGCAAATCAAAAGGCAAAAAGGAAAGAGAGTATTCCTCAAAGGAGCCACCCACAGATCTACTAAGCAAGGCCCCCTCCTTTGCAAGGCATCCCATACCAGACACGCCCACGCCCTCCTCTGCCCCCCAAGTCCTCCTCCCCGGAAGCGCTCCCAGGTCTAGGTCTCCAGCTAATTCTGCTGTCGACTCCTGGACCCCTGCACCTCTATCACCCTCTACTACCACCCACCCGACCGCCGGCCCCACTGGTCCCACGCCCGACACGCGATAACTGCCACTCCCGCCCCCGCGTGATGAGCTTGGGGGTTCTCCGCTCCTTCTTTCCACCCGGCTCTCCGCGGAAGGCACGCGGCGGACAAGGGAGCTGCGAGCCCCCACCGGCTCCTCGGTTGCCACCACCTCCCCACCCTTCGGTCCAAGGTGCCCGACGGCTCTGGCCCCGCCTCGCACCAATCCCGGGGCTACTCAGACGACTCCAATCACCGTCAGAGAGGGGCGGCCGTCGCCGCTGCGAGCCCCGCCGCCCTCCAGAGTGACACCACCAGCATCCAATAAGCTTTGGAAATTCCACATCTTCGCAGGTCCTCTCCGGGGAGGGGCGGTATTAAGCAAAGGGCCGGGGGCGGGGCGGCCTCAGGGCTTGGGCCTCGGAAGAGGAAAAGGGTAAGGCTGTGAGTGAGCGGCATAGTATAGCCAGCGTCACCATTTTACGGCGACTGTCTCCCTCTCTATGGCTCTGGCGACCAGAGAGGTCAGAGGACAACTTAGAAAGCTGCGCTGATGTGCCACGGGGAAGGCTTCCTTTGCGCCCTCGGATTGGTCCCACGAACCCACCCTGGGGCCTCCCATTGGTGGCTCGCGCTGTCAGTTGCCCCAAGCTCCGCCCAGGGTTTGTCGAAGGGGAGTTGAAGGGGGCGATGTTTTCTTGGTTCCCGAGTACTCGGAAGCGGCGATTGGCGTTTTATCCTTGGCTCTACTGTGAACCTGCGAGTTCCCCTCTGGGCGTCCCAGCTTATTTTAATTCAGGAGTCCTTGAGGCCATGCGTGCGGGTTACCGGAGCTTCTGGAAGCGGCTCGCTGGGTCCTGGCATTTTCCGGGCCAGGCTGGTTTTCAGAACCCATCAGGGAGACTGTTGGACCAAGGTCTGGCTTTGCCTTCATGTGGCACTCGCCGGGAAGCTCGAATCCCGGTTCCCTGGGGCTTGAGAAGCTGTTGTTTGGTCCGTCGGGGCTAGAGGTGCCGATGACTAAGGAGTTGTATGTCAACCAGAGTTCTACAGTTTTGTGTAAGAGAAAGAGGGCAAATTTGTCTCGCTGTGGGTTTTTTTTTTTTTTTTTAAATCAGAGAGGGCCCCTGACTAGTCACAATGGTATAGTGGAAGATGTCAAAGAAGGATAAGTCCTCTGTGGGCTCACAGAGTAGTGGTAAGATGAACACGTAGGACATCCTTTACTTCACAGTTTCTCTGTCTTCGTTCTTAGAAGGAGTCTCCTGATTTGGCTGTATGGGGAATTTGGCATCTAGAACCTGTACCTCCACAATTCCAGAAATGGTAACACTCTGGCTCCTTATGCTCCATTTGTTCCTGTTATCTTAAGACCGACTAGGATGCCTGATTATCTCACTGCTTGCTTTGTTCATGACTTTCCCTACTTGATTTGGACCCAATGGACAACTGTTTCAATGATGTCTTCATTATCCATTTCATGCTATAGGCACAGTGCCTGGAGCCTAAGCTTTAAAAAATATGGAATCTGAAACAAACGAACAGAAATTTGACTTTGAAATATGAAAAGAAAACTATAAGATGAAAGTCGAAATGTTCAGCCATTTCCAAAATATGTCAATGAGTCATATGCTACATTTATATGTGAATTACATAGAATTTCCAAAAGTAAGCACATCTAGGAAGGTCTTAAAATAGTCCTTACCTGGTTTTCTTCAGCTTCTTGTCCTTCTCCATACCTACGGATTCAGATTCTGCTTTCTTCACTCCAGTATGCTGGAGTAAGTCACAGAAACTGTGCAGACTTGGGTTTGCCATTTATTCTTATTCTGAACTTCACCTCAACTCTCCCTGATGTCTGGAGATGCTTTATTTCATCTCTTATTCATGCTCTATCATGTCTCCCATGGTAGATGTTCCAAGCTTCTCTTGTTTAAGAAGTGCTTTTGAATGTACCTGTATATTATCTCCTTTAACCTCAACTCTATGAGGAAAGCCTCAAATTTGGTGGCAAGCCCAAGGTAGAACAAATGAGACTTGAACGCTTGTCTTATGATGCCATTTTTAAGACTCTAGCCCCATCACCTGTAGCCTTGTTCTTCCCCAGCTTCTTAAGCATTGAATCTCATATAAACTCAGCAGGTATCTGCCTTTAATTGAGTAAGAAAAGCAAGTCACTCACGCTTTGCTAAAAAAAAATCTGTGATTCGTCACAACGCCTCTCAGACTTCTGACTTCTCTTTTTCTGTTCCAAGGTTAACCCCATAAGACTTTTGCTCTTTATTCCAACCTTCTTGCCTTCTCAAAACATTGCTGTCCCACATTTTCAATCAGTCCTTCACTAACACATTCTTCTACGAAATTCTCCCTTGACTAGGCTGCCTTTCAGCTTACTTACCTTTGTGACCCTCACCATTACATTTCTCAAAAGACTAGTCCCGCTTTATGCTTTCACCCATTTTTTCCCTCTCCCTGTTGAGACTTTGCTCTTGTGGATCACAAATGACCACTCACTGCCTTTTTCTCACTCAAGTCTCTTTAGTATTCACCATTGTTATGTACTTCTTCATCCTTAAAACTTGCTTCCCTTTTGCCTTTTGAAATATTCTACTCTCCTGGCCTTCTGATTTCTTGGACAGCTTCTCACGTTCTCTTTCGTCACGGGTTCTGCTTGCTCCACTTTATCCCTTACCTTTGCTTCTTATGCAGATGATCCTCAGATTCACACTTTCAGTACTAACCTCTCTCTTGCGCTTTGGTCATAGCCATTTATTATAAACCTGTGCCCAAATGTGCCCCATCACCTTAGGCCCCACATATCTTAAACTTCAGTGAACTTTGTTCACTAAACTGTGTTCTCTAAATTTTTCTGTTTTATTCTCTCAAGGATATCATTCTCTTGCCTCCAGCATGAAACTTTATAGTGCTCTTGGCTTCCTTTTTCTTTTTCCATATCCAAGCAGGTACCAATTTCTTTCCATCCCTACAGCCAACACCTTACTGTGGAGAACTTTCAGATAATAAGGACTTACTTCGAGGATTAGAATAGTTTCTGAATTATTCTTGGCTTCTGTTTTTTTTCTCTACACAGTTTTTCCAAATTAATTGTAAAAATGTGGCACAAATCAGCATTTCTAAAAGCTTCAGTAGCTCCCAGGCTCCCTCTATAGGATGAAATCTGGATTCCTTAATAGATTCATGAAACTGGCTTTTTAGTTGGACTTAAATATTGCAAGCACATTTCTTAGTCTTATCCAATTTTCTCTTCAGAATTCTTCCACCTTTATTATTTAAACATACTCTTCACACTACTTTCTTGAAACTTTTCCCTTTGTTTCAGCACTCCAGATTTGAGCTCCAATGGCTATTTTAATGGAGAAGGAAATGGCAACCCACTCCAGTATTCTTGCCTGGAGAATCCCATGGACAGAGGAGCCTGTGGGCTACAGTCCATGGGGTCGCAAAGAGTCGGACATGACTGAGTAACTAAAGAGAGAGAGAGATTTTAAAACAAATTTATTAAAGTATAGTTGATTTACATTATTGCATACAACATAGTGATTCAGTTATATAGACATTGTTTTTCATGTTCTTTTTTCATTCTGACTTATCACAGGATATTGAATATAGTTCCCTGTGCTATACAGTAGAGTCTTGTGATTTGTATGTTCTATATATAATTGCTTGTGTCTGCTAATGCTAAACTTCCAAGCCATCTCTTCCCTCACTCACCCTCCTCCTTGGTAACCACAAATCTATTCTCCATGTCTGTGAGCCTGTTTCTATCTCATAGGTAAATTCATTTGTGTCCTGTTTTAGATTCCATATATAAGTGATATCACGTGGTATTTGTCTTTGCATTTCTGATTTACTTCACTTAGTATGCTAACCTCTAGTTCTATCTATGTTGCCAGAAATGGCATCATTTCATTCTTTTTTATGGCCGAGTAGTATTCCATTGTAGTATGTGCCAGATCTTTTTCATTGTTCATCTGTCAGTGGACATTTAGGTTGTTTCCATGTCTTGGCTGTTGTGAATAGTGCTGCAAATATAAAGGTGCATTTATCTTTTTGAATTACAGTGTTGTCTGGATATATATCCAGAGGTGGGATTACTGAGTCAGATGGCAACTTGCTTATACTTCTTAATTTTTCAGTTGTGCTACATTCTGGTATTAAGTGTTTTTAATTTATTATGTATATATATGTATATATGTGTGTATACACACACACACACACATACATGTATTTTTTGTCTCTTTGTTAAGATGAAAAACCCTTGGCAACCAAATCCGTGCCTACATAGTAGACGTCTAATAAAGACTTGTTATTGATGAGGCAAGTGAATGATCCCAAAGTAGAATGGGAATACTTGCAACCAAGAGTTTTGTGGATCATACAGACCACAAGTGATATAGGATAAGATTATGGGAGAGAATTATTTAAGGAGTCTCCTTTCTTAGGATTAGTTAGTATTTTAGTCCATGGTCGCATACTACTTCATCTTTTTGGGGATCCCGGGAAGCAAATAGTTACAGGGAAGTACAAAAGTCTTGGGATCAGAGGAATAGGACTGAGGAAAGGGCCAGGTCTGTTAAAGTGTCTAAGGAGTTTCACTGCACTCCTGAGGCTTACCAGGTAAAGAATACGCCTGCAATGCAGGAGACAGAAGGGACAAGGATTCAGTCCCTGAGTCAGGAAGGTCTCCTGGAGGAGGAAATGGGAACTCAGTCCAGTATCCTTGCCTGGAAAATCCCATGGACAGAGGAGCCTGGCAGGCTACAGTCCACAGGGTCACAAGAGGCAGACACGACTGAGCGATTAAGCCACTAAACCTGTAGCCCAAGATAGGGAAAGTACCAAAGGCAAGAAGGCGAGGAACAGAGGATGACCCATCGGGAAATCAGGCACATCTGGATTGGACAGTTTGCCTTATTAGTGGCACCAGACATGGGGTGAATGTACAGAAGTGAACCAGAGAGCTATGTCAGGCTTCCCTTTCACCATTATCCCTGTTTCTGTCATTCACCATCCTTCCTCCTTTGAAAAGCAAGGAGAATCCTTTCTTCTAAGATCTGTGCTCTAAAGCCCAGTCTCATCTACTTCCTCCTCTGTCTTTATCCTTTCTTTTCTGATGGGTTTTTCTTCCAACTCATACTGATGTTTAAGTCTCTTCTACCTTACAACCTGTCTTTAGCTCTTGATTTCACTTTCCCTCTTAAAAAGAATAGTCTACATTTGCTTCTGTAATCCTCCTCACATTTTACTCCTGAACATAGTATCATCTGGCTTTTGTTCTCGCCATCCCCTGAAATTGCTTTTGCCACAGTCCCTGAAAACTTCCCCCTTGCTCTGTCCAGTGGATGCGTTTCAGTTATCATCTAACAGAATTTGTTATAGCTTTTGACATTGACAGTTTCCTCTTGAAACTTTCTCCTCCTTGGTTTCTCTAACACTGTGCTTGATTTTTCTTCCTCTTTCAGCCCTTCTAACCACTACTTTTCTTCTCCTTGCAGTGCACTATTTTTTGCACCTGGCTTTTAAACACTACTATTTCCTAGGGTCTTTTAGCAAAACTTTTTTATTTTTTTTAAAAGAGAGCTCCCTTGGTTGTTGTGGGGCTTGGAGGTGATATAGATAAAGCACCAGCCCATTTTATACAGGGGTTCTTTTTGCTGATACCATTCTTGTCTGTATCATAGCTCTGAATCCACTCCTTCCCTGCTTTTCCTGCTTTAGTTCAAATTCCTATCATATTTTTTTTGGATCACTGAGTAGTGTCTCTATTTCCAATTCATTCACCATAATCCTGTTAGAGATCTTTTTTTTTTTTCCCTTGCAGTTTGATCATAATCTTCAGTGACTATTGAATACCTTCATTTATTCATCAAATATGACTTAAGCACCTGGAATATGTTTTCCCCAAATATCTTCATGGCTTGCTCCCCACTAGAATAATAATTTCCATGAAGAGAGGGATTCCTGACTGTGCCAGGATATAGCTTATTGTGTGGAATAAGCTAAAATTCTGTTCTCATGCAAATTATCTTCTAATAGAAAAAGGAGTACATTAAGGCTGTATATTGTCGCCCTGCTTATTTAACTTATATGCAGAGTACATCATGAGAAACGCTGGGCTGGAAGAAACACAAGCTGGAATCAAGATTGCCGAGAGAAATATCAATAACCTCAGATATGCAGATGATACCACCCTTATGGCAGAAAGTGACGAGGAACTAAAAAGCCTCTTGATGAAAGTGAAAGAGGAGAGTGAAAAAGTTGGCTTAAAGCTCAACATTCAGAAAACGAAGATCATGGCATCTGGTCCCATCACTTCATGGGAAATAGATGGGGAAACAGTGGAAACAGTGTCAGACTTTATTTTTTTGGGTTCCAAAATCACTGCAGATGGTGATTGCAGTCATGAAATTAAAAGACACTTACTCCTTGGAAGGAAAGTTATGACCAACCTAGATAGCATATTGAAAAGCAGAGACATTACTTTGCCAACAAAGGTTCGTCTAGTCAAAGCTATGGTTTTCCCAGTGGTCATGTATGGATGTGAGAGTTGGACTGTAAAGAAAGCTGAGCCCCGAAGTATTGATGCTTTTGAACTGTGGTGTTGGAGAAGACTCCTGAGAGTCCCTTGGACTGCAAGGAGATCCAGCCAGTCCATCCTAAAGGAGATCAGCCCTGGGATTTCTTTGGAAGGAATGATGCTGAAGCTGAAACTCCAGTACTTTGGCCACCTCATGTGAAGAGTTGACTTATTAGAAAAGACTTGGATGCTGGGAGGGATTGGGGGCAGGAGGAGAAGGGGATGGCAGAGGATGAGATGGCTGAATGGCATCACCGACTCGATGGACGTGAGTTTGGGTAAATTCTGGGAGTTGGTGATGGACAGGAGGCCTGGAGTGCTGCAATTCATGGGGTTGCAAAGAGTCGGACACGACTGAGTGACTGAACTGAACTGAACTGAACTGAAGGCTTGACTTCCTCTGCCAGTCTAGCTAACCTCATTTCTTGCACTGCTTCATCCTCATCCTAGCATGCACCCTGAGCTTCAGCCTCTTGTATAGTTGTACAGACTTCTTGCTCTGCATAGGACACCCTGCCCATTCTCTTGTCTAGTTAATTCCTATCCATTCTTCAAAGCTCAGTTTTCAGATATCAGCTTCTCTAGAAATCCTTTCAGCAAGCCTTTATTAGGTGTTCCTCTTTGTGCTTCCCATGGTACTGTGATGACCTTTTTAACATTCTCATTTCAATTTTATACTTGTTTCTTTCTCACTACACCCCACTCCTCCCACACTAAGAACAAGGTATAATGTTTTATTTCTGCATTCCTAACACTGGGCAAGTCTCAAACATAGTATGCTTTAATAAATGTACTATGCATGAATTTAATGGCCAAGATTCATGTTTAATTTCTAAGGCACTGATCATAATGGTAGGACAGATGACTGGAGAAATTTCTTGTTTATTGTAGTAGATCACTTCTGCTGTTCAGATTTATTTTCCTCCCAGAGTCTGAGTCTTTAGTGCCATCTAGTGGAAGTAGCTACAATAAAAAGCTACCAGTTCAGTTCAGTCGCTCTGTCGAGTCCCACTCTTTGCGACCCCATGGACTGCAACACGCCAGGCTTCCATGGCCATCACCAACTCCTGGAGCTTGCTCAAACTCATGTCCATCGAGTCAGTGATGCCATCCAACCATCTCATTCTCTGTCGTCCCCTTCTCCTCCCATCTTCAATCATTCCCAGCATCAGGGTCTTTTCTACTGAGTCAATTCTTCACGTCAGGTGGCCAAAGTATGGGAGTTTCAGCATCAGCATCAGTCCTTCTAATGAATATTCAGGTCTGATTTCTTTTAGGATGGACTGGTTGGATCTCTGTGCAGTCCAAGGGACTCTCAACAGTCTTCTCCAACACCACAGTTCAAAAGCATCAATTCTTTGGCGCTCAGCTTTCCTTATAGTCCAACTCTCACATCCATACATGACTACTGGAAAAACTATAGCTTTGACTAGATGGACCTTAGTTGTCAAAATAATGTCTTTGCTTTTTAATATGCTGTCTAGGTTGGTCATAACTTTTCTTCCAAGGAGTAAGCGTCTTTTAATTTCGGGGCTGCAGTCACCATCTGCAGTGATTTTGGAGCCCAAAAAAATAAAGTCTTTTACTGTTTCTATTGTTTCCCAATCTATTTGCCATGAATTGATGAGACCAGCGGAGAAGGCAATGGCACCCCACTCCGGTACTCTTGCCTGGAAAATCCCATGGATGGAAGAGCCTGGTAGGCTGCAGTCCATGGGGTCTCGAAGAGTCAGACACGACTGAGCAACTTCACTTTCCCTTTTCACTTTCATGCATTGGAGAAGTAAATGGCAACCCACTCCAGTGTTCTTTCCTGGAGAATCCCAGGGACGGGGGAGCCTGGTGGGCTGCCGTCTCTGGGGTCGCACTGAGTCGGACACGACTGAAGCGACTTAACAGCAGCAGCAGCAGCAAAGTAACACTTAGTGAATATCTGTATTAGACCAGACCTTGTGATTGGCATTTTCAAATGTGTTTTCTCATTTATGTGTTAACCTAAGAAGACGGCTCAGACAGTAAAGCATCTGCCTGCAATGCAGGAGACCCAGGTTCGATCCCTGGGTTGGGAAGATCCTCTGGAGACGGAAATGGCAACCCACTCCAGTACTCTTGCCTGGAAGATCCCATGGATGGAGGAGCCTGGTGGGCTACAATTCATGGGATCGCAGAGAGTCGGACATGACTGAGCGACTTCACTTTAAGAAGACTCAAGTGACTTGCTTAAGGACCCACAGCTGATAAGATGCCAAGCTAAATGCATTCTCGGGAGGTGTATCCTCAGCAAGTGTTAAGTATTCTACACTTACCAAAACATACACACGTATAAAGGTACACATATATAATGCAATTGTATATATAACTATATGTGTCTTATATATTGTATATGTTATATAAAAATGTATAATAAATATATATATCCATGTGTATGTATATATCTGTGGGGTAGATGTTTGTGTTACATATGTACATGTATATATAGATCTTTGTACTGATAAAATAATGTTTTATTAAAAACACATGAACAATTTAAAAGAGTGTGAGTAAATAGGAAATCTCCAATGCCAGGCCTTGAGTCAGAGACAACCAAACATTCTGTAGTTGTTGTAGTCAATTTTTTGTTGTTGTTAAAGATACTCATATATTTTAAAACTTTCCACCAGTGATTTTGAACTTTTTTTTTATCTGGATGACTTTAAATATAAGTTGTGTACAAGTAGAGAGAAAAGTATAGCACATCCCCAAGTATCTGTTACTCAGTTTCACCAGTTCACAGCGTTCTGTCACTCTTGTGTATTCTTAAGGTACTTATCTGGAAAAGCAAAAAGTGAGGGATTTCAAAGAAACATCTGCTTCATTGACTTTGCTAAAGCCTTTGTGTGGATCACAACAAACTATGGAAAACTCTTAAAGAAATGGGAATACCAGACCACCTTATCTGTTTCCTGAGAAACCTGTATGCAGGTCATGAACCAACAGTTAGAACTGGACATGGAACAACAGACTGGTTCAAAATTAGGAAACGAGTACATTAGGGCTGTATATTGTCACCCTGCTTATTTAACTTGTATGCAGAGTACATCATGTGAAATGCCAGGCTGGATGAATCAATCACAAGCTGGAATCAAGATTGCTGGGAGAAATATCAACAATCTCAGATATGCAGATGATACCACTCTAATGGCAGAAAGTGAAGAAGAATTAAAGAGCTTCTTGATGAGGTTGAGAAGAGGAGAGTGAAAAAACTGACTTAGAACTCAACATTCAAAAAACTAACACCATGGCACCTGGTTCCATCACTGTGACAGATTTATTTTTCTTTTCAGGGCTCCAAAATCACTGCAGACAGTGACAGCAGCCATGAAATAAAAAACGCTTGCTCCTTGTAAGAAAAGGTATGACAAAGCTAGACAGCATATTAAAAAGCAGAGATATCACTTTGTCAACAAAGGTCCATATAGTCAAAAGTATGATTTTTCCAGTAGTCATGTATGGATGTCTGAGTTGGACCGTAAAGAAAGCTGAGTGCTGAAGGATTGATGTTTTTGAACTGTGGTGTTGGAGAAGACTCTTGAGAGTAAGGAGATCAAACCAGTTGATCCTAAAGGAAATCAACCCTGAATATTCATTGGAAGGACTGATGCTAAAGCTGAAGCTCCAGTACTTCGGCCACCTGATGCGAAGAGCCCACTCATTGGAAAAGACCCTGATGCTGAATGAGGTGGTCGGATGGCATCACTGACTCAATGGACATGAGTTTGAGCAAGCTCTGGGAGATAGTGAAGAACAGAAAAGCCTGGTGTGTTGCATTTCATGGGACATGATTTAGTGACTGAACAACAACAACTTATTTGAAAAGGTTTAGAAGTAAAGGTGGAAAATTTTGACTTTTTGTGTAAATTTTTTTATTTTAAAAAGGCCATACATAGTTAAATACCAATTTTATATATTTATTTTTACATTTCTTCCTTTATTTCAAAGAGGACTCAGATGAGAGTTAGACATTTAGTAATGTTTTTATAACAGTAAATACAATTTACTTGATATGTATGCATTCTGCTTCATGTCATACTCTTTTCTTTGCTGGATTCTGTGAGACTGCAATTTTACTTTGTTATAATTGGTCTACTTTCTGCTTTTTTTAAATCTCCCTTCATTTCGAAGAGCTGTTGAAAATGATAAGCAAATAAATGCCTTTTTTTTTTTTATCATTTCTATGAGTGATAGAACTTGAAAGTGATGAATATGTAAAGGCAGACTCTGATTTAACATAGCGGCTTTTCTAGTTCAAATGACAGCTAACTTTTCTGAGCTAAAGTGTACCCACATCTTGGTAACAGCATTTAGAGCATGAGTAGATTATAACATTTCATGGCATGCAGAGACATCTATACATTATTTCCAGGAATGTTGCTAGGAAATATAAATAAATAATGTTTCTAGTTGCAAGGAAATATAAACAGTCCCCACCGACTGAGGCAAAGCCTAGTTATTTATTTCTATAATGACAGCAAACTATTTTTTTCTTAAGTACTTATTTTCTAGGTAGCATTTAAATCTGCTCTGCATTTTAATTCATTCTTCATTTTTTTGTACAATGTACAGGACCTGAAAGCTTTTTCTCCTGTTATTAATGAGGAGTACACCTAATATTAATGAGGTGTTTTCAGGAACCTCTGGCGTGATAAATACCTTCTGTCTTCAGTGTTCCCATGCCTCTCTTTTAGACAGAATTCCATCAAGAAAAAATCTTCAGAGTGATACCATCTGGAGGGCTGGACTGGGGAGGGGCCTTGCAGGGAAGATGCTCCTGAATATCTGTTTGAGAGGAGCTGAGAGCCAGCAGGCTGGGTAGAAAGAAGATTCAAAGGCTTTTTTGGAAGCTGCATTTACAGAGCAGAACACTTTTTCCTCATTTATGTATCCAGTGTGGCTTGGTGCTGCTGCTACTCCAGACTTACATTGTCCAGTGTGGGAACCACTAGCCGTTAAGTGGCCTTTGAGCACTTGAAATGTGGTTAATAGAAATTAGAAATGGTGTAAATGGAACATGCATGCAGGTTTTCAAAATATTTATTATGGAAAAATGCAAACTGTCTCAGTAATAGTTTATCTTGATTGCATGTTAAAATGATACACGTTTTAAATATAGACTTTTTAAGAGTAACTTTAGATTTACAGCAACATTGAGCAAAAAATACAGAGTTTTTATATATGCATTTCCTGCCCCTGCCCCA
The DNA here is from genome assembly GCF_027580195.1 of Bos mutus. Lineage (NCBI taxonomy): Eukaryota > Metazoa > Chordata > Mammalia > Artiodactyla > Bovidae > Bos > Bos mutus. Next base: position 24,567,113 of record NC_091619.1, on the reverse strand, counting down.
GCCAAGTACACACAGCCTCCCTCACCATCAATATCCTGCACTAGGGAATTACCTTTGTTATTACTTGTAAACTATCACTGATACAAATTATCACTCAAAGTCTGTATTTTACATTAGGGTTCACTCTTGGTTTTGTTCATTCTATAGATTTGGACAAATTTATAATGACATATGTCCACCGTTATAGTATCATACAGGAGAGTTTCACTGTGCTGCATTTATTTATCTCTTCTCCCCACACCCGTGGCAGCCTCTCATCTTTTTACTGTCTACGGTCTTGCCCTTTTCCGTACAGTATGTAGTCTTTTCAGATTGTGTCCTTTCACTTAATAATAAGCACTTAAGAATTTTCCATGTCTTCATGGCTTGATAGTTCATTTCTTTTTAGCACTGAAAAGCATTCCAATGTATGAATATACTGCAGTTTGCATGTCTAAAAGTGACAATATTTTAATTAAAATCTATTAAATAAAACCCTTTGTTAAAATTATTTTCAGTTGTTTCTTTTTTACTTTTTAAATGTGGCTTCTAAAAAAATTACATAGACTGTTTAAATTTCTGCTGGATAGAACTACTTTATATCTTGGTAAAACAGTGTTACTGGTAGAGTTAATCTTTAATACAATCTTCTTATTCAAACACCTGTGAAAGTTTTGCTGCCTCTGACAAAGAAGATTCTTCTCTAGTACTTGCCTGGGTTCAGTCCCTCTTGCCCTCAAACTACTTGGGATTGCCATGCTCCTCCCCCAGCCCCTCCCAACAGAGACTTATGTTATTTAATTAATTTCGTCAAAGACCAGATGATAAATGACTAGGTCTTTTACTACCATACTAGGTTTTCTGGGGCATATGAGTATGGGGTCTGTGGCCAAGTGGCTTAAAATAAAAAGCATTTTCTTAGAAGAACTGAAATAAAACATTATGAGTTGGTCAGTACCATCTTCCTAGACTCCACATATATTCGCAGGGCAGCAGTGGAGACGCAGATATGAACAGACTTGGGGCGCGGTGGGAGAGGAGAGGGTGGGGTGACAAGCAGCACTGAAGCACACACACTGCCTTATGCAGAACAGAATTTGCTGTATGACGCGGCAAGTTCAAACCTGGTTTGCTGTGACTGCCTAGAGAGGTGAGAAGCGGGGGGAGGAGGGAGGGGACATATGCATACCTGTGGCTGGTTCATGTTGATGTATGGCAGAAATCAACACAATGTTATAAATTAAATTTAAAACATTAGAAGTTAACTTTTTTGTTTGAACTCTTAGAATTTATATGTGATTCATATAATGTTTCTAAAAACTAATGGAAATAGGAGTTCATAATCTAATTCATTCCTCTTTTGTGTTCTCAGTGATAGTGACATTGCCTGTAAGTGGGCCAAAATTGGTTCTTGGAGTATGACAAAAATCTTACTCTTTAGTGTATAATGCGTATGCTGAGTTGTTTTAGTTGTGTCTTTGTAACCCAGTGGACTGTAGTCTGCCAGGCTCCTCTGTCCATGGAATTCTCCAGGCAAGAATACTGGAGTGGGTTGCCATGCCCTCCTGCAGGGGACCTTCCCAACTCAAGGATCTACTCCAGGTCTCCCACATTGCAGGTGTATTCTTTACTGCTGAGCCACCAGGGAAGCCCCACATGGGGCCCCTACTGAACCATAATTTCTTGTAACATTTTTCTCTTCGGTCTTTCTCATATGTTGCTTCTTCTGCCTGGACATACCATCTGCAGCCCCTCCCCTTCCTTCATACACAGCTTTTGCCTGGATAACTCCCATAAGTCTTTTAAGGTTTAACTTCCTCCAGGAAGTCCTCCCTGACCACCCAGTCCCACTCAAGTCTAGATTGTAATCACAATCCTTTATTGTGATTGTCCTTACTATTGCCCTTGCCGTATATTATTATACCTGTACATTAAACTTACCTGTCTTCATTGCACTGGGAGTTCTTTAGGGCAAAGAATTATGACTTATTTTATTCATCTTTTTGTCCTCTTTGGTTATTATGGGGCCTCACACAGTATTTATTAAATAAAGCAACAAATTTTCTATGAGATATTTGTTTTATATAATTCCATTTAAAAGGAAAAAGAAACAAAAAATAAAGCCTTGATGTTTTATTTAGCTTGTAAAGCTTTACTGCTGATAACAGTATAATTTCAGATTGACATTTATAAATATTAAGTATAGCTCCCAGGTGCCTGTTATTACCCTTGTAAAACTCTTGGTGAAATGTACCTGACAATCCCAGGAGAAACAGATTGGCTGTTCCTCTTAGCAAGGGGTTGAGGGTGGGTTGGGGAGATACCAATATAGGAAGCAAGGGTATTGTTTTTCAGAAGTTTGGAGGTTGGGGAGAGGTACAGATTCATGAATGATAGTAATCATTTTTCCTTACATTTGTATCTTTTTTTATAGTTTACACTTATTCTTCATCAAAGTCCTGTGAAGTAGATATTATCAACTCCATTTTAAGGATGCTGCTAATAAAAGCCAGAATATGTTATGAAGGTAAGAGAGTCTTTTTTTTTTTTTCCTACACTTTAGGTATTTCCTCCAAATCTGAGGTCCACCAGTTTTAAATCTGTAGCACCTTACCAAATTCTGCACTTTTCTTTTGTATAATAATGTGTAGGTACAACTCAGGATGCAACTTCACTCTTCAGCAGCAGGACCTACTCTCTAATGAATGATGTACTCCACACTGACAATTTCTCAAGTGAAGTGCATGAGTTTAAGTCAGGTCAGTTGCTTTTCTAATATGTCAAATCTTTTTATATGTAATCCTATATATTTACCCAAGACGAAGGCTATGATTGTAGCTGTGTGGACAAAGACTGGAAGGGCATGCACAAACATGGTAATCATTAGGGTGGTGGATTTAGAAGTAATTTTTTCTCTATATAAGTTAAAAATCGTATATAATTTTTAGAGTAAGTACATACCCAAGTTTTTTTCAAATTAATTAAGGAAAGCTAATAGTCATCCACTTTGAATCTTATTAGATACTTAGCTAATTTAACTCAGTCTTTGTCTTTCCACCTCCCATCAAGAAATTTCCCACCCTCTCCTCTCAGTAGCATGATAGTACTCTGTCAGATTCAGAGTCATTGGCTCAAACCACAGCATCGTGCCACATTGATCTATAAAGATTTGTTTCTCTATTTTATGACCTTGTCATTCCTCTTGAGAATCAGGCCTAATGAATTCTTGCTTTTCCCCTCCTGAAGCAAATTACTTTCTTCCAAAGAGGTCAATCTTGAATTTCTGCTATGCCTCAAAGGGGCATGGATCAAAAATTAAAATGAAACTGGGAGCAGGAAAATTAGTTTAGAGGCTGGGTAATTGTTCACTTGAGAGAAGATGCTGAATTAGGAACCATAAGAATGAAGAGGAAGTAGATGGATTATAGAAGCATTTTGACAGACCGATTAATTAGGATGTGTTAGGGATCAAAGAAGACTCTCAGACCTCTAGCTTGGATGACTTATGTAGATACTACAACTCACAAAAATGAGTTTGTTTTGGATATGTTTAAAATGAGATAACTTTGGATGGAGGTGCTCAGTCAGTATTTGGAAACATGTCTGTGTCAGGAGAAGGGGATAAAAACTGGAGATAAAAATTTGAGAATTATCAGATTTCTTTTTTTTTTTGTAACTACCAAAAATGCATGTGGTCTTTCAGTTAAAGTGACCCTCTTCCTTTGGTTCAAATTACCATCTGCTCCATAATATATATTTGAGACATTTTTACTATTTTCATACTGTTAATGAAAGAATTCTGGACCATCATTTGCCCAGGGAGCAAATTGAGTACCTGAAACAGAGAGGAAGGTCAAAGGGAAAGAATTGATCATTTAGTGAACTCAGAAACTGTCTGTGCTCTGCATATAACAGACTGTGAGTGGTCTTCAAATGACAAAAGAGAATTTTCATGGCCCTTTCTGGCAGTGTAACTTCAGAGGATTATTTCGGTTTTGTTTTTGTTTTGAATCACAGCTTGGGTCCTAATGTGAATCTGAGCAGAGACCTATAGGCCTCTTCTTTCCACCTGGTAGAGAGCTGGCTCAGTTGGCACACCCATGTGAAAGCTCTTAAACAAAATTGGTCGTGCTTTGTGCTGCCATTTCAACTGACCAATGGTTCAATGACATGTATATGTACCGTATATGTATATGTGTAAATAAGGCTGAGTGCCAAAGAATTGATGCTTTTGAACTGGAGAAGACTCTTGAGAGTCCCTCTGACAGCACGGAGATCCAACCAATCTTAAAGGAAATCAATCAACCCTGAATATTCATTGGAAGGACTGATGCTGAAGCTGAAGCTCCAGTACTTTGGCCACATTATGCAAAGAGACAGCTCATTGGAAAAGACCCTGATGCTGGGAAAGATTGAGGGCAAGAGGAGAAGGGGACGACAGAGGATGAGATGGTTGGATGGCATCAGCAACTCAATGGACATGAGTTTGAGCAAACTCCGGGAGATAGTGAAGGATGGGGAAGCCTGGTGTGCCACAGTCCACTGGGTCACAAAGAGTTGGGCATGACTTAGTGACTGAACAGCAACAGCATATGTACTGGAGGGTTGCCTGACCTGCTTTACAGTAGCTGGTAGATAGGTTTCCTTAACTGAGCAGGACACATCTCTGGAGGGCCCTGGAAGCCCTTGACAGGAGAATAACCTAGTACAAGTTTCTGAGCTCTGGGGGGCACCCTTTCTAACAAGGCCATTTCCTCAGTTGGGATCTTCCATAGCATCATAGTTCCCTGCTCTTTCTTTTCCTGCAAACATGTAGAGCATTACTGTATAGAAGAGTCACTCTCTACTGTAACGAGAATGGGTGGCTACTCTCTACTTGAACGCATGGCCTGATGAGTCTGGTGCAGCTATACCCAGCCTAAGCATTCCATCCAAACGAGCTCAGAGGATTGCTCTGCTCTTTCATATTTGCTTGGAAGTTTTTTTCCCCAAATAAGCTTTCTTTTTTTAATTTGAAAATTAAAACACATTTTAAAGATTACTTTCAATTTACAGTTATTACAAAATATTGGCTGTATTCCTCATGTTGCACAGTGTATCCTGTGCCTATCTTACACCCAGTTGTTTGTGCCTCCCACTTCCCCACACAGATATTGCCCCTCCCCACCTCCCCTCTGCACTAGTGCCCACCAGTACCCACTGCTTTGTTCATTGTATCTCTACTGCTTTTTTGTTATATCCACTATTTTGTTATTTTTTTAGATTCTGTATATAAGTGATATATAATTATACAGCCTTTCCATCTTTCTTTAAGTTGTCTTTCTCCAGCTTATTTCTCTTCGCATAATGTCCTCTAAGTCCATCCATGCTGTTACAAATGGCAAACTTTCATCCTTTTTTATGACTGAGTAGCATTTTGTTTTGTGTGTGTATATATATATATATACACACACATACATAAACACACGTATCACATCCTCTTTATCCATTCACCTGTTGATGAACACTTAGATTGCATCTATATCTTGGTTATTACAAATAATGCTGCTATGAACGTTGTGGTGCATGTGTCTGTTCAAATTAGTGTTTTTGTTTTTGGGGTACATGCCTAAGAGCGGAATTGCTAGATCATATGGTATTTCTATTTGTCATTTTTTTGTGAAACTTCTTACTGTTTTCCACAGTGGCTACACCAGTTTACCTTCCCACCAACAGTGTACTAAGGGTTCCCTTTTCTCCACATCCTCATCAACATTTGTTATTTGTGTTCTTTTTGCTGATAGCCATTCTGACAGGTGTGAGGTAATATCTCACTGTAGTTTTAACTTGCAGTTCCCTCATGATTAGTGATGTTGAGCATCTTCTCCTGTGCTTGTGGGTCATCTGCATTTCCCCTTTAGAAAAATGTCTGTTCTTCTAAAATTGAAATGTAGTTGATTTACAATGTTGTGTTGGTTTTTGCTATACAGAAAAGTGATTCAGTTATACATATATACATATTCTTTTTTGTATTTTCCATTATGATTTATTACAGGATATTGAATGTAGTACCTTGTTGTCTGTTGTACAGATAGTAGTTCGTATCTGCTAATCCCAAGCTCCTAATTTGTCCCTCTCCCTTCTCTCCCGTCTCCCCTTTGGCCGCCTTGACTTTGCTTGCTATGCCTGGGAGTCTGCTTTTGTTCCAGTAACCAAGTCCACTTGTGTCACATTCTAGATTCCAGGTGTAAGTGATCTCATACGGCGTTCGTCTTCCCCTTTCTGATTTCACTTAATATGATAATCTCTAGTCTGTCCCCCTTGTGGCAAATTCTTCTGCCCGTTTTTTAACTGGGTTGTTTGTTTTTCTTGACGTTGAGTTGTTGGATATCCATCCCATATTGGTCACATCACTTGTAAATATTTGCTCCCATTCAGTGGGTTGTCTTCATTTTTGTCGATGGTTTCCTTTGATGTGCAAAAGGGTTTTAGTTTAATTACGTACCATTTATTTATTTTTGCTTTTGTTTCCTTTAGCAAAGTGAAAAGTGAAGTCGCTCAGTCCTGTCAGACTCTTTGTAACCCCATGAACTGTAGCCTATCAGGCTCCTCCGTCCATGGAATTTTCCAGGCAAGAGTACTGGAGTGGGGTGCCATTTCCTTCTCCAGGGGATCTTCTGGACCCAGGGAGCTTCCCAACCCAAAAAGATCTTGCTGTGATTTATGTCAAAAAGTGTTCTGCCTCTGTTTTCCTCTAGGCATTTTATAACATCCGGTCTTACACTCAGGTCTTTAATTTGAGTTTATTTTTGTATATGGTGTCAGATATATCCTCTTTTATATTTACATTATGTAGCACTAGGGTTAGTGTCCCTTTTGCATGATTTTGACCAACACACAGATGTTTTACTCTACAAGGACTGCAAAAAGGATTTTAGTGAGAAGGACAGAAAAAAGAAAAAAAGCTGTTTTCTATTTTGAGAGCCCCAGGACAAAAAAGATTGTAATCTACCGCTAGCCCAAAGACAGCCTTAGTACTTGGCAATTTAGTTTAGTCACATGGAGCCAAAACTGCTCCTGTCACTCAGTTCTACTTGTTTGAAGATTGGATCCACACTGGTTTTATTTTTCATCTTTTCATGCTCTCTGGTCTTTTGTGACATTTAAAATAGTAACCTGTGGTTTGAGAAGGCCATTAGTCAATTCAGTTCCTATAACAGCATCCACCTGCTGAGCCATTGTGCTCTAGTCTTCAAGTGTCCTCTGACCTGGTTTGAAGCAGTAGCTATTTGGACAAGGCTTTCTCTTGTGTCCCAACTGTTCAAATATTAAATATCTATTCTTGGTCAAATAAGGGGAAAACAGCTAAGTTGGTCATATCTTTTCCTGTTATGGTTGCTTTGACATTCATTTGCCCTTTCCAACACATATTTAATACTTAATAATAACTAATTTTATTAATTATTTCTTATATGTTAGTGTTATGGACTGAATTGTGTTCTCCTGAATTCCTCTGTTGAGGTCCTACCCCGCAGTACCTCAGAATGTGACTGTATTTGGAGATAGGGCCTTTAAAGACGTGATTAAGGTTAAGTGGGATAATATGGGTGGACCCTAATCCAATTTGCAGGTGTCCTTATAAGAAGAGGAGCAGACATCAGAGATGTGTGTCCACAGACAAGAGGCCATGTAAGGATGCACTGAAGAGGTGGCCATCTGCAAGCCAAGGAGAGGAGCCTTAAGATGACCCAAACCCACTGACTCTTGGATCTTGGATTTCTAGCACCCACAGCTAAAAGAAAGTAAATTTACTTTCTTGAGCCACTCACAGCCATCTCCAGGGAATAGCTGGGTAAATGTATTTACAAATAACTATTCTTTTTTCCTTTCCTTTATATACTGGTTGACATTGTAGGCCTCAAACGTTATCAAAAATTCAGAAATAGATATAAATATACATATAAGAACATGCAATAGAGTAAAATATTATAAAAATTCAGTGGGGGTAAGGATGAATTAAGGAGTAGTTTTGGAGAATCACTTGAAAAAACAATAGTTAACTCCCTTACCTCACAGATTATACTAAAAATTAGCTTCAGATGAAATAAAGATTTAAATGTTAAACATGGAATATTAAAATATAAGGATGATCATTTTTATATCATCTAGGGGTACTGAAGGCATGTAAGCATAAGTACTAAAAGAAGAAACAAAAATGGAAAACCTGATAGATTTGATTATATATAAGCAGTATGTTTGGTCCTGGCAGAGTGGACAGGACCATCTGTGTTTCCATGCTCAACATTTGGGAACTCAAGGAAATATTTATAACAATTAAACCTATTCTTCAGGTATTTTTGAGGCCCAACAACACAGGACACATAAACCGGTCTCAAGAGACGTTTTGGATCATCTGGTAAAGACTGCACCTCAGCAGGTTACAGCCATCTTCTGAAGTCTTAGAGATCGTCCCCAAGGGACTTTTGGGAGCACATCAAGGTGAAGTTAGAGTGAGTTAGGAGGAGGCTTGAAATTTCACTGCCAGCCCCTTTGTGAATTAGGGAAGGGCTGTGGTGGAAAATGCCCAAGTGTAATTGAGGAAGCACTGAATCTCTTCCAGGGAGAGGGTCCATCTTCCTTACAGATGGCTGCAGATCTTCATGAGCAGTGAAGCTGAAAGCTCCAATGAGTCCTCATAGTTTAATACATATAATAACATGATAGCCAATATTTATATAACATATACAGGCAGATTCTTTACCAGCTGAGCCACAAGAGAAGCCCAAGAATACTGGAGTGGGTAGCCTATTGCTTCCCCAGCAGATCTTCCTGACCCAGGAATTGAACTGGGGTCTCCTGCATTGCAGGCGGATTCTTTACCAACTGAGCTATCAGGGAAGCCCCTCACACACACAATATTACACTTTTTATAGCACTTTTACAAATGCCCATGCTTTTTCAGAAATAGTATGGTTGTGATGAGAGATTTGAGTTTGAATGCTTTTTCAATCTGTTGTCTGTATAATCTTTGGTAAGTTACTTAACCTCTCAGGACCTGTTTTCTCCTCTGAAAAATGGTGACGGCGCTTGGGTCAAGGTGATACCAATCTTATAAGGACTGAAGAGACAAATACCTAGTATGATGTTTGAGACATAAGAGGCACTCCATTTCTTTCCTTCTCTAAAGATTGTAATTTGTGTCAGGGGATCTCATATTTCTACAATAGTAACGATGATAAAGGTAACATTCTCTTCAAATATAGCTCATGTTACACAGTGATTCTTAATTCCAACAATGAGGGTGGAGGTGGTGATTTATGTATGAGGTGGTGACTTATGTGTTATTAAAAAGCACCCCCATATCCTCAGTGAGAATCCTTGGTCTACTTTGATACCCCGAGGATCTCTTACTACTTTGATATTTTTTGTTTGGTATTTTTACTCAGCATTATTTCAGTGAAGTGAGGATTTGCCTTCATAGGAAGATAATACCTTAAGCAAATGAAAAAGTAGTTGAGAAATTCCTTTTCATGTGTAGCTAGATGCCAGGGAGCATTTTTTTCTTGGCGTGGGGGTGCATGGGGAGTTTTGATGAAAAGAATGGTGAAAAGACAGAGTACTCAGAGCCTAGAGGAGAGGTGATTGGGCTGTATGGGAGAAAATGGATTAAAGGGAAGATTAGTGGAACTGAAGACAATTGCTATTTTTCTCATGGATCCACATTTAGCAGGCTGTGACTTGGCTTCTTCTGGGGCCACCTGCTGGCTGTTAATAGAAACTGCTATCTTTATGCTGTAAACTTGTCACGTTTCCAGTCTCATCTACCCTTGTTATGAGACCTGGCCCCACCACTTGAGTCATATAGGGCTATCTGAGCCAACTCATCAAAGTCATATTAAGTACCATAAGGTCCTGGAATTTTATCTGTGAAAACCTAATAGTTCTTCTCTGCTAAGTCGTTTCAGTCGTGTCCAACTCTGTGCGACCCTGTAGACGGCAGCCCACCAGGTTCCTGCGTCCATGGGATTCTCCAGGCAAGAGTACTGGAGTGGGTTGCCATTGCCTTCTCCAATGCATTAAAGTGATAAGTGAAAGTGAAGTTGCTCCATCATGCTCGACTCTTAGCGACCCCACGGACTGCAGCCCACCAGGCTCCTCCGCCCATGGGATTCTCCAGGCAAGAGTACTGGAGTGGGTTGCCATTGCCTTCTCCATCTTATGATACATAAATAGTTACAAATAAATTTTGGCAGCTGCAAATATGGAAGGCAAAGAGATGGGAAATGGTTACAGTTTGCTGTGACCCACTCACAGGATAGATGAACCGAGTATTACTTTTGTTTAAAGAGTGTGATACGGACCAAGATATCCATAAAGTTCTTATTTGAAGTAGTGTTTAGAATTTTGGGTTCAGTTCAGTTCAGTCGCTCAGTTGTGTCCAACTCTTTGCAGCCCCTGGACTGCAGCACCCTGTCCTTGTCCGTCACCAACTCCCGGAGCTTACACAAACTCATGTCCATTGAGTCGGTGATGCCATCCAACCATCTCATCCTCTGTTGTTCCTTCTCCTCCTGCCTGCAATCTTTCCTGTCATCAGGGTCTTTTCAAATGAGGCGGCTCTTCACATCAGGTGGCCAAAGTATTGGAGTTTCAGCTTCAGCATCAGTCCTTCCAATGAATATTCAGGACTTATTTCCTTTAGGATTGACTGGTTTGATCTCTGTGCAGTCCAAGGGACTCTCAAGCATCTTCTCCAACACCGAAGTTCAAAAGCATCAATTCTTTGGCATTCAGCTTTCTTTATAGTCCAACTCTCACATCCATAAATGACTACTGGAAAAACCAAAGCTTTGACTAGATGGACCTTTGTTGGCAAAGTAATGTCTCTGCTTTTTAATATGCTATCTAGAAAATCCCATGGACGGAGGAGCCTGGTAGGCTGCAGTCCATGGGATCGCTAAGAGTCGGACATGACTGAGTGACTTCACTTTCACTTTTCACTTTCATACATTGGAGAAGGAAATGGCAACCCACTCCAGTGTTCCTGCCTGGAGAATCCCAGGGATTGGGGAGCCTGGTGGGATGCCATCTATGGAGTTGCACAGAGTTGGACATGACTGAAGCAACTTAGCAGCAGCAGCAGGTTGGTCATAACTTTTCTTCCAAGGAGCAAACGTCTTTTAATTTCATGGCTGCAGTCACCATCTTCAGTGATTTTGGAGCCCCCCCAAAATAAAGTCTTTCACTGTTTCCATTGTTTCCCCATCTAATTGCCATGAAATGATGGGGCCAGAGCCATGATCTTAGTTTTTTTTCACGCTCCTCTTTCAGTTTCATCAAGAGGCTCTTTAGTTCTTCTTCACTTTCTGCCATAAGGGTGGTGTCATCTGCATATCTGAGGTTATTGATATTTTTCCCAGCAATCTTGATTCCAGCTTGTGCTTCATCCACCGCAGCATTTCTCAATTTCTCATGATGTACTCTGCATATAAGTTGAAAAAGCAGGGTGACAATATACAGGCTTGATGTACTCCTTTCACTACTTGGAACCAGTCTGTGGTTTCATGTCCAGTTCTAACTGTTGCTTCTTGACCTGCATACAGATTTCTCAGGAGGCAGGTCAGGTGGTCTGGTATTCCCATCTCTTTCAGAATTTTCCACAGTTTGTTATGGTCCACACAGTCAAAGGCTTTGGCATAGTCAATAAAGTAGATGTTTTTCTGGAACTCTCTCGCTTTTTCGATGATCCAGAGGATGTTGGCAATTTGATCTCTGGTTCCTCTGCCTTTTCTAAAACCAGATTGAACATCTGGAAGCTCATGGTTCATGTACTGTTGAAGCCTGGCTTGGAGGATTTTGAGCATTACTTTGCTAGCGTATGAGATGAGTGCAATTGTGCAGTAGTTTGAGCATTCTTTGGCATTGCCTTTCTTTGGGATTGAAATGAAAACTGACCCTTTCCAGTCCTGTGGCCACTGTTGAGTTTTCCAAATTTGCTGACATATTGAGTGCAGCACTTTCACAACATCATCTTTTAGGATTTGAAATAGCTCAATTGGAACTCGTCACTTCCACTAGCTTTGTTCATAAGAGATCTTAAAATTGAAAATGCTAAGGATACTTCTTAGGCCAGACAGTTAGATTTGAACTGAAGAGATAAGATAATGCTGCAGGTCAAATTATGATTTTGAGAAGAGATAGGCATATCATTATCTGGGGAACCGTGCCCTTCATAGACACAGAGGCTCCTCGAGCGACAACTCCAGACCCCCACCCCTTCTAAGTGCTGACTTAACCTCTTTGGCCTCTTTGGCAGGTGCTATCAGTAAATAAGGCTTCCTAGGAGTGTCTCGGAGAAGGCAATGGCACCCCACTCCAGTACTCTTGCCTGGAGAATCCCATGGACGGAGGAGCCTGGAAGGCTGCAGTCCATGGGGTCGCTGAGGGTCAGACACGACTGAGCGACTTCACTTTCACTTTTCACTTTCCTGCATTGGAGAAAGAAATGGCAACCCTCTCCAGTGTTCTTGCCTGGGGAATCCCAGGGACGGGGGAGCCTGGTAGGCTGCTGTCTATGGGGTCATACAGAGTTGGACATGACTGAAATGACTTAGCAGCAGCAGCGGCAGGAGTGTCTGCTTGATCCATTCCTAAGAGCAAACTTCCAAGGACTACCTAGGCCCCATCCTTATTTTGTCATCATCTTCATAGTGTCCAAGTACTCAGCAATGAAAAACAATAAACAAAACAATGTGTGATTTTGTCTTAAGCTGCGTTTGTAGACAGAAGAGAAGAGTGAAATCATAGTGCAGAGGACCACTCAGAGATAGCCTAAATAAAAGTTTCGCTTGAGGGAAGTAGAATTTCAGGAAAGATAAAAGAGAGCATTTCTCAGGTTCTGTTTTTGTGACTGTTAGTTTTTACTCATGGCTTGCATACTGAAACTCCTGGATGATTGATGTCAAAAAAGAAATAAGACAACGTTAGAAGGAGAAAGGCGCTCGGGCATATATTGGGACAGTATGAATTAGAGCAGCCAATTGGCTGTTAGGAGACTTATCAGCTGAAGGGAGATTAGGAATTACAAATTTCATTAATAGAAGCCTTGTTATGCAGTAATGACCCCCTGCATATCCCATCCCCCAATTAACAATGAAGAGATTGAAGTCAGTATACACTTACAACAAATCTGGGTATAGCTGGTAGCCAGTACTTCTCCTCAAAGTTTGACTTGTTCCCTCAAATTGTTATACTTCAGAAATATTCTAGCTTTGGCATCCAGAGTTGAGCTTCCTTAGATGCGGCGTACATCGTGTTCTCGCCTTTGTGCTTCATGTAATATGATGCATCTGTTGTCTAATGCATCTGCACACATCACTGTGTACTCAGAGACAAGGCCAAAGAAACAACATGGGTTGGGAGTGGTTGTGCTTTCACAGTTTTCTCTCTGAGTTTGAAAGTGAAAGTCGCTCAGTCATGTCCGACTCTTTGTGACCCCATGGACTATATGGTCTATAGAATTCTCCAGGCCAGAATACTGGAGTGGGTAGCCTTTCCCTTCTCCAGGGGATCTTCCCAATCCAGGGATCAAACCCAGGTCTCCTGCATTGCAGGCAGATTCTTTACCAGAAGACCTTTGAGAACAAGCTGGGAATGCAGCAGAGGTATTTCAAAGTGCCCTGGGAATTTGCCCTTTGGAAATTAAAATTTTTTTTAATATTTTACTCCTCCACCAACTACTAGTATGATTTTGGGCAAATTATATAGCCTGAGGATAGCTAATTACTCACACTTTACCCTGGGCCTCTGGATCTTCATCTGAAAAGTGGAAGGACTAGGAAAGAGGATTCTGAAGTCCTTCCACCTCCTAAGATTTGAGAATTTAATAATTCCTGAGTAGTAAAACTCAGATTTTTTTTGATCCTAGGGTAATGGGTTTGTGCACTGATATGTATTGTCCCTCAAATGGGAGATTTGCCTCACGCCTACTGTATGTTCCCAAGTGGAGACTTGGCAGGCTGGTAAACCCAAATGTAGTTTCCTTAAGAAAACTAGAAACTAGACCAAGCCACCTTGCGCATGTTCATAGGCTCCTATCATTTCCACTCATTCATTTATTCATTCATTCAACAAACATTTATTGAAGGTCTGCTATGTGCTAAGTACTAATATTTAGAACCTGATCTATGGCTTTTTATCCATTTTCCCTTGAACTCATGTTCTTTGACAAAATAGGCAGATAGCAGCATAGGAAATGTATATTTAATCCTTCTCTTGAATGGTCAGAACTCTAAAGTCAAGTTTTCTATAACAAAATGTAATATAAGCACAAATGTAATATGAGCCAGGGAAGACAGTAGGCACCATGTGAAAAATACAGGGAGGGAGTTAGAAATAAAACATCTTTTCTATCAGGGCTTCAGTTCTCAGGGCCTCATTTCAAAGGTTCATTGCCCTTGCTTTTGGAAGTCTCTGCTTCAAGGAAGTTACATGTTTCTGTTGCCTTAATTTGAATTTTGACGAGGCAGAGTCCTGAGATCTAAATTCAGAGTGAGAGAACTTAGGATGAAATTCAGGCAGCTCTCTCACCGGACTTGGTTTGTAGAGTAGGAAAAAAAAGAAAAGGCAAGTTGAAGCTCCAACCAGCTGAGGGTAATCCCATCAGGAATTCCTGGTTGCCTGAAACTGAGTTCTGGCGCTCTCTGCTGAGGCAGCAGCCAGAGAGACAGAAGCTAATGCTTAATTTTAGGAAGCAAACAGGTTTGTTTGCTCCCCTCTTTTCTAGATGCTTTTCTATTCTACATCAGAGTTTCTTAATCTCAGCACCACTGACTTCTGGGGCTGGATAATTCTTTGTTGTAGATGGATAGCCTGTACGTTGCAGGATGTCGAGCAGCGGCCTGGGTTCTGTCCACTAGATGCCAGCAGCACCCCCAAGTTGGGACCACAAAATTGTCTCCAAAATTTTCGAATGTCTCCAGGGGTGGCACAGAATCACCTGTTTGAGTCCCACCGTTCTAGATGCTGGTGAAAACTGAGGTGATCACTGTCTGATCAGGATATAAAGAAGAAGCCTCAAAGCTTGTGATGACATAATATCACACATGGTCAAGATGAGAGGTCCTTTCCCTGGACCATTCAAGGATAAGCATCATCTGAGAAGTAAAATAGCATTAGTTTGTTTTAAAAATAAGATGCTGACATAGTTTAGAAAAATCAGTGTCATCCAACTACATTTTTTATGTTAAAATTATGATCATTTTCTACATTTTTTTCTTGGCATTTGTCAGGTGGGAGGAGATGCCAGGGCACTTTTGCATTTTAATGAAAAGTGAATCATTTGACCCATCATTAAAATGTGTGTGTGCATGCTTAGTCACTCAGTCGTGCCCAACTCTTTGCAACCCCATGGACTGTAGCCCTCCAGGTTCCTCTGTCCATGGGATTCTCCAGGCAAGAATACTACAGTGGGTTGCCATTTCCTTCTCCACAGGATCTTCCCAACCCAGGGATCATACCTGGTCTCCTACACTGCAGGCAGATTCTTTACAGTCTGAGCCACCAGGGAAGCCACTAAAATGCAGCCACCTCTAAACTATGAAGTGGCAGCACATTATCAACCTCTAACTGAATCTACTACAGTTTAATTTCTGGATTATAAAACATGGATATAGTGCAATCAGAACTTTCTAGAAACTTCCTCAGAGCAACATCACAGCAATATAGCTTAAGATTCAGAGACAAAAGAGATGCAATATCCCATTATCTCACTCCTTGTGTGGGAATGGTGAGGTCCCTGGGATATGGGGATACACTTGTCCCACATGCATTTTACTTGGTAGTATTAATACACTTCTCTGGTTCAGATGAATTATTTCTCAACTTTTAATATATGTCTTTGAAGATAAATTTATCTTGTTCATATTGAAGTCTTCTGTGGGTTGCTTTTGGCTTCTTTTTGCTTCTTGATCGTATTTGTTCACTCCTGAGTTCTAGATGTGAATTCATTTCCCCCCAGAAATATAAAACTAGGTCATATCTTGTGGTGAAATAGTTCTGCAGATTCCTGGGATTCTGGAAATAATAGCAATAAGATACCATTACAGCCATTCAGCAAACACTTATCAAACACTGAGTCTCCCTTCCACTGTATGAGTGTATTTATTGTTCAGAAATGGATTTGTTTTTCTGTATTTTTATGATATTCTATTGAGGCCACATGTGTCATGGGTCACTAGAGGCAAGGAGATGACTTGAGTCTCCCCTTAAGAAAGGGGATCATCCTCACAGCAAACAGGAACTGAGAGAGGAGCTATGGGCAAGCTCCTAGATGGAAGTAGAAAGATGACTTCTATCTGAGTTCTCAAACAAGGAATGTGTGTGACCTAAAGTGTCATGATCAGTTATAATCTGTATCTCAAGTAATGATCTCTTCATTTATTAAAAAAAAATGATTTAAGGTTATCCCCTATAGTTCTAGAGAGAAAAAAATGAAGCTGTAGCTAACCAGGTGACAGTATATAACTCTTTGCATACTGCATATGAACATATTTTCATGTATGTCTTATTTTATTTAAAAAAAAAGATTGCAAATCACTGCTATAAAGGAATACAAGATAAAGATGAATAGGCTATACTTTATAGGTCAGATTATCTAGTTGTAGTATATTAAAGCTCAATTACAGTGTTATGAGAATCAAGGAAAGAAGAAAGGGTTCCTTCTAATGAGATCCTCAAAGGATAATTTCCTCAGAGGAACCTCCCTCCAGTGACAACCACGGAGTTTGGAAATGATGGAAATTGGTAGGTTTCCTTACAAAAAAATCTCTTCTGTACATTGCACTGTAGTGTTTGGAGAACAAGAGAAAAAATGAAAAGCAGGTCAAGAGATCCCCAGCCAAGATGGTGGAGTAAAAAGGCCCTGAGCTCATCTTTCATGGGCACACCAAATCACAGCCATTTGCAGAACAGCCATTAATGAAAAAGACTGGAATCTACCAGAAAAGATCTACAACTAAAGATGTAAAGAAGGAACTACAATGAACAGGTAGGAGAGGCAGACTCATGATGTACAAGTCCCCTACTCCAAGGTGCGTGACCCACAAACTGGAGGATAATTACCTTGCAGAGGTACTCCCCAAAGAGTGAGAGATCTGAGCTCCACATCAGGCTCCCCAGCCCAGGGGTCCTGCACCAGGAAGATAAGTCTCCAGAACACGTGGCTTTGAAGGCCAGCGGGACTTACTTTTAGGAAAGCAAAAGAGCTGGGGAAGAAAGACTTCACTGTTAAAGGGTGCACATAAAATCTCACATGCTCTGGAACCCAGGCAGAAGCAGTAATCTGATATGAGCCTGGGTCAGACCTACCTACTGATCCTGGAGAGTCTCCCAGAAAGGCAGGAAGCAACTGCACGTTACCCTGGGAATACAGCTGCTGATGGCAGCCGTTCTGGGGGAGCTTCTGTCATGTGGACACTGACAAACACCAGTGTGAGATTCTGCCTGGAGCTCATTAGCACCAAGACCTGGCCCCACTCAACAGTCTATAAGAGTCACCAGTGCTCGGATGTCTCTGGCCAAGCAACTAACTGTGCAGGGACACAGCTCTGCCCATCAGCATACTGGCTGCCTTAAGACTACCTGAGACCATAGCTGCCTCTGGATGTGGCCTTACCCACCAGAGGGACCAGGACCTAACTCCATCCACCAGTGGGCAGGTACCAGGCCTAGAATCCCCTGGGCCTGGATGCTGCCCTTCAGGAAGCCTGTTCTAGCCTCTGGGCCAGCTTCAGCCACAAGGGGGCAGACACTACATGCAAAAAACCCCACAATCCCAAACCTGCAGACAGCCTGCCTACCAGCAAGTCAGACCCTGCCCTGAGAACCAGATGGGCCCCAGCCCTGCCCTCTGGCAGGCCAACACAAACTTTGAGACACCCAGACCCTGGTCCCAACTGTATCAGGAGTGCCCCTTCCCCCTCCCCCAGCAATCCAAGACCAGCTCTGGACCCTGCAACCAGATTCCAGGACATAGCTTTGCCCACCAGTAGTTTGGCACTGACATCCCTGCTGTCACTCACCAGACAACATTACCAGAGTTCCTTGGACCCTGACTCCAGCCATCCATGACCCAACACTACCCCTGGGTCCCCCTGAGGTTCCATAGTCAGCTGCCTCTGTAGCTTGCAGCCTCAACTCATGTGGATGGCCTGGATACCAATTGGACCAGGGGCCAACCAAGCCTACTAGCCCTCCCACATAGACAGCCTGAAACAACAGCAGGACCCATGCAACCCTCATATAAAGTACTCATATAAAGAGCATATAGTTTGGGTGATGAGAGGGGAGTGTGCTGTTGGGACACCTAAGAGGTCTCCTACAATATAGCACTTCTCCAAGGTGGGAAAATGTAACCAACCTACAAGATACATAAAAATACAAACAACTTAGCAAAATGAGGTTACAGAGCAAGGTGTTCCAGACAAAGGAACAAGATAAAACCTCAGAGAACAACTGAGTGGAGCTAGGCAATCTACCTGGGAAAGAATTCAGGGTTGTGACTGTAAAGATGATCAAAGAAATAGGGAGACAAAGAGCAAGAAGTTAAAAGTTTTTAACAAAGAGAAAATATGTAGAACAACCTAACAGAGATGAAGAATAGAATAGCTGAAATGAAAAATATACCAGAAGGAATCAACATCAGAGCAAATGATGGATGAGTGAACTGGAAGACAGTAGTGGAATCACTGATGCTGAACAGAAAAAAAATGAAATGGGAGTTTAAGAGACCTCTGGGACAACATCAAGTGCACTAATATTCATGTTACAGGGGTCCCAGAAGGAGAAGAGAGAGAGAGAAAGGGACTAAGAACACATTTGAAGACATAATAGCTGAAAACTTCTCTACTCCGGAAAACGAAATAGACATCCAAGTCCAGGAAGTGCAGAGAGTCCCATACAGGAGCCAAAGAGGAACATATGAAGACACATTATCATTAAAATGGCAAAATCTAAACGTAAAAAAAAATTAAAAGCAGCAAGGGGAAAGCAACAAATAACATACTAGCAAACTCCCAGAAGGCTATCAGCTGACTTTTCAGCAGTAACTCTGCAGTTCAGAAGGGAATTGCACAATATGTTTAAAGTGGTGAAAGGGAAAAACCTACAACTAAGAACCTTCTAGCCAGTAAGACTCTCATTCAGATTCCATGGAGATATCAGCAACTTCACAGGCAAGCAAAAGTTCAGCACCACCAAACCAGCTTTATAAGAAATGTTAAAGGAACTTCTCTAATTTAAAAAGAAAAGGCCAAATCTAGAAACATGAAAATTATGATAGGAAAAAGCTCATAGGTTAAGGCAAACATAAAGGTAGGAAATCATGTCATGCACAAAGCTAGTAGGAAGGCTGAAAGACAAAAGCAGTAAAAATCATCTGTATCTTTAGTAAGCAGCTAAGGGACACATGAAACAATGAGATGTGAAATGTGATATCAAAACTGGTAATCAAGATGGGAGGAGAGCTCAAATGCAGAGTTGTACTTTGAAATTAAGAGATCAGCAACTTAATACAATCGTGTATATTTTATTGGTGTTTAAAAGCCTCATGGTAACCACAAACCAAAAACTTAAGCTAGGTACACAGAAAAGTAATAGGAATCCCAACATAATACTAAAGGTGGTCCTCAAATCACGAGAGGACAAAAGAAGAAGGGGCAAAAAAGCCTTAACAAAAGGAACCCCCAAACAATGAACAAAAAATGACAATAAGAATATACGTATCAATAATTACTTTAAATTTAAATGGACTAAATGCTCCAATCAATAGACATAGAGTGGCTGGATGGATAGACCTGTATGTATGTTGCCTACAAGAGACTCACTTCAGATCTAAAGACATACAGGGACTGAAAGTGAGGGGGAAAAAGATATTCCATGTAACTTGGAATCAAAAGAAAACTAGGGCAGCAAAACATATCAGATGAGATAAACTTTAAAATAAAGACTGCTATAAGAAGCAAGGACACTATATAATGATCAAGGAATCAATCCAAGATGAAGATATAACGATTGCGAATATATATGCACCTACTGTAGGAGCTCTTAAATACATAAAGCAAATATTGATGGATGTAAAGGGAGAAATCAACAGTAACTCAATAATAGTAGGGGACTTTAAAACCTCACCTACATTAATGGACAGGACATCCAGATAGTATAAAGTCTCCAATTGGTCTAGTATGTCATTTAAGGCTAGTGTTTCCTTACTGATTTTATATATATTTATCTAACATTTCATTTGAAAGCATCAGAATACATATTCTTTTCAAGTACACATAGAACATTCTCCAGGGTAAATCACAGCAAAGCAAGCCTTGGTAAATTTAAAAAAATTGAAGTCATGTAAAAACATCTTTTCCAATCACAATGCTATGAAACTAAAAGTCAACTGTAAGGAAAAAAGACTGCCAAAAAAAAACAACCCCACCAAAAACCCACCATGTGGAGCCCAAAGAGCATGCTACTAAACAACCAGTGAGTCAATAAAGAAATCAAAGAGGAAATTTTAAAAATGCCTGGAGATAAATGAAAATGAAAACACAATCCAAAAATCTGTGCAAACAAAAATCTATACAACAAAAGCATGTTGTTTATAGCAAAACAAGCTTAATTCAGGAAACATGATCTGACCTGATCACCACAGCAGCCCCAAAAGAAAGGGTTTCCTCTAACTTAATTATTTGCAATTTTTGTAATCTTCGCAATTTTTATAATATCCATGTACTACCTTTATCCACATATACAATATTATATTTTTAATTCAATCACTATTTTTTTAAAATAAATGTAATTTTTTTTTTTACCATACTCAAAAAAGCAAAGCAGCTAACAGATTTTTGCCTGCCCTTGAGGACTTATCTAGGCAAAGAATATATGTGTCTTAGAGAGTATAAGATATTACAAATTATACAGGCTCACCAAGGAGATGTGAAATAAAAGGACCATTAGGAAATGGGTGAAGGAAGTGTGGACCTGAATTACCATAGAGTAGAGGAGATTTCCAGGAGAAGGCAATGGCACCCCACTCCAGTACTCTTGCCTGGCAAATCCCATGGACGGAGGAGCCTGGTAGGCTGCAGT
This sequence comes from Bos mutus, assembly GCF_027580195.1. Lineage (NCBI taxonomy): Eukaryota > Metazoa > Chordata > Mammalia > Artiodactyla > Bovidae > Bos > Bos mutus. Next base: position 24,546,014 of record NC_091619.1, on the reverse strand, counting down.
CCATGTGGTCGAGAAGAGTCGGACATGACTGAGCGACTTCACTTTCACTTTTCACTTTCATGTATTGGAGAAGGAAATGGCAACCCACTCCAGTGTTCTTGCCTGGAGAATCCCAGGGATGGCGGAGCCTGGTGGGCTGCCGTCTATGGGGTTGCGCAGAGTCAGACAGGACTGAAGCGACTTAGCAGCAGCAGCAGCAGCAGAGGAGATTTCCAAGAAGGGAGAGAGAGGGAGCAAGGACAGAGAGCAGTGGTAGATAACTAAGAGAAGGAGGAAACTTAGGAAGAAAAACTTAGAGAATTGTGACTGCAGAGCTGAGGACTTTAACTTTGATGTGACAATGCCCTGAGAGTCACTTTAGGTTGCAGAGTAAAGGAATGCTATAATGAAAATAGCATTTGATGTTTTTTATTCTGGCACCTTGTTTCCTATCACCTGGAAGAGAGGAAGGATAAGTACAAGATTTTAGAACTAGTTGGGGCATAAAATGATGAAGCTGGATTAGGGTAGTCTGAAAGACACGGGCAAATACTGTACAGCTAGGTATCAATTGACCTGAGGACAGATGGGGGACAAAAATAGCTCTAAGGTTGTGAGCCTGGTGCATGGTGGCAGTTCCCAGAGTAATGTGGTTGTGTTGACTGTAACTTCATAAGCTCAGTGGTATGCAAATCTTGCATACAGAAGAATATTTAGAAAGAAATGTCCTACCAATAATTAGAGCCAAAGGACTGAAGGAACAGTGGGAAGTCTCAGCAGGAAGGCTAGTTGGTGAGTGCTTTGTCAAGTCTCTGGTCAACGGGGGCTCTGTTGCGGGGTGGGCACTGCTGGGTGGGGAGAAGCTACTTATGTGATTATGCTCATGTCATGTTTCTTTGTGAAATTCAGAGTAATGAGTCAGGGCCAAATATCTCTTTCGCTTTCAGTAAGATGTTTTCCTTCAAGGATGACTCAATAAATGAAAAGGTGTTTGAATTTATACAAATACTTGAAGTGTATAGAGTTGGTTTTCCTGTAAGTCTGTCTGTGAGGTCTATACTGTTTGTTAACAAGTGCTTACCTTTTACAATAGCAGTGGAAATAGTGCCTACTGCCCCGACATTATTAATGTTTCTCTCTGAGGCTGATGCTGGGGGCTGCTTGATTCTTGTTAGGGACACAAGCACAAACATACACAGAGGATCCCCAACACCATTTGTGATTCATCTCACCTGTCATACGAATGACTTTGCATGTTTCTGTGTAACCAAGGTATGTTATTTTAGCATCAGATAAAAGCAGAGCGGCAAGAGTACCCAGTCGATGGCAGAAGAAGCAGAGACACACAGGGAAGCCTTTGAGTTCAGCAGCTGTAGGTGACTTCGCCTTTTAATCTCCGAGTCTGTAAAGGAAGAGAAAAAAGTTCAGGATCAAAGAGGAAAAGGTGATGTCTTCTTCACATGGCTGGTTAACAAAGAAAAGTACCCCTAAAACAGAACAAGTTGTTCCTAATATAACTTGTGCCCTAATTTGAGGGGGGGAGGAATTTTGTAACCCATTCTCCACCTTTCTGTAACTGGCTTTAAAGCAGAGCTTTCCCTTTCTTGAGAGATGTTCCATTCTCTCTTCCAGTCCAGTGAGCACTCAGCCAAATGAAAAATGATGCCAATAAACAGATTGCTATTGGTTTCCAAAAAAAAAATAGGCTAAACCAACAGCCACCGCCAGTCCTTGGTTTCAGACACATTGTTTTCCCTCTAGACAGTGACCTTTACAGGTTCTGTGTCATTTGCTTTCATCACAGCACTACCAAGTAATGAGAAAATATTGTTCTCATTTTGAAGTAGAGAAAGGCCAAAGTGAAGAATTAAATTATTCTTTACTCTATCTTCTCCCTAGACAGTCCAGTGTCATTTAGTTCATTTCAACTCTGACACTTAATAGCTGTGTGACTTCAGGCAAGTTTAGGCAAGTTAATCTATATGTGTCTCAGTTTCTTCATCTATAAGATAGGGCTAAAATAATAACTTCTTAGGGTTCTTATGAGGATTAATGAGTTAATACGTATAAACACTTAGAATAGAACCTAGCCCCATAGTAAGCACTCAATAAGTATTAGCTATAAAAATAACAGTAACCCCACTCAAGCCTAATAAACATTACTTCCATTAAGTTGATCATTTCTAAATCCACCTCCTTAGCCCCAATTCTGTCCTAAATTCCACATCTGTATTTGTAATTATTACTGTATGTCAGTTTAAAAATGTAATATTCAGCAAATATTTTTGAGTGCCTGTTGTTTGAATTCAAAGGAGTCCAATAAACACCCTCTCCCCCACTGAGCTCTGAACCAGTTAAAGAGTAAGATGAAAAAAGTGAGGCAACTGGAAGACTAAAATCACCTTTATTCCTGATAAAGCTGATAATAAAGAATTATGCTTTGTCTGCAGGGAAGTGGGCTGCGGGCATCTTAAGACCGGGGCCTGCTTTCTCCCGCAAGGGCAAATCCTGCCCCTGAAAACTGATGACTCAGAGGAGCTAATTTCTGTTTAGCTAGAGAGAAAGGAACATAATTCCTTGTGTTATAGAATAACACAAGCAGCTTGGCTCTTGTGTTGAGCTACTTATGCTTCCCTTAATAAACTCACTGATGGGGTGAGTTAATTCCTCCTCCTCTGAGAAAGAGTGAAAGAGGGGAGAAGAGAGAGACTAGAAGGGTTACACTGGTAGTACGGGACTCTTCCCGTGGAAGAAGTCTGTGGCGTAGGGATGAAGCAGCCTCCCCCAGACTTGTCATGTGCTGGGTCATGTGCTAAGCACTGGACGTCTCTGCATTTGTACACAGTGGACACTTTCAACACAGCATCTCTAAAATCTTACCAAACATGTTGGTTTTCCTACATTTTCATTATTGTTGGTTTTGGTAGCATTACTAACCTTCTAAGCAATCTGGGTAGAAATATCAGACCCCTTTCAAGTTATTCCTCCTCTTGTCCTGCACATTTGTGTCACCAAGGCTTGTAGATTATTTTCTTCATTAACCTTTGATTCTTCCCCCTTTCCTTCCCATTGTCACTGCCCAAGTTAAGATCCTTGTAATTTCTCCCCCAGACACTGATACAGGCTTCTGACTTCATGCCTTTCTAGTCTATTAAAGTCATTTTTCCCCCCTTCAAAACCCAGCTTGAACTCTTTCTTGTCTATTGAGCCACTGTACTCTAATAACTCTTTCCCCTAGACACCACACTGATTAACTTCTCTTATGACAACTGTGCTATTCATCTTAGTGTTTCGTAGGACTTACAGATTGCTTTTCATGTGTTTGGCACTCAGTAGATACTTGTTGAATGAATGACCCCAGTTAGCAATAAGAGAACACAGGATATAAACCCCACAGTCTCTTTCATTGTTTAAAAACTTACCCTGCGCACGGTAAAAAGGAGTTATGTTAGTTTATGTTGATTTTTGAGCTATGTCACGCTTCTAAAAGTTGTGTATAGTCCTACTACTGGTATATGGAGCACTTGTTCTAATGTATCCGATAAGCATGCACTGAAAAAGAAACTGCTCACTGAATAAAAGCTGTGCTCAATTTCTATGGTTTGTTCAGTTATTGCCATTTCTATTAGGAGCGTTCGTTATATAGTTTGGAGCATTTAACTGAGGTCTAAACTGAGATACTCTTGTTAACACTCATTGTTTTAAATGCCTAACACTTTATTCTCCCTTCTCTTCTGGGAAGGCCTTTCATCCAAGTACTGTCTCATTGGTCTAAGTACAGGTAGCTGACCAAAGTTGAGCCTTTCTGGGAATGTAGAGTCAGACTGAGGGACTGAGCTTCAGTCTAGTTACTCTCTTGAGTGAAAGAGACTTTTAAAGGTAAGAGCTCTTGGCAACCATATTTTTCCCTGTTGACTAAAACAAAAGAGAGTAAATTAGACAGAATTTACTAGAGAATAAACTAGAAATGAGAGACAAAGAATACCAATGGAATTTAAGTTCTTGGTTCCAGCTGTTCCTAAAGTCATACTGTACTTCCTGACCTTGGTTTCATGAGATATCCTAATACCCTTTTAGCTTAGGCCTGAGTTGATTTTGTTTTGTGTTTTGGCAACTAAAAGTGTTCTAATTGGTACAGTCATCAGTTTGTTCCACAGGATAGTGGAAGAACTCTCTTTTTCTCATGTAGATGATTTTTTAAATTAGATACTGCTATACCAAAGCAATGCTTCTGAGTTAGACAGGGCCTCAGAATCCTAAACACTGCTCTCCAGGCAGTAAGAAGGCATACAAATGAAAACTAATGGTCAGCTTTGCTCTGTAGGCCATAAATACTGTTTTGTATTAGTTTTGTTCTTACATAATATAGTCTCAACTGGAATTGTGATTGGGGTCTCAGGGAAACTTTCTGTGCCCTGGTACATAATATATCTGTTAAAGAAATTAAACTTTAATTTATACTTGATTATAACCACAATAAACTCATACCACAAGTGTGAAGGAGCCCACCTGTCACTTTGATATCCCCTGTGGCTTTGGCAATGTTGTTTTCAATCATACAGGAGTAAGTGTTGTTGATTGTCACGTTGTAGAGTATGGACACAACCTTCATGGTCACATTCTCAGAGTTCAGCTCAAAGCTAGTGTTGGAGACTTCTGAGAAGTTGGCTCCCTGGTCAACTTGGGATGCCCAGACGACTGTGGGCTGGGGAAACCATCGGGGAGCCTCACATCGTAAGCTCTCCGAGCTGGCGTTATAGTCCACATTCACCTCTGGGATGCTGAAGGCTGCAGGTCAAAAGGACAGATGTCAAGGTTGGACGATAAGACAATGTAGCCTTTGAGGTGCTAGGCCTTACAACAAAGACACTGAAGTGACTCAGTACTTTCCCAGTGGGCTATGTATGGCTCATTGTATTATAGATGCAAAAAGTGATTTGCTTATATTATTGCTATATATCACAACATTCTGGTCAATATCACAAACTCCGAGGACCTATGTTCCAGATGTCATTGTTACACAAATAAATTTTTCCACGTAAGAGGAGTTCCAGTGATCATACAAAAAAATTTATTAGCTAGGGAAGTTGGGTGTTTATTTTCCCAGGCACCTGTGAAGCCTCCTGAATTTTATGTATTTTTCGGCCTGGAGGGTAAAGTTAGGGTGGAGAGGGAGAAGGAAGAAACAAAGAGCATTCACCTATCACCCACAGAAATTCCACACACAGGACTTGTCATCATGGAGATTTGAAGTTTGCTTGGGTAGAGATTGCCCTGGTATCCATGAATAAAGACAGGCATTTGTTTTCTTCTAAGATAATTCTCCCTGGGCTGGCAAGTACATTTTGAAATTAAAACTAACTTCCTCATCTATCTAGGCAGAGAGACACTTGTAAAAAATGTTAAGTTGTGCACTTTGGCCAGTAAATGTTTATTATGCCAAAAAGGCAGGATACACATTGTTAATATATTCAGCATCTTCCTTTGCACAGGACTGTGCTAGTGTTGAGTGAGAAGTGAAAGGACAGCTTTGCCATACCCTTAAAGAGCCTGCAGCGTAGCAGGGGAGACCAGACTCGCACACTTGGAACAGGTTAGGAATGAGCTCCCGGGAGATGATGTGGGAACCTGAGTACATGACAGTGACCCACCATTTACTGAGGGTGTGCTCTGGGCTGTTCACCAAATTCTAGACATTACTTCATGTGTTTGTCAAAACAGTCTCAGGTATATCTATTATTGTGACCACTTTAAAAAATAAGTTTTTAATTCTGGAATGATTTTGTTTATCTTTTGGCCACGCACTGCAGCACGTGGAATCTTAATTCCCCAACCAGGGATTGAACCGGTGCCCCCTGCATTGAAAGTGTGGCGTCTAAACCACTGGACTGCCAGGGAAGTACATGGAATAATTTTAGATTTATAGAAAAGTTGCAAGGATAGTACAGAGGGTTCTTGTATACCCCTTACTCAGTTTCTGCTAATATTCCGCTAACATAACCATGACACATTTGTCAAAACTGAGAAACTATTAATATTGTTTATATATTACTATTAACTCCAGACTTCATTTGGATTTTATCAGTTTTTCCACTAAAGTCCATTTCCTATTCCAGGATCCCAATCACAATGTCACATTGCCCTTATTTGTCATGTCTTTTTAGATTCCTCTAGTCTGTGACATGTTCTCAATCTTTCCACGTTTTTCATGACCTTGACAGTTTTGAGGAGTACTCAGTTCAGTTCAGTTCACCCGCTCTGTCGTGTCTGACTCTTTGTGACCCCATGGACTGCAGCCTGCCAAACTTCCCTGTCCATCACCAACTCCTGGAGCTTACTCAAACTCTTGTCCATTGAGTCGGTGATGCCATCCAACCATCTCATCCTCTGTCTTCTCCTTCTCCTCCCTCCTTCAATCTTTCCTGTCATCTGGGTCTTTTCAAATGAGTCAGTTCTTCACATCAGGTGGCCAAAGTATTGGAGTTTCAGCTTCAGCCTCAGTCCTTCCAATGAATATTCAGGACTGATTTCCTTTAGAATGGACTGGTTGGATCTCCTTGCTGACTAAGGGACTCTCAAGCATCTTCTCCAACACCACAGTTCAAAAGCATCACTTCTTGGCGCTCAGCTTTCTTTATGGTCCAACTCTCACATCCATACATGATTACTGAAAAAACCATAGCTTTGACTAGACGGACCTTTGTTGGCAAAGTAATGTCTCTGCTTTTTAATATGCTGTCTATGTTGGTCATAGGTTTTCTTCCAAGTAGCAAGAGTCTTTTAATTTCATGGCTGCAGTCACCATCTGCAGTGATTTTGGAGCCCCCAAAATAAAGTCTGTCACTGTTTCCATTGTTTCCCCATCTATTTGCCATGAAGTGATATGACCAGATGCCATGGTCTTCATTTTTTGAATGTTGAGTTTTAAGCCAACATTTTCACTCTCTTCTTTCACCTTCTTCAAGAGGCTCTTTAGTTCCTCTTCACTTTCTGCCATTAGCGTGGTATCATCTGCATGTCTGAGGTTATTGATATTTCTCCTGGCAATCTTGATTCCAGCTTGTTCTTTATCCAGCCCAGCATTTCTCATGATGTACTCTGCATATAAGTTAAATAAGCAGGGTGACAGTATACAGCCTTGATGTACTCCTTTTCCTATTTGGAACCAGTCTGTTGTTCCATGTCCAGTTCTAAATGTTGCTTCTTGACCTGCATACAGATTTCTCAGGAGGCAGGTTAGGTGGTATGGTATTCCCGTCTCTTGAAGAATTTTCCAGTTTGTTATGGTCCACACAGTCAAAGGCTTTGGTGTAGTCATAAAGCAGAAGTAGATGTTTTTCTGGAACTCTCTTGCTTTTTCAATGATCCAACAGATGCTGGCAATTTGATCTCTGATTCCTCTGCCTTTTCTAAATCCAGCTTGAACATCTGGAAGTTCATGGTTCACATACTGTTGAAGCCTGGCTTGGAGAATTTTGAGCATTACTTTGCTAGCATGTGAGATGAGTGCAATTGTGTGATGGTTTGAATATTCTTTGGCATTGCCTTTCTTTGGGACTGGAATGAAAACTGACATTTTCCAATCCTGTGGCCAATGCTGAGTTTTCCAAATTTGCTGACATATTGAGTGCAGCACTTTCGCAGCATCATCATATTTTAGGATTTGGTGGCTCAGAGGTTAAAGCGTCTGCCTGCAATGCAGGAGACCTGGGTTCAATCCCTGGGTCGGGAAGATCCCCTGGAAAGGAAATGGCAACCCACTCCAGTATTCTTGCCTGGAGAATCCCACGGACAGAGGAGCCTGGTGGGCTACAGTCCACGGGGTCACAAAGAGTCGGACACAACTGAGTGACTTCACTAGCTCAACTGGAATTCCATCACCTCCACTAGCTTTGTGGTAATGCTTCCTAAGGCCCACTTGACTTCACATTCCAGGATGTCTGGCTCTAGGTCAGTGATCACACCATCGTGATTATCTGGGTCATGAAGATCTTTTTTGTCCAGTTCTTCTGTGTACTCTTGCCACCGCTTCTTAATATCTTCTGCTTCTGTTAGATCCATACCATTTTGCCCTTTATTGTGCCCATCTTTGCATGAAATGTTCCCTTGGTATTTCTCATTTTCTTGAAGAGATCTCTTCTTTACCATTCTATTGAGGAGTACTAGCTAGATATTTTGTAGGATGTCCTCTATTGGGATTTGTCTGATGATCTCCTCATGATTGGACTGAGATTATGGATTTTGGAGAGGGAAACAATAGAAGTTAAAGCGCCGTTCTCATTATGTCACATCGAAGAGCGCATGCAGTCAGCAAGACTTAATCGCAAGGTGTTACCGTTGGTCACCTGGCTGAGGCTGTGTTTGCTAGGTTTCTTTGGAAGCTGGACTTCACTAACACACCCTAAGTGTGGTGGTTGGGGGAGCAGGGAAGTTCTAAGCCCCACCTCTCAGAAGGGGTGAGATCTAAAAATATTATTTGGGATTCATCTATAAAGAAAATTTGTTTCATCTCACTCATGTAAGAATGGACTTGTGTATTTATTTTATACTTAGTTATAATTTAATACTATGTTGTTTATTCTGTTGCTCAGATCATTCCAGCTTTGCCACTGGAAGTCCTTTCAGTTGGCTCCAGTGTACCTTTGATGTGACTCTCTTAATCCCTATTTTAATACGGAGAAGCTAAGTCTCAGTGAGGGTACCTTGCCCAGGCCACTGTTATGTGCCCAGGTCTGTCTCTAGATCTGTGCTTCAAACCATTACATATACATGTCATGAGAGTTCCAGAAAAGACCTGTGCAGACTAACTTAGGAAGTCTCAGAATACTTTCTATCTTTCAAGGCTCCTATTAAATGTCAAATTCTCGCCATGTGGGCCTTCCCATCCCTTTACTTCCTATGCATTTGGATATGATCTCTGAATCCCCAAATCACTCTGTATTTTCTCTTCAAGCATTTAATACACTTTACCAATTATTATAGATTTTACACATATTTCGTATCTCTGCCCTGACCCTCAACTCTATGAGCTCTACACTATGAGCTCTGGCTCCAGAAGGGAGGACAATTATCTTTGTTTTCTTAATCATCTTTTTGCTCTTACAATATCTGAGTCCCTTGTACATAAATTCAGAAAATGTTAAATTTAGTTGGTAAGGAAGTGTGGATTTCAGGGGAGAAGGATTAGTGAGTTTATACGATAATATTGTTTTGGTCAATTACCTTTGAACTCCTATAATGGTTTCCACTGCTGTGAGTCCCTGGAGGTACTGATTTCAGACTTGGGCTAGAGCCCACTTAGAATAGAAAAGTCTCAGACCAGATTATATATAGTCTTCTCTCACTAGCAAGACTGAAGGCTACCATAGAAGAGAAAGAACAGAGAGCTACTGAGGGAGAAAAATTATTTTGGAAAAATATTTCAGGGGATATATGAGAAAATTCAGAAGAGGCCTGAGTCCTGAACAAAAGATTTTAAGACTTAATATTATAATGGGTTACTTGTGGAGTTGGTGTGGGTCTTAGACAGCAAGGATGGCTGCTCACAGAATTCAGATGGTCTGTGTTGGATATGAGTCACTCGTGAGCTATTCACACTCTCTGGTCTCAAATATCTCCTGGCCCCTTCTTTCCCACTTTTCAAAAGTAACTTACCTCCAGTTTTATATTCGAGGTTAGCATTCCCCTTGCCCTTAGAAGTGATGATGTAACATTTATAGGTGCCAGCATCCGTGAGTTGTACGTTTTTCAGCCTCAGAGAGGCATTACCAACTATTACTTGATCAGAAAACACTGCTGTCCGGCCTCTGAACATTTCATCTTGGTCTGACAGGACATCTTTGCCTTCTTTGAACTCATGGACCAAGCCCATGACACCTTCCTTCAGCCACTGTATCACGATATCAGCAAGTTTGATGTCAGGTTCAAAAGTGCAACTCAGGATGCCATCTTCCCCGATGTTCCCAGCTGAGGTGAGAGTGGTGACTGTGATGGAGCGTCTTCCTACAATTCAGGAAACAAGGGTCAGTACCAAGGGAAGCTTTGGAACATCTACAGCCAAATCCTTCATCATTAAAAAGCCAAACAGTGACTTCTGTAATAAATTAGAAATATACAAAACAGGAGAGTCATGAAAAAAGAAAACATAATAGAGCATTAAGACAATAGTTTTGATACCTACAGCAGATCTGCCAATAGCTGATTAAAGAAAGCTACACTATAGCTTTCTGAGACCAAGCAACCAAAACCTTGAGACCAAACAAGAGGAGAATGTATTGGACTTGAGTTTTGAAGATGAGGATTCCAATTCTGGTTTGGTCAGTTACGAGCTTTGCAAACTTGGCTACACCTCTGGATTTCAGAAAATTGGAGGTAAGGATATGTGTCTTACCTACCTTAAAGAGCTCTTGTGAGAATCAAAATCAAGTGGATGTGAACTTGATTTGCAAACTGTAATTACCCATATAAGGCAATTGTTATTCTTAGTTAACCAGAAGTGGCATAGAAATGAAATCTCATGTTAACTAAATGTGGCTAATAATTCTGAAGAATGCTAAGCTCTAAAGTGCTGTTACTTTTATCTCCACCTGAATGATAAGGAAACTAAGGCATAGAGAATATAAGTGACTCGATCAAGGTTAGAGTGCTAGCTATGGTATAATGAAGAATGGTACTCAATTGATTTGGGGCTGAAGATAGAAGTCACACCCTTCTCTCCAAACATAGCACAAGTAGAAGTATTAATTCTGGTGAGAGCCATGTCCACTGTCTCTTCTGCAGTTGCCCACTCAGTCTGTAAAGGACTGACCAACTCTTCTTGCTGTACTGGAAGCTGCTGATTGAGGATGTCTCTGGGGTGATTTAATTAACTGAATATTCTTGAGAGCCTCCTGCTGTGATTTGGATGTGAAGCTAAGGAGAAGGATGGGTCTTTGAGCTCAAGAAGAGAGTGGTACAGACCCAGAGAAGTGTGAGGGAGACCATGAGAGGAAAAAATGAAGGCAGTCCCCCATCTTAGTGCGTCTTAGATCCTGAAGGTTTTCAGGTCTAGTTTCTGTGCACCTTCTGAGTATCCTTTAAACAAACACTGATTATAATGGTCTGTACAAACATCTCTTTCTTACAACCAAGAAAGTCCTACATATGATGGGTGCTGAGCACTTCTCAGCTGGACTTCTCAGCTTCCTTACTGGTGTTCCTGCTGCTCATCTTTGCATCCAGGTGGACCTTAAAGAACAATCTGAACATGTCAATATTTTTTTTAATACTGTTTTTTATTTTTTAATTCTGAATTTTTGTTTTGGCTGCACTGGGTCTTCATTGCAGCACATGGGCTTAGTTGCCCTGTGGCATGTAGGATCTTAGTTCCCCAACCAGGACGGAACCCACATCCCCTGTACTGGAAGGCAGGTTCTTAACCACTGGACCACCAAGGAAGTCCCCCATGTCAGTTTTCTAATCACTGACCTTCCATGCCAAGGGCTGTGGAGTAGACTTCAGACTAACAGCATGGCCTTCAAAGTGAAGTACTGCGGGCCACATAGGAAATGCCCATATATATTAGCCCTTATTGCTGCCTTTCCAGCCGTTCTTTCTACTACATTCTATACTGTAGTTTGCATATCAAGCAATTTATTTATTTGCTGCCTTCAATGGAAAAATACATAAGCAAAGGATACTTACTATTTTTCAAAAATTGAAGAGGTTAACATTATGAACATAGGGATATCTTTGGCCTCTTGCGTCTTCCAGCCCATAAGAGGTTGGAAATGTCTCATTAGCTCCTAGGCCTTTATAAACAGATGAAGGTAATGGGTGTGGGACAGAACTGGAGAAGCAAGCTAGATGCATTTATAAAGAACAGAGAGCTACTAATGGAAGAAAAAATATCAGTAAAAAGGAGACGGAGGAAACAAAAACACATGCATAGGCTGAGTTGGAAGGGTGTTTTGGAGGCTTTAGAGTATGGGGGATGAGAGGCTTTGGAGTAACTGCCATGAATGGCCATTCATGTGGGAGATTTGGGGGAAAAATATGAAAGAAGGTAGTATGCAGTTTAACGGTGTAATATGAGTACCCCATCCCCTGCCTTTTCTTTCTTTCCCTTTTGTGCTGCTCTAATAAAATTCTATTTTTATTTTTACAAAGATGTACTTGATTTTTTCTTTCTTTTTTTTTGATTTTTTTAATAAAAGAAAGAACACACACACACACACACACAAAGAACATAAAAAATTCAATGTAATAACAAATTTGGCACATCTGCTCTTCCTGTACAGAATCCTAGAACAGTGGGGCTCACAAATGGGCTCTAACAGAGGACTTCATCATGAGAAAAGAGTTTGCTCTGCCTTGGCATTTTCTTTTTATTATTTTTATTTATTTGCCTGCGCCAGGCCTTATGGCACATCGGATCTTTAGTTGTGGCATGTGGGATAGAGTTCCCTGACCATGGATCACATCCAGGCCCTCTGCACTGGAAGTATGGAGTCTTAGCCACTCGACCACCAGGGAAGTCCCTTGCTTTCGTATTTTCTTGAACATTGCTTTAAAGATTTAATTTGCTTTTTATTTGTTTTTACTTGACAGATTGATATCCAAGGTATTGCAGGCTAGTACTGGTTATAATTGTACTGTGCATCTTGACACACACACTTGTTCATCTTGCACCTACAGCTTATAGTTCCTTCTTCTCCTTTATCACCAATTGTCCAAATTCTACTTATATTCAAGGCTATTCAGATTGAGGGATTCACATGAAACCCTTTTTGATCTGCCAAAGCAAAGTTAATAGATTCTCTTTGCTCTTCCTGAATGCTTTTCTTTGCCTTTATTGTAGCATCTGTCTCCCTTTGCTTTGTCTCTAGTCTGTCTCTGGCACTAATTCGTAAGCTTTTCAAAGGAAAAACTGTCGTAATCATATTTGTAAGTCCTGTAAATGCTTTGATGGTTACTTTTATGTGTCGACTTGACTGGATCACACAGTACCCAGCCACTTGGTCAGATATTCTGGGCTTCCCTGGTGGCTCAGATGGTAAAGCATCTGCCTGCAATGCAGGAGACCCAGGTTCAATCCCTGGGTTGGGAAGAACCCCTGGAGAAGGAAATGGCAACCCACTCCAGTACTCTTGCCTGGAAAATTCCACGGATGGAGGAGTCTAGTAGGCTACGGTCCGTGGGGTCGCAAAGAGTCGGACACAACTAAGCAACTTCACTTTCACTTTCTGGGTATGTCTGTGAGGATGTTTCTGGGGGAGATTAGTATTTGAGTCAATAAAGCAGATCACTTTCCTTAATGTGAGTGGGCCTCACCCAATCAATTAAAGATCTCATAGAACAAAAAGGCGGAACAAGAGGGGTCTCATGCTGCCTTTGAGCTGGGACATCAGTCTTTTCCTGCCAGTCAGTTCCTTCAGACTTGAACTGAAACGTTGTGCTTTTTCAGATTTTGAGCCTACCTATTTGTAGGCTAGAACTACACCATCGGCTCTTCTGGGTCTCACACTTTTGGTCTCAGACTTGAACTGAACTATTTGGGTCTCCAGCTTGCTAACCACAGATCTTAGGACTTCTCAAAGTACGCAATCATGTGAGCCAATTCTTTCTAAATATCACTGTCTCTCTCTGCCTTTCTCTCTCCTCTTCCTTATATCCCGTCACACATACATACCCACACCTACCCTAATGGTTCTGTTTCTCTGGAGAACCCTGACTGATAAATTTTGGTACTGAGAAATGGGGGTGCTACTGTAATAAGTACCTAATAAGCATATGGAGGAAGTTTTGAAACTGGGTAATGGGTGGAGGCTGAAAGAGCTTTGAGGTGTGTGCTAGAAATGTGGATGTTAAGGGCCATGTGGTGACGTCTCAGATGGGAAATGAGGAACACATTATTGGAAACTGGAGGAAAAGCAGTCCTTGTTAGAAGGTGGCACAGAACTTGGCCGAACTGTGTTCTAGTGTTTTGTAGAAGGTAAAACTTGTGAGCCATAAAATTGGATACTTAGCTGAGGAGATGTCTAAGCAAATTGTTGAAAGAGCGGCTTGGTTATTCCTGACTGCTTATACTAAAATATGGGAAAGGAGAAAGATGAATTGAAGAAGAAATTGTTAAGCAAAAAGGATCCATAACTGAGATTTAGAAAATTCTCAGCCTATCAATATTGCAAAAAATGAGAAGGCTGTTCTGAAGATAGCACTCAGGGTGTGGGTGAACATCCATTTGATAAGGAGATGATATGTATGACTCATGGATTTTAACAGCCACCACAACAGAAGCCAGGAATAGAAATAGGATTATATATTGCCAGCTTGGTACAGAAAAAACCAAAGGGTATAGAAAAATGAGGCAAAATGAAGGAAGGCTACCAGACTTCTTAGATCCTACAGTAAGACCAGACCACAGCTATTCAGCTCTATGCTTCAACAGGCCAGGGGACCTCTCTTGGAACTACTCAGTGTATGATATTTTGTCATGGAAACCTGAGCAAACTAAGACAAGTGCCTAGTGCTATTTTTACAGAGAAAAATAATGTTTGTTGAGTGAATGAATAAATGAATGAATGAAAATCAGTTGAAATCAAGACACTGTTTGAAATAATGATTCTATCCAAAGTGATTGTAGGAGTAAGGAACATTTGGCAAGATTATCCCATCTTAATTTTGGGGAAATATGAGTCAGTGAAAAATAGAAAAAGCAATGAAAATACACCATGATTCTCAATAAAATCATAAAGCAAATGTAACTATTTTAGAGCAAGGGTAAATTTGATTGTAGTTTATAAAGTCCCATTAAAGTTGAATTGAAAAATTACTTTTTAGAAAAAGTACATGATTAGCACAATTTATGGAGAGAATGAAATGGTAATGACTTATCTTAGTTCAGTAATTATGTTACCAAATTAATTTTAATGTGTTGGCCTTGAGCCCACAGGTGGAGAATTTGTTGAAATATCTCTTAGAAAACTTAATGATTAAAAGTAGGCAGCTGTGGAGTGCCCCAGGGACCCACCTCCAGCTCTAGCTCATTTAAGGTTGCATTAAAGATGTGGCAGATGGAATGAGTGCAGTGTTGATTAAATCCCCCCTCCTTGTAGCAAATCAAGGAGGAATAAAAGCCAGTGAGAATTTTAAAAACCCTGAGGACCTAGGCATTGCTTTTGCACCCAGAAAGCAATCAATAAATACTTGGTAGGTGAATAAACGATGGTTACAAGTGATAAAATGAAATTTAATTTGCAAGCAATACCATACAAATATTGCTTCTCTCAAAAAGAAATCTATTTTCAATTTGGCCAACAAATATTGGCTCAAGGAGCTATGTTCTAGGAACCACAGTCTGGTCTAATGTGACTCTCCAGGTCTCTTAAACACCAGGGGCTCTTGTGTGGCTGGTTGAGGGTAAAAGGACTTTAAGAGACGGTTAGAGTTTTGTATCTACTGATACAAAACTCTGTTAAACAGGCATGGGCTTTAAGAATTCCACTGGTCTCTTAAGATTCTATCGAACATTTTTAAAGTTAGAAGCCCCAACCACTCACTAAAAATGAATTCTCTAGCTCCTGGGGGCTAATTACTACCACAGCTCTGGTCTGCATGCAAAATGAGGATTGTTAGAGGGCAGCAAGTTGAAATTGGAGTCTTTCTGTTTTCACATGGATGGGCAGTATTTAACTGCTATCTGCAGTAGGAGCAGGAATCTCTTGGAAAGTGGGGATATAGGTAACACAAGGCAGGGATTATTTTTTTTTTTTAATTTACTTTTAATTGGAGGATAACTGCTTTACAATGTTGTGTTGGTTTCTGTCGCACAGCAAGGTGAATCAGCCATTAATTGTTAATCGCTCAGTCATGTCCAACTCTTTTGTGACGCTATGGACTGTAGCCCACCAGGCTCCTCTGTCCATGGCATTCTCCAGCCAAGAATACTGGAGTGGGTAGCCATTCCATTCTCCAGGGGATCTTCCTGTCCCAGGGATTGAACCCAAGACTCCTACACTGCAGGCAGATTCTTTACCATTTGAGCCAACAGGGAAACCCTGAATCAGCCATAAGTATACATATAATCCCGTCCTTCTTGTGCCTGCCACCTGCCCACCCCCACACTCCCAATCCCACCCCTCTAGTTGTCACAGAGCACCAGGATGAGCTCAAAGCAAGGATTCTTTATAGAAACTATGATTCTGGGATGCCCAATACCACTGGATGAAAGCTGGGAAAATGAACTTTCCTTTGAAATGACTTAGTAAATTCTGTGGTTCCCAATAGCATAGACAGCATTCTCAGCATCCACCACAGCCCGCTGTTTGGATGGGCACCATAGCACACGGTGGAAAGGTGGAAACACATAGGCGTAAGCCTGTACTGCTGGCACCTGGGGAAGCACCTGTCAGTGCCGCTCTCACCAGAGAAGAGGGCAGGGTGGAGGAGAACAGTTGCTTTGTGAGAAAACATTAGAAAGGATGCTGGGCCAGGCTTGTGAAAGGAGCAATGTAGGGAAGGAGGTTGGGCTCCAAAAATCACTGCAGATGGTGACTGCAGCCATGAAATTAAAAGATGCTTGCTCCTTGGAAGAGAAGCTATGACAAACCTAGATAGTGTATTAAAAAGCAAAGAGATCACTTTGCCCACAAAGGTCCGTATGGTCAAGACTGTGGTTTTTTTCAGTAGTCATGTATGGCTGTGAGAGCTGGACTGTAAAGAAGGCTGAGTGCTGAAGAATTAATGTTTTTGAATTGTGGTGTTGGAGAAGACTCTTGACAGACTCTTGGACAGCAAGGAGATCAAACAAGTCAATCCTAAAGGAAATCAGTCCTGAACGTTCATTGGAAGGACTGATGCTGAAGCTGAAGCTCCAATACTTTGGCCACCTGATGTGAAGAACTGACTCACTGGAAAGACCCTGATGCTGGGAAAGATGGAAGACCAGAGGAGGAGTGGCAGAGGATGAGATGGTTAGACAGCATCACTGACTCAATGGACATGAATCTGAGCAAACTCCAGGAGATAGTGAAGGACAGGGAAGCCCGGCGTGCTGCAGTCCATGGGGTCACAGAGTCAAACATGACTTAGAAACTGAACAATAGGGAAGCAGCAGCAGAGCCTGGCATGTAAGAACAGGCATCAAGCTGTGGGGGATCAAGACCCAGCTCTGCCACTTATTGGATATGGGGCCTGGGCAAATTTTCTAATTTCTCTATTCCATAATGTAAAGTTGGGATGTTAATAATAGTAGCTCCCTCAGAGGGTCCCTGAAAGAACTAAATGATACAGTGTAAGTAAAGGATGGTACCTGACTTGCCACGTGTTGAACCTTAAATCAATGATATTGATGACCATTATTAGTTAGAATCATTTAGAAATATTGCAGATCAGCACACCAGGAGGAAAGAAATATTTTACTAAATGCTTGCAGTGACTCGGTTTAAGCCAGATAACAACCTTGAGATGTAGAAATGATACTGTTCTAGCCATTATATGAATAGGATAAAGAAGCTCTGTGGGGTTAGACGGCTTGCCTAAAGCCCTGTATCTAGCTAGTAGTGGAGCCAGTGTCAAACTCAGTCTTGTCTGAGTTTTTCCTAAGCCTGAAAGTGAAAGTTGTTCAGTGGTGTCCAACTCTTTCTAGTCCATGGAATTCTCTAGGCCAGAATACTGGAGTGGGTAGACGTTCCCGTCTCCAGCAAATCTTCCCGACCCAGGAATCAAACTGGGGTCTCCTGCATTGCAAGTGGATTCTTTACCAGCTGAGCTACCAGGGAAGTTCTAAGTCTGTATTCCTTGTATCACATTTTGCTGATATCCAGGGCCAGATTGAGATATGTGGAGAGCCTACCCACGAAAGCAGTGTCCTTACCTCATGTAAAAATAAAAACAATTAAAAACCTTAAAAGAAGTATGAGAAAGGTCAACATCTATTTAATTTCCCAGATGACTCCAGTGAAAAAAATATGTATCACTTTCTTTCCAAACCACTTCAATGGTTATGTTTTGGTGCCAGAAGCACTTGCCTTACTGTTTTATCCAGTGACCAAAGATGGAGCATCATTAGGAAGGAGTGTCCTGTGACTTTCTGTCCAGGATTCCCTAACTTCAGAGGAATTTCCTGGTGTGGCCAGGAAATTGTTCAAGTTTTAGGAGGTGCTGTATGGATGCATTAATAATAGCAAATTATTAATGGCACTGATAGTATCAATGTAAACAATAATAGCAGCCATTTATTACACATATATGTGTCTGGCACTTTATAAAAACTTTCTCATGTAATTCCCACAATGACTCTCACTATTTTACCAGTGAGGTTCTATAAAATTAAGTTACATCCCAAAGGATACATAATGTTATCCCGGAGATTAGAGCAACTCCAATCTCTAAGTGTTTCTACCACACAGAGCTGTTCAAAGTTACCCAGGGGGTGAGTGACAGTGCAGAGACTAGCAGAGTATAGTCAGGGGTCTTTCCACTGCATCTCCCTCCTTCTTAAAGGGTCATCCATGAAGCCTGCCCTAAAACCAGCCTGATGGAAGCTGCTCAGCCTCTCTTCCCAGCCAACCACCTCAAATGCATTTGGGGTCCATATTTAGAGTTCCCAAGGAGTGGAATGCCTATGAGAAGGTGACCTATACAGCCTCAGGAAAGTTACAAAGAAATAGATATTTTTTCTGTATTTAGAAATATCTTTATCATCTGTGGTCTCAGGAATAATGCCTGCAAGGTACACCAGAAAACATCCTTCTGTGTTACAGCTCTGCATGAGTATCATGGTATAGCGTGGTGGGTGGGAGTGTGGGTTCTGGAAGCAAATGTCAGGATTTGAAATGCAATTATGTGTTTGTGCCTGGTTGCTAGCTGTGTGCAACTTTACACAAGTTTCTAATCAGGACATCGTAATATTTATCTATTTGTTGTGAGTTGTAAATCGGATAATATATGCAAAGTTATTTGGCACCATGAGGTGAACACAAAAAACATTTGAAAATTATCACCACCACCACCACCACCACCACCACCATCTACCTAATGCTATTTGCTTAATTTCATTGTCTAGTATATTAATCCAGCTAACATTTTATCTAACTCATTTAAAGTGTGGTAATGTCATGCTCTCAGGTACCGGTTATGGTTCTTTTAATATAGGCAATTGAGAAAAAGCCAACTAAATAGTGTTAAACTAATAAACAGTCCATTTAATCCCAAATAACCAGCTTTTACTTTATGAAGTAGAAAGAAGGCAGAAAACCTTTCATTGGTGGTAGGGTTCTAATATTATTGGTAGCTCATGGCTGAACTGAGTGAACTGTAACTTCTATCTATCTATTTACCCCACCATGCCTCTGTCCACTTGTCTATTCAGAAAACACTTAAAGAGTCTTCTTTGTATTCAAGGAACTGTCGCTACACGTTTGGGATCTGGTTCCCTGACCAGGGATCAAACCCGGCCCCCGCGACATTGGACACTCAGAGTCTTAGCCACTGGACCACCAGGGAAGCCCCTGTTTCTTCGTATAGAATGTACTGTTCTGTGTCTTGCTCTGTTGCTCAACATTATGTTTCTTATTTGAAAACATACGTCTCTCAGTCACCAGGAAATAGAAGTTAAAATCACAGCAGTATTCCACAATATCCAGTGTTCGTGAGGACGTGACGCGCTGGGTCCCTCATACACCTCTGGTTAAGAATAACTTGGTAAATCACTTTGGAAAATGAAATGGCAGTATCTACTAGGATCTATTTATTGGCTTTCTGGACATACTGTTCTGTGAAGTGCTTATTTTAAGATACTAGAAAAAGAATTAAAAGTCAGCAACAACTAGGTCCTACCGTATAGCAAAGGGAATTATATCCAGTCTACTGGTTTAAACCGTAGTGGAAAAAAAAATTTTTTTTAAAAGAATGTACATATGTGTATAACTGAGTCACTTTACTATGCAGCAGAAATTAGTACAACATTATAAATCAACTATACATCAACAATGATTTTTTAAATAAAAAAGAACTTAAATGGATCATCACTTAGAAAAAAAGAATTAAAAGAGCAAAACAAAGCAGGAAGAGGAACATTAATGAAGATAAAAGCTAGACTTAATTAAATTAGGAAATCAGAGAAAGTAAAAATAAAACCAAAACCAAAACCTGGTTCCTTCAAAACTACTATAAAGCCAATTAACACCTTGTAAATCTATTTTAAGATGACAGAGGATTTGGGGAGAAAGAGCACCCAAGATTAGGAATAGGAAGAGATAAGATGAAGAGAAAGCAAATTATAAAAGAATGTTAGAATAAAACAGGCTAGTGAGCTCAGAAACAGATCCAAACACATTTGGATACTTGATTTATGATAAAAATAACACTAATGAGAAGTGGGGGAAGGATAGTGTTTTGACCCATCTTAACCACTGTCTTTGCCCATGCACAAAATTTTTCTAGATGGTTGTAGATATAAATGTGAGAGGTTAAACGTTAAAGCTTCCACAAGATAACCTAGAAGAAAACATTTATGACCTTGAAATAGGTAGACATCTTAAACTGCTTACAAAAAATTCCTGGTATAAAGAAAAAGATAAATTGAACTGTGTAAAAATTAGGAACTTCACTCATTGAAAGACATCATTAAGAGAGTGAAAGAGCAAGCCAGAAAGTAGAAGAGATTTCTCAATACATATAACCAAATTGCACTCAGCATATAATTCCTACATATCAAAAAGAAAAAGATAACCCAATAGAAAAATAGATGAAAGACAAAATACACATTTTTACTGATAAAATGGAGAAAGATGCTAATATCTTCTCTAGGCAAACAGATCTACAAATGAATGAGTTTTATTCATTTAGGCCTTGTGATTACTATTTAGTGGCAGCACGCATATTGGAGGAGAGTGACAGAGAGAAAAGACAGCTGGAACTATAAGAACTAAAGTTATCAATTGACAGCTTTGGCCACAGTCTAAGTTAAAATAAATGTGTTGGCCTGAGTCAGGCGCTTCAAGGGAAATGAAGCAAGTGACTTGCTTCAGAGAGGACAGCTGCTGGTCTAAGTCACTCAACGTCTTAATCTGGCATCCTTAATAGATGCTCCTGAGACGTGGCCTGCACAGAAGAGAGGACTGTTCCTGCAACTGAGACCAGTTGACTGCCTTTGGAAACTCACCATCCGTGCCACAGTGGCGTCTGTTTCCCATGTGGAACAGCAGTTATGACCAGTAAGTATTCTGTTTAAGAACCCTGTGTTAAAGACTTGATATTCTTCAACACTTCAGCGGAAGCCCCACTGCAAAGGAATCATCTACTCAGGTCAACTGTTGATAGAATGGCTCAGCCAAGGCACTTAGCTGTGATCCCAGAATGATATCTTCAGCACTGTCTGGTGAAGAGAACAGTCTGAGAGACATTCCATTTATTTTCTCAGCTACCTGGTGATGAAGATGTTATTTCCTCCACATCCTACATGAGGGAACTGAGGTCTGGGGAGTTAAATGACTAAAGGGCAGAGAACACAGTCAATAAGTAGAAGAACCAGGGCTCTCCTCTGAGGTTTTCTGGGTTCAGACCCTGTGTTCTTGCCATTCTACACATTAAGTGATTAGGGACTTACTGATGAGCAGCGGATGGATTGTGGTAATGCAGGAAATCACATACCTGAAATACCAAAACCGATGATAAATACAATTGCTCCAGCCAGAATAATGATGATGCTAATAATGCTATGGAGAGAGAAAGAAACAGGAAATTACTTCTTTATTCCACTTAACATGCTGCTTTGCAACCTAGGCTCATACCTGCCCTTTGTAGGAGGTATTATATAAAGACTCTCAACTTTTTCTTCAAAATATGTCCTTTCCTAGAAGTAGGTGCCTTAGAAAGGGATCTCAACAATTCCATCCTCGGCCCCCTGGGTGCTGGGATAGATTAAAGGAGTGGCTCTTTTGTCTGATTGTGTGCATCATCTTATTTTCCTATTTCCAGATCAGTGAAGATCAGACACAAAGACTGCTGGGGAAAACCCAATGGCATTTCTGTAATGCCAGGTGGCACTTGAGGGAGACTAGTTCAATCCTTAGCCCACCCTGAGCATTACTGCATCCCTCTTATTACATCATTAATCTATCTCTTTGTCTCCTTCCATAGACTTTAAACTCCACTAAGGACAGCGGTCATATCTTTGCTTTGTACCCACTAGTCCACTTCACTCTGTAGATCCTCACTGAGAGTTTGTTTTATTAAAACAGTAAGAAGTTTACTACAGAGAGCTTAGGAAACACAGATAAACAAAAATAAGACAATAAAGTCACCTGAAACTCCACCATCCAGACATAACAACTGGTAACTTCTTGAAATGTATCTTGTCAGTTTTCAATGAGCAGATTAATAAATGATGTTTAGGAAATAAACAAATAAGGAAATACTGCTTATATTTACTGAGTGCTAGAATTATGTCACAGATATGTTGTTTTAGGCACCATTTTATGGACTATGTCATTTATCCATGTGATAACCTTATGAGGTAAACAAACGTATCTCCATTTTACAGATGAAGACATGACATAGGGATAGTAAGCTTCTTCCCTAAATTCACATGGTTGGTAAGTGGCAGAGCTGGGATTAGACTGTGTCTCCAGAATCTGTACTTGACTACTTCCTACACTGCCTGCCAGGGATGGGGGTTCAAGATAGGGTGTGTCCCTCCTCTCTGCCCAGAGGAACCCATTAGGGGATACCGGCTTGAGCTGCTGAGAGTGACTCAGACAGAACAGAAGGTGCAGGTCAGAGCTGGCGTGGTGGCAAAGCAGTCCCTGGGAAGCTTTCCCAGTGCTGCCTGCTCTGGTGCATAAGTCATCAGGCAGGTGTCCTCCGCCACAGTCTCATTGCTGCCAACTCACACATTCCCTGCACCCACACCGATGTTATGCAATTGGCAGGACAAAAGAGAGGTACAGGGAGGCAAAGAATGACGCTATAGAGAGAAGGGAAGCACAGGGCATTTTTCTTGCTGCCCCGAATAGGCTCATTGAACCCAGCTCCCCTCAGCTCAGGGATGGGCCCACCAGAGAGAAACGATAGACTCACGAGGAACAATTTGAGTAAACAGTTCCCCTAGAGGTTAAGCCCTCATGAGGTATAGCCATAGGGACAACAATTGAATAAGCAAAATCATCACTAGGACTGATAAGGTATCTGCAGTTGATTCCAAGAAGAGACCACATTTGACAACTGCCCCCTTTCTTTACACACCTAGGTGTGGCCTCAAATATTATTGGTCCAAGTGTGTGAGAACAGCTTAACAAACTCATAGCAAGAGGTACTGTCTGGCTTTCTGACTACTGAGCTGGACAGAGCAGACTTGCATTTGTGACCCAGGAATCATTTACCTTGGGTGAATTACTTTGTCTCTCTGAGACTCAGTTTCTTTATCTTTAAAATGGGAGTATGAGTAATTCCTGCTCCATCTGTTATAAAAATATTATAAGTTGAAGTATGCCCCTCCCTACTCATATTTTGAAGTCCTAACCCCCAGGACCTCAGAATGTGACTTTATTTGGCAATAGTCATTGCAGATGTGATTAGTTAAGATGAAATCATACTGGAGTAGTGCTGTGCTTAGTCGCTAAGTCATGTCCAACCCTTTGCAAACCCATGGACTGTAGTCTGCCAGGCTCCTCTATCCGTGGCGATTCTCCAGGCAAGAATGCTGAAGTGGATTGCCATGCCCTTCTTCAGGGGATCTTCCCAACCCAGGGATCGAAGCCAGGTCTGCCGCATTGCAGGCAGATTCTTTACTGTCTGAGCCACCAGGGAAACCCACAGTGGAGTGGGGTAGGCCCTATTCCGTACGACTGGTGTAATCCCTTCTCCAGTGGATCTTCCTGACCCAGGAATTGAACTGGGGTCTCCTGCATTGCAGGCAGATTCTTTACCAGCTGAGCTACCAGGGAAGCCCCTGGAGTAGGGTGGGCCCTAATTCAACATGACTGGTATCCTTATATAAAGGGGATATTTGGACACAGACACTCACAGGGAAAACAGCATGTGAAGATGAAAGCAGAGATCTGGAAGCCAAGGAACACCAAAGATTGCCAACTAATACCAGAAGCTGGGGGTGAAGCCTGAACAGATTCTTCTCATGGTCCTCGGGAGGAACCACCCAGACCGCTAGTCTCCAAAACAGTGAGACAATATTTTTTTTTCTGTTGTTACCCAGTTTGTGGTATTTTATTATAGCAGACCTAGCTTTGATCTTGTTTTAAGATCAAATGGGCAGTGATTGTTGCATATTCCATACAGGGCTATTCATGTTTCTTTTTTACTGTAAAAACAATTTATCTGTGGCTATTTGCTGCATACTTATTATTAAAAGCTATGACTTAAATCTGGAGAATAACCCAACTTGTAATAACAAAAATATCATAAGTATTTTGGTATATCAAAAAGAGCATGTAGTAGGGTAGGCTTCGTGCTAAGCATTCAGTGTACATTTTCTCATTTGTTTGAATGATCAAGTCCTGGTCTCCTTAATTTCTCTCATATTCCTCCATTTCTGTCCCCACTGCTCCTGGTCACCACCATGTCTCAGCGGCATCATTGCAACACTCTCCTGACAGCCCTGCTTCTAGACTAAACCTTGCTAACCCATGCTTCACCCTGGCCAGAATCAGTGGTGACTTCAGAATTTTTTATTATGTATTTATTTATGTATTTATTTCTGGCTGCACGGGGTCTTCGCGGCTGCACACAGACTTTTTCTAGTTGCCGCAAGTGGGGGCTACTCTCTAGTTGCAGCGCACAGGCTTCTCATTGCGGTGCCATGGCTTCTCCTGTTGCAGAGCATGAGCTCTAGGCACGCAGGCTTAGTAGCTGTGGTGCTCAGGCTTAGCTGCTCCACAGCACGTTGGATCTTAGTTCTCAGACCAGGGACAGAAGCTGCATTGGCAGGTGGATTCTTAACCACTGGACCACCAGGGAAGTCCCAGAATTTCTATATGAGTGTGGCTTAGGGGGGATGACCTAGTCGAAATGGGGCTGAGGGTGATACTGAGGCAGTATAATGCTGTAATCACGGCACGGCTTCTGGGTCCAGCCTGAACAGGTTCACATCCCAGCACCACTAGGTACTAACTGCGGACCTTGTTTCCATTCCTTCTTGTGAAGACCGAGTTGACACATTTTAAAAGATCACCTAGAACAGCCGCACACAGAAAGCTTTAAGTGGTATTAGCTATTACCATGGAGAAGGCAATGGCACCCCACTCCAGTACTTTTGCCATCTATGGGGTCGCACAGAGTTGGACACGACTGAAGCAACTTAGCAGCAGCAGCAGCAGCAGCTATTACCATTCTTGTTTTCCTTCTGTGGTTATATAATAAGCACAGGTTTATAACTAAGTATACATTTCATTGGTGGTGCCAATGGAAATGCTTGTGAGGACCACCCGTTGCTTAGCTACGGAGCTACTGGTCAGAATGACTACAAAACTAATCATACTAGTCCTGTGCTTAAAACTTCAGGTGCCTTTCCATCTCCCTCATAGTAAAAATCCACTTTGTGATGTAGACAACATGGCCTTCCAAAGGGAGTCTTAACCCTCTCTCTCCAGCCTTGCTGCTTCCCACACTGCCCCTGGCATCCTGCACTCCAGACCACCCTTCCAGCCCGCTGGGCCATCACAGATCTCCCTGCCACAGGCCTGCCCTCTTTAACGAGGGGGGTGGACAGCAGAGACACTGAATAGATACCTGGACACTCACCAGTAGAGAGGGGACAGTGGAGATTGTACATCACAGTCAGAGCAGCTGAGCCCATCTCCCTCACCCCCAGGCCCCCATGCTTCCCCGGCAGTGGAAGCAGAGCCCTGCTGTCTGTCAGCAAGTTCCCTCTCTAAGCAGAAATCACCTTGAGGTTTGGGCTGAGCTGGTATTCCCTTGGGAAACAGCTCACCCTCCAGAGCCTTGGAAAGAGAAGCAGGAACTATCAGAGCAGCCAAATGAAATAATTCCTGCCTGTTGCTTGTTAATTTTTTAAAAAGATGAATAAAATATTTCACATAAGATGTTCTTACATCGCTTTTTGGTTTTTACTTCCTAAGAATCATTTCTAATAACTACGCTACAGGAAATGTTTAATGCAAAACTGTGTCTTCTAACCAACTGCACTGGAATTCACAGTGCACGTTTGTTAGACCCTCCTGACAAAAAAGCCCAGATGACAGCCAGTGTCTTTGGAGGATTTGTTCACTTAATAAACATTAATTAAGTAGTTCCTAAGTGCAGGACATTGTTCTGGGCACTATGCAGGAAGTAGACAGATGAAGTAAACCAAATGCCTGCCCTCAAGAACCTTACAGTAAATTGAGGTAAGACACACAAATAAAACATATACAAATATACGTTGCACACACAGACACATATACATGCCACTGTAATAAGATATAATGTGAGGGTTTCAATGAAGAGAGGAGCAAGTTCTCACAGGAATTCTAGGAAGGTAGGAAATTATTTTCAGGGCTTCCCTGGCAGCTCAGCTAGTAAAGAATCCACCTGCAATGTGGGACACGTGGATTCGATCCCTGGGTTGAGAGGATCCCCTGGAGAAGGGAAAGGCTACCCATTCCAGTATTCTGCCGTGGAGAATTCCAGGGACTGTATATTCCATGGGGTCGCAAAGAGACACGACTGAGCGACTTTCACTTCACTTCAGGAACTGATTTAAATCTGAGAGAAATAGGGAGAATCAAAGTACATTTTCATGTACAAATTTCAAAGAAAGTAAAGAGAAAGGCTTCATCCAAAAGTATGTTTAGCTAATTCATGCTAATAGATACTCTGTCTCCAAGGCAGAACCAAAAGGAAAAGTTGTCTCTGCTGCACTGCACGGGGTCAGGACCCGAGCATCACACCGGAGGGTTCTGGGCCGGCGGAGGGGAGTTTCAGGGGCTGCAGACCTCAGCCTGCCAGGGGAGGGGCCCGCCTTGCAGACGGGGAATCAGCATAAAACAACCACACAGCCTGAGGAGGGCCTCGCTCACTTCTCTCATGTGCCTTTGCTTCAAGTGCTGGCCCTTTCTGCGGCACTAGAAAAAATGAGGCATTTCTGTTAAGACGTGCTGTGTTCCCAAATAACCTCATGTTCTACAAAATCACACAATGAACGTAATAGGCTTGTGGGGAAAAAAATAGGGCTAAGGGAAGACCATTCAAAACCCATGTGACTCTGTGATCGGTCTCTTAAGAGACACAGTAATTGGTACCTTGGGAGATGACTTGGCAGCCAAACCAGGCAGCTTAGTAGGCCCAGAAGCTGCTTCAGGGAAATTTTTAAATGGACAGAAACCATTGAGTGGAAACTCCAACTTAAGGTGATATGAGGCAGTGAGGTTGTGGTAAAGGTGGGTACAATGGCGGGAAGTGGAACCTGGGGGGTGGAAGGCCGGATGTGGGCCTCTGGGGTGGGAGCCCCAAGTGCATGGGTTCATTTAAAATTAAAAGCAAAACAGAACAGAAAGCCATACTCAGCCCTTTCCCACCGACACTGTCATTCTTCTCTGCTGTTTCAGCTCCTCTCGCCTTGGAAACATTTGCATGTGACTCAATACTACATCTATGTTAAACTGTATCAGTCCTCTCTTTTCTGACCACATGTGAGCTAATTGACTTTATAGATACCTATATTGCAGCAGACAGACTATAGTAATGAGTTACCAAGAAACAAGATTGATGATATCCTAACTCTGCAGTTTCAGAAGTTCCAAATAGGCAATCCTTTTGACCTAACAATCACCCTTCTAAATGGGGTACCACCTCCTTCTGGCTATATGAGACCCTAATAAATTTTATTTGCAATTCCTTGTTGAAAAGAAGCAATGTTTAATCTTCTTTAGTTTATATTTTTATGGAATGTGTTATTAATATGTGCTTCCAAAATTGTATGAAATTCCTAGAAATTTATCAGTTCAAGGTGTTTGCTATCCGTGATACGTCCGGTTATAGTGTAATTAGTCATAATTCCAGTTATTATCTTAAAATGTTACCTCACTGAAACAATCAAATTTCCTTGTCAATTGCATTGAAGTGAACTCTCCTCAGGTCTTTAAAAAAAAAGAAAAGAAAACTGGGATGAGATACCTACCTTTTAAGGACCAACTCTCACTGTATCAGAGATTCGTAAGGATGATTAACCAATAGCTAATGCTTATCGGTCCTGTTCTGTGTGCCAGTGCTGTGCATCCAGAGTCTCGTTCATTCCTTACAGTAATGCCTAGAGGCAAGTGTTGCTATCTTTACCTTTTTAAATGTGGGGAGACTGAGGCTTAGCTTAAGTAAATGACCAAACTCTCACAGCTAGAAAGTGGGAGAGTCGGGTCTCAAACCCAGGGAGTCCAGTTTGTGAGCCCATTCTCCTAAGAGCCATACTTGTAGAAAAAGTGCCATATGGCAGGAGGCTGCAAGTTTGGAAGGCCTCCTCAGCCCCACCCATGAATATCGTCTCTAGCTCTATTTCTGAAAACAAGGACTTCCCAAATTTGCTCTGCCGTTATGTAGAGCAGTCATCTGGGAAGGCATCAAATGCTCTTTGTTTTATTCAGACAATAATGCTTTCTCTGTTGTCCAGTTTCTTCCTCCTTCCCAAATACCTAGAAAACTGAGAGGGACTGTATTTCTTATAGATTAGCAGCTTACCTCTACTCGTGCCACTGATAAATGGTTAATACTCTGAAAACTAGGTTAAGTTAGCAAATATGGGATTCATCTGAATAAATTCTACTTTTAAATATTGCAAGCAGAATATTTGCATAAATCAAGTAAATATTTGAATAAATCAAACATATTACTTTGTTTATAAACTAATGAAGCAACTAGGTTTATAAAGGGATGCTGAAATTGAAGACATTTATTACAGCCTATCCAAAAAGGTTCTCTCTCTCTGCTTTTTTTTTTTTTCCCCCAGAAAAGGAGAAAAGGAATTATTTGTGGCCCAGAGGGTAAAGCGTCTGCCTGCAATGCGGGAGACCCGGGTTCGATTCCTGGGTTGAGAAGATCCCCTGGAGAAGGAAATGGCAACCCACTCCAGTACCCTTGCCTGGAAAATCTCATGGACGGAGAAGCTGGTAGGCTACAGTTCATGGGGTCGCAAAGAGTCGGACATGACTGAGCAACTTCACTTTCTTTCACTTTTTTTTTCTATGTGAAGCATTGGGCTTCAAGGTAAAACTATGTACCATTCTCTAGATATCGATTAGTGTAGATTGCTTAGAACTAGGTTGAGAAGCTTAGATTGCTGAGTACTCAAGTTCTTTCTTTCCCTGAAGAATCCAGAGTATGTTTCCCTATCTCTACGTTCCTCTCCTTCACCTCTTCATTTTGGAGAAATCAAGGCCAGTGTGGATCCAGGAAATGAGATCACAGAGTGGATCAGAAAATGAGCAGCAAGAGTGGGGAGTGAAGAGTGAGGAAGAAAATTGGCAAAGAGAAGGAGCTGTTCCTGGGAGCTTGAGGAGAGTATAGAAGAGGGGGCATCCTTTCTGCCCCATACTGCAGAATGGGTATCCCTGCTCTGCCCGTACTGCCTTAATGACAGCAGACAACGTGGCTTTGTGTTGAGGAAAGGGATTTTAGGAAACTGTATGAGAAGCTTGGGTGCTTTTGAGTCAAGTTGAGGAATCCTCTCTTCTTTCAAGCTGCCACTAGGGGTCATAACACAGGATTGTGGGGTCCTCCAAAGCCCGGGCCCCAGGATTACATCGTATCTGGGCCCCGATGCCACAAAACCAGAGAGCCATGACCAGCAAGTGTATTTCAATTTGCACACCAGCTTCTTTTGTATGATTGATGGTGATGGCCTAGGATATCATGTTGGAAAAGACTGCAAGGCTGCCTCCAGACTCAGCAAGAGAGAGGACCACTATTGATAAATGATTTCTAAGTGATCACATGGGCCTTATCCCTGGGTTAGCAGCAACACATGAAAGGGGGCTTTAATTGGCTGATCAGTACCAACTACCTGAGTCTCAGGCTAATTTAATTCAGTTCAGTTCACTTCAGTCATTCAGTCATGTCCAACTCTTTGCAACCCCATGGACTGCAGCATGCCAGGCTTCCCTGTCCATCACCAACTCCTGGAGCTTGCTCAAACTCGTGTCCATCAAGTCGAGGCTAGTTTAATAGCAAATTGAGGCTAACTTAATAACAAATCAAGGCTAATTTAATAGCAAAGTAATGCCAGTCTAATGGCAATGTTAGCTGACTGCATATTTTGGCATAAATATGCCTATATTTTAAGAAGAACACCGATTCATGTGTATATTTAGGACAGTGTTTCTCAAGTTTAGCCTTGCTGACGATTTGAACCAGATAATTCTTGGTTGTGGGGCTGTTCTGTTCATTGTAGGTTGTTTAGCAGCATCCCTGGCCACTAGCCGGGATGCCAGTAGCACCCCTGCCCTTCTTGTGACAACCTAACACCATCTCCAGATGTGTCACCCAGGTTGATAATCATGGGTCCAGGAAAAACAGGGTCAGGGTGGTGATGTGATTAGAAGAGAAGCCTTTTGAAGAATAGTTAGTAGAGAGGACTAACTGTAGTGATGATCATTCCAAAACGAAGTAGGCTGTATGGGCCTGTTCTCCATCACCCGGGAAGCAACAAAGCCAGTAGGTGAAAGTGCTAGAGGTTAGGTTTAGATTCGCCATAGAGAGAAACTTTCCGACAGAACTGTCGCGCTGGCCTGAGCCTGCAGCCCCGCGTCACTGTGTGTGGGTGTGCACCCGGGGTTGAGCAACCGCTTAAGGAGAGAAGAGGGAAGGGAAGAGCTTCTGGCACTAAACGAGGGTTGGAACAATCCCCAAAGTCCCTTTCAAATGTAGTAGTTATATGATTCTGTAATCTGATACTCCTTGGCATTTGCTCTGGCCTTGCCATTGCCAGAGTTCTGTATTCTGTACCTGCCTCCTAAAACCTTTGTTAATCATGTACCAATGATAATTGATACTGAGTGTATGACCTCATTTAATCCCCACAGCAGCCCTCTGAGGGAGGTAATAATTTCTGTGTTTCATAGATGGGGAAACAAAGGCCCACTATCAAGGATCTCATCCAAGGGCTCATCCCTGGGAAATTAGACTCCATCATCCATGGCCTTCATTACTATGCTCTATTTTATATAAATCCAAGTTTTGTAAACCATAGTGTTCAGACCTGTACTGAGGCTCATGTTTTGTACAGTTGTAACTGGTGGAAGGACTACATGGCCAGTTTTACATGGACTGAAAGAGTCTCCCTCTATCTTTTGTCTGAAATCCTGAAAGGAAAACAGGAAGGAGGAGTGTCAGGTGGAAAAATATAGAATGTTCATAACTAGACACCACCTTTCCCCAGACAATGTTGGGTGTGCGGCAAAGCCATTTTATTTTATTCTTAAGCCAGCTCTATTTATAACCGTCCCCCGATTGCCCACAAAGCCCACATTAGCATTTCATCAGCCGGGTGCACAAGCAGAGTGAGACAAAAGTCAACACAAGGTTGATTACTAGTCCTTTTCCTAATCATACCTGTATTTCCCGTTCCTCCTTATTCTCACCCCGGAGGAGAAAAACATTTCCAGAAGATTGCTTCAGCAGCATAACTGATCTCATTGTGTTTAACAACAAACACACTTCAAACCTTTTCCAAACCTCCCGTGAAGTGTCTGTGCTGTTAGAGAAGCCCGGTGTCCTCTAAGCGGTCTGTGTGGCCTGCCCTGTAACAGCTTAACTGTGGGTCTCTCAAACCAGCCTTGAGGAGATGCTCACAGCACCCAGGGTGAGGTTTGGCTGCTAACAAGCACTTCGTTTTCATGATAACAGTTGTTTTTTGGGCTGCTCTTCTTTCACCACTGCCTTCTCCCTGGCTTGGCCCACATCACCTCAGCCTGATCATTTCCGGAATGGACGACACTGAGAGAAAGCACTGTGTCATCCTTGCCTCTTATCAATTCCTCACAGAGCCCAGCACTCATGATCTGAGGAAGTCTCGATGGGAACAGGGGCTGGTGTCGTTGAGAATGATGCCATTCATCCTTTGGTGGTGGTGGATTAGTTGCTAAGTCATGTCTATTTGTGACCCTATGGACTGCAGCCCACCAGGCTCCTCTGTCCCTGGGATTTCCCAGGCAAGAATACTGGAGTAGGTTGCCATTTCCTTCTCCAGAGGATCTTCTTGGCCCAGGGATTGAACTCATGTCCTATGTCTCCTGCATTGGCCGGCAAATTCTTTACTACTGAGCCACCAGAGAAACCCATCACCTTTGCCATACCCTAAAGCCACAGCGACCGTTTGGTGTTGTTTTTCTTGACCTGGCTTCAGGATCATTCACTGTCACTGAAGAAATTCAGATAACTGCTTGGGCTGTATCCTCTCTGAACACCTAACCCTGGGATATTAGTTCACTGTTTATTCATTAAGAAAACCGGAAACAAGTACATCTGTCTTCCTCAGAGCTTTTCTCTAGCCAAGCACATATGTCTGTCCCAGGCAGTCTGAAGTCTCTGCGTCCTGAGATGGGACACAATGTCATATCTGTTGAGTCTGATGCTTCCATCATTCACTTTCTATTTCAGTAACCCTAGAAAATATTCCATAGAAAACCAGGCCACTGTGTCTTGGAAGTCAGTAGGGATATGCTGTCCAGTCTTCCAAAAGTCCTACCAGGACTAAAAATCTGCTGCAGATCCTCACCTGCTAAGACCCAGATTCTCATCTTTTAGACACGGGCACAGTTCTCCAGGTGTGGCCATTGGAAAGGTTTTAAGGACGGAGATGTGGCCATCGGGCTGCCGGGCCCACTCTCTCAGGACCTGGTCGCTCTGTCTGAGCTGCACTCTTCAGCTGCCCTGTTGCTGCTGTGTGCTCTGTAACAAACCTCTCACATCAAGGATGGTTCTGAAACCCAATACAGGGGAGATGCTCCCTGTTCTAGGAACCACAGCCATCCTCAAGTTGAACTCCCCTGTGGACCTGTCTGGTATAGCCATGAAGTTCCCTGGCCTTCCTGGACTCTGCAGCCTGCCTCTGCCCTGGAGCTGGGTTTGAACCCAGATGATTTCAGACTCTGCTCTTGGTCTTCCCCTTCTGGTCCAGCCTGAGTTCTGGTGCCTTGGTCTCAACTTTCTCCTGTAGATTCATGGTTTCTGCATTCCCCTCGTACTACTTGCAATAAGAACCTACTGTGTTCTCCAATACCCGCCCCCAACTCCCATCCCAGACCCTGTGAGCCACCCTAACCCACTGAGACCCAGGATCTGGCACAGACCCGGAGACTGTTACAGGGCTACAAGGAAACACAAGATTTCTTTTAATCTTCTGAGTAAGACTTCTCAGAACACATTCAGATACCGTATTCTAGTAAAAGCTTACAACTGAAATCTCAAGTATTGATTTGAGAATGAAAAGTGAAGCATGCATATAAATTCTGAAAGTTTAAAGTTTGAACACAAATATAAGCTCAAGAAGAGTTTACATAAATTTGTGGATACTTTATCCCATTTCTTGCCCGACTCTGGCCCCTACCTCCATGTTCCATCTATTCTACATTACTTTGGGCCTCTAAATAGGCCAGGCTGTTTCTCATTTCTGTGCTTTGTTCATGCTTTTTTCCAGTTCTTGGAATATGGTAGGCAGTTAATGTTTGTTGAATAAGTGCTCTACCTTAGAAAACATTTCCCTCCGAGTGTCTAGCACATAGTATTTAAAACTTGTTGAAGTAATGGTTAAATTAAATATCAGTGCTGTATTACTAAGGGAAACTAACACATTCTTAACTTTTGAGCATCCAATTACGGCAGAAATCGTTTATCTTCCCTTTTTAAAAGAAAATATTGGGAGTTTGGGGTTGACATGTACATACTTCCGTATTTAAAATAGATAACCAAAAAATAAATAAATAAAAAAATAGATAACCAACAAGGACCTACTGTATAGCCCAGGGTACTCTGTTTGATATTCTGTAATAACCTAAATGGGAAAAGAATTTGAAAAACAATAGATACACTCGTACACACACACACACAGACACACACACACACACATACACATATGTATAACCGAATCACTTTGCTGTACACCTAAAACTAATACAACATTGCTAATCAATTAAACCCCAATATAATTTCTCTCCATGAATGACTTATGAAATAGAGAAGTCCTTAAAGGAGCTGTGCAGAGGATGAAAATTTAACTTTCTAGCGACAGTGAATACAGATATATTAAAAATAACCATCTTACTTTATAAGTGTTTAAAACGCTGAATAAAACAAAGCAAAACCACATGCATATTATTTTTGAACACTTGCTTTTGCTAGCAAGAAAAAGAAGTGAGATGTACAGAGGCTGAAAATGAAGGAGACATATGAATCCAGGGAGGCAAGAGAGTGCTGAACAGCGGCTGGCTGTGCTTCCCCGTGACCACAAGCTTCTGTCTTAAGAGTCATACAGAACACAGAAACAAAGCTAAGGGACCACACAAGCCAGGGGCCCCAACTGGAGACTCAGGTAGGCGAGGATCCCTACTTCCCCAAAGGACAGTAGCCTCAGTTGGTCTTAATTTTGAGTGAAGAGAAAAAAATTACTCCCCTGAGTCTGGGTATATTATCGTTCAGTCATCATGCAGTTTAGAAGCCTGAATTCACAACACATCCAGCCCCAAAGAATCCTAAACCAAGAACCAAGTTTAAAGAGTTCCTAGCAGGTAAAGTTTCGATGCTTGATAGAAGTTGAAGGAAATATTTCGGAAGACATATACTCTCCAACAGATGAGTGGATAAAGAAAATATGGCATATATCCACAATGGAGTACTGCTCAATCATAGAAAAGAATGAAAAAATGCCACTTGCAGCAACAGGGATAGACCTGGAGATGATCATACTAAGTGAAGTAAGTCAGACAGGGTAAGACAAATATCCCTTGATACCTATTATATGTGGAATCTAAAATACAACACAAATAAACTTAATTACAAAACAGAG
The DNA here is from genome assembly GCF_027580195.1 of Bos mutus. Taxonomy (NCBI): domain Eukaryota; kingdom Metazoa; phylum Chordata; class Mammalia; order Artiodactyla; family Bovidae; genus Bos; species Bos mutus. The sequence goes on along the minus strand of NC_091619.1, from coordinate 24,511,051 downwards.
ACTCACAAGACACAGAAAACAAACATGGTTATCAGAAAGTGGGGGGGATAAATTAGGAGTTTGGGATTCACTTATACACACTAACATATATGGAGTAGATAACCAACAAAGATCTGTTGTATAGCACTGGAAACTATCCTCAATATCTTGTTATAATCTATAATGGAAAATAATTTTTAAAAGGATATATGCATGTGTGCCAAGTTGCTTCAGTCATGTCCAACTGTTTATGAGCCCGTGGACTGTAGCCTGCCAGGCTCCTCTGTCCATAGGATTCTCTAGGCAAGAATACTGAAGTGGGTTGCCATGCTCTCCTCTGGGGAATCCTCCCCACCCAGGGATCAAACCCATGTCTCCTGCATTGCAGGTAGATTCTTTACCACTGAGCCACTAGGGAAGTCTATATATATATAGACCTGTACAAATTTCAGTTGAACAGATATATATATATATATACACACACACACATATCTGTACAGATAAAATCATTTTCCCACCTCAAAAAAGAAAAAAAAGAAGAAGAGAAAGAAATACACTCTCAACCCAGGCTCCAACAAATTTCTGCAAATGAAATTCCCCCAAATCAGTTCATAATAAAAAAATTATTAAGTACACAAAGAAAAAACTAACATGAACAAAAGTTGGTAGAAACAAGCCACAGATTGGGAATGAAAAGACTTTGAATATTGAAACTGCTAGATAACAGATTATGAAATAAGCCTTTCAAATTTGTTAAATGGAAGAGGGAAGGCAAGCCCGAGTAAGGAATGAGAGACTAAAAAAGCTGATTAGAAAAATTTGAAAAAGAACCAGACAGATATATAGAAATGAAGAATAAATAATTGAGTTCAAACTTACTGAACAGGTTAAGTAGTAGATTGACTACAACTGGAAGAGAGAAATAGTTAATCCAAAGTAAGAGTGGAAGAAATACACATGGTGTAGTACGGAGAAACAAAGGGAAACATAAAAGAGGGGATGGAGGATCAAGAGGGTAGAGAAGGGGGAGTTCACTTCCCCGCACAAACATATCAAAAATATACTCCCCGTGTGGAACAATTCTCAGAGAAAAGCCGCTGGAAACTGGCACATTTCCTGTACAAACAAAGCTGCAAGATAGATCTCCACGTAACAGTGTAAGATAGGGAAAAAAAAAAGACCTCAGTATGGGACTGGTGCCCCTGAGGGATCTCTAAGGAAGAGAAAATCCCCAGGGGCAGACCCCACCAGGGGAGACCGCTCGCCTGCTGGGAAACCCCCTCAGACAGAGGAGCTGGAGAAACCTAGACTCTAATTGCGTGGAAAGCCCATGCTGGTTTGCTAACAATCAGGGAAGAGAGAGACCTGAGCTAGTGGTCAGGTCAGGGGGTTCCATTTGCTGAAATTTGTTGTGGCCTGGGCTGAGAGTGCATTTCGCTTTCTTCCTTCTTTTTTTCTTTTTTGTGGGAGAACCACCAGGGAGAGAGCCTCCTTGCTGCACTTCCCAATCCGAAGAGAACCTCCTGGTTCGGCTCGCTCCACACCCCAGTCTGGCAGGAGATACAAGCAAAGATCCGGTCTACATGTGCAGAGACAAACCAGGGCACCTGGGGTGTGATGGAACTGAACAGCAGAGATGGGTGTCAGCACACACAGTGGGCAGCGAGTGAGCCAGCCAGACATTGTCAGTGCACGCACCTGGCAGATATCGTGGGCAGTACCACAAGAAAACACAGCAGCTAAATGCTGAATCTTAGGCAGACAAGCCCTGGGAGAGGACTTGACTTAGCTGTGTGGAGACAGCCAGGAGGGCGTGGCCCAGGGGGAGCCATGGAGCCTATTGTCAGCATGCATGGCAGAGGAGGGCCTGGACACAGCAGACATTGGCACCACAGGAATGCACAGTGGCTGGGGACGGAGTCTCAGGCAGATAGGCCCTGGGCAGGAGCAGGCAGTAGTTCATTTCCCAGTGGGATCACTCAGGCTCCACTCACCCTGCACTGCAGCTTGGTGCTGGATCTGGGCGGACACACCCTGGGAGAGGTCTGCCACAGAGGCAGCCCAGGTCCCCAGTGGCAGCGTAGCACCACAGTGCCTGCAGGCACAGCACCTGAGCCCCCAGCCCCATTGCACCACAGCCCAGCACTAGGTTTGGGGTGAGGACAACAGAGAAAGAGAATGACCTTGGGCTGCTTCTGTGTATGGGTTCACTGTGACCGTGCAGGCCTGACTTGCTTCAGTCGTCACTTCCTTCAGGACGAGGCATATACTCAAGGGCAATGGAGCTTGATTGAACTTGGGGCTTCTACTGCAACAACTGGGGAGCAGACCCTGCCTCCCAACAGGGTGGTAACAGTCACGGAGCAGTGAGGGGGCCCTGCCCCTACATCCAGCCAGGCTCTTGGTTGTGACCCCCTACCAAGAGGATTACGGCCAGCACACTGAGGAAAGACATGGCTGGAATGTACACCCAAACCAGGCCTTGAACCAAAGATACTGGATTCACACAGTCTACACAGCGATACTCCCACATAAAAACAACCCTTCAAGGCCACAGTAGGTAACTTTTTCTCCTAAATTCACAGAGACAGAGAAAGTTAAGTAAAATGGAAAAGCAGAGGAACTGCTCTCAATGAAGAGAACAAGAGAAGTCCCCTGAAAGAACAAAGAATGAAACAGAGCTCACCAGTCTATACTAGAACCTCAGTTCAAAAAGGAGGTTATAAAAATGTTGAAGGAATTAAGAAAGATTATCAATAGAAATGCAGATAACTGTGATAAGGAACTAGAAGCCAATCTAGTGTGAGAAAGTCTAGGTGTACCAATCAAAATTAGACAATTCAAATGCCAAGATAAAAATCAATCTAGAAGCAATGAATAGCAGACTAAATGACATAGAAGAAAAAAAATTGAAAAAAAAAAAGATGTGGTCTGGAAGATAGAATAATGGAAACCAATCAGAACAGCAAACAGAAAGACAAATGAAAGCAACATACACGATCTGTGGGATAATATAGTAATATAAAGCATTCCAGCCTACACATAGTAGGGCTTTCAGAAGGCAAATAAAGAGCAGAGGGGATTGAAAAAGTATTTGAATAAATTATGGCTGAAAAATTCCCAAACCTGTAGAAGGAAACAGATATCCTGGTACAAGAAGCACAGAAAGTCCCAGACAAGATGAACCCAAACAAATGGATGCCAAGACACCATAATTAAAATGGCAAAAATTAAAGAGAGGATTCTAGAGGCCACAAGAGAAAAACAAAGGGTCAGTTACAAAGGAACCCCATTAGGCTATCAGCTGATTTTTCTGCAGAAACTTTGCAGGCCAAAAGGGAGTAGCATGATATATTCAAAGTCATGAAAAGGAAAAGGAAAAACCTGCAACCTAGAATACTCTACCCAGCAAGATAATCATTTAAAATAGGAGACATAGAGACTTTCTCACACAAGCAAAAACTAGAAGAATTCAACAATACTAAATCTACCCCAGAAGAAATATTCAAAGGTCTTCTCTGAAGAGAAAAGAAGCAAAAATCCATAGGAAAAGGAAAAATCATAATAGGAAAGGTAAATATATAGAAATATTGAAGAGCACTTAAATAAACCAGTATATAGATTAAAAAACAACCAAAAATTATCGTAAAAGCAACTATAACTGTAATTATCAGCAAAAGGATAAGTATGAAGATGTAAAATAGGACATCAAAATCACAAAATATGGGCGAGGGGAGTATAAAAAAATGTACCTTTTAGAATGTGTTTGGATTTATGTGACTATCAGTTTAAAGAAAGTAGATATAGTTATGGGTCAACATACTTGAACTCCAGGGTAACCACAAATCAAAAACATTCAATAGATTCACAAAAAACTAAAAGAAAGGAACTCTAGCATGTTATAATACAAAAGAAAACCATCAAATCAGAAAAGGAAAAATGAAAAGAAGAAAAAACATTAGAGGAACAGATTCATTCCTAGATTTTTCTGCTATTTTCCAAGCAATTTTATAATGTCATCTTTTATGCCGGGATTAGGGGCTGGGAACATGCAGTGAACTACTCATTCCAAAGGCAAAGAAAGAACTGGGTAGAATGGAGAATGCAGAGAGTGAGAAGGCAGGTGTGGGGGATGGGCCCCTCATGCTCCCTCTCCACTTCTGTCTGGGGCTGTGTGTGTCCAGATGCCCTCTATATGGTCACTGATGCCATGGAGCCAAGGGGTACATGAGGCACATCTGAGTAGTCCAGGCTCCAGAACCAGCCCTGTTTCCACAATACCTCAAGGCAGATTCAGAGAGCATAACTATTTTCACATTTGTCTGCCAAGATTTCTGGGCTTCCTTTCAAATCCTTAAAAAAGGATCCTTTTTCTATCCACTTTAACCAATTATGCAGTATTACCCCAGACCCATAATTTAATCATTTTTCCAGGCACTTGAGTAACTGGGGGACAAATCAATAGCATTTGCTCTGAAGTTCCTAAGAAGATACCACGTTCTTTCAGCTCCCTTGCAGGCTACACAGACTCCTTATTCTCTTGTGTATGGCCTCCCTCAATAGAGGCAATGCGTATTAGAAGCTGTCTCCTTGCCCTTATCAACCCTGTACATTTCTGTGTCTGACACTTTTCATATTGTATTAGAATGATCTATTTATACATTTGTGTCTTCTTTAATCTCCTCTCAATTTCTCAAGAACAGGAACTGCACCTTTTTGTTTTTGTGTAATAATAGGATGTTAAATTTAAAGCTTCAACTGAGATTCAAGATACAATAGATGCTGCATACCAAACTGAGACACCACATCACTCTGTAGAGTTTAAAAACGGAATCTTTGACAACCAGTTCCATGATTCTTAGCTACCTCAATCAGATGAAGGACTATAAAAAGGAATCAAAGTGGAAAGAGAAGATTTGTGATGCTATTTCTTAGGAGAAAAAAACTTTTCCCTCTGCTATGAGCACGTACTCTTCCCCCTCCCAACACACAAAGCACAAAGTTGTGGTGTGGTGGGGACACCATGGACTATAGACAAAGTCATACTTAAGAAATTTAATGTAATCTAGAACATAGGGGCTTCCCAGACAGTGCTAGTGGTTAAGAACCTGCCTGCCAATGCAGAAGACATAAGGGGTGTGAGTTTGATCCCTGGGTTTGGAAGATCCCCTGGAGAAGGGCATGGCAACTCACTCCAGTATTCTTGCCTGGAGAATCCCAGGGACAGAGGGGCTTAGCGGGCTACAGTCCATGGAGTCACAAAGAGTTGGACATGACTGAAATGACTTAGCACAGCATGTATAGCATAGAACAGGTCAATGAGAGAGAGAGAAAGAAAGAGATAATATGCATTTGAGGTCACCACTCTTTCACAGGGCTTCCCAGGTGACTCAGTGGTAAAGAATCCACCTGCAGTATAGGAGACATGGGTTTGATTCCTGGGTTGGGAAGATCCCCTGGAGAAGGAAATGGCAACTGACTCCAATATTCTTGCCTGGGAAATACCATGGACAGAGGAGCTTGGTGCACTGCAGTCCATGGGGTCTCAAAAGAGCTGGACACAATTTAGTGACTAAACAACAACAAGAACTCTTTTCATAAAATAAGGAATAGATGAGTTTGTCCAACAGGCCAGATACCCTGGAGCCATAATGAGTTCCCATCAATAGGATTACCTGGGAGATGAGCCCTGAGCATTGAGAGTCATGTGTGATGTAGACTTTTGGGGAACAAAGGACTGAGGGGACATCAGCCAGATGATGAAGAGGACAAGTTTTCATCAGAGGCTTCAGAAGTTTCAGCATGTATTTCTCTACTGAATGTACTTTAAAAGGTCAGAGGAAGATAAAAATAAAATCTTGCTTTGATTATAACCTACTGGTCATGTTGGATCAATATATCAGTCACATTTATTCCCCTAAGTGTCAGACATAGTGCCTGACTCATCCTAGACATTTGACAAATGCCAAACTGAGCTGACTGATTTTGGCACATACTCTTCTATGAATCAAAACATGTCCATGAGGCAGCCCAAATGGATGGCAGCCCATATTTTTATTTCAGGGTTATGTCTATTTAAATTACACTTTGGGGAAGATTTTATGGAAACAATTAAAATCACCTTATAAATACAAATATAGATTTAGATATCAGCTCTTATTTATTATACGTAAATATAGTCAAGCTCTAGAGACTCATTGCTATTGCAAATTCTATAAACCCCAAACATCTTGTGGTCTGGTTTTTGACAATGTTACAAAGAATTATGAATCCAATAGAAAAGTTTAACTGAAACCAGTGGACATGTAGGAAAGTATCCAAAGGCATTACAGGGAAACTGAATAGAAAAAAACTTCAAAAAAATCCTCTTCCTCAACTTCTGTTCTTATTAGCTCCCCAAACTTTTCCCTTCTCAAAAATGTCACCAGATTTCCTCTGAAATCCACTCCCTTGTCTTTTCTTCCTCGTAGCCTCAAATCCACTCTCAGCTGCACACCCACTCTGCTCTTTCCTTTCTCTTATAGCATTCCCAGACTTCTCTGCATGGTTTACTCCACTGAATTCATAATCATGAGTGGTCGGGTGAGCAGACTTAGCAGAAAACACCAACATTTTCCGGAGGAGTTGTGGGGAGAAAAAAGAGGCTGTGAACTTCATTTTCCTCTAAAAGGGAGACTTGCCAAAGGGCAGCATTAGGAGGAAGAGTACAGCAATGAACTACAATGGAGAAGAATCTGAAATATATATATGAGTGAGTCTCTTTGCTGTATGCCAGAAACTAACACATTGTAAATCAACTATACTTCAATAAACAAAAATGGACATCAGAGAAAACCTGGCCTCTCTTGTACTACCTCTGGGACTTTCTCCACCTCACAGGAACTCATCTTTAGCTTGACTATGAAGTGAAACCTTATAAGAGATGTATTGCTTTGGTTTTTGTTTCTAATTAAAATATATAATATAATATTTTATCTCAGTAGTCATTGATGTGAAAGTATTAGTCTCTCAGTCATGTCCGACTCTTTGTGACCCCATGGACTGTAGCCCACAAGCTCCTCTGTCCATGGAATTATCCAGGCAAGAATACTGGAGTGGGTAGCCATTCCCTTCTCCAGGGGATCTTCCCAACCCAGAGATTGAACCTGGGTCTCCTGCTTTGCAGGCGGATTCTTTATCATCTGAGCTACCAGGCAAGCCCCTTAGTTATTGATACTTGGATGTAAATGAGTGTATTAGTTACTTTACACTACACTTGGATGGTAAATTAGGAAGAGACTAAGACATAAGAAAGAAAATCTCAATAATGAGGAAAAGTGGAAACATTAGATACAAAATTTGCCATTTTCTTTTTCAAAACGTTGGCAGGGTTAGTTCTGGTCCTGGAAAAAGGCTCATGTAAAAATTATTATTTTGGGGAGTCTAGTTGTCTGGTAGGAGTGTGAATTGGAGCAAACTTTAGGGTAGGTACGGGGCTTCCCTTATGGCTCAGTTGGTAAAGAATCCACCTGCAATGTGGGAGACCTGGGTTCGATCCCTGGGTTGGGAAGATCTGCTGGAGAAGGGAAAGGCTACCCACTCCAGTATTCTGGCCTGGGGAATTCCATGGACTGTATAGTCCATGGGGCTACAAAGAGTCGGACACGACTGAGCAACTTTCACTTCACTTAAGGTAGGGACAGAAGGACAGTTAGGCCATGTGTACCATAATGCTTCAGTGTGCACAGTGAGTCTTAATCCAGCGATTCTACTTCTAGGACTCTACACTAAAGAACCAGCAGAATGCATTTCTAAGGACATTAACTATAGTGGTGATTAAAAGTAGCATAATAGTTGTGGGCAAATAATTGGAAGCACCTACATGTCTGAGAATCGGGAACTGAGTGTGTAAATTAAGGTGCATCCCTAGAGGTGATGCTATGTAGTTGTAAAGAATCACATTATAAAAGAATGTTTATTTATGTGAGAAATGGTCACAAAATTGGTAAGTAGAAAGTAGCTTCTAAAATAATATGTACTGTATGCTACCATTTATTAAATCTAAATATGGAGAAAAAAGGCTGAAAGGATATGTTAAAGGTGGTTATCTCCAGGTTCAGGATGGTATAGATTTAGATATTTTTTATTTTGGGCTTTTCTGTATTTTCCAAGTTCTACCCACTGTCCTCATATTACTTTTGTAAAATAAATAAGAAGAACATATTTTAAAAAAGAAAACATTGATCTATTTTCCCTAGGTTTGAACTTTCTTTGAGACAGTGTATGAACAGGCATCTTTCAACGAGATGCTCCCACAAAGTTGTTCACTTACAACAATTTCCTGAATCAGTGGTTTGTACTTATCATAGAGCTCCCACAGGAAAAGCCAGAACCCAGTGAATGCATGCTAGAAGTTACCCATAACTGCTTTTTCTTCCTTTAAATTAGCAGGCATGTTCTTCATAGCTCAATAGGTGATTTATAAGATGAGGTGATGGAGACCAGATTCAGTTTGGGGGGGCCCAGGTGAATAGCACCAGGAGCCCCAGTAAATAGCATTTCCTTTACATTTGGACACCTTTGGAAAATGCTGATGAAAGCCACCATCTTGTGCTTCACTGCTTTACAGTTTTGCCATAAGGGTAGAATCCCTTACATGTATTAAACAAATTATCTCACAGGCCCCACACTTTCTGCGTCAGGTAACTAGCATTTATAAACAGATAACACATTGATAAGAATAAATGGAGTATGTTGGGATCACTCTTAGTGAAAATGCTTATTTGCTGAATCTATAAAAGTTGAGCATTTCATTAATCTAGAACTTTGTCTATGAGAAATGTCAACCTAGAAAAGGAGAAAATAGCCAGATTTATCTTTTTTTAAAGTTTTGATCTTTCTTGCTTTCTTGTGCTTCTTTGAAGCACAAGCTGGAATCAAGATTGCTGGGAGAAATATCAATAACCTCAGATATTCAGATGACACCACCCTTATGGCAGAAAGCGAAGAACTAAAGAGCCTCTTGATGAAAGTGGAAGAGGAGAGTGAAAAAGTTGGCTTAAAACTCAACATTTAGAAAACTAAGATCATGGCATCCGGTCCCATCACTTTGTGGCAAATAGATGGAGAAACAATGGAGACGGTGACAGACTTTATTTTTGGGGCTCCAAAATCACTGCAGATGGTGACTGCAGCCATGAAATTAAAAGACTCTTGCTCCTTGGAAGAAAAGCCATGACCAACCTAGACAGCATATCAAAAAGCAGAGACATTACTTTGCCCACAAAGGTCTGTCTAGTCAAAGTTACGGTTTTTCCAGTAGTCATGTATGGATGTGGGAGTCATGTATGTGAGAATTGGACTATAAAGAAAGCTGAGTGCTGAAGAATTGCTGCTTTTGAACTGTGGTGTTGGAGAAGATGCTTAAAAGTCCCTTGGACTGCAAGGAGATCCAACCAGTCCATCCTAAAGGAAATCAGTCATGAGTATTCATTGGAAGGACTGATGCTGCAGCTGAAACTCCAATACGTTGGCCACCTGATGCGAAGAACTGACTCATTAGAAAAGACCCTGATGCTGGGAAAGATCGAAGGCAGGAGGAAAAGGGGACGACAGAGGATGAGATGGTTGGATGGCATCAATGACGCGATGGACTTGAATTTGAGTAGGCTCTGGGAGTTGGTGATGGACAGGGAAGCCTGGCATGCTGAAGTCCATGGGGTCGTAAAGAGTCAGACACAGCTGAGTGACTGAACTGACTGACTGACAGTTTTGATCATGTTCAAAAATTTTCAAGATTTTCGTTTTCTCCTACAATTTAAACACAGAAGTTTTAGGAGACCTGTATTATTACTATTAGTTATTGCTTTATTTTTGGCTGTGCTGGGTCTTTGTTGCTATGCAGGCTTTTCTCTGGTTGAGGTGGACGGGGCTACACTCTGTTGAGGTGCACGAGCTTCTCACTGCAGTGACTTCTCTTATCTCAGAGCCAAGCTCTAGGGCTTGCAGGCTTCGGAAGTTATGGCTCCCAGGCTCTAGAGCCCAGGCTCAGTAGTTGTGATACACAGGCTTAGTTGCTTCACGGTATGTGGGATCTTCCCAGACCAGGGATCAAACCCATATCTCCTGCGTTGGCAGGCAGATTCTTTACCACTGAGCCACCAGGGAAGCCCTCTTTTTCAAATTTATTCTTAATTGGAGTATAACTGCTTTACAATGTTGTGTTGGTGTCTACTGTACAACAGCTTGAATCTTAAAATTCAGTTGCTAAGTCATGTCCAGCTGAGCACACCAGGCTTCTTTGTCCTCCACTATCTCCTGGAGTTTGCTCAACTTCATGTCCATTGAGTTGGTGATGCCATCCCAACCATCTCATCCTCTGCTGCCCCCTTCTCATTTTGCCTTCTATCTTCCCCAGCATCAAGATCTTTTCCAATGAGTCACATCAGGTGACCAAAGTATTGGAGCTTCAGCATCAGTCCTTCCAATATTCATTATTCAGGTTGATTTCCTTTAGGATTGACTAGGTTGATCTCCTTGCAGTGCAAAGAACTCTCAAAAATCAGCTGTATGTATACATATATCCCTTCTCCTCCCCCACCCATGCCCACATCTCCCTCTTCTAGATGGTCACGGAGCTCCCTGTGTGGTATAGCAGCTTCCCACTACCTATCTATTTTACACATGGTAGTGTGGAAGATCTTTTAAGGGGAAAAATCCTTATAGTGATTCAAAAGAGCCAAGATCTTGATAGCTTTGTAATATCAAAATACTTCTTTCTCATACCAATATTCCTCTCTGCTAACACTTCAGAGTTTTACTTCTAAAGGCTTTTTAAGATAGGCAGTGGAACCGGCATTTGGGGTTTTGTCACTGAGACTCCTGGGAAGCTGGGCTTCTTGATAAATTGCAGCTACCATAACCTTGGACCTAAGGGGATGTGCACCAGCTTAGCCACCCTGACTGTCTCCACACGCTTAATCTTAGTATCAAAAATAAAATAATTTTTTCTAGACTAGAAAAGGGCACAAACTTTGGAGGCCGATAGATCTAGACTCTACATTTTAGTCCCTTTGCGTATATTGTATTAGTTGTGACCATGGATCAGCAGTGAACGTGATGATCCCTGGGAGAAAAGCATCAGTAAGGGGCACCACGGGCCCAGCAGAGCCCAGTCATTAACCAGTGAGTCCCGGACCTCACTGTCTCTCCCTGCCATTTGAAAATCATTCTCAAAAATGATTTGATTTCATCTTCTGGTTTTGCCTATCTCCGAATCATCCTCCCAAACATCCCCGTACACTTTCTCACATCATTCTCAGCCTTGATTTACTCAGCTGCAGGGTGGGAAGACAAACACCCACCTTATTCAGTTGTTGAGAAGATTAAATGTGGCTCATGCTCATCTCTCCAGCTACCACTCTCCCTTCCTCTTCCTCTTCCCACTCCACCTCATAGGTCTTGCCTTTGCCTGGATATTCTCACCACTTCTCTTGCTTGGCTAACTCCCAGTCAGATTAGAAACCACCTCCTCTGGAATAACCCCCTACAATCACCATTACCACGACTGGACTAGAAGTTGATTTTCGAGCTTCCGCAGCTGGCCTGTGGTGGCACTGAGCATGCAGTATTCTGTCTGTCTACCTGTCTCCCCCATTCTATCCTCTAAATGATGGTAAGTCCTCTATTTTGTACATTAGTATAGCTCTAGGATCTATGGTGCCAGCTACAAAGTAGACGACCTATAAAAAAAATTCCACAGTTGACATAACTCCTTGGCTGAGAGATCCAAATTGTCAGGCTATCTCCCTGACATAGACTCTCCGGAAGCTGAAACCAAAGGGGAAATGAGCAATGGGAAATAAAGGACCATTGCTTTTTCACATTTCTGCCTGTTTTAAAGGGTGTATGGGGGCTTCCCTGCTGACTCAGTGCTAAAGAATCTGCCTGCCAATGCAGGAAACACGGGTTCGACCCCTGATCTGAGAAGATCGCACATGCCGAGGAGCAACTAAGCCCATGTGCCACAACTACAGAGCCTGTGCTCTAGAGCCCTGGAGCCGCCGCTGCTGAAGCCCACGTGCCCTAGAGCCTGTGCTCCTCAGTGAGAGAAGCCACTGCAGTGAGAAGCCGGCAACTAGAGAGCAGCCCCCGCGCGCCACAACCAGAGAAAAGCCCACGTAGCAACAAATACACGGCACAACCAAAAAATAAATAAATAAACTTTTTTAAAAAAGGCGTATGGGTCTTGGTTTTTTTTAAAAGGTTATCTTCCTCCAACGAGCAAGGCAGTTTCTCCATGAAAGATGTAGACATGTCAGATAATGCAAGAGAGCTACGTGTTGCCTTCAGCGTCACTGTCATGACCATCTTTTGTACCTTATCACCTTTGATCCTCAAGGTGGTTCTGGGAGGCCCATTTATTGTCCTTAATAAAAATGAAGTGACTGGCACAGGACCACACAGGATAAATTTGGAAAGGAAGGTCAAGTCAGGCTCCCCTGATTCTAAATCCATCTTTTCCCATCTACTGTACAGCTGAAGAGAAACAGCATCACTCCGCCCCTTCCATTTTCCTCTGCTCTCAGAGCTCTCACAGCAGACATTATAAAGATTATTTGACTTTGACAGATAGATGACAAATGAGACATGAGGATCTGAAAGATGGTGTGGCCCATTCAACGCTTATCTGTATTTGCTGTTTCAGTCAGCTGAAGTTAAAGGCTTTGTTTTCACTCACATCATGAGAAATCAAATAACCTTGTTCTGTCCTTTCTTGGTAATTGCATGTTTGTAGCAATGCCCTTGAGAGGCCAATAATTTCCTCTGTAAGTATGCTCCCTCTGGGCAGTGCCTTCCACTGTAGGGCACAAAACTGTTAGGGTCCCATTTAATGTCATTTAAATGCCACCACGGGGACTTCCTTGGTGGTCCAGTGGCTAAGATTCCTTGCTCCCAATGCAGGGGGCCCAGGTTCAATCCCTGGTCAGGGAACTAGGTCCCAAGTGATCTCACATGCTACAGTGACGATCAAAGATCCCATGTGCTGCAACTAAGACCCAGCACAGCCCAATAAATAAATATTAAAAAATAAATCTCATTGTGCTACAGTTAAGAACTTTAAATATAAACTGTGGGCTCTCACAGGGAAGTGACACCCTACCTTTCAACTCTCACCTCCCGCTTCCCTGGAGTATCAGATAATTCCTATCCACACCTAGCATTCTGCTAGATGACCAGAGGAACCAAAATGCCATCACTCCCCAGAGTCAGTCACACTGATGTCCAGTGGTAGTGTGTGAATGATGGACAGGTCTAGTAGAGGCTCTTCCTGGGAAGAATTCCATACAGTGGGACAGTGGGGGGTGGGTAGGGATTAGAGACCCTGAGGACTTAGTCCTGGCTAAGCCACTGTCTGCCACTTGGATCTACCCCAGCCGACAATTCCAGTCTCTGTCTTGGATATTTGGCTCCGGTGCCTGGAGAACAAGATAGTCAAAGCTGGCCACATGCCCATGTTCTTTATAGAGCACGTGTGAGGCACTCCCCCCAGGGACCATAGCCAGGTCAGAGCCTCCTCCCTGCAAACAGATCAGCTTAACTCACCTCCTAGTTGTAAGCAAATTAGATGATCACTTATGAACTGGGACGATAATAACATCCTAAAAAGATGAACTAATTATTATAATGAGAGAGCCGTCAAAATAATACCCGTGTTTATTTAGTATCTGTCATTTGAAGAATATGGGGTGAGCCATTGCTGTCACTTCATGAATCCTCCCTACATGTTTATTAAGGAGAAAAAAGTAGAGGTCATTCAAGAAGAATCACTGTAGGAGGAGGAGGGCTGAAAATAGGATGATTTTGGATCTCAAAGATGGGTGGGCAGTCCGGGAAGGAAGATGCCCACCTGCTCTTTCCCTCCTGAGCATTTATTTGCTCAGCCCTCCGTGCTGCCCTGGGCTTCCTCATTTATGTACATTTTTGTGTTCTTTTGCGATTACTCCAGGCCCTAGTTTCCCAAAGCATGTCCTGGTGTATATTAATAAGTATTATTTTTAAAAGGATTATGTTAAGTCAATCACAATCAAATAGATTTCTTTATAGGACTTTTCAGAAGCTCTTACTGTTGGTTATTGTTTGTGTTTTTATTTTTTGGCAGCATGGCAGACACCCGGGCCCCCTGCAGTGGAAGAAGGGAGTCTTAACCACTGGACCACCAGGAAATCCCTCTAAAGCTCTTAACATGCTAATATGCATGGTGGATGCCCCAGAGGAGTATGTGTGTGTGTGTGTTAGGTTGAACTATTTGAAATCCCTCTTTCAGAGGTCAAGAACAATTGAAGAGTGGCAATCGCATGTAGCCCAACCTGAGTATTCAGCACTTTCGATCTTGTTTGACTACAGACCTCTTGTGGGGAAATTTTTGCAATATCATTGTCCTCAGAACTCCCTTTGGGAGCCACTGTTTTAAGTACTTAATGTAGAGAGTGTTAGGTGCTTGAATGGTGCATGTTACTTGGACCCCAGGATGCTCACGTGTAACAGGATAATGGATTGAGCAGAATGGGAAGCAAGCAGATGTGGGAATCCTGCCAGGTTTTGGGGTTGAGTTTCTGGGAAAGTGGCCCAGTATGGCACTTCCCAACCCAATAAACATGCAGAAATGCACATTACTGTATAGAGTCACAACTGCTGCTGTATTAAGGTGTAAGGATTTTTTTTTTTTAACTGTAAAAGTGCTTTAAAACATTTAGCTTTAATACATAAAGGCTCAATGGGAGAAGCAGAATGTGAAAGGGTACACACTGTATTACTATGTAAAAATGATTTACTGTTGGGCTTACAAAGGGCAAGAACAAAAAAAGAAAATAGTCATTTATAGTGATAGAACTATGGATGATCTTTTGTTTCCTTTTTTAAATAATTCCTCAAATGTTATTCTACTGTTTCACAGAAAAAAAAAAAAAAAACAACCCAAACAAACAAAAATTATACCAGTTACTCCTTAGGCTTTGAGTCAACACCAGAGTGTCTTCTGAGACAGTCCCAACACACCCCCTCTCCATTCTTTCCAGATGGGAAGGTGGTATCAAGGGGAAGATGACCTTCCAGCCAGAACTTTAGTCAGTCATGTCCCAGTGGCTCCATCACTTACCTTAACAGCCCTTCTGCCTCCGCATCCAGACCAAGAATCAGCCCGCCCACACAGATCCCCAAGTCTACAAGCATTGTAATACCCAATGGCTATTTTCTAATGTCTGCCTTTAAATTGTTTTTGACAGGATCCTATTAGCAACACTCTTTATAAATGATGATGAGCTTCCTCAGCAGGGCCCCAAAACCCTGTTGAATCTCCAGGTTTCAGAAATATGGTACGTTTATAGTGAGAAAGGAAAATAGCAGAAAACATTCCTACCGTAAGCACACCGTTATTGCTATAGCATGGAGTGCATGGATTTTGTGGGCTAACCGAGAATCTAGCTTGCATTTTTGAGCTGTGTCCATGGGACAATGTCTTTCTAGTCTTGCTTAGGATGCTGCCCTAACAGCCCCTCAGCTACTTTTTGGTAAGAGGGTAAGGCTGTTGCTGCAGGCTTTCCCCACAGCTCAGTGGTAAAGAATTCACCTGTGCTGCAGGAGACATGGGTTTGATCCCTGGATCAGGAAGAGCCTCTGGAGAAGGAAATGGGTAACGCGCTCCAGTATTCTTGCCTGAGAAATCCCATGGACAGAGGAGCCTGGCAGGCTATGTATAGCCCATAGGGTCACAAAGAGTCAGACACAACTGAGTGGCTGGGCACGCACACATGCAGTTGTTGGTGCCAAGGAACTCCTCTGTCCAGGTCTTCAGGCAGTGCCTGGCCTGTGGGAGAGACTTTCAGGGCATCCCCAGGGCTTGGCAGGGAACACTTCTAAGTAAGGGACCTTCGGAAGTCCTGCTTCCTCTCCCCGTCCCACTCCCAGATCAGCCTTATTCCTAGACTCTAGGCAAGTAGCCATATGCAAGCCCACCCCCAGCATCCCTGGATGCCATCCTAGAGGATATGGTATGAGTAATTGGCAGGAGGCAGAGTCCCTCCACAGGGAAGTGTCCACAGAGCTGGGCCCACGTCAAAGGTGGCTGTGGCAGGGGCTTCAAACTTGGATAGCTCTTGGTGAATTGCCATGACCATATGTTAAGGTCTTTGGACAAAGACCCCCTGACCTACAGCCATCAGAATAACATCACAACTTTCCCACCGACTGACTTCTCTCTTAGCTGTGAAGAGAATCACCAAGACTTGGATCCTTATCAAAAAAGTGGAGACAGAAGAAGAGGATAGGATGCTGCTTCCTTGGACAGGTCAACTTCTTGGCTGAAATAATTCCTCTTTCACATCTATCCTGCCATGGGGCTTCCTACCAGGATCTGTCTGGAAACCTAACCCCAGGCTTCAAGGCTTCCAGTCCAGGCTCCTCTGGGGTCTGAAAGAAGCTCCCTCCCACAGGGCACTTGGTAGTACACAGCTTAACCTTCCCTCGTCTCATAGGACTTTATCCTGACCCTGAAGTTCTAAAGGGTGATTGTCCCCACAATTTTATATTCTGTTCCTGTACCCCAAGGCTTTTTGCAAAGAGTACAGTCAATCATCAGATGCATAAAATGAGTGAAAGGCTTCCTCCTCATTCCAGAGGTGGGTTCCCTGGAGGCAGAGTGTGGTGGTTTTGAGTTGTGAGGGCAGCAGAGGAGAGCAGCTACCACCAGGCCAGGCATAGAGAGGCAGAGGACAACCCTAGGAGGTGGGACCAGTGTCTTGGGGGCAGAGGGAGAGGGTAGTGTCGTGGAAAGCACAGAACAAAGTATTTCACGAAGGAGGTCATGAGACATTGTGTGTTGAATACTGATGTGGAGACAAGATTAGATCAGAGAAGCTGACATTAGATTTGGCAATGTGGAGGTCACTAGAGACATTGACAGTAGCGATGTCTCAGCACAGTGGGGACAAAACCCCAATGGAGTAAGTTGAGGAGGGAATAGTAATACAACCCATGGTTTACACTCTCTGCCAAGTGCTTTATAGGCATCAACTCAGAAATGTCTCACAATCTTACAGTGTAGATTCTAACATCATGCCCATTTTACAAGTGAGCACCTCATGCCCAGAAAGGATAGAGAACCTGCCCAGGGCCACACAGCTGGAAGGTGGTGGAGCTGGGATTGCACCCCAGCCTCCCAGGCCAGGGTCCAGTCTGTACTGGGAGCCACACCCTGACACTGCCTCTATAACACTTGCAAATCATAAGATCACTAACTTTGAGCATCTTTCAACAAGTTTGCTCTGAAGGGAAAAGAGAGGGGATGGGAGCTGGCAAGGTCGTAGGGCTGACTCTCAGGACTTTTCTTTTAAGCTAGAAACACTGATGTGCAGGTGGCATGCTGACATGGATACTGGAGGAGCAGAGGAGAAGTGAGGATGCTGGCCAGATGAGAGGAGACAGATCCAGGCAGCAGAGGCCTTGCCCTTTGCTTGGAGCTGGGCTTGTCCTCTGGTACCAGGAGGGGAGGAAGAGAAAAAGGGTGCAGGTGAGTGTGGCAGGCAGCTGTAGAAGTGAAAAGATGGAGGAGTCAGAGTCTGATGATTCCCATTTTCTTGGTAAACGATAAAGCAAGATCATCATCTGAGACTGGGGACGGAGGGCGGGGTGGAGGAGGCTTGCAGGAGGCCTGAGGGGAGGAGAGAGGTATGAAATGGCCTTTTGGGAGGTGAGGAGAGAGGAGAACGCAATGAAGAGCCAACACAGGAAGCAAAAAAGAGACAATTCAATACCCGGCATTTTATGGGTGCTCTGTTTCTCCAATCTTTCATGCTTTTTCTTCTATGAAATTTCTCATTCTATATCTGCAGAGAAAGAAAGAGAGGAAACTGCCGGCCCTTTCTCCCATTACTGCTGTGCTGGGAGTGGTAGGAATACATTTGAAAGTGATGTGATAGTAAATCTGAAACACTCCAGGCACAGGGCTGGGGACTGTGGAAAGCCAGCATAAAGAGAAATATAACCTGGCTTTCTTACCTGCAGCACCCCGCCCCGTCAAGAAACCATACTGACTGTGGAGGGAGAGTGCCCACCCTCGGCAGCCAAGCGCTTTCCCGAATCTCACAGAGCAAGGATAGAGAAGATGGTATCTCAAGTCCACTGAAATCCCAGAAGAATCTGGATGCAGAGGACCCTTAGGCCAAGCTGCTACTTTAGGCCTGGTTATTTCTCTGCCTCCCTCTGAGTCACTTTGCTATTCTGTAAAAACAATAAGAGGGGATCATTGAATAAGGGTGTCTAACACATACAGCACTATCTACTAACTGTGAGCAAGGTGCTGCTCTGAACTCTTTTTATGTATCAACTCATTTAGTCTTCACAACAACTGTGAGGTTGATACTATTATTAACTCCAATTTACTGAAGGAATGAAAACACAGAGAGGCTAGGTAACTTAACGTGGCGTCACTCAGCTAGAGGAAAGCT
This sequence comes from Bos mutus, assembly GCF_027580195.1. Lineage (NCBI taxonomy): Eukaryota > Metazoa > Chordata > Mammalia > Artiodactyla > Bovidae > Bos > Bos mutus. The sequence goes on along the minus strand of NC_091619.1, from coordinate 24,492,590 downwards.
GGAATGTGAACACAGGTGCAGCTAACTCTAGCACCAACGTTATTTCCCCTTCTTCCTACGTCAAAGGTAATTAGGGGTGAAGCTTTGGTCTCTTAGATCCTTGATGTTTGGGTAGATTGTGGTCAGTTGGGAACTAACAGTTTTTAGCTAGGGTCATGGGGCAATATGGAATCATTGAAAGAGCATCCTTCTACCCATTTTTAACTGCACAACCTTTAGGCAAGTTGCCAGTTTATTTTTATTATCCCAGCAATAAAATGAGGGGATGTACTGACTTTTAAATTTTCAGGCTCTGAAAGGATATAATTTTTACCAAGTTTCAACCACTTCTTACTCCTGCACTCGCTCATCTAGAGTAGCCGCCTGGAAGAACACAGACCCAGGGGTGATAAACCACAGGCCCCAGGCTATTATGGGCCCAGCCCCCTCCTCGGCTGGTTGAAAACTCTAGTGCCCTGGTGGTCTCTGGTCTCTGAGGAGTTTTGAGGGTGATGAGCTGAGTTCTTCTAGTGGCAGGAAATGAGGCAGAACTGACTACAAAGATAATTTTCTAATCAAAGTCAGTATAGAGGTCTAGGTAGGAACTTGTTGGTTCTGTCATTGGCTGACCAGGGGGACATTGTGCAGTCATCTTGAGTCAACATTTGTGTCTTTGAAATGGAGATAATTAGGAGTATGGGGTGGTTTAGTTAATTAACCATTATCTGGTGCTTGGTCATAGCTCTGGAGCTCCAGTGGCCCAATGAAGGTTGTGGCTCAATCCCTGAGCAGTGCCTCATGGGAAGACTTAGACACTGTGTGCACACAAGGACCTTCCAGGCTCACCTCGGCCACCTTAATGCTCGATACTGGCAGAGCCAGGCAGTTATTCTAAACCCTGGCCATCCTCAGGTTTGCAGAAGAATTGTCTCAGACTCATAGATAACAGAAGTAGGGTGGGCTTTTTTTTTCAAGACAAGAAGCTGAAAAACTCTGAATATTCCCAGAGTGTTGTTAGAGTGGCCTGTCTTTAAGAAACCCCAGTAGCAACTTATCCAAAGTATGCGAGAATGCATATGTCATAGCCATGTATCAGCACTGTAGGGGGATTTGCAGATAAAGACTAGCAATAGCTCTTAGGATGTGCCAGGCACAGAACTGTCACCTGTCATTCACACAACTCTAAGAGTTAGGTTCTATTATCAGCCCATTTCATAGGTAGGTAAATTGAGGCCCACAGAACTCAAGGTGGCACATAGATTTGAACCCAGGCAGTGTGATCCCAGAGCCTAGAGGGATAGCCGTGGAGCTACACTGCCTCCCTACAGCAAAAGACAAGACAAAGGCCAGGCCCTTGAGAAGCCAACCCCACAGAGGGAAGGAAATGGGCACAGGAACAGACATTTATCAACACGGCCGACCACGAACATATAAGGAACAATTAATTGCAACTGAGAAGGCAATGGCACCCCACTCCAGTACTCTTGCCTGGAAAATCCCATGGATGGAGGAGCCTGGTAGGCTGCAGTCCATGGGGTCTCGAAGAGTCGGACACGACTGTGCGACTTCACTTTCACTTTTCACTTTCATGCATTGGAGAAGGAAATGGCAACCCACTCCAGTGTTCTTGCCTGGAGAATCCCAGGGACGGGGGAGCCTGGTGGGCTGCCATCTATGGGGTCGCACAGAGTTGGACACGACTGAAGCGACTTAGCAGCAGCAGCAGCAGAAAGGCCTGGGAAAGCAAACTCTGGAAGATGGTGAAGGACAGGGAAGCCTGGCGTGCTGCAGTCCATGGGGTTGCAAAGACATGACTGAGCGACTGAACAACAACAAGAAAAGTCCAGGAAGACGTCACAGTGGCAGTGGCACTTGAGCTGAATGCTGAAAGAAAGGGGTAGCCTTGTAGCAGGTGGAGATGGGGCTAGAGCCACACGATCAAGAGAAAACCTACATCTGGTGTGGGCGGGAACACAGGCACCTCCTGTTTAAATCTTCAATGTGCAGTTTATCTCTTCTTCCAACTCTCTATTTAGCTCAAGAGGATGGGCCCTCAGGGCCCCGAAGTCTCAGGTTTTTTAGGTTCAGAGGGTCTGAAACTTGGGCCCCTCTTTTCATATCTTGATGGGTTTCAAGTGTCATCATGGCCTGTGATGACATCCTCCCCAGTCCAAGCCTTGGTAAGATTTTCTCAGTAGTCAAACTTGTTATGTTGCCAAGCACTATTTTGTCTGGCCATCAAAGTCTGGTATGTCTGAGCCAGCCACCAGCTTGAAAACTTGTGGGGAATGGGGAACCAAGCTTTCGGAACAAAGTTCCCTGAGCCTCCTTGTTCTAGCCTCCCTCCTTCTCTGTTTCTTCCACCTTCCTCTGGGAGAAAGACATGTCTTTGACGTGTCCTCCTTCCTTTGACTTGTCTTCATCAATCCCATCGAGGCTGGTGATTTTCCCCAATCTTAGATGCTTCAAAGAACTCCCTTCAGATAGAAGAGACAGAAGGGGATAGATGACAGTTCCAGGGAGAAGGAAGGAAGGAAGACAGGGTGGGAGGAAGAAGAGAAGGAAGGGATGGGGGAGAGGAGGGAAGAAGGGGGAGCAGAGTGACAATTTGAAATCCATGCTAACTGGGCCTCACTTGGACTTCAGCTTGCGTCTCTGCTTTCTGGAAGGAGAGCAATCAGATGCTACAGCTATTTGATCTTCTCTCTTCACTGCTCATGCTCAATGCACCCACGAAACTAGACTCAAAGGATCCTTGCCTCTTTCTGGTCTCATTTGGACTCAGGAGCTGCTTGGCAGTGTGTCCTCCTCATTTTCTGCACAAAGCCACATGAGTTCTGCTAAATGCTGCTGCTGCTGCTGCTAAGTGTAGGCCATATTCTTGTCTGGACTGGATCTCCCCACCAGCACCAGGCCTGTGTGACACCACCACCACCCTGGGTGCTCCATGAAACTGCTCTGTTGACATCCACGAGGTCCTCAATCCTGGTCTTTATCCTGCCTCTCTCACCATTTGCTCCCATCTCTTTCTGACTCACCTTCCTCTGCCTTCCCTTAAACACGGGTGTTCTTCAGCTTCCCATGCCCAGCCCCTGGCTCCTATTCTTCTACGGGCTCTCTTTAGAAGACATTCCAGGTGACTACTCCCTGCCTCCTACTTCTGAATCTCACACTGACATCTCCAGCCCTGAATTCTCCCAGTTTCAGCCACAAGGCTTCCGCTGTCCACTGAGCATCACCATCTAGAGGTGAGCTAAGGTTCCCAGGGGAACCTTAAATTCAACACGGGCCAAAGTTAACTAATTCTCATCTCTTGTCTCTGTTTCCCACCTCACTGTACCTAATGCAGGAACATGGGGGGTCATTCCAGGCTTCAACCTTCCCATCCATTCCTATTCTGTACCGTCCTCCATTCATTTACCAAATACCACCAATTTTAAATCCTAAATGTATCTTAACTAGGTTTCCTTTCCCTGGACCTCAGTTACCATTCTCAATTTCAGGTCCTTATCTTCCTTACCTATTTCCCTACCAATCTGTCCTCATATTCATCCTCTACGCTGCCTCTGGAATAACCTGCCTAAGATGAAAACCACCAAGTTTCCCCTGCTAGAGACCTGCGATGGCTCCTCATCACCCACACCAAATTCCCAGCTGAGTCTGCTAGATGAAGGCCCAGCATGACCTGACTCAGCCTCTCCAGCCTCATCTCAGCACTCCCTGCCTCAAACTTCAGGCTCTGATGATGATACAGAGTAGCTTATAGCTTTCCAACACCTCACACTGCTTCATGAGCTTTAGTCTATCATCTTTTCCTATCCTGTCCAGCTCTATCCCCTCTGCCTAGAGGCCCCTTCCCATCCTTCTTCACCTGGATCATGCTAATCAATCCTCAACACTTAGCCCAGCCATCACCTGGCTCAGGAAACCTTCCCCAAATTCTTAAGTTAGGGAAGTGCTCCAGTTTCATTCTGCTGTACTGTCTCATGGCTTATCAACAGAAGGTTGTAATTGTCTGTTTGGGAGTCTTTCTTTCCCATTAACCTAAAATCTTTTCAGTGTTTTAACTGCCCTTGACCTAGTGCCTCATACAGTGCTTGGCACATAGTAGGTGCTCTGTTAATACTGTCGACTGAATGTAAGCCCTTCAGAGAAGGGATCACTACTTCACCCATGGATTCCTAAGGGGAGTGCATGCGTGCTCAATCGTGTCTGACTCTTTGCAATCCCATGGACTGTAGCCCACCAGGCTCCTCTGTCCATGGAATTTTCCAAGCAAAAATACTGGAGCAGGTTAACATTTCCTACTCCAGGGGATCTTCCTGACCCAGGGATCGAACCCGAACTCCTACATGTCTCCTGCATTGCAGGCAGATTCTTTACTGTTGAGCTTCCAGTGAAGACCCACCATGGGTTGCTGCTGCTGCTGCTGCTAAGTTGCTTCAGTCATGTCCGACTCTGTGCGACCCCATGGACTACAGCCTACCAGGCTCCTCCGTCCATGGGATTTTCCAGGCAAGAGTACTGGAGTGGGGTGCCATTGCCTTCTCTGCCATGGGTTGAACTTATGGTCAATTAACCAGCAACAAAGAGCTAAGAATATACAATGGAGAAAAGACAATCTCTTCAATAAGTGGTCCTGGAAAAACTGTACAGCTGCATGTCAAAGAATGAAATTAGAGCATTCTCTAATACCATACCCAAAAATAAATTGAATTAAAGACCTAAATGTAAGACCAAATACTATACAACTTCTAGAGGAAAATATAGGCAGAACACCTTTTAAAATACATTGCAACAATATTTTTTTAGATCTGTCTCCTAAAGCAAAGGAAATAAAAGCAAAAGTAAACAAATGGGACCTAAATAAATTTAAAAGCTTTTGCATAGCAAAGGAAACCATCAGCAAAATTAAAAGACAGTCTACTGAATTGGAGAAAATATTTGCAAATGATATGATGGATAAGGGATTACTATTTAACATATATAAACAGCTCATACAATTCAACATCAAAAAAACAGGCAATCCAATTGAAAAATAGGCAGAACTAAACAGACATTTCTCCAAAGAAGATATACAGATGGCCAATAGGCACATAAAAAGATGATCAACATCACTAATTATTAGAGAAATGCAAATCAAAACTACAATGAGGTACCACTTCACACTGGTCAGAATGGCCATTTTTAAAAAGTCTACACATAACAAGTGCCAGAGAGGACGTGGAGAAAAAGGGAAACCTCCTACATTGTTGGTGGGAATGTAAATTGGTGAAACCACCATGGAAAACAGTATGGAGGTTCCTCAAGAAACTAAAAATAAAGCAGCTGTATGATCGAGCAATCCCACTCCTAGGCGTATCTGGACAAAACTGTAATTCAAAAAGATACATGCACCCCTGTGTCGTAGCAGCCCTATTCACAATAGCCAAGACATGGGAAGAACAGAAACGTCCATCTATAGATGAACGGATAAAGAAGATGTGGTGTTCAGATACGATGGCGTACTACTCAGCAATAGCAGAGAATGACGCTTTTGCCATATGCAGCAACAAGGATGGATTTATAGGGCATTATGCTGAAATAAGTCAGACAGAGAAAAACAAATAGTGTATGATGCCACTTATGTGTGGAATCTAAAAATACAATGAACTAGTGAATAAAATGAAGAGTCAGACTCACAGATCTAGAGAACAAACTAGGGGTTACCAATAGGGAGAGGGTACAGAGGAGGGGAAATAGAGGGATCGGATCCTAAGAGGTGCAAACTATTATGTACAAAATGAATAAACCACAAGGTTATATTGTACCACACGGAGAATATATGCAATATTTTATAGTAACTATAAATTGAGTGTGAGTGTGTGTGTGTGTGTATAAGTTGCTCAGTCATGTCTGATTCTTTGCAACCCCATGGACTGTAGCCCACCAGGCTCCTCTGTCCATGGGATTCTCCAGGCAAGAATATTGGAGTGGGTTGCCATTCTTTTCTCCCGGGGATCTTCCTGACTCAGGATCTGAACTGGGATCTCCCACATTGTGGGCAGAGTCTTTACCATTTGAGCTACCAAGAAAGCTCATATATAATCTTTAAAAATTGTGAGTCACCATATTGTGCATCTGTAACATGTAATATTGTACATGGATTATACTTTACTTTAAAAAAGCTGAAACAAAATGTTCCTTGGGTGAGGTCTGCTCCCACTGACGACTGTGAAGGGAAAGGGGGAAGAGAATTCTGACCACAGAGCTTCTAAATGTCCCATGGAGGTCAGGCCCAGTAGAACCTGCACACCAGCATTCCATCCCCCTGCATCCTGAGCATGAGTTTTGAAGGTAGTAAGCTCTCTGGTAATTATTTAAGGAAATAATCCACTGGGTCCACAGAGGATGGCAGATCCTCTCATGAACTCTCCCATACCACCAATCTCAGTAAAGGTGTGAGTATGAATTAAGGAAATTATGGCAAAGAAAGAGGGCAGAGCCCTCCAGACCCCTGCTCCCCACCCAGCCTGCCATCGACCCTCTTCCCAGGGACCTGTTTGCACAGATTCAGCCACCCCGCTGGCTCCTCACTGCTTCTGCAACTGAAGAGCACAAAGAACTGCCAAGGCATGCTGGGGTCAACAAGAGGAGCCTCTGTGGATTCCAGTGGGTCTCTGAAGGGTGGGATCTGCATTTTGAACACCCACCTCCTGCTAATCCTCCTGAAAAACCAGTCAGGCTGGTTGTAATGTATTATTAGAAAGCCCACACATTCTTCCTGGGAACAACAGACCCACTTGTTGCATGAGGAGTGTTTCAGTGGAAGCTAGGAAGGGGGTGGTGGGAGGGAGAGGTAGGAAGGGGGCACTGGGCAGGGAGTGGAGTCAAGCGTGACACTGGGGACAGAACTTGGGTTTCGGAGTCGGGTAGGGTGGATTCCAACGCGGCCCTGCCCCTCCCAGGCTCTGTGGCCTTGAGAACGTGACTTAACCCCTCTGAGGTGATCATGAACCCTCACAGGCTGTGGTGAGGATTACAGGAGGCCACGGTGAGGCACCTTGCCCAGGGCACAGAGAAAGAAGGTACTGGCAAAACGCTAGGTCCTCTGACGTAGGTGCTTCTTGGGACATCCTCACTGGGGGCAGAAAAGTCCAAATGGAAGGGAGCAGGGTGTCCTCGCAGACACAGGAAGGGGAACACGGCCCAACAGCCATGCGGCCACCCTGAGCGCCCCCAGGCCCTAACTCAGGACTGGCGGCTTCAGGGGGACACCTGTGAGGGAGTTTTCTAGGCTGTCTCTAAGAAGTAACATTCTCTCAGTCTTTTCAGAAACTTCACTGTTAATCTGAAGTTAAAACTTCCTCCCTCCCTCTCTGCTTTTCCTTTCACTGGAAAAGACACAAACAACCCCTAGAACCAACATCCACCAGTCCTCTTAAACATCGTCACAAGTTGTGACCAAAGGTGAATCACCAACCGTTTCAGGAAAACTCTTCCTTCACTTTCCATCTCTTTCCTTCTGGAAAGGTAAGCAACGGCCTGACGGATAAACAGGCAACTAAAGGGAGCTCTGTGAGAGGAGCAGGAGGTAAGAGATGGGGCTTCCTTCATCTCCGGGCAGCTGGGCTCATTCTATCAATCCTCCTCCTCCATCCTCTCAGCTCTGCTGATGGACCTGCCCAACTGCAGTTTCCAGGGTCACAAGCTCCTCTTGCTGCTGTTGCTTTATGTCCTTCCCCTGTCCCATCCCAGGCCCTAGGGTGGGCTGACTCTGGCCTTTCACAAAGGTTTGTTTTCTCAGCAGCAGCAGCACGGGTCTCCTCTCCAAGGAGCCCCCAGGAAAACTAGGGACCCCACCCTGGAGCCAGAGTGGAGGAAGGATGTTGGTGTGAATAACTCAGCAGTACTGAGAAGTCACACTCACAGAAAAGTCAAAGCATGCTCACCTCCTTCATCCTGGGGGCTTATAGAGGGTCCCCCCCTGCACCCCAGCCATCATCAGTCATAGATTCCCTCCCACCCCAACAAGCAGCCCCATGCCATCCTACTTAGCGCCCCCACAAGAGCCTTACTGTCCCAGCCTGGCACCACACTCCTTGGTCTAGAGCCGTCAGGTGCCAGCCCTCCCTCCATGGCAGAAAACCAATCTGACCCTGAATAGGGGCTTTGAGTGGCCTGGGTGTGATGTTAAATCCAATTCTCTTAAGCTCTTATCTGGCCAGGCTCATGCCAGCCCAATGCTGGATCAGATAAGGGTACCGGTGGGGACCTATGGGATGGCCCAGCAGTCTTCAGCAGCCCTGGAAGACCTCACCCCGGTTCTCTGCACCTGTAAAGAGAGAGGAGAGCACTACCTCCAGAAGATGACCTGCCCCAGGGAAGCCATGGCGGGGGAAGGGTCCCTTCCTGCAGGGCGCTGGAAGCTGGGGTGAGTGGAGCTGCCACTGCCCTCCTAGTGCCGTGACTCACAGCCAGCTGGGGTGCGCTGGCCTTAAATAGTGGGTTCAGCCGGGAGTGGTCGGTGCTGCCTTGCACAGCTCAGGTATGAGGAAGCAGCGCTGCTCTGCAGAAGTGCCTGCAGGCAAGAGGCTGCTCATCCCAGCCAGGGAGGTCTGGCGCACACAGAGCCACCTTGCCAAGCCTTGACCCAGGGGAGAGAGTGGGAAGGAAAGGCTTCCCAGGCCCCCTGCTTCACATACATCTCTTCTGACTCTGCAGAGGGAGCGCTCCGGGGAGAGTGCGTCTCCACCCAAGAACAGATAGGAGTGGCTCAGAGTGGCAGGTCTGTACCAGGAAGCGGGAGGCTGGGAGCTCCTCCTGTGTGGCTGATGCTCAGACAGAGGCTGGGTCATCCCTGGTGGGATCTTTCATGGAGGGGGTTCATGCCGAGGGATCTCAGAACGCTGTGAGCGCAGATGACAAAGTGAGAGTCTGTCACTCGAGATGGAGTTCACCTTGGGGCCCCTGACACTGCGCTGCTGGGTGAGCAGATCCCTCAGTTAAATGGTGAGAGGTCCTGCCTCACCCCTGAAACAACTAGTTTGAGACGCCAAAACGACAGGGAATTTACGCTCTCTAGACATTATTGTTGGGTGAGTGATAGTCGCTTAGTTGCGTTGGACTCTTTGTGACCCCATGGACTGTAGCCCACTAGGCTCCTCTGTCCATGTGTTTCTCCAGGCAAGAATACTGGAGTGGGTTGCCATTTCCTTCTCCAGTTGCTGTCGGGTGAGTGGGTTAGAAAATCTGGTCTCTTGAGAGACCCACTCCATGGAACAAAATAGAAAGCCCAAAGATAAATCCACATACCTATGGACACCTTATCTTTGACAAAGGAGGCAAGAATATACAATGGAGAAAAGACAATCTCTTTAACAAGTGGTGCTTGGAAAACTGGTCAACCACTTGTAAAAGAATGAAATTAGAACACTTTCTAACATCATACACAAAAATAAACTCAAAATGGATTAAAGATCTAAATGTAAGGCCAGAAACTATAAAACTCCTAGAGGAGAACATAGGCAAAACACTCTCCGACAGACATCACAGCAGGATCTTCTATGACCCACCTCCCAGAATATTGGAAATAAAAGCAAAAATAAACAAATGGGACCTAATTAAAATTAAAAGCTTCTGCATAACAAAAGAAACTATAAGCAAGATGAAAAGGCAGCCTTCAGAATGGGAGAAAATAACAGCAAATGAAGCAACTGACAATTAATCTCAAAAATATACAAGCAACTCCTGCAGCTCAATTCCAGAAAAATAAATGACCCAATCAAAAAAATGGGCCAAAGAACTAAAAAGACATTTCTCCAAAGAAGACATATAGATGGCTAATAAACACACGAAAAGATGCTCAACATCTCTCATTTTCAGAGAAATGCAAATCAAAACCACAGTGAGGTACCATTTCACGCCAGTCAGAATGGCTACGATCCAAAAGTCTACAAGCTATAAATGCTGGAGAGGGTGTGGGGAAATGTAACCCTCTTACACTGGTGGTGGGAATACAAACTAGTACAGCTACTATGGAGAACAGTGTGGAGATTCCTTAAAAAACTGGAAATAGAACTGCCATATGACCCAGCAATCCCACTGCTGGGCATACACACTGAGGAAACCAGGAGGGAAAGAGACACGTGTACCCCAGTGTTCATCACAGCACTGTTTATAATAGCCAGGACATGGAAGCAACCTAGATGTCCATCAGTAGATGAATGGATAAGAAAGCTGTGGTACATATACACAATGGAGTATTACTCAGCCATTAAAAAGAATACATTTGAATCAGTTCTAATGAGGTGGATGAAACTGGAGCCTGTTATACAGAGTGAAGTAAGCCAGAAAGGAAAACACCAATACAGTATACTAACGCATATATATGGAATTTAGAAAGATGGTAATGATAACCCTGCATGCAAGTCAGCAAAAGAGACACAGATGTATAGAACAGTCTTTTGGACTCTGTGGGAGAGGGTGAGGGTGGGATGATTTGGGAGAATGGCATTGAAACATGTATATTATCATATGTGAAATGAATCACCAGTCCAGGTTCGATACATGATACAGGATGCTCAGGGCTGGTGCACTGGGATGACCCAGAGGGATGGGATGGGGAGAGGGAGGTGGGAGAGAGGGTCAGGATGGGGAACACATGCACACTCGTGGCAGATTCATGTCAATGTATGGCAAAACCAATACAATATTGTAAAGTAGTTAGCCTCCAATTAAAATAAATAAATTTATATTAAAAAAAAATCTGGTCTCTGACCTTTCATCCAGCACTCAGATTTCCAACAAGACAGAAATCTAGGGCCCAAAGCTCACTCTCTCTGTATTGCTTCCTGCACCCGCTCCATCCCCTCCGGAGGGGCACCCTGGATAGGAAGCATCCACGGACTGGCTGGTTCACCAACTACAGGTTGGCTGACTGTGTTTATTTTGGGCTAAAGATGCCCCAGGACTTCAGCAGAATGAGTCCAGGGTAGGTGCAGAATTTGCTGGAGTAAGCACGGAACACAGCTGGGAAAGGAAGAAAGAACCCGGTGGCGGAGAGAAGACAGCAGAGGAGAGGGGCAGTTTAACAGTGAGAAGAGCTTCGTTTTCATTTCTTACATATTTTTTCTCTCTAGCCTTTTTAAAAAAATTGGAGTATAGTTGATTTACATTGTTGTGTTAATTTCTGGTGTATAGCGAGGTGATTCAGTTATATATATATATTTTTTTTTTTCACTATAGGTTGTTACAAGATATTAAATAGTTTCCTGTGCTATCTAGTGTTGGGCTTCCCCGGTGGCTCAGTGGGAAAGAATCCACCTGCCAAGCAAGAGATGTGGGTTCAATCCCTGGGTTGGGGAGATCCCCTGGAGGAGGAAATGGCAACCCACTCCAGTATGCTTGCCCGGAGAATCCCATGGACAGAGGAGCCTGGCGGTATACAGTTCACGGGGTCGAAAAGAATCAGACACATTTTAGCAACTGAATAGCAGCAGCAGCTATATAGTAGGGCCTTGTTGGTTATTTGTTTTACATATAGTGGTGTATATCTGTTCATCCCAAATTCCTAATTTATCCTTCCCCTCTCCCCTCTTTTGTAACCATAGGTTTGTATTTTTTACGTCTGTATTTGTTTTGTAAATAAAGTCATTTGTATCATTTTTTAAAAAAAGATTCCACAAATCAGTGATATCATATGATATTAATAGTTGTCTTTCTCAGTCTGACTTACTTCACTTAGTATGATAATCTCTAGGTCCGTCCATGTTGCTGCAAATGGCATTATTCCATTCTTTTTATATCTGAGTAGTATTCAGAGGGTACCGGTGCCCGCATCTTCCTTATCCATTCCTCTGTCAATGGACATTTAAGTTGCTTCCGTGTCTTGGCTATTGTGATTAGTGCTGCTATGAACATGGAGGTGCATGTATGTTTTTGAATCAGAGTTTTCTCCGGATATATGCCCAGTGCGGTTGCTGGATCATATGGTAGTTCTATTTTTAGTTTTGTAAGGAACCTCCATACTGTTTTCCATGGTGGCTACACCAATTTACATTCGCACCAACAGGGTAGGAGAGTTATGGGAAGATCTTTCGAATCATCCCTCATGTGACTTTGGGAAAATTCCTTTAACTTTCTCCAAGGCACCTCTTCCTGGGCTAGGGTGTGGAGTATCTCAGGGGGTCCACATGCCTTCCCTTTCTCTGGAGTAAGTAAAGGGGTGATGCCAGGAACTTATGAGGTACCCATGCTAAATGGATCCTTTCTGGGTCCGGGGAAGATAAAGGAAGTGGAGCAGCAGTTTCAATAATTCCTATACATCTGACCCTCCCCAAACATATAAGGTTTCTTTCTTTTTGGAAACTTTTAATTTTGTATTGGAGTATAGCTGGTTAACAATGTTGTGATAGCTTCTGGTGGACACCAAAGAGTCTCAGCCATACATATATAAATGTATCCATTCTCCCCTCAAACTCCCCTCCATCCAGGCTGCCAGGTAACATTGAGCAGAGTCCCCTGTGCTATACAGCAGGTCCTTATTGGTTATCTGTTTTATACTGTGTACATGTCCATCTTGCTTCTTTTAGCTTGCTCTGGTCGCCATCACAAAGTACCACAGACTGGATGGTTTAAATAATGGAAATGCCATTTGCCCACAGCTCTGAGGCCCAAGCCCAAGACTCTGGTTCCAGCAGGGTCTTGGGAAGTCTGTCTCCTTGGCTTAATGATGGCTGTCTTTCCCCTGTGTCCTCACATGGTCCTTCTTCTGAATGTCTCTGCATCTCTCCCCAAGGCCAACCGGGGGGAAACATAAAACAGACTTCCTGTTTGCTTCACACACCTGCTTTACCTTTTGTCCTAATCCTAAATTGTTCTTCTGTCTTATAAGCACAGCAGTCACATAGGATTAAGCCCACTCTAATAGCTGATAACTTAATCACCTCTTTAAAGACTCTCCATCTCATGGCTTCTCTGGTGGCCCAATGATTGAGACTCCGAGCTTCCACTGCATTGGGTGTGGGAGCGATCCCTGTTTGGGGAACTAAGATCCTCCACACTGCACAGCTCGACCAAAAAAGAAAAAAAAAAATCCAAAACAAACAAAAAACCCATCTTCAAATATAATCACAATCTGAGGTACTGAAGGTACGGACTTCGACATATGAAAATATTCAGGGGAGGACACATTTCAGCCCATAAACTCCTTCATGCTTTCCAAATCCACCCCCTTCTCTCTAGCCCTATTAGTATCTCTTAAATTTGATCCCTCATCACTTCCCACTTGAAGTGGATTACCAAACAGCCTCCCGTTTCATTGTCCCTTCCTGACTCTGCCCCTGTAAGTGCCAATCTACCTACTTCCACTGGAGTGACTTTTCTAAAATGCATATCTGATCAGACCACGTTCTGGATTGAAATGATCTATGGTTCCTCAGCGTCCATGGTCTGGCCTCTACCAACTTCTCCAGATTCTGCTCTCACACCCCTGCTCTCGATCTGTGTACCAGGGATGCTGAGCTGCTTTGGGTTCCCCCAGATGCCGCACTCTCAAGCTGCCCCAAACTGGCTTTGTAACATACTGCTGTGTCTGCCTTTTCCTTGTCTGTGATCAACTCTATAGGAAACTACTCTTGATCACTTCTACCCGGCAGGTGCTTCCATGAGAACCTCATACCTACTTTTGAGTTCCTAAATTATGACTGGAGACTTCTCTGACTCCTTCACTAGACACTCCTTAAGAATACAAAGGCATCTTGTTCGTATTTTATTTATGCATTTATTTGGCTGCCGTCAGTCTTCGTTGCTGGTTGCTGGTCACGGGTTTTCACTTTTTGCGGTACAAGGGCTTCTCATTGTGGTGGCTTCTCTTGTTGCGAATCACGGATTCCAGGACTCACGGGCTTCAGTAGTTGTGGCACATGGTGTCCAGAGCGTGGGCTCAGTAACTGTTGGCTCACAGGCTTAGTTGCTCCGTGGCATGTGGGATCTTCCCAGACCAGAGATGGAACCCATGTCCCCTGCATTGGCAGGTGGATTCTTAACCCCTGGGCCATCGGGAAGTCCCCCTTGTTCATTTTTATATTTCACACCAGCATAAGGCATACACAGAGTAAGGGGTGTTACATGTTTATTGAGTAAATGTACGTTTTTCTCTCATAGCACACAATGACAGTGCTATTTCCTGTTTAAGCATCTATCACATCACTAGTCTGTGAGCAACTAGGGGATAAAAACAAGGCCTCATTCATCTTTGTGTCACAGGTCCTAGCACCACACCAGACACTTAAAGAGGACTTGGTAATATTTGATGGATAGGTGAGCAGGGATCAAATCGGGTGTGATTCATCAAACACTTTCTAGAGGAGATGTTTTGTGAGCTGGATTGATGCTGTTGAAAGCAAGAGAGAATGAGTTGCCTTTGAGATAGAAGAATAGTTTAAGATCAGGACAAAAGGCAAAGACAATCTGTTTTCTCCTTGTCAATTTTGAGTAGACAAAAATCAAGACTAACAATGTATCTAGAACTGAAAGATCTTCTGAATTTTTAAAAATTATTTAAGCAGTCTAGTCACTTGGAGCTCTATTTTCTCATTGAATCACTGTACATTTCCCTGTGCACCAGTTTAAAGTTTCCTCCACAGCCTATCCTGGCTAATAGGGAAGTGCCCACTTAACCTGTGTCACAAGAGGCCATGAGCTCACATGATCCTGATCGTAACCCTGTGGGGTGAGTTTTGCCAATGGGAAACTGAATCTTAGAGATTAAGGGATTTGTTCAAGGTCAATAATGTGAGCTTTCCCAGGCCTGCTTGCCTGTGTATATAGAAGGGATCACAGAAATGAATACAATAAAACTTCCACTGCCTCTTGAACTCTACCATCTAATCTCTGGCAGACTACAGGTTTTTACCTCTGAGAGTTTCAGAACATGTTACAGAGGTCCTCAGAAAGGCAAACCGTGGAAGAGTCTTACACTGAAGGCACCAAGGACTCATGCCTTCATATATCTAAACCTCTGTGCAGTCCCCTCCCACACTGACCCTGGGCCGGACTCTGGGATGTCAGCAAATGTGAGGCAGGCAGAGGCCTGAAGGGTGTGTGTGTCTTCAGACTTGCCCTCTCTGGTTGCTGAAGGCTTTCCTGCTGCCTTGTGATAAAGCCTCTGGCACAGAGATGAGCCATCCCAGTTGAGAGCTCCAGTCAACCAGCCTCTAGCTGAACTGCCTGCTGGCTACAGCCCATGAGTGACCTTAAGGGAATACAAGAATCGCCCAGCTGAGCCCAGCCCAAATTGCTGACCTGCATAATCACCAACAAATAAAATGTTGCCTTAAGTCATTATTTCTGGAGTGGTTTGTTTCATAAGCAAAAGATACACTGTTTTTTCATTTTATTCTGCTCCATCTCTCCCTCTGATGGGCTCTGCCTCTGAAGTCACTTCGGAGACATCTCATCACTCCCGCTTCTGCTGAGTCAACCTTAATATCTACATCCAAAGTGTTGTCTGGCTCCCACATTACAACGGTGTTCCATGGAGCACCCAGCAAGCTCTGGCATATTACACACACACACATGTGCGCACACACACACCCCTCAGAGATTAACCTTTAAAAAAAATTTTTTTGTTGCTTTTTTTTGGTGTTGAATCTGCCTTCAGGAAGGAAATACTTGCTGCAAGCAACCACTACACCCACATCTCTGGACCTTTTCATCAATATTTCAGGACTTTTCTTACACACTAGTACCCTCTAAAACTTGCTCTGAGAAATACTTTGTGTTTTTCAGGGCTGTGGAAGCTTACTCTACTCTGCTAGAGGCAGAGATCTCATGATACTTAGCAGAGCTGAGAAGGGCAGACTTTGTGGTCTTAATATAGCAAACTTCAAAAAGGCTTATTGAAAGGAATGCTGACATCTAGTAAAATATTAAGGAGCTATCATATCGTTTGAGACCCTGACTTTCTCTTGCTGGTTGCTGGTGCTCTCTCATCAGCGAAGTGCTGGCTACTCCATCACCAGACAGGCTACGGACCCACATTTAGGTAGACGCCAGGCTTACTCTCTGTCCCCCCCTCCCTTATCCTTGGTGAAGCCCTCAGTCATGGATTCCTGGCAGTCCAGCCCTGAAGTTCACCCGTTTACAAGTTGGTGTGACTCTTGCTGTCATCACAGAGTCACCATGTACTGGAACCCGAGTGAATTCCCTGGTCAGCTGTCTCCAAATTCACTGCCACTTCCCACCTCACATCCAAGGAAGACATTGCTAGTTGACCATGGGCTTCTTTTCTGTTAACCCATGACACCAGAAATGCTTCAAATTAGCATCTAGGCAGCCCTTACCAAGCTCTGGGATATGTTCCCTGTATTCCTTTGCTAGCTGCCATGAAAAAGTACCATTAACTGGGTGACTTAAACAGCAGACATTTATTTTCTTACCGTCCCAGAGGCTGGAAGTCTGACATCAAGGTGATGACAGAATTGGTTCCTTTGGAGGCCTGGGAGCGAAGGATCTGTTCCCGGTCCCCTCCTTCACTAGTAGATGGCTGGCTTTTTCCTGTGTATCCATATTGGAACAGGAGGGGAGGGGGCAGGGCGCAACTTTTGAAAGGATGACAATAGCCCAAGGACACAACATAAACTGATTAGAATCAAATGGGTCCAAGATGGCAGACAAGTCAACTTTGACTAGATCTTGATCCTCAGTATACGCTCATTGTAACACATCAGCAAGCTGAATGACACACCCAGAGGTGCCATGACAGTTCCAAGGTTGGCCATCAAAGACCAAAAACTGGGTGGTGGCCCAATTCCTGGAAATCTCTGCCCCTTCCTCGAAATATTTGGAATAATCCTCCCACTCATCAGCCAATGAAACAGCCCATAAAAGCAAACCACGCCACATTTTGAGATCATTCTCACCTTCTGAGATGGCCCACAGTCCGTCTGTGGAAGTGTTTCTCTCTAAATAAATCCACTCTTACCTATCATTTTGTCTCTCACTGAGTGTTTTCTGTGATGTGACATTAAGAACCAGAGCATCATTAGGTCCTAAAGCCAGGTCTGTGATCTCAGTTGGAAGACTGTGGGTTTTAGCCAGGATGGAGTCCCAAGACATGGGTTCAAGTCTCAATCTGAGGTAAATTGTTTCAATATCATCTTCCCTCTGTATCCCAGTTTCCCCTTTATATAAGGATATGAGTCATATTAGGACTCATCCTAATAAACTCATTTTAATTTGATTACCTCTGTAAGACCCTATCTCAAAAAAGGTAACATTCTGAGGTACTGGGGTGGGGTTCATACTGCAGTATATCTTTTTAAGGTGACACCATTCAACTTACACCAGTTTCCTATGAGAGGCTCACTGCTCCTCTCTTTATATCCTCTGCTGCTCCAGACTACAACACATCCCTTGCTCTGAACAGGGTACAAGATCTGAGGGAGAAAGGTCAGGTGTGAGGGTCATTTGCTTCTGTCATGCCTAATCCCAGGCCAGTGATGGTGTTCCTGACCTAGCTGGTAAGATGCGGTCACCAGCAGCTTCAGGCTCTGTATGAGTCCTTTCCCAGAGCTGCAAGTTAACAGAAACGACAGTTGTGAAAGACTGAAATGTTCTTGGTTATTTGTTGTCCCTCCTCAGGGGAGGGTTATACTTTACTGTTCCGTTGGCATCAGGATTGGCTGTGTGACTCATTTTAGCCCGTGAAAAGCAAATGTTATTTCTGAGAGGAAGCTGTAAGAGGCACTGCGTATGTGGTCTTGGTCTCTCTTCTGTACAAGATGGGCAGTGTCCTAGGTGGAGGGTGGGCCATCACCTTGGGTCCCAGAGTAAAGTTGATGGGGAGCAGAGCTTACCCCAGACCATGATGGACATGCGGCATGAGCACATAATAAATCTTTCTTGTTAAAAGCCACTAAAATTTAGGAGTTGTTTGTTACTGAGTATAACTGCTTACCATGACAATAGAGAAAGATTATGTTTTACTTAAGAATATAAATGTGGAGTGAACAAAAGGATAAAGTCCAAGTGGATAAAAGCTTAAATGTAATCAGTGAAGCCATAAAAGTATGAGAAGATAGTAAGAATTACCATTATAACCTCAGAGTGGAAGAACGGCTTCCTACTTATAACTTAAAATCTACAAGCTATGACAGAAAAGATTGACAAATTACATTACTATAAAAATAAAACACTACATAGGAAAATAAACAGTAGTAACACCAAGGAAAAGAACCAAAATCCCAAACAAATCCCATAAATGCTGTAGATTGTTTTAAAAAATGGCCAAAAATTTCTTCTCTTTATTTACACCCTCAGGTGTTCCCTTCCTACCCTGAATCCAGCCTTACTTGCTTTGGCCACTGAGGCAGTAACAAGCGTGACACAAGTAGAGGCTTAAAAACACTTGGGCTTTGGTATGTACTTGTTGTCTTGCTGTTTTTGGAACCTGTGAGCATCATGAGAAGAACACCAGACTAGCCTACTGGATGACGAGTGACCTTCTGTTGACAGCCAGCCAACCACAGGCCCGTGAATGAGGACATCAACCACTGGCTGACTTTAAAGCGTACGTGAGCCCAGCTGACACCTTGCGGAACAGAGATAGACAGCCGGGGTCCAGCCCCGGCTGATCCAGGGAGTTCAAAGCGGGGACGGCGTCGCGAGGGTCAGGATACGATAGCTTCAATTAGATACTAATTAAAGATATAAAGAGTAATAGAATAAGGATAGCTCAGTAGGAAAATTCAGTGGAGAAAAGAGGCTGCGTAGCTTGGTTTACGCGGGAGACCAATAAAACTTCAAGACAAGAAGTTTGCACCACTTACGTAGGCCACAGGCGCCCTTCCGTTCGCCCGAAGGAGAGGAGACACTGAGGCCTCCCCAGTCGGATCTTAGAAGCCCAGGCATAATTAGTAAGCATGGTGGGTTCTGCGCTCCAGATGGAGACTCAACCAGAGTTTGAGAGGGAGAAAGACATGGGGAGACCAGTATTTCGAGGAACTGATCCCAATTCTTTATTTTCCAGAGTCTGTTTTTATACACTGAGATGTTATACAAAAGTCACGCGGGGACAGCAGTCCTGACTTTTATTAAAGTCAGGTGCTTCACACAAATGTATACAGAGGTCTTAGGGGTGTTACATCATCTTCTGGCCAGGGGGGCCTGCTGACAATTTACGACCCTCTCCTTGTGACAGCGGTCAGTCAACACTTATTTCTCCAGGGGTGATTATTCTTAAAACAGACGCCACCCAAATAAAGTTACATTCCTATAGGGTGATGGTATAGTGGGTTTTAGTTAAGGAAAGAATTTACTTAGCCTAAGGTCTAACATGATTAATATCAAAGGTTAATACTTATTTCTTCTATATATTCGTTAATGTGTGTAAGGGCAGGGGATGTGGAGACTTAGCAACAAACATTGGCTCAACAAATGAAAAACCCTTCACCAATACAATTTCTAATCAGCCCATTATACTTATACTAATAGTTTTCTAACTTTTCTAAGGAACCTGTTTTTAGAAGGTTTAAAGCATCTCGTGCCTCTCACGGTTGGGAGGCTGTGAGTGATCACATGTGGCTGGACAAGCCTGTCAGGCAGGCCAGAGAACCTTCAGAGGAGTTTGTAGGTTAAAACACTCTTGTCACGCCCAGGAGTTTTTATTAACTGGAGCTCTAAATTAACTCCTTCTCCGAAAGAGGTGGTGGGGGACAGCCCCCCGTAAAGTCAGAGGTGTAGATGAGCACAAAGTAGTAAAGTAGGCAGGGTATGGTTATGGGGGTAGATGCTCGAGGATTTCCAGGGGGACTCCTGAGGCTCGATCCCGCCTTTGCGTATGTTGAGCCTCCTTCCTCATGACCTTTGCCACGGGCGGAGTACCTCACTCTGGCCCCCAACAATAGACTCTTAGCTAAGCCCAGACTGTAGCATCGCAATGGCTGTTGTGATGAGCTGATAAGTTTGGGGATGGTTTCTAACACACACATACATGCAAATAACGGATGCAGTAATCCATATGAAAAGGCAAACAACCGATGAAGAAAGAAAAAAGTTATTTGCAACTCATATCACAAGGGTTTATATTTCTAAGATTAAATTTTCCTTGTATAAAGTTCTTATTATAAAATATAGAAGACCAACAACCCAATGGAAAAATGAGCAAAGGCTGTGAACATACAGTTCACAGTAAGGGAAATACAAAGAACTTTTTGAAAATATGCTCAGTCTCCTTCATAATAAGATAAATTCAAATTAAAACTACACTGAGATGCTATTTTCACCTATCAGATTGGTAACAGTACCAGGGTTTGACAACACACTGCCCTGGCACTTGTATACTGCAAGTGGGTGTGTAATCTGATGGAGGGCAACTTAACAATAGCTATGAACATGACATTGCCCAAGTTTGATCCAGTAATGTGCTTCTAAGAATTTATTGTATGAAAATTTATCATATGAAAACACAGAGTGGTGTATGTACAAGGTTATTCACTGCAGTATTGTTTGTCATAGCAAAGGACTGGCAACAACCTCAGTGTCAGTCAGTAGGAGACTAGTTGAATGACTTACAGCACATCCAGGTAATGAAATACTGGCTGCCAAAGAAAATAAGGAAGCTGGTATGTGCTGATGTGAAAAAATCCCTAGATGCACTTTAAAAGATAAAGCAAGATGCAGAAGCACATATACATGCATTTGGATTTGCTTCTATACGTGTAGAGACTCAGACAAGGATGCATGGTGATTGGCTGAAGTATGAGCAGTTACTTGTGGGATGTGGTAGGACATGATGGATAGTGGACGGGTGAGAAGGAGACTTGTCATCACATAGCTTCTTGTAGTTTTTAAGTTTTGAAACTTACTATACATTCAACAATTTAAATAATCAAATTAAATGCTTAGTAAAGGATGTAGGTATGGACGTGTTAAACTGAACACGGAATGCAAAGCTGAAGCTCAGGGAGGTGCCCCAGCTAGCAGATGGTGGCAGAGCCAGTGTCTGAGCATGGGTCTATCTGACTTTAAAGTTAAGAACTTGGGAAAGTCCAGGCTTCTGTAAACTTCCATTTTCCCAGCTGTAAAATGGGACCCCAGTGACACCAGCCCTGCCTACACACAGAGCAAAGGGGAGGCCCACCCTGATAAGCCTGTGTAGATGAAGGTACTTTGCAAACCACAGATGGCTCTAACCACAGACACTCATCAATATCCACGTGCTTGATGAGATACAGCTTTTTATTCTGGTCTAACTATTGCCAGAACTCAGTTTACGTATATCATCATTTCATCTAATCTTCATAACAAACCTGGAGATGAAGTATTTTATTCCCATTTCAGAGATGAAGTTATTGAGACTCAAGTTTATTAATTTAGCTGGCATGTGACACAAGTGGGACTTGAGTCTGTTTGACACTGAAGTGGTTGCCTCTCAATTATTGTGTGGGTGTGTGTGTGGGTGTGTGTGTGTGTGTGTACAGAGAGTAGAGGGAAATTGTCCTACCCCAGACTCAGAAATGGGCTGTTCACTGTCTGATGGGCACAGCTGGGATTCATTCCCATTTTTAGATTTGCTTGGGCAATTCCCCAACTGGGCAGCCTCATTTTCTTCTCTTTCCCTGCCCAAATGTTGCCCATCCTTCAAGACCCAATCAAACCCATCCTTCCTTTTGAATACAGTCATGGCCCTATCTCTTAGCAGTAACCTTTGCTTTCTCTAAATTCTCAGTTCTATTAATGTCTTGATTTTCAGTCTTATACACTTGGAATAGTTATTTTTTGTGTGTATATGTCTTATTTTCCTTTAATAATGTTTCATTCCTTATGGCTGGAGACTGTCTTATTCATCTTTGTAAATGAGATAAAGTATGTAAAAGGCCTAGCTCAGGGCTTGAAAAGTGAAAGTATTAGTCACTCAGTCGTGTCTAATTCTTTGCAACCCCATGGATTGTTGCTGGCCAGGTTCCTCTGTCCATGGGATTCTCCAGGCAAAAATACTAGAGTGAGCAGTTTTCCCTTCTCCAGGGGATCTTCCTAATCCAGGGATCAAACCCGGTCTCCTGCATCGCAGGCAGATTCTTTACTGTCTGAGCCATGAAGGAAGCCCAGCTCAGAGTTTGCTGCATAGCAAATGCTCAACAAAAGTGATTCTCTGGGCCTCCCTCACAACATCTGACACAGTGCCTGTGCCTGGCATCTGCTCAACAAATGATTGCTGAATGACAATGTAGCCATCTTGAGGGACCAGGAGACACACGAAAGAGGAAAATCTTACTGAGAGAAGGCAAATGTCATGGAAGAGTCTGGAGTTAGATGGATTCAGACGTGCTGGCGCAATGTAATCAGTTCCAGAGCTCGTGGCCTGACCGGAAAGCCCAGTTCCCTACTCTGCCCTGACCTTCCGTATCAAGCCATGTACCCAACCCCCAAGGTGCACTCTTAGCACAGATGCCTGAGGCCACGTGGACTTGACCCAAATAACTGATAGCAGGTGTGGCCCAGTGAGTGTGGGCAGATCCCCATGAATCCAGGTTCACAAACATATTGAAGGTGACCAACTGTGTGTCAAAGATTCTCAGGCATGGTGTCTACTAACTTAACCTTCCCATCAAGCCTTGAGTTTAGAATAATCATCCCCACTTTACAGGTGAGAAAACTTGGCATTAATTCGATAGTGATCAATGTACAAAGACACATACACTATCACCACCACCACCACCACCACCACCACCATGACTCATCTTGGTTAAATCTGAATAATAGGAAGTGATTGAACTGAGTACTTTTATAGCCAAGAGGACAGTGATGAAAATAGATACCCAGTACATGAGAAACTAGTTACTGGCCTGGTTAACCCACCACTAAATGAATAAGAGGGGAGGATGGAAACTTGAGGGATGGATGATTGACATCTTAAACTCCAGCCTTCAAAATGTGACCCATAAGGAGAGGCTGATCTAAGATTTTTAGATGAACAAAAACATTTTTACTAATTATCTCACATTCATGCCAGTAGGCCACTAGTGTCTAACAAGCTCTATCCCACACCCATAACAGGTATCTAACTGTTTCTGCCTGGATTAGCCCCGCCTGGCATTTATCCATTAAAATAATAATTGAAACAATTTGATAAAATATAATTTTTACCAGAATTTCATCTTGAAAGAGGATGTTATTAGAATCCTGACAAATAGGATAATAAAGATCAACAAAGTGTTTATGTGAACTTGGTCCCTGCTGAAACTTTTAGTCCAAGCATGGATTATTTGAAATCTGATAATTATAAATAAAAGATTCACATGGCCCACACCCAGGAATTTGTGGTCATGAGGCTTGCTACTGAGAAAAACTAAGCATTAGTTAAAGCTGCCACATGGGAATAAATAATATTTATTTTTAGAGTTTTGGGGCTTCTCTCTCTTATTTTCTCTACCTGCTTCTAAGTTTCTGAGGCCTGGGATCAGACTTTGTATAACTTCATACATGGGCTTATTTGTATCTTCCAGGTCTAATTTCTAAGCAAGTCATTGCCCATCAAGTTGCTGATTCCAAGGAGTCAAACACGGCAGTAATCACTGTTGACAGTCAGTCTTCATCTTGGTCCCTTGTTTGGTCATGAGGTATCCCACACATTCCAAGCTAAAGCCAGAGGTTGCCACCAAACAATCAAAGGGATCTAGTGCCTTAAGAAATAGTGGATCCATTTATAGTGGAAGGCGGGAGAGGGAGAGGCTCATTTCTAAAGCAGATCAGGAAGGCACTATTCAGGGTGACTAGCTTAGGCAAACAGAAATTGGTTCACTGGCAGGAAAACACAAAGCCACGCTGGATCCTCAAGCTGAAACCATGGTTTCAAGTGATTATTTTTGAAATCACTTCCTTAAAGGATTTTCTATTCTCTATCCCAGCCAAGGGCCAGGGCCTTGTAAATCATTCTCTTACCCCCACAATAAAGCCCATGGTTTGTTCCTCGTCTTGCCACTCTTGAGCTACAGGAAACCAGACTCCAAGCTGACTCACTGTGTCACTCCTTTGTGGACGGGTACAATTAGGTGGGAGCTGCCACTTGACCCAGCAACTGGGTTGGCCAGTGGCTCCTGCTGCTGTTCATTTAAGAAGGAGGGAGGCAGGCATCCTTTAAGGAGCCCTGGCCAAAGATCTGCTGCTGCTGCTGCTAAGTCGCTTCAGTCGTGTCCGACTCTGTGTGACCCTAGAGACGACAGCCCACCAGGCACCTCCGTCCCTGGGATTCTCCAGGCAAGAACACTGGAGTGGGTTGCCATTTCCTTCTCCAATGCTTGAAAGTGAAAAGTGAAAGGGAAGTCGCTCAGTCGTGTCTGACTCTTAGCGACCCCATGGACTGCAGCCTACCAGGCTCCTCTGTCCATGGGATTTTTCAGGCAAAAGTACTGGAGTGGGGTGCCATTGCCTTGTAGACAGTCCTTTAAAGGGGTCTGGGGGCCATGTGCATATTGTTGGGCTTCACCTGACACTGATCTGCTGTGTCACTTTGACAAAGTCCTATCACCTTTCTGGGCTCAAGTTCTTCAACTGTAAGGTTACATCAGTGATGATCTTTACATGTGTTTATTTGAGTCTACATTTTTTATTTGTTTATTTATTTTTGGCTGTGCTGGGTCTTTGTTGCTCCACGGGCTTTTCTCTAGTTGTGGTAAGTGGACTGTACTCTCTAGGTGCAGTGCGCGGGCTTCTCGTTGCGGGGGCTTCTCTTGCTGTGGAGCAGGTTCTCTAGGGCTCGTGGTCTCAGCAGTTGTGGTTTCCAGCTCTAGAGCACAGGCTCAATAGTTGTGGCACACGGACTTAATTGATTTGCAGCATGTGGCATCTTCCGAGATCAGGGATCAAATCCGTGTCTCCTGGATTGGCAGGCGATCTTTTACCACTGAGCCACCAGGGAAGCCCGAGTCTAACTTTTTTAAACCAGAGAGTCAGCTACCACTGCATTGGCTTCTCTTCAAAAGACATGGTCTTTTCTGTAGCTGTTAGATTCTGTTTCCTAAATACAAGGGACAGTTTTATAGTGTGCCTGATGGGATTTACTGGCTCATTACAGTTTTAAAAATAGAACAGGTCACATAAAATTGTACAAATTATCTCCCTGAGGCTGGTAGAATTGGTAGCGAAGAGGCAGCATTTTCCTCTTTCAGGATTGAACTTGAATGTGCATGTGATGTTGGCATTGGAGGGATTTGTGTGCAGTAAAGCCTCCAAGTATCGGAGGAGAGAGAGGGGAGATGCCATGGCACAGGATTTCCTGCATCTGAGCTCTTGGTCTATCACCTCTTAGCCTGCTGGCTGTCTTCCCTCCGATCATGCTCAGCAACACCTTATCCACCTTCCAAGACTTCAAAAGCCTCCCCCACGTTGCCTTCCTCAATCCTTCCCCTCTCTCCCCTCCTCTCTTCTCTTCATAAGCACGACCTTGTTATAATACACTGCTTTGTACTATGGATGTTCGTGCCTATGTTTCACTCTCTCTCTCCCGGGCAGGGTCACACTGTAACCATTGGGGCGCATCACAGAGCGCCTGCACGTGGTCCTGCCCACGGGAGGCAACCGGAGTGCTGTGGGTGTGGAGATTCACTGACCTGGTTCCCAATTCCTCCCTCTTTTGCACGTCATGAACCCTCACCCATTTCCTGTGTTCTTGGATCTCAAAAAGTTCATCTGTCAACCACTTTATTGACTGCTGTGGTGGGCACCATGATGGGCCGCCTAGATCTCTCTGGAAATGAAGGATTATCTCCCCAGGTCCCAGGAGTGCTGCTGGCAGTAAGCACTCAGTCATTACCCCATGATACCCTGCAAAGCTAAAGACAGCCTTCCTCCAAGGTCATGGCCACTTTCTCAAGCAAGCCCCACGAATGACTGGATTATAAAAACCCAGGTGTTTGGTACAACTCTGAAGGGCCATCCCAGCTTCAGAGCTTCGGGATTAACCAAGTCCTTTATTAAGACTGTATCATCACCCAACTTCTCCCTGTGCCCAGTTCTTTTTCCTTCCCTTCCTTTTTACAGAGCCCTCCTAATGGAAGTCACGCACACTAACCCAGTCTCAGAGTCTGCTTCCAGGGAACCTAACTGCAACAAGTGCCTGCCCAGCACCAGACATATTTCACTGGGGGTTAGAGTAGTGAACACGCCAAGTGCCCGCCCCCTGGAACATTCCTTCTACTGGGAGGAGACAGAAAATAAACAAATGCCCATAGGGTAAGTTCAAGTGGACAGAATAAGGAAGTTGGGAAGTGATTCAGGAAGTAGAGGAAGAATGCTATTCTTAATGATTAGCTGAGAAGGCTTCACTGATGAGTAACAGCCTGAATAAAATAAGGAAGAGTGACGGGGAGGTATTTTGGGAAAGAGTATTGTAGGCAGTTGGAATAGCTACTTCAAAGGTATCAGGCCCAAGGACTAGTGAGCATGATGGTAGCGGATGAGGACTCAGAGAGTCAGATCATGGAGGGCTTTGTAATCCATCACAAGGATTTTGGATTTTATCTGGCATGAGAATGGGAAGCCATTAAGATTTTGGTTAGAGTCACATAGAATTGCTATGAGCTGACCTTAAAGCATCACTCCGGATGCAGTGAAAAGAATAGATTGGCCGGGGGTGGAGGAGGAGATGGGGATGGACGGGGAGGGGGAGGTTGTTGATGCAAAAAAAAGAAGCAGGAAGACCAGTCAGAAGACTACTGCATCAGTCTAGGAGAGAGTCGATGGTGGTTTGGGCAGTTGTGGTAATGGAGATGGTACCAGGGTGTTAACTAGGTGGGGAGTAGTACAGGGATGGGGTGGGGGAAGATCATAGAGGATGACTTACATTATTGTAGACATTCTAGCTTCTTTATCATGTAATATGTTCACAGGTATTTATTATAGTATATTAAACAATAAATAAATGGAAAAGAAGGCCAATCATTGACCAAAAAACAAACAAAAATGAATATGGCATCAACAAAAGATTATAATTAATTCACTTCTATACATCTGAAATTTAAAGGAAGAAACAGAGAGATGCTTATTCAAAATCCAAGAGGAGATGTTGGATAAGTCTTAAATTCAGAGCCTGGATATAAATTTGAGACTCATCAGTATCTAGACTAGGAAGTAAAGTATGGGAATAAATGTGATGGAAAAGATGTCTGAGGGCAGAAACGGGAACATTACAACATTAAGAAGTTGGAGAGCTGAGTAGAAACCAGCAAATGTGACTGAGAAAGAGAGGTCAGTGAGGAAAAAAGGAGAGGTTATCCCCTGGGTCAAATGACTGCTTGAAAGGTCAAGTAAATGAGGTCTAGGAATTGGACTTGTCAAAATGGAGGTCACTGATGATCTCAAAGTTTTAGTAGGGTCCTAGAGATGAAAGCACAATTGGAGTGAGATCAGGAGAGACTAAGAGGCTCAAAAGTGAAAACAGCAATCATATAAATAATGCTCTAGTGGAATTTTCTATAAAAGGTGTGCAGAGGAATGAGATGGTAGCTGGAGGGCTGCATAGTCAAGAGAGGGATAGTTTAAGATGAGGGTTATTATTCATTCTTCAGTGAATATTTATTGAGCACCTACTAATTGTCAGGCACAATATTATACCTTGGGAAAAACCCCTTAGCAGATGCTCTGAGAGCCCAAGGCCACCTAAAGGCAGCTCTGCTTGACAGTTCTAAGTAGGCTGCCAGCATCCAAGCACACAGCAGAACACCTCTTTACTTTCTGCATCAGGGTTTTCTCCTAAATCAATCTGTATCCTGATGGGAATTATCCAGTTGAGAGGAAAAACTGATGATGCAGGAAAGAGTCGACTGCAGGAACAAACTTGAGTAGGCAGAAGAGAGTGGGATGCAGTGTACAGTTGGGAGAGTCAGACTTAGAGAGGAGCTGGGACAAACTGTCCTTTGTGATAAGTGGGAAGGGAAAAATATGGGTAAGTTTGCAAGGGGGTGGTTGACTTAGGTGTGGGAGTATGTGCATGTTCTTCTCAGATTAATTGCATTTTCTCAGTGAAGTAAGTAGCAAGGCCAATAGCTGAGTATTGAGGTCTGAGGATTTGGGGGTTTGAGGTTTGAGGAAAGAAGAAAAAATATAAAACACTTGTCCATAACATTGTCCTACACATGCTCTGTGTCAGGCAGTATTCAAGGCTCTTGGCATATGGCAGTAAACTGAACAGAGATCCCTGCCCATGCAGATTTCACATGCCAGTGAATTTACTAAAGAAATGTATTCAGTTTTCCAGGCAGCACTTAGGACCCACTTGAGATTAAGACTCAAGTCTATACATGAAAGTGGTCACATGATTTAGCAATGATCAGTTGCTTGAGGGCATTTTTGAATGTTCATTATAGAGGAAGAGTTTTTCTTCATTACAGAGGATAAATTTTTCTTATCCTCTTAGATTCAGTACCTGAAGCCAGAAAGTTGAAGGACAAAAGACAGAGTAACAGGGAAAATTTTCTTTTGCATGTACATGAGGGCTTCACAGAAAATCAGGGAAAACCCAAAGATGAAGTTAGACCCAGGTGCCTACATAGCACCTTAACAAAGGGTAATAATTTGTGGACTCTTGAGACCCCTTGGACTGCAAGGAGATCCAACAAGTCAGTCCTAAAGGAAATCAGTCCTGAATATTCATTGGAAGGACTGATGCTGAAGCTAAAACTCCAATCCTTTGGCCACCTGATGCGTGGAGCCAACTCACTGGAAAGACCCTGATGCCGGGAAAGATTGAAGATAGGAGAAGGGGACGACAGAGGATGAGGTGGTTGGATGGCATCATCGACTCAATGGACATGAGTTTGAACAAGCTCTGGGAGATTGTGACGGGCAGGGAAGCCTGATGTGCTGCAGTCCATGGGGTCGCAAAGAGTTGGACATGATCGAGCAACTGAACAACAATAAATTGTGGAGAAGTGACTAGACAAAGGAAAAGGGGTGTTTGGGCTTCTAGGAAGCTATGGGAAGGTGACTAGGAAAAGTATGGTAGTAAAGGTTATTGAGTCAGGCTTGTTATGCAGACAGTCAGTGCTGTCTCCAGCGATAAGAGTCATCTCTGGCAATTAAAATTTTTCTCCTCTTTCTGGTGCTGGAGAGGGAGAAATCTTTATAAATGTAAATTTGTTACCCTTCCAAGGGGAAATTTATGCCCTGTTTTCAGGCAGAAATGGGAGGGCAGAGTTTCTCCTGTATATGCTATTTCTTAATTGCCTTCAGCTCAAAATAACCTGTAAGCCAAAGTGGTATGTTTGGGGGTGGCTTATTATGATCCCCTTCATCAGCTAAGGAAGTTCTGATTTCCAACAGAGCAGTGCTGGAAAATATGAAGCAGAAATTAAAAAAATTAAACATAAAAACTCACACTTTTTAATGTCTGCCTAAAACTATAGAAAAGTCAACTTTATTTACGAATCCGCCTCCTACTCCCACACTGCTTTATATCCCCATTGCCACTGCTCTAGTTTAAGCTCTCAGTTCTCTGCTGGACTATTTCAATAGCCTATTAACTTATTTCTCTTTTCAATTATTTTCTTTCTTTACACCAGCCTTAGATTACTTTTCCATAAATATAACTGTCAGTGTGTCTGTCACTCTCCCTCTCAGAAGCCTAGAAGGAGCCATTTATGGCTTCTCATTCCCTACTGGATAAAGTCTAAACTTATTTTTATTTTCCATGCTCTTTTCAATCTGAGTTCCAAAATATCCTTGCCACTCGAGTATCCCGTATTCCCTTACCTGAATATACTGCTCCATTTAGACTATTGATATTTTATTAAAAGGCCCTTAACCATTGCATGCTCCTGACATGTGTCATGCTTGTCACTTGAAATATACAACCTCGTAATGTATTTCTCCACACTCTTAAGTAGCATCTCTCCCTGCCCCCTAACACTGACCCCCTGCCCTATCTAATACTGCCAATTGTTTACATTACCCCTTTAGCTCTTGCTGCTGCTAAGTTGCTTCAGTCATGCCCAACTCTGTGCAACCCCATGGACTGCAGCCAACCAGGCTTCTCTGTCCATGGGATTCTCCAGGCAAGAACACTGGAATGGGTTGCCATTTCCTTCTCCAATCCTTTAGCTCTTACATGTATGAAATTGATGTTTATCGTTTACATGTCTGTTTCTTACCTCCTCAGTTAGATTATAAGCTCCTTGTGAGTGGAAGCCATGTCTTATGCTGCTCTGTCTGATCCTTGGTGCTTTTGCACTCAGCAAGTCAACACTTCTTCAGCATTTAATTTTGTATGCTGACTCAGAGACAAAAAGCATTCCATCAGGGAGCCTTCATGCGGCACATCTGATTGGTGGTTCCAATTACAGGAAGCTCACACGAAAAGCCACCTCCCATTTGTTTTCACTCCATTAGGAAATGCTTTGTGTTAATTCAACGTTTTGTCCTATGACCCATTAAGTAAAGCTACTTTGAAAGCAATTTAATTAAAACCCTGGGATTTTGCAAGATTGCCAAAAATTCAGCCTCTCTAGGCAGAGCTATGGCTTATCAAAGGCGGCATTTTCCGATATCAGCATAGCGGTAGAGAAGCCCAACAACTCAGGCTTGTTTAAAGATGAAGTTCTGAGAAGTTTCTTCTACCTTGATTGAAGTCACTTGGCTGGTAGGGAGATTTTGCAGGGATTTTGCAGATGTAGGTTAACTGTCAAAAAGCCTCAACATAAATAACACAGCCTCCTCTTCCCCACACATATACACACATACCCCCTCTTTATATGTCTATATGAATGTAATAGCAACCTGGGTGTGCCAGCACAGCCCCAGCAATTACAGTTAAAAACAGCAATTACCACTTTGTAGCATCTAAAGTTCTCCATTCCCCAAATGAAAAGTCACCCTGCTTGAAACTCTTTTCTGCACTGAGAACTGTCATTTTCCCAGCAAAGATTTATTGAGAGCTTGTAAATTTACCAAAGGTAAATGGAGTTGCAGTAAACCATACAGAGAAAAATAAGACTTGGGTTCTTCCCTCAAAGAGTTTATAATCCACTAAACAGAAGACGGGTAATATTAGCACAAGGTAGCTAAACTCAAGTTCAGGTGCCAGGAGACATGTGCATATCAGAAACAGTGGCAATACACGGAAAAAGAGAAAGCGCGAATGGGAGGAGAAAGGAAAGTCGAGAAAGACATCAGAAAGGATGTCTTAAAAGATGCTCAATTGATTGACATTTCCTCAATAAGTTAAACATAAAGGGCTTCCCTGGTGGTGCAGTGGTTAGAAGTCTGCCTGCCAATGCAGGGGACAAGAGTCTGATCCCTGGTCAGGGAGGATCCTACATGCCGCTGAGCAACTAAGCCTGAGCCTCAACTACTAAGGCTGTGTGAGGCAATCACTGAAGCCCCTGTGTCTAGAGCCCGTGCTCCGCAGCAAGGGAAGCCACGGCAATGAGAAGCTTGTGCAACTGCAGTGAAGATTAGCCCCTGCTTGCCACAACTAGAGAAAGCCCACGTGCAGCAACAAAGACCTACTGAAGCCAAAATAAATAAATAAAATTAAAATATTACCATATAACTCAACAACCCTCCCAACATACATACTGAAAACAGGCACAAAAAGTCTTATACACAAATATTGATAGCAGCCTTATTCACAATAGCCAAAAGATAGAAACAAGTCAAATATCCATCAATGGATTAATGGATAAACAAAATACAATCTATCCATACAACTGAATATTATTCATCCACAGCATGAAATGATGTGCTGATACGTGCTACAACATGGCTGAGCCTGGAAAACATTATGCTAAGTGAATGAGGCGAGGCTCAAAGGCCACAGACTGCGTGAAATGAAAAGTGTATATGAAAAGTCTAGAAGAAGTATATGAAAGTGTATATGAAAAGTGTAGAATAAGTAAATCCATAGAGACAGAGCAGATTAGTGGTTGCCAGGGAAGGGGAGGGGGCAGGCAGAAATGGGAAGAAACTGCTTCATGGAATTCCTTGGGCATGATAAAAGTATTCTGGAAATAGTGTGAATGGACAAAATGTCACTGAATTGTACACTTAGACGGTTAAAATGGTAAATTTTGTTATATAGGCGTTTGCTGCGATAATACCAATTGAAATGCACACACTTAGTTGATCCAAGGACGTGGAAAAACCTGTAGGAAGAGGGAATGTCACGCACAGATGCAAGTGGATCTGAAACCGCCTGGTGGTGACTTCAGGAGTTTAGGTGTGACTGGTGCTGGTCACTGTGACACCAGAGGAGCCCCTACATACTTCCAACCCCCACCAGGTGCCCCGACACACTTCCAACCCCCACCAAGTGCCCCGACACACTTTGAAATCCCACCAAGAGTTTTTTTTTTCCACTCCTTACATGAGTTTGAGTGAACTCCGGGAGTTGGTGATGGACAGGGAGGCCTGACGTGCTGTGGTTCATGGGGTTGCAAAGAGTTGGACACGACTGAGCATCTGAACTGAACTGAACTTACGTTCTTAGTTATTCTCTAGCATCAGGTCTTTCAATAATTCAGTCAAGAAATATCTGTTATGAGCTTACCACGTGCCATCATGGTTTGAGGCATTAGCAATGCTGATGCCCCTGCGGTTTCCTTTCCCTGAGCTTTCACCATATGACATCAGCTTCATGTCATGTATCCAGTTGTTCCTTCCACCAAAACACAAACAAAAAACTCCAAAAGCTAGAAATTATCCTCATATTGCATAGCTAATGCATTGGCAAGTTATGTCATTTTTCCTTTCAGAACACAGGTTTGCCCCCATCTCTTCACTTCTACCATCTGTGTCCCAGCTGCCTCAGTGTCTATCTGAGACCATCTCAGTACCTCCAGCTCAATCCCCATAGCCACAGCCATGGCCAAAGCAGGCAAAGTGACTCTTCCAGAAAGTAAATCACATCATGACACTCTCCTACTCAAGGCCTCCAAGGAGGTCCTCCCACACCTTAGAGTTAACTCCCAAATCCAGCAGGGTCTTATTCTGTGACGTGACTACTGCTTTCTCCTTTGCCCTCAGCTCTTACTACTTGCCCCCTTCCTCACTCTGCTCCAGCACCCTGGCCCTGCAGCCATCTGGCCCTGTAGTCATTCCCTGAACACGCAGGGTGGCTGCCTCACTCATCATCTTTGCCCATCTTGTTTCCATGCCTGCAACGCTCATCTCCTTTGGCCACGTCCTCTTCTCAGACCTCGACTCCTGTCATTTTCTGAAAGCCTGTCCTTATGATTCAGTGCAGAAGTGCTGCCCCTACTCTCCTTCCACCTCCTTTCCCTCTCCCTGCAAACCCCACCATTCTCAAGCCCTTACTCTGCTTTATTTTCTCCATGGCACTGTTTAAAACCATTTTATTTTTGTGTGTGTCTATTGTATGCATTATTTTACATTAGAATAGTAAGCTCTCAGAAGGTGACTTTAATCTCAGGTCTTGGAGAAGCAGAGGGGAAAAGGGAGGAACTCCAGGTCTCAGATTCTCTTCCTCATTTTCCAAAAAACCAGATCAGCCCCTTTTGGGGCTTTGCACACCCTCTTGGTGACCTCTGTTTCCATAGAGCTGTTTCTTGAGGTGTGGTCAGTGCCCCAGTGCATCCAAATCCTCTGGGATGCTGCTTAAACATGCAGATTCCTAGGACCAAACCTAAATCTCACTGAATCTTTATGTCCACAAGGCAGAGCCTGAAACCTGTGTTGATATTTAAGCTTTCCAGGTAACTCTCTCGCTTGATAAGCTTGAAAACCACTCTTTTGTAATTTCAGTAATTGCCTTTCCTGATTTTCAAATCTGTGTTTCTACTTCTTGTTTCTAAAGGATCCCTAAAGTTTGTTGATTCTGTTTCCTTGCATATGTGCATGAGTGCTAAGTCGCTTCAGTCATGCCCTACCAGGCTCCTCTGTCCATGGGTTTCTCTAGACAAGAATATTGGAGTGGGTTGTCATGCCCTCTTCCAGGGGATCTTCCTGACCCAGGGATTGAACCTGCATCTCTTACATCTCTGGTATTGGCGGGGGGGGGTGGTGGGCGGGGAGGGGTTCTTTACCACTAGCGCCACCTGGGAAGCCCTGATTCCTTCAGTTCAGTTCAGTTCAGTCGCTCAGTCGTGTCCAACTCTTTGCGACCCCATGAATCGCAGCACGCCAGGCCTCCCTGTCCATCACCAACTCCCGGAGTTCACTCAGACTCACGTCCATCGAGTCAGTGATGCCATCCAGCCATCTCATCCTCTGTCGTCCCCTTCTCCTCCTGCCCCCAATCCCTCCCAGCATCAGAGTCTTTTCCAATGAGTCAACTCTTCACATGAGGTGGCCAAAGTACTGGAGTTTCAGCTTTAGCATCATTCCTTCCAAAGAAATCCCAAGGCTGATCTCCTTCAGAATGGACTGGTTGGATCTCCTTGCTGTGTAAGGGACTCTCAAGAGTCTTCTCCAACAACATAGTTCAAAGGCATCAATTCTTCGGCGCTCAGCCTTCTTCACAGTCCAACTCTCACATCCATACATGACCACTGGAAAAACCATAGCCTTGACTAGATGAACCTTTGTTCCTTAGCATCTCTTAAATCTGTGTGCTCTGTATACACCCATTCGTTTCATTCAAGCATCTTGACTTCATTTGAATCACTACAATCATCACTGGACTCGTATATGTTTGCCTTCTAAACCACTCAGCTAAACCATGCCACTTCCCCTTCCAAAAACCACAAATGGTTTTCCGTTCACCCCCTGGTGGGCTCTCTGCCCATCACTTTTTAGATTCTTCTTTAAGAAGGACCAGTTTCTGCACCAATTTCTCTAGGAAACTTCTCTTGTCTCAGCTGAAATGTTTTTTCCTCCTTTTATGTTGCCCAAAGAACTCTGCTATTAACGTTTCTTTATGGTACTTACTCATTTTGTCTTGAGTAGAATTATTTATCTGTTTTATTTCCTGTAATTCATGAGTTCTATGAGTGCAGGAAATGTGAATTATTCATCT
Organism: Bos mutus; assembly: GCF_027580195.1. Lineage (NCBI taxonomy): Eukaryota > Metazoa > Chordata > Mammalia > Artiodactyla > Bovidae > Bos > Bos mutus. The sequence continues at coordinate 24,457,660 of NC_091619.1, read as the reverse complement.
TCAATCCATAGGACAGAATGCTCAATAAATGTTTGTAGTATGAATGACTGAACTCCTGTTTAGTTCAAAATACACTTTGTCATTCTGTGTGTGTGTGTGTGTGTGTGTGTGTTTTCTTCCTGTAGTTAAAAAGAAACCCACAACATAGTAATTCAAAAAATTTGGATCATTCATTTCTGCCATAAGAAAAATACTGACAGTCAGGTACTGACACCTATTTATGATAATAATCATAATAGATTAGATGTTATAATGAAATTCAAAAACAAATTTATCATCATCAAGGAACATAAAACCATTTACTAATTGTAACACAGAGCAAAAAACCCTTGAGTTCTCAATCATGGTCACAAAACAGAATTGTAAATTAAATGCAAAGACAGGCAGTCTGTTGAGTATTCAATTTGTAAAGTAATTTAAACATAAGAATGGTGAGAGTTGATATTCAGAACTCCACCCTTCAAGGTAATTTTCCCTTGTTCCCCAGCTTGCAATCCTTCTGCCTCCTAAGAGAAGGCAGATGTACAGCTTGGATGGACTGTGGGTGTCTGAAGACCACTGCCCACATTTGTCCCCATCGCTGCAAGTCTCTTGTGCTGCTAGGCTGAGGGAGACAGGTCTGCGACATTGTAGCAGAGAACCCAAGATGGGCTTTTTTCCCCAAGAAAATGAGGTTATAGATGAGGTTACCTATATAAAAATAAACTTTTTAATGTTCTCTCATATTTTAGGTTGGGATCTAGCCTGGTAACCTAACCATATAACTTTAATGGTTTGGGCAAATACACATTAAATTCTTATCAACAGACCAACTTTTGAAACACCTTCTTTCTGCATTTTTAGCAGTTAGAAAAAATCTCTCCTTTCCTCATTTAGTCCTGTTGACCTTGCCAAATGTCCTTAGGCCCTTGCCTCTCGTGACTTGTCCTGGGGTATGGAAGATAGCACAAGTGGACATAACATTTGCTGAATCACACTTTAAACCCCCTGCAAGAGGCATTACTTACAAAGTAAGAAAAAATAATACAAAAACGAAACTGTACAGACAATGAGACATTGAGGATAATTTTGAAATGTTCTTTCTGAGATTTATTGCTATTATACTCTATTCATTTGTGCAAAGAACAATTTATTTCTCACACAGCTCACCCCAAACCTATGCTGCTGTTCTTGTCTGTCTGCCCAGAAATCATAAACTCACAAGGTTGGAGGAGCTCTTGGAGACCATCTTATCCAATGCCCGCATTTGGCCTGCAAACACAATGATGTTGCTTCCGTTTTATCTTTATCATAAATTCTATAGGCCACAATGTTCTGAATGCTTTCTATGCATTCCAAACTTAGCCTATTGGGTTTTGTATTGAACAAGCTCTGATTAAAAAAACTGCAGGGAAAATTGATACATGGTGAGTCTTTGGATAATACAAGTCAGAAAATAATTCCAGAATCAATTCTGTAAATGGAATCCTGGAAATAAAAAACCACAGACTCAAAATTTTATTTATTTTTTTTTTTCTTTTTTTTTTTTTTTTTTTAAATTTTATTTAAAAAAAAAAATCACATGCTCCCCATCCTGAACCCTCCTCCTCCTCCCAACCTCCCCATACCATCCCCTGGGCCTTCCCAGCGCACTCAGCCCCAAGCATCCAGCATCGCACTGAACCTGGACTGGCATCTCGTTTCATACATGACATTTCACATGTTTCAATGACATTCTCCCAAATCTTCCCACCCCTCTCCCACAGAGTCCATAAGACTGTTCTATACATCAGTGTCTCTTTTGCTGTCTCGTACACAGGGTTATCGTTACCATCTTTCTAAATTCCATATACATGCATTAGTATACTGTATTTATGTTTTTTCCTTCTGGCTTACTTCACTCTGTATAATAGTCTCCAGTTTCATCCACCTCATTAGAACTGATTCAAATGTATTCTTTTTAATGGCTGAGTAATACTCCATTGTGTATATGTACCACAGCTTTCTTATCCATTCATCTGCTGATGGACATCTAGGTTGCTTCCATGTCCTGGCTATTATAAAACAGTGCTGCGATGAACATTGGGGTACACGTGTCTCTTTCCCTTCTGGTTTCCTCAGTGTGTATGCCCAGCAGTGGGATTGCTGGATCATAAGGCAGTTCTATTTCCAGTTTTTAAGGAATCTCCACACTGTTCTCCATAGTGGCTGTACTAATTTGCATTCCCACCAACAGTGTAAGAGGGTTCCCTTTTTCTCCACACCTCTCCAGCATTTATTATTTGTAGATTTTTGGATCGCAGCCATTCTGACTGGTGTGAAATGGTACCTCATAGTGGTTTTGATTTGCATTTCTCTGATAAAGAGTGATGTTGAACATCTTTTCAAGTGTTTGTTAGCCATCTGTATGTCTTCTTTGGAGAAATGTCTATTTAGATCTTTGGCCCATTTTTTGATTGGGTCATTTATTTTTCTGGAGTTGAGCTGTAGGAGTTGCTTGTATATTTTTGAGATTAGTTGTTTGTCGGTTGCTTCATTTGCTATTATTTTCTCCCATTCTGAAGGCTGCCTTTTCACCTTGCTAATAGTTTCCTTTGATGTGCAGAAGCTTTTAAGTTTAATTAGGTCCCATTTGTTTATTTTTGCTTTTATTTCCAATATTCTGGGAGGTGGGTCATAGAGGATCCTGCTGTGATGTATATCAGAGAGTGTTTTGCCTATGTTCTCCTCTAGGAGTTTTATAGTTTCTGGTCTTATGTTGAGATCTTTAATCCATTTTGAGTTTATTTTTGTATATGGTGTTAGAAAGTGTTCTAGTTTCATTCTTTTACAAGTGGTTGACCAGATTTCCCAGCACCACTTGTTAAAGAGATTGTCTTTAATCCACTGTGTATTCTTGCCTCCTTTGTCAAAGATAAGGTGTCCATATTGTGGATTTATCTCTGGGCTTTCTATTTTGTTCCATTGATCTATATTTCTGTCTTTGTGCCAGTACCATACTGTCTTGATAACTGTGGCTTTGTAGTAGAGCCTGAAGTCAGGTAGGTTGATTCCTCCAGTTCCATTTTTCTTTCTCAAGATCGCTTTGGCTATTCGAGGTTTTTTGTATTTCCATACAAATTGTGAAATTATTTGTTCTAGCTCTGTGAAGAATACTGTTGGTAGCTTGATAGGGATTGCATTGAATCTATAAATTGCTTTGGGTAGTATACTCATTTTCACTATATTGATTCTTCCAATCCATGAGCATGGTATATTTCTCCATCTATTAGTGTCCTCTTTGATTTCTTTCACCAGTGTTTTATAGTTTTCTATATATAGGTCTTTAGTTTCTTTAGGTAGATATATTCCTAAGTATTTTATTCTCTTCGTTGCAATGGTGAATGGAATTGTTTCCTTTAATTTCTCTTTCTGTTTTCTCATTATTAGTGTATAGGAATGCAAGGGATTTCTGTGTGTTGATTTTATATCCTGCAACTTTACTATAATCATTGATTAGTTCTAGTAATTTTCTGGTGGAGTCTTTAGGTTTTCTATGTAGAGGATCATGTCATCTGCAAATAGTGAGAGTTTTACTTCTTCTTTTCCAATTTGATTCCTTTTATTTCTTTTTCTGCTCTGATTGCTGTAGCCAAAACTTCCAAAACTATGTTGAATAGTAATGGTGAAAGTGGGCACCCTTGTTTTGTTCCTGACTTTAGAGGAAATGCTTTCCATTTTTCACCATTGAGGATAATGTTTGCTGTGGGTTTGTCATATATAGCTTTTATTATGTTGAGGTATGTTCCTTCTATTCCTGCTTTCTGGAGAGTTTTTATCATAAATGGGTGTTGAATTTTGTCAAAGGCTTTCTCTGCATCTATTGAGATAATCATATGGTTTTTGTTTTTCAATTTGTTAATGTGGTGTATTACATTGATTGATTTGCGGATATTGAAGAATCCTTGCATCCCTGGGATAAAGCCCACTTGGTCATGGTGTATGATCTTTTTAATGTGTTGTTGGATTCTGATTGCTAGAATTTTGTTTAGGATTTTTGCATCTATGTTCATCAGTGATATTGGCCTATAGTTTTTTTTTTTTGTGGCATCTTTGTCAGGTTTTGGTATTAGGGTGATGGTGGCCTCATAGAATGAGTTTGGAAGTTTACCTTCCTCTGCAATTTTCTGGAAGAGTTTGAGCAGGATAGGTGTTAGCTCTTCTCTAAATTTTTGGTAGAATTCAGCTGTGAAGCCGTCTGGACCTGGGCTTTTGTTTGCTGGAAGATTTTTGATTACAGTTTCAATTTCCATGCTTGTGATGGGTCTGTTAAGGTTTTCTATTTCTTCCTGGTCGAGTTTTGGAAAGTTGTACTTATCTAAGAATTTGTCCATTTCTTCCTCGTTGTCCATTTTATTGGCATATAATTGTTGATAATAGTCTCTTATGATCCTTTGTATTTCTATGTTGTCTGTTGTGATCTCTCCACTGTCATTTCTAATTTTATTGATTTGATTTTTCTCCCTTTGTTTCTTGATGAGTCTGGCTAATGGTTTGTCAATTTTATTTATCCTTTCAAAGAACCAGCTTTTTGGCTTTGTTGATTTTTGCTATGGTCTCTTTTGTTTCTTTTGCATTTATTTCTGCTCTAATTTTTAAGATTTCTTTCCTTCTACTAACCCTGGGGTTCTTCATTTCTTCCTTTTCTAGTTGTTTGAGGTGTAGAGTTAGGTTATTTATTTGACTTTTTCTTGTTTCTTGAGGTGTGCCTGTATTGCTATGAACTTTCCCCTTAGGACTGCTTTTACTGTGTCCCACAGGTTTTGGGTTGTTGTGTTTTCATTTTCATTCGTTTCTATGCAAATTTTGATTTCTTTTTGATTTCTTCTGTGATTTGTTTGTTATTCAGCAGCGTGTTGTTCAGCCTCTCCATATGTTGGAATTTTTAATAGTTTTTCTCCTGTAATTGAGATCTAATCTTACTGCATTGTGGTCAGAAAAGATGCTTGGAATGATTTCTATTTTTTGAATTTACCAAGGCTAGCTTTATGGCCCAGGATGTGATCTATCCTGGAGAAGGTTCCATGTGCGCTTGAGAAAAGGTGAAATTCATTGTTTTGGGATGAAATGTCCTATAGATATCAATTAGGTCTAACTGGTCTATTGTATCGTTTTAAAGTTTGTGTTTCCTTATTAATTTTCTGTTTAGTTGATCTATCCATAGGTGTGAGTGGGGTATTAAAGTCTCCCACTATTATTGTGTTATTGTTAATTTCTCCTTTCATACTTGTTAGCATTTGTCTTACATACTATGGTGTGCTCCGTGTTGGGTGCATATATATTTATAATTGTTATATCTTCTTCTTGGATTGATCCTTTGATCATTATGTAGTGACCTTCTTTGTCTCTTTTCACAGCCTTTGTTTTAAAGTCTATTTTATCTGATATGAGTATTGCTACTCCTGCTTTCTTTTGGTCCCTATTTGCATGGAAAATCTTTTTCCAGCCCTTCACTTTCAGTCTGTATGTGTCCCCTGTTTTGAGGTGGGTCTCCTGTAGACAACATATGTAGGGGTCTTGTTTTTGTATCCATTCAGCCAGTCTTTGTCTTTTGGTTGGGGCATTCAACCCATTTACGTTTAAGGTAATTACTGATAAGTATGATCCGTTGCCATTTACTTTATTGTTTGGGGTTCAATTTATACACCATTTTTGTGTTTCCTGTCTAGAGAATATCCTTTAGTATTTGTTGTAGAGCTGGTTTGGTGGTGCAGAATTCTCTCAGCTTTTGCTTATCTGAGAAGCTTTTGATTTCTCCTTCATACTTGAATGAAATCCTTGCTGGGTACAATAATCTGGGCTGTAGGTTATTTTCTTTCATCATTTTAAGTATGTCTTGCCATTCCCTCCTGGCTTGAAGAGTTTCTATTGAAAGATCAGCTGTTATCCTTATGGGAATTCCTTGTGTGTTATTTGTTGTTTTTCCTTGCTGCTTTTAATATTTGTTCTTTGTGTTTGATCTTTGTTAATTTGAGTAATAACTTGGGTTTATCCTGTTTGGGATTCTCTGGGTTTCTTGGACTTGGGTGATTATTTCCTTCCCCAGTTAGGGAAGTTTTCAACTATTATCTCCTCAAGTATTTTCTCATGGTCTTTCTTTTTGTCTTCTTCTTCTGGAACCCCTATGATTCAATGTTGTAGCGTTTAATATTGTCCTGGAGGTCTCTGAGATTGTCCTCATTTCTTTTAATTCGTTTTTCTTTTATTCTCTCTGATTCATTTATTTCTACCATTCTATCTTCTAATTCACTAATCCTATCTTCTGCCTCTGTTATTCTACTATTTGTTGCCTCCAGAGTGTTTTTAATTTCATTTATTGCATTATTCATTGTATATTGACTCTTTTTTATTTCTTCTAGGTCCTTGTTAAACCTTTCTTGCATCTTCTCAATCCTTGTCTCCAAGCTATTTATCTGTGATTCCATTTTAATTTCTAGATTTTGGATCAATTTCACTATCATTATTGAATTCTTTATCAGGTAGATTCCCTATCTCTTCCTCTTTTGTTTGGTTTGGTGGGCATTTATCCTGTTCCTTTATCTGCTGGCTATTCCTCTGTCTCTTCATCTTGTTTAAATTGCTGAGTATGGGGTGTCCTTTCTGTATTCTGGCAGTTTGTGGAGTTCTCTTTATTGTGGCTATTCCTCACTGTGTGTGGGTTTGTACAGGTTTTGTCAAGGTTTCCTGGTTAGGGAAGCTTGTGTCAGTGTTCTGATGGGTGGAACTGTATTTCTTCTCTTTGTTCAGTCGCGCTGTGTGGGGAGGGAGGGAGGGATGCTGCAAGCAAATAACACTGGCGTGGCGCGCAGTGCCTCAGCCACACTGGGTCTGCCCCCGCTCACTGCACGTGTAGCCTCCCTGCCCACACTGCTCGGGCTCTAGGTTGTTCCACCGGGAACAATCCAAGGCTGGCCCTGGGTTGCATGTACCTCCCAGGTCCAAGCCGCTCAGGTTCAGGCACTCGGATAGTCCTCAGAGGCGCAGACTCAGTTGGGCCTGAGTATTGTGCTCTTCCCAGGTCCGAGCAGCTCAAGTGATGAGGTGTTTGGCAGCGCCAATGCTGCGACTTATCGCCCCCGCCACTCGGTTATCTGGGCCAAAACCGGGCGCACCTTCTTAGGCAGATGTTAACCGTCCAGACCCCAAAAGTTTTAGTTAGCAAAGAAGCCTGCTTACAATTTTATAGATAATGTCTCTGGGGCTGCGATTGCCCCCTTCCGCTCTGGCTGCCTATCACCGGAGGGGGAAGGTCTGCAGCCGGCTATCTCTGTTCAATTCTTTGTTCGTGCACGGGCCTGGCGGTCTTAGGTTGGGGCTGGCTTTGGGCGTAGTAGATATCCCACAGTCTGGTTTGTTAGCCCAAATTATTTCGCTCAGATAGTGCTCAGGGTATTCAGGCCAGATTCTTACTCTAAGCGATGCAGCCCGGCGCTGCTGCCTCCCTGCCCAGCCCCGCTTGTTAATGGCGCCTGCAGGCGTCTGCGCTGCTTCTCCACTGGGAGTTACCGTAGGACTCGCAATCTTGAGTTTTAATTGTTTATTTATTTTTCTTCCTGTTACGTTGCCCTCTGTGCTTCCAAAGCTCGGCACAGATTCGCAGTGAGAAGGTTTCCTGGTGTTTGGAAACTTCTCTCTTTTTAAGACTCCTTCCCGGACGGAGCTCCGTCCCTCCCTCTTTGTCTCTTTTTTTGTCTTTTATATTTTTTCCTACCTCCTTTCAAGAGTTGGATTGCTTTTCTGGGTGCCTGATGTCCTCTGCCGGCATTCAGAAGTTGTTTTGTGGAATTTACTCGACGTTTAAATGCTCTTTTGATGAATTTGTGGGGGAGAAAGTGTTCTCCCTGTCCTACTCCTCCGCCATCTTCTCAAAATTTTAGATTAAGACTCTGTGAGGGAGTAAAAGTCACTCAGTCATGTCCAACTCTTTGTGACCCCATGGACTGAAGTCCATGGATTTCTTCAGGCCAGAATACTGGAGTGGGAAGCCTTTCCCTTTTCTAGGGGATCTTCCCAACCCAGGGATCAAACCCAGGTCTCCTGCATTGCAGGCAGATTCTTTACCAGCTGAGCCACCAGGGAAGCCCGAGACTCTGTAGGCAGGAACAATTGACAGGAGAAGCACCTAACAGCAATGGCCTAACTCCCAGCCTTCTTGGCCCTTTGGAGATAAGCTGTTTCTATCATCTAACTTTCTGGAAAGTAGCTTAGTAATTTAATCAAGTAGCTAGAGGCCTTTTTATAAGATCTTTTTTTTTTGTTCAGGGATCTCTTTGTCCAAAACCTTCTCTCCCACCCCACCCCCACAATTGGGAATTTCTTACGGCACAGGAAAGCTTAGAGCAGGAACACCAGGTAACACAAGAGAGTTTTCTTCTGGGGTCTCTTGTGATACAAGAGGGTTTTTTTAAAAATTAGTTTATTTTAATTGGAGGATAGTTACTTTACAATATTGTGGTGGTTTTTGCCATACATCAACATGAATCAGCCACAGGTATACATGTGTCCCCACATCCTGAACACCCCTCCCACTTCCCTCCCCACCCTATCCCTCTGAGTTGTCCCAGAGCACCAGCTTTGGGTGCCCTGCTTCATGCATCAAACTTGCACTGGCCACCTATTTTACATATAGATGTAAATATGTAAAAATTGTAATATATATGCTTCAATATTCTTCTTCCAAATCATCCCACCCTCGCCTTCTCCCACTGAGTCCAAAAGTCTATTCCTTACATCTGCGTCTCCTTTGCCACCCTGCCTGTTGGATCATCGTTACCATCTTTCTAAATTCCCCATATATACGTCAATGTACAATATTTGCCTATTATACAAAGTGAAGTCAGAAAGAGAAAGACAGATACAGGAGGGTTATGGTACTCCCAGAGAGGGTGAGTGGGGTCTTCTTTAGGTAGTAGAGAAGATCAGGAAATAGAGCAAGATGACAGAAAGGCAAATATGCTATACATGGATGCAGGCAGAAAACTATTGAAAACCAGAATGAGAAAATAGCCTCTGACTCAAACTCAAATTGACTCTGTCAGCCAGGTCAGATCCACCTTTATCTGAATTCTCTATTGAGAGTCCTTGCAATATTTTGTTTTTAAAAAGAGTTGTATTAAGGAGTGTTCAAAAAGACTTGATAACCATTGGTTGAATTTGATTCCCTCCATTTAAATCAATTAAAAGACATTAAGTGAGCACCTGCTACATTTTGTGAATTATGCTGGTTTCTGGCTTTATAAGGATAAATAAGACACACTTCCTGCTCTTCAGAGGTTTTATCATCTTGTGGGAAAGACAGACTCATCAGTCACCACAGCAGCGATGATAAGAGCTATGGGAACACATACAGAAATGAAGGAGCAATTAATTCAGCCTGAGAGAGTCAAAAAAGCTATAAAAAGATAACATCCAAATTGGACTTGGAATACGTTAGACGTTTGTCAGGTGGATACACAGGACAGGCGCACTCAGGGCAAGTGTGGGCATCTGGAAAGAGAGGACTAGATCCCGACTGAATTCGTTTTCTCTTGCTTTCCTTTCCTCCTGTACATACATTCCTCATTTGTACTTGATTTATTTTTCCCCCTCATCTCTGCTTTATTTTAAAACAACTTTGTTGAGATAGCATCAACATAAAATGAACTGTGCCGATTTGTAGTGTATGATTTGAAAAGTTTTGAAACACGTACCCATCCATGGACGCATCACCACAACCAAGATAGGGACAATATCTGTCACCCCCAATTTTCCCTACACCCCTTTGTCATTCCCCTCTCCCACCGCACTCTGCCGCACCTCGCCCTCTTCTTCTGACAATGAGTGATCTGACTTCTGACATTCTAGGTTAGTTTGCGTCTCAAGAGTTTTGTGAAATGGAATCATATGGTCGATACTTATTTCTGTCTGGCTTCTTTCACCCAGGCTGATTCATGCTGTCGTGTGTATCTGCAGTTCATTCCTTTGTGCTCCCGAGTAGTTTTCCATCACCTCTGCCTTTTCCTCTGGGTTGGTGTATTCTTTCAGCGCTGTCTGGCTATCTCATGCAGAAGGAAGTCTGGCTCACGGAACTCACAAGGTTTACCTTTTATGGCTGCCTGGCTGATTCTCGTTCTGGCCCCAAGTTCAGAAATTTCGGAGAAGGGCTCTGACTGCCCTATCTTGGGCCAGATACTCACCTCTGAGCCAAAGGACTGTGGGTGGAGAGGCATAAAGAACATGGCAAAGCTATGAGAATCTTCTGGATGTGTTTGACTCCAGTCTTCAGCCCACATGGGAAGATACTTCTGACCTCCTTCCTTGCCCTACTTTGCAGATTCTCACTGAAATTGTAAAGTGCCTTATACTAGGATCCATTCCAAATGAATCAAAGAAAAGAAGTAAAACATAAATCCGAAAAGGAAAGCTCCTCTATAAATTCAGAGTAGAAAAGACCTTCTAACTATGATATAAAAACTAGAAGGCATAAAGTAAAAGAGTTAAAAATTAAGTTCCATAAAAATAAAAATCATTGCTTGGCAAAATCTCCTTGAGCAAAGTAAAAAGACAAATGGCGAAATGGAAGCAAATTGTTTATAACTCATTACACAAAGTTAAATGTCTTTAATATTTTAAGAGCTTCTATGAGTCAATAAGAAAAAAACAATATCTAGAGAAAAGTTGGGAAAAGAATATAAAGAAATGGTTCACAGATAAATACAAACAACTTTTAAATATATGAATAGTCAACCTTTCTTATATTAAGAGCAACATAAATTAAAAATACAATATCATAATATCATATCATTTTCACTATCAAGTTAGTAAAAACAAAAAACAAACAAACAAAAAAACTCCCTAGCAGGACTTGCCAGGGAGAAAACAAAGAACCAGATGAGATTCTTGGGGTGCCACTGCCTCCAGCCAAGGCTTCTTACACGCTCCCTGAGGACAATGTCAACTATCCACCACCCCCTTGCAATCACCAAGCCCAGAACCAGAGCATCCTCTCCCTTCCCACCAGCCAACAAGAAACAAGAGCAGTGAAAGCACCAAGTTTTGTTGCTATAAAAAAACCACCCTAAGTATCAAAATTACAATGTATCAATATATGATTTTGGCAAGGAAGAGGAAAATGAGCATTCTACTCTACTGTTTCTGTCATTCAGGTGCCAGTTGATGCCGCTCCCGTTGCTGCTGTTGCTCAGTCACTCAGTTGTGTCCTACTCTTTGTGACCCCATGGACTGCCAGGCTTCCCTGTCTTTCACTATCTCCCAGAGTTTGCTTAAACTCATTCCCATTGAATTGGCGATGACATCCAACCATCTAATCCTCTGTTACCCCCTTCTCCTCCTGTCTTTGCCATTCCCATAGGTGGGCAATTTAGTAATAAACATCAAAATTGGTTTTTCACTGGAGTAGTGTTTGCTATGGTCTTCCCAGCTGGCTCAATGGTAAAGAATCTGCCGGCCAATGCAGGAGATGGGAATTCGGTCTCTGGGTAGGGAATATCCCCTGGAGAAGGGAATGGCAACGTACTCCAGTATTCCTGCCTGGGAAATCCCATGGACAGAGGAGCCTGACAGGTTACAGTCCATGGGGTCAGGAAAAGAGTAAGACATGACTAAATAACCAAACAATAGCTGCTTGTTATGATAAGAAATTAATAACAACTTAAATGTCTTCCATAAGAGGTTGGCTTAACCTATTATGATATATCCATTCAACAGAATACTGTGTAGTTATAAAATGAGAATGAGGGCACTTCTTATGAATTAAAAAATTCCCAAGATGGATTACAATATTAAAAAAGTAAGATGCAGAATAAAATGCATATCACACTCTCATTCCTGTATTTTCTTGCATACATTTAAAAAATCTCTGGAAGAATTCACAGGAAATATTAACATGGCTACCAGTTTGGGAAAGTGAAGTGGAACTGTAGAAGACAGGGATAGAAAATAGCTTATATAAATAAATTAATTAATTTAATTTTGAATCATATAAATGTGTTACCTATACTTAAAAGAATAAGTAATTTTTGAAAAATTCTATTACTTGTCTTAAGTTGAACCAAGCCATTTTCTTCTAAGCTTTTTGGTTTTAGGAAAGTTTACCTTTCAGACTTGCCTTAGTTTAGCAAACCAGGATGCTTAGGTTTCAGTTCAGTTCTGTTGTTCAGTCATGTCCAACTCTTTGCAACCCCATGGACTGCAACATGCCAGGCCTCCCTGTCCATCACCAACTCCCAGAGTTCACTCAAACTCATCTCCATTGAGTCGGTGATGCCATCCAACCATCTCATCCTATGTCGTCCCCTTCTCCTCTTGCCTTCAATTTTTCCCAGCATCAGGGTCTTTTCAAGTGAGTCAGTTCTTCACATTAGGTGACCAAAATATTGGAGTTTTAGCATGAGCATCAGTCTTTCCAATGATTATTCAGGACTGATTTCTTTAGGATGGACTGGTTGGATCTCCTTGCAATCCAAGGGACTCTCAAGAGTCTTCTCCAACACCACAGCTCAAAAGCAGCAATTCTTTGGCATTCACCTTCTTTATGGTCCAACTCTCACATCCATACATGACTACTGGAAAAACTTTAGCTTTGACTACTTGGACCTTTGTTGGCAAAGTTGTGTGTCTGCTTTTTAATATGCTGTTTAGGCTGGTCATAGCTTTTCTTCCAAGGAGCAAGCGTCTTTTCATTTCATGGCTGCAGTCACCATCTGCAGTGATTTTGGAGCCCACAAAAATAAAGTCTGTCACTGTTTCCATTGTTTCCCCATCTATTTGCCACGAAGTGATGGGACCAGATGCCATAATCTTAGTTTTCTGAATGTTGAGTTTTAAGCCAAGTTTTTCACTCTCCTCTTTCACTTTCATCAAGAGGCTCTTTAGTTCTTCTTCACTTTCTGCCATAAGGGTGGTGTCATCTGCATATCTGAGGTTATTGGTATTTCTCCTGGCAATCTTGATTCCAGCTTGTGCTTCATCCAGCCTGGCATTTCTCATGATGTACCATGCATATAAGTTAAATAAGCAGGGTGACAGTATACAGCCTTGGTGTACTCCTTTTCCAATTTGGAACCAGTCTGTTGTTCTATGTCCAGTTCTAACTGTTGCTTCCTGACCTGCATACAGATTTCTCAAGAGGCAGGTCAGGTGGACTGGTATTCCCATCTCTTGCAGAGTTTTCCACAGTTTATTGTGATCCACACAGTCAAAGGCTTTGGCATTGTCAATAAAGCAGAAGCAGATGTTTTTCTGGAACTTTCTTGCTTTTTCGATGACCTAGCGGATGTTGGCAATTTGATCTCTGGTTCCTCTATCTTTTCTAAATCCAGCTTGAACATCTGGAATTTCTTGGTTCACATACTGTTGAAGCCTGGCTTGGAGAATTTTGAGCATTACTTTACTAGTGTGTGAGATGAGTGCAATTGTGTGGTAGTTTGAGCATTCTTTGGCATTGTCTTTCTTTGGGATTGGAAAGAAAACTATGTATTTGTGTGAATTGTGGAATGAAAATATGTGTATTTGTGTGATCTAGATATGTAGGTGTCAGGAATTTAAAGCACAATCATAACACTAAACCTAAACCTAAAGATCACACAAATACACATATTCACGTATACAATGGGGTACACACTATACATAGACATTCTTGGACACTCCTCTGGGACAGCATAAGATCTATGCAGAAGATGGAGCACGCACACAACTCCAAAACAGCTGAGTGAGTGTGCATGTCTATGGAGGGAGAATAGAGAGTCTGGGGAAGTGCAATTTGGGAGGTAACCAGAGGGGGGAAAAGAAAGTGAACAGGAGGCAGGTGAGGGATCAGATCAATAGGAATAAAAGCCAGTCCCTTCCTGTCTCTTGCTGACAATTGCTATAGGCTCTTCAAGGAGACAACAGGATTTCCCAGGTGGCGCTACAGGTAAAGAACTCGCCTGGCAATGCAGGAGACATAAAAGAAGCGGGTTCCATCACTGGGTCAGGAAGATCCCCTGAGGGAGGAAATGGCAACCCACTCCAGTATTCTTGCCTGGAGAATTCCATGGGCAGAGGAGCCTGGTGGGCTATAGTCCATGGGGTAGCAAAGAGTCAAACACGAATGAAGTGACTTAGGACATACGCAAGAAGACAACAGTCTCTTACTCAGCAGATCTCAGAGCTGAGTCACACCCTTCTGGTAACATCTCAGGGTTGATCCAAGAGGTCCTGGCTGACCCCACCCCTATGAGTCCATGTTCTGCATTCTCAACTTAAGACACACTTCGCAGAGCTCTGAGTACAGCCAAGAGCCTCTGGAGACATCTGGAGCCTATCCTCGTCTCCCAGGCTTTATTCCTGATAAGCAGAGATAAGACCAGAAGGGAAGGTTTACTTCTGTGTCCCCACTTAGGGAGGTGAAATGATCATCACTGTGTCACCATACCAGATTCAAGCAGAGCCCTCCCTCCAGACCTTCCTTGCTAGCTTTTCACCTTCTGGGACTAGAATCTTCAGTCCTGGCTTAGGTGCAGGTATTTCTCCTTCAGTTCAGTTCAGTCGCTCAGTAGTGTCTGACTCTTTGCAACCCTGTGAATTGCAGCATGCCAGGCCTCCCTGTACATCACCAACTCCTGGAGTTTACCCAAACTCATGTCCATCGAGTCAGTGATGCCATCCAGCCAATCTCATCCTCTGTCGTCCCCTTCTCCTCCTGCCCTCAATCTCTCCCAGCATCAGGGTCTTTTCCAATGAGTCAACTCTTCGAATGAGGTGGCCAAAGTATTGGAGTTTCAGCTTTAGCATCAGTCATTCCAATGAACACCCAGGACTGATCTCCTTTAGAACGGACTGGTTGGATCTCCTTGCAGTCCAAGGGACTCTCAAGAGTCTTCTCCAACACCACAGTTCAAAAGCATCAATTCTTCAGTGCTCAGCTGTCTTCACAGTCCAATTCTCACATCCACACATGACCACTGGAAAAACCATAGCCTTGACTAGACGGACCTTTGTTGACAAAGTAATGTCTCTGCTTTTTAATATGCTATATAGGTTGGTCATAACTTTCCTTCCAAGGAGTAAGCGTCTTTTAATTTCATGGCTGCAGTCACCATCTGCAGTGATTTTGGAGCCCAGAAAAATAAAGTCTGACACTGTTTCCATTTTCCCCATCTATTTCCCATGAAGTGATGGGACCAGATGCCATGATCTTCGTTTTCTGAATGTTGAGCTTTAAGCAAATTTTTCACTCTCCTCTTTCACTTTCATCAAGAGGCTTTTTGGTTCCTCTTCACTTTCTGCCATAAGGGTGGTGTCATCTGCATATCTGAGGTTATTGATATTTCTCCCGGCAATCTTGATTCCAGCTTGTGCTTCTTCCAGCCCAGCGTTTCTCATGATGTACTCTGCATATAAGTTAAATAAGCAGAGTGACAATATACAGCCTTGACATACTCCTTTTCCTATTTGGAACCAGTCTGTTGTTCTATGTCCAGTTCTAACTGTTGCTTCCTGACCTGCATATAGGTTTCTCAAGAGGCAGGTCAGATGGTCTGGTATTCCCATCTCTTGAAGAATTTTCCACAGTCTATTGTGATCCACACAGTCAAAGGCTTTGGCATAGTCAATAAAGCAGAAATAGATGTTTTTCTGGAACTCTCTTGCTTTTTCGATGACCTAGCAGATATTGGCAATTTGATCTCTGGTTTCTCTGCCTTTTCTAAAACCAGCTTGAACATCTGGAAGTTCACGGTTCACATATTGCTGAAGCCTGGCTTGGAGAATTTTGAGCATTACTTTACTAGCATGTGAGATGAGTGCAATTGTGTGGTAGTTTGAGCATTCTTTGGCATTGCCTTTCTTTGGGATTAGAATGAAACCTGACCTTTTCCAGTCCTGTGGCCACTGCTGAGTTTTCCAAATTTGCTGGTATATTGAGTGCGGCACTTTCACAGCATCATCTTTCAGGATTTGAAATAGCTCCACTGGAATTCCATCACCTCCACTAGCTTTGTTCGTAATGATGCTTTCTAAGGCCCACTTGACTTCACATTCCAGGATGTCTGGCTCTAGGTGAGTGATCACATCATCATGATTATCTGGGTCGTGAAGATCTTTTTTGTACAGTTCTGTGTGTTCTTGCCATCTCTTCTTAATATTTTTTGCTTCTGTTAGGTCCATACCATTTCTGTCCTTTATCGAGTCCATCTTTGCATGAAATGTTCCCTTGGTATCTCTAATTTTCTTGAAGAGATCTCTGGTCTTTCCCATTCTATTGTTTTCCTCTATTTCTTTGCATTGATCGCTGAAGAAGGCTTTCTTATCTCTTCTTGCTATTCTTCAGAACTCTGCATTCAGATGCTTATATCTTTCCTTTTCTCCTTTGCTTTTCGCTTCTCTTCTTTTCACAGCTATTTGTAAGGCCTCCCCAGACAGCCATTTTGCTTTTTTGCATTTCTTTTCCTTGGGGATGGTCTTGATCCCTGTCTCCTGTACAATGTCACGAACCTCCGTCCATAGTTCATCAGGCACTCTGTCTGTCAGATCTAGTCCCTTAAATCTATTTGTCACTTCCACTGTATAATCATAAGGGATTTGATTTAGGTCATACCTGAATGGTCTAGTGGTTTTCCCTACTTTCTTCAATTTCAGTCTGAATTTGGCAATAAGGAGTTCATGATCTGAGCCACAGTCAGCTCCCAGTCTTGTTTTTGCTGACTGTATAGAGCTTCTTCATCTTTGGCTGCAAAGAATGTAATCAGTCTGATTTTGGTGTTGACCATCTGGTGATATCCACGTGTAGAGTCTTCTCTTGTGTTGTTGGAAGAGTGTTTGTTATGACCAGTGAGTTCTCTTGGCAAAACTCTATTAGCCTTTGTCCTGCTTCATTCCGTACTCCAAGGCCAAATTTACCTGTTACTCCAGGTGTTTCTTGACTTCCTACTTTTGCATTCCAGTCCCCTATAATGAAAAGGACATCTTTTTTGGGTGTTAGTTCTAAAAGGTCTTGTAGGTCTTCACAGAACGGTTCAACTTCAGCTTCTTCAGCGTTACTGGTTGGGGCATAGGCTTGGATTACTGTGATATTGAATGGTTTGCCTTGGAAACGAACAGAGATCTTTCTGTTGTTTTTGAGATTGCATCCAAGTACTGCATTTCGGACTCTTTGGTTGACCATGATGGCTACTCCATTTCTTCTGAGGGATTCCTGCCCACAGTAGTAGATATAATGGTCATCTGAGTTAAATTTACCCATTCCAGTCCATTTTAGTTCACTGATTCCTAGAATGTCGACATTCACTTTTGCCATCTCCTGTTTGACCAATTCCAATTTGCCTTGATTCATGGACCTGACATTCCAGGTTCCTATGCAATGTTGCTCTTTACAGCATCGGACCTTGCTTCCATCACCAGTCACATCCACAACTGGGTATTGTTTTTGCTTTGGCTCCATCCCTTCATTCTTTCTGGAGTTATTTCTCCACTGATCTCCAGTAGCATATTGGGCACTTACCGACCTGGGGAGTTCATCTTTCAGTGTCCTATCTTTTTGCCTTTTCATACTGTTCATGGGGTTCTCAAGGCAAGAATACCCCTACACGGTGCTGTCTTCCCAGAGACTAAGATATTCATGAAAAATAGTCAATGAATTGTCAGTACTCTGATTGGAAACAATCTGAGAATTGTGGCATCCTTTTAACTTCCTGGTGGCTCAGCTAGTAAAGAGCCCCGCCTGCCAATGCAGGAGATGCAGAGATAGAGGTTCAGTCCCTCAGTTGGGAAGATCCCCTGGAGAAGGGAACAACAATGCACTGCAGTATTCTTGCTTGGAGAATCCCATGGACAGAGGAGCCTGGCGGGCTACAGTCCATGGGGGAACAGTCCATGGGGTCGCAAAGAGTAGAACACAACTGAGCAACTAATACCTTTTCACTTTTCAGAACTGCAGTGCTTGCACAGATCTACTCTGAGGAAGACCAAACTGCAAGGGGCACAGATTCTGTCCTAGTACTTCTCTAACTCCGCCACAGTTCTGTCTCAGTTAAGGAGTGCTCTGGGCCCTTTCTATAAGACTGGGGAAGATCAATAGCCAGCAGGAGGCTAACTTAAGCTCTCCTCTCCTTCCCCCAGGTCATTAGTCCTATTAAGCACGTTGATACGTCTTTTTTTTCTGTGGGTTCTTCTTCTGATGTGCCATGGAAGAGTGATTTATCTGCACACAAACCTTCAACTCAACTGGGCACAGATAAACCAATCTCCACTCTGCCAGGAAGCCACATTCAATTGTCCTGGGGAAGTAATTTTGATTTGTTCCCCATGTACTGCCAATATTCAGTTCCCACACGTATACAAATCTCATATATCCACAAAATTACTCCTGAGTAATCTTTATGATGAGAGAGGTAATGGAGAGTAGAGAGGGAGAAAGGGAGAGAGCTTTTCCTTGACGTCAAATTTACAAACGTCTTCTCCTTATTCTAGAGTCAGAGTGCTGACACCATGTGCACATCTCTCAGACTCTATTTTAAGCTTCTGGAAGACTGAGACTATTTTGTGTCCACCTGTATTTAGTAACAGGCTTTGCAAAGAGTATGTGCTCATAACTGCTGAATGAATGTTATTTGCAGGTCCAGAAAACTATTTCAATCAAGGAGTGTCTATTACTTTCCTTAGAGCTTCCTCTATATCATCAAAATTTATCCTGGTCAGACAGTGTCGATAACCTTTCCTATGTAAAACTTGTGCTAGATGCCAGGCACTCTGAGAAGCAGAGGATAAAAATGGAATGAAATCTAATTCCTCTACTCCAAGAACTCATAGTCTATGCTTTAGCCTTTTTCCCTGAGTGGAGATGTGGGGGTTCCTATTAGTCCCTTAAGTACATAGAGATGCTTCTGGAGTACAGAATTCTTTCCTACCTTTCCAGATCCCCAGATGTAAGCACAAGCTGCAAAACCAGGCTGCTTAGACAGGAAAAGCCAGGCGGTCATGCTTGTGCTCGCAACGCCCTTGTTATTGTTCTGGGTGGAAGACAGAAAACCGAGGAACAGAGAAATGGCAGATGAAGCCTTTTAATTTGCTAGCAATTAATTCTTTCACTTACTTTAAATTAAAACAATCAGCCTTTCCCAGTCACTCATCAGCAACTGTTAACATCAGTGTCTTCTCAGCTTTTGGAAGGCTCTGAGTATAAATAGCCCATTACCTTGCAATGAAAGATAAATTGTAGGACTTGATTAAGCAGAATGCTCTGGGAATGAACTTTACTGGTTCATTGATTCTTCTACTTATCAGAGACTTAGCCAAAATACATTTAAAAAAAATTTAACATTCATTCATTACATCCATTAATCAACATAACACAGAGTGATTAAGAATAATCTCTGGAGCCAGGCCCCCTGGATTCAATGCCAGCTCTGCCACTTGGTTACCTTGGACAGCTTGCTTACTCTCTCTGTGCTTCCGTCTCTTTATATGTAAGATGGAGATGATAAAGTACTTACTGCATAGCATATTTATGAAAATTAGATATATTAATATATATAAAATCTAAAGGATGGTGCTTGCTGCTGCTGCTGCTGCTAAGTTGCTTCAGTCGTGTCCTGATTCTGTGCGACCCCAGAGACAGCAGCCCACCAGGCTCCCCCATCCCTGGGATTCTCCAGGCAAGAACACTGGAGTGGGTTGCCATTTCCTTTCCAATGCATGAAAGTGAAAAGTGAAAGGGAAGTCGCTCAGTCGTGTCCGACTCTTCGTGACCCCATGGACTGCAGCCTACCAGGCTCCTCCGTCCATGGGATTTTCCAGGCAAGAGTACTGGAGTGGGGTGCCATTGCCTTCTCCAAAAGAATGGTGCTTACTGTATTGTAAATGCTACATAATCTATATAATAATAATAATAATTGTTATTATTACTGTCATTGTCATTAATCACTCCCATATTCTCTCCATGAATGGGCAATGAGCAGGATAAGTATGTTCTCTGCCTCACAGGGAAATTCTACTACTATAAAA
Source organism: Bos mutus (assembly GCF_027580195.1). Classification (NCBI taxonomy): domain Eukaryota; kingdom Metazoa; phylum Chordata; class Mammalia; order Artiodactyla; family Bovidae; genus Bos; species Bos mutus. The sequence continues at coordinate 24,437,662 of NC_091619.1, read as the reverse complement.
ACAAATACCATAAATTATAGAGTAAAATATGAAAACCTACCCTCGTCTCCCTGATCTACTCTCCAGAGATAACCATTATTAATAATTTCATGTGTGTCCTTCCAGTCTGTTTTTCTAGGCATATGAAAATATATACATAAACATCAGTAGTTCATTTTTATTTAAAAACAATTGTTTTGCTAACACACACATCATGCACATTTTTTTCAGGTCAGTCCATAGAAAACTATCTCCTTTGAAGTGACTGCCTTTGTTTTCTTTATTAGATAAATTATACTTTTAAATTTAAGTGTCTTCCTATTGATGCACACCAGAATCAATGCGTTATGCAAGTAGCCTTGCATATTTGTGGAATATTTTTAAGCATAATAGATGGACCTTATAGCCCATTTCCCCGTGATATGAAAGCAGGAATAAAGCAAGGTTGGAAGGACAGCCTCAGAGCCATTATGACAAATTCCCATCCCATCTCCCACTGGGCTGTGGCTGCCACCATGAGAGAAGAGCCAATTGGATTGACACTCTAGCACAAGCTTAGAAAATTGGTTTTTTGAATGAATCTCTCCATAACAGCTTATTTGGTTGCAGTTTTCTTCTTTCTAAAGATGTGGTAGAAGCATTCTCATTAATAGAGAGCTGTGATTCACCAAGTTTCAGGTAATTAAGGCTTTCCTCTCAGAATCTCATTCACAGCCCTTTTCTCTCCTAGGCCACTCTTCTGAAGGCATTGTGACCTGGCCAAAACAATAAACAAAAAAAACCAAACCCATGACAGTATGACTTTCATTCTCCTTCAGATATTTAGAGCACCTGAATGATGAAAGAAGGAACAAGTAAGCACAGAAAGAGGGAGGAAGAGTTCAAAGAAACAACAGCCAGATGGGGACCATGATGTGTTTAAACTGAAAAGAGAGAAACCTCATGCTGTAACTATTTCAGATGATGACAAATTGGCTAAATGCCTTTGTGGTCCCTGTTAAGCTAACGACACGCTGAAAACAGACCCTGCATATGTGGGTCAGCTTATAGGCTTAACTTCCCCGCAGAGAGACCCAAAATACAGAGGCTCAAAAAGGCAGAAGTTGAATTCTTCTTGTTGGGAGGTTCACAGGTGGCTGGATGTAGAGCAGACACACAGCACTGTTGCCCAAGGTGCTGTAGACATACAGGCACTGGGCAGCCCTCCCATCCTCGGAGGCAGCTCCCCTCTTTGGTTTAAGGTGGCCACTGCAGTTGCCGTTCTTTCCCACACAGTAGGAAAGGGAGCGTGGAGCACAAACCCTTTTCTCTATAAAGAATATAGTCCTGATGCTGCTCACATCACTCCCATTCACATTCCAGTAGCAGGAAAGTAGTCATATGTCTCTCCTAGCTTCAAGGGAGGCTGGGGAATGTGGTTGCTTCCTGGATGACCTTTTGCTCAGATAAATCTTGGTATTTTATTATGAAGAGAGAGGAAGAAGGAGGAGAAGAAGAAGAAAGAGAAAGAGAGAAGAATAAATTTTGGAGTTTTTGCAGAATTTGGAACTGGAAGGTAGACATGAGAGCATGGAGTGTGTGCTAAGTAGCTTCAGTCATGTCTGACTCCTTGTGACCCCATGGCCGTAGTCCATCAGGCTCTTCTGTCCATGGGATTTTCCAGGTGAGAATACTGGAGAGGGTTGCCATACCTTCACCCAGGGGATCTTCCCGACCCAGGGGTCAAACCCATGTCTCTTATGTCTCCTCTGCATCAAACCCATCTCTCTTATGTCTCCTGCATTGGCAGGTGGGTTCTTTACCACTAGTCAGGCCTGGAAAATCCCTTAGATCACGGCACCAAGGTGTAAAACCAGTCAGACAAGAATTGATGATGAGTGGGATCTCGGACTAGATCAGGTCCCCTGCTTTACCCTGTGACACCACAGTGGGCTTTTCCTGTCAAAGCTCTGATCACACCTGCAATTGATTATTTGTCTAATGACCATCTTCTCTGCTAGAGTGGAAACTCCATGAGGACAGAAGCCACATCTGTCTTATCTGATGCTGTATCTGCAGTGCTATCATAGGGCTTGGTACTAGTGGGGCCCAATAAATGTTTATTGAATGAAGGGGTAACAAAGAGAGACCTAGACTCTTCTCTCAAGACAGTCACAACCCAACTGGATAAGTGGGGATACAGACACGCATGCAGTTACTGCATTGGGCAAGCCCTATAATAGTAGAATTCAGAAACTGACATGAGAATACAAAGAAAATAGCCTCCAAATGAGAATATGGCAGCTGTTGTTGAATGCCACAGAGCTGAAATCCAGGTTCCACTCCTCAACCAAGCAATGGAGAAATCAGATTGCATCCAATGGGACTGCCAACCTTGACGTGTGACTAGAGTTTATGCTTCAGATAAATGGTTTACTGCCTCAGCCCCCCAACCACACTAAGTACACATTCTTTAAAGACTCAACTGTGACCATCACATTTCTATGGCAATTTCTCTGATTCCCCCTACACTACCCTACCCTGTTCAGACAGCCCCGATTCCTTCCTCCCTGTGCCCCCTATTGTTCCCTACACTTAAGTCTGTCACAGCACCTGCAACCCTTCAGAGCGCTTACAGTTCAGATGTCTCTCAGACTCCCCTCAGTGAAAGCTCCCTGAGGTCAGGGGCTGTGCTTATATATCCATATTTCTTAGCATATCACATAGGGTCTGGTGTTCAGAAGACATTCAGCATCCTGAATGATGGAAGTCAGTCCATGGCTTGGAACATACTTCCAGAGCAAGGAACCTGTACTCATTAAAATACTTACTGATATGTCCCTGGTGGTCCAGTGGTTAAGACACTGCACTTTCAATGCAGGGGGCCCAGGTTCGACCCTTGGTCAGGAAACTAAGATCCCACATCCTCAGCTAAGTACTCATGCTACAACTATTGAGCCTGCATGCTGCAATGAAGACTCGGTGCAGCCAAAATAATAATTAGAAAATACTGCATTTGCAGTCATTTCTTTATAGGTGAGTAGGATCGTGGCTGGAGAGGGCAATGGCACCCCACTCCAGTACTCTTGCCTGGAAAATCCCATGGACGGGGGAGCCTGGTGAGCTGCAGTCCATGGGGTCGCTGAGGGTCAGACACGACTGAGCAACTTCACTTTCACTGCTCGCTTTCATGCATTGGAGAAGGAAATGGCAACCCACTCCAGTGTTCTTGCCTGGAGAATCCCAGGGACAGGGGAGCCTGGTGGGCTGCCGTTTCTGGGGTCGCACAGAGTTGGACACGACTGAAGCGAATTAGCAGCAGCAGCAGCAGCAGGATCATGGCAGGTAGCTGTGGGCCCTGACTCTTGGTTAGAGGAAGGGAATCTTAATTGGGAGCAGTGGGACTTTCTGATGATTTTCAGTGTCTCAGCATCATTGGCTCAGGGACAATGAGTGGGAAATGACACAAGCACCAAAGGTTCAGGAGATGCTGATGCAGCAACAAAGCAGGTGCCAGCTGAGGTTCAAGTGGCTTCAGGGGCTGGTTTGTGCAAGCACCACTGCTGAAGATTTCTTGGATATACCAGGGCATAGTCCTTGATGGGCTACCTGGACCAAATCCCATCCTTTCAGAACACTTGGATGTGTATTGTGTCTTAGCGCTATGTTTAGGGATGTGGTCCCAAATGCTTCCGAGTCCTCACTTTGTTTTAACTTCCTTCCTTTTGGGGAGGTCAGACCAGTGAGTGACTCACTCAGAGACTACTGGGTGCTGAACATAAGCTGTTCTCTGCAGAGTCAGCTGGCAGTTCTCAGGGAAGTCACAGTCAAAGAGAGCCAAAACAAGGTAATGCCAAACAAACCAAGAACCACCAGGGCCTGCTATGTTGTAGGACTGATCTACTTGTTCAAAGTGCTTTCATATAATAATTTTATTTGATCTTGACAGAAATTCTCTCAGACCAGCAGAGAGGGTACAGGCACAGAAAGCCAAGGAGAGTTGCTCATCCAAGGTCACTCAACAAGGTAGAATAAAGTGGGGGGAAGCCAACACTCTCCAAGTAAAGGACAACAGATGGAGGAAAGCTACAGAAAGATCAATTTTCTCTCAATTCAAAGGGAAGGTTCTAACAGGCAGAGCTGTGCTCTGGAGGTGAGGGGGAGCTGCCTCCAAGGTGCCCAGGTGTTGGTGGGCTGGCAGCCTGGAAAGCTCTGGAGAGATAGAGGGCAGGAGTGGAGGATTCTTGTATATGATAACCCTTAGGTTTGTTTCATCCCTGGCATTTCTGATGTTGGGGGAAATGGCATCAGTTGGTCCAAAAGGACTCTGAAGCTTATAAACAAACAACCAGCCCTTAGCTTACCCTTCAGGTCCCAAGTCCAGGAATGAGACTGTGACCTGCTCTTTTGCTTTCCACCTGTGTGCTGCCCTCTGGGCCTCCCCTGGTACCCCAGCTGCACCTGCACCCCCCACACCCCATCTGCAGCCCCAACGCTCAGTGTAGGCTAATCTCACCTGAAATTACCATGTGCTGCTGCAAAAGCACCGAGCACACTCTCTGGAGACCCTGTGTCACTAGGAACAGCCTGGCCAGTTGACCCTGGGCTCACGGCTGCCCCGCTGAGTTGTGGCTACCTCGTCCACGCTAGTGCCAAGCCCTCAGCTTGGACTATGCAATTAGAAATTCACCCTTAGCACCAAGGGGAAGACTAGAACTTGAGCAAGTTCTTTCTCTATATATGAATGGACTTTGCACAGTCTCCAGGTTTCCAAGGGGATACAGTAAAAACACAAGCCAGCTTCAATATGGCCTCATCAGTACTGACCCTCACTGGAGCAAAAAAGGATAGGACTCCTGGCCAGAAAAGAAAGCTGAGGTTACAGGTTTTCAGTCTGCATACACAAACACTTTGAACACAGCATTGACTTCTATCCTATTCTATCTTATCTTACCCTCTTTTCTCCTCTCCTCTCCCATTCGATAGCTAATCTGTTTTACTACAAGCAAATTGCATCAGTTTTATGACCAAGACTTACCAGCTTTAACTACCTTGGGGGATACTTGAGACATCAAAGAAAGCCTTGCTACAAAATAGAACTTACCTGGAGGGCTCTAGGCTCTAATGAAAGAGGATGATCCCCTTAATTAATAGTTAACTTCTTCCCTATAGAGTCCTTGACTGGACTCACATCTCACAGATACTCTTTCCATCCTTCGGTCTGGCATATGCTCTTTTCTTTTTCTAAACACTTTCCTTTCTAATCCCCCACACTCATCTTCTTTCACCTGACTAATTTCTCCTCACTCCTCAGGTCTCCGTTTAGAGCCTACTTCCCTTGGGAAGCTCTTATTCCTCTTCAAGAATGAATTAAATGTCTTTCTTATATCTTTCCAATGCAGTAACCACATTCAATTGAGCAGTTATGAACCATAGGACCCTAAGGAAGACCACTGACATCAGAGATATGTTGCATAGTGTACAACCTGAACAAGTATCTATGGCTGCCTTGCTCCCATAGTTCTCTGTACTTCCTGTTAGAGTAGCAGCTACCTTGAATGGTGCGTGCCTGTTTTCTCATGCTGTTTCTTAAGGAAAAGGATCTTTTCTTGAGCACTGTCATGTTCCTAGGGCCTCAATAAATGTTTGTTAAATTAACTTACAAATATCTTTTAAAAATTCAATACCACACATACCTCTGACTGTATATTATAACTGCTTTCTGTTTGCTTTTTACTTTCTTCTACTTCTTTCTCTGTATTCTTCTACCTATCAGTCAAACTCTTGCATCCAGGCCCTGTCAATACCTGCTATTCCATCAGAGCAGGGAAAGCCTTTCACAGTTGGAGTTTCCTTGGGCTGCTGTAACAAGCTACCACAAACCAGATAGCTTCAATAATAGAAATGTACAGTTTCATAGTTGGGGAGGCTGGAAGTTCAAAATCAAGGTGTTGGCAGGGCTTCACTACCTGTAAAACATGCAGGCAAGAATACTTCTTATAGCTTCTGCTTTTCCCTGGCATTTTGGCATTCTTTGGCTTATAGATGGATCACTGCCATCCCTGCTACCTTTGTTACATGGCCATCTCCTCCCTCTGCATCTGTGTCTTCATATGGCCGTCTTCTTACTAGTACACTATCATTGAATTAGGGCTCATGCTAATGACTTCATCTTAACTTGATAGAATCTACAAAGTCCCTATTCCTGAATAAGGCCACATTCACAGGTACTAGAGATTAAAGCTTCCATATATCTTTGGGGAGGGACACAATTCAACATGTACCCATAGTATAGACAGTGTTTTTTCACACGTTAGCATGCATCAAAATGACGTAGCACGCATGCTCAGCCACTCCAGTCATGTCCGACTTTTTGTGACGCTATGGACCATAGCCCACCAGCCTTCTCTGTCTATGGGATTTCCAAGGCAAGAATACTGCAGAGGGCTGCCATGCCCTCCTCTAGGTTACCTTCCCCACCCAGGGACCGAACTCACATCTCCTGTGTCTCCTGCATTGCAGGCTGATTCTTTACCACTGAGCCACTGGGGAAGCCCAAAATAACCTAAAGTATTTGTTAAAATACAGACTGCTGAATCACATACCCAGTTTCTGATTCAGGAGATCAGGGGTGGGGCTTAACAGTGTGCGTTTCTAACAAGTTCCCACGGATGCTGCTGCTGCTGGTCTTCCTGGCAGCACACTCAGAACCACCCGTGTAAGACCTTGAGCTCAAGATGCAGTCCGTGGACCAGCAGCGTGAGCATCACTAGGGAGCCTGTTAGAAACACAGGCCCTCTCTTTCTGCCTGTACCTTTAGACCTATGGGATCAAATTTTTCATTCTATTAAGTGATGGGCCCCAGCACAAGTAGGGAAGTCAACTGGCCCTGGATAGAGAGGCCAGGTTCTATAAAGTCAAGCCAGGAAGCTCAGTCCCAGTCAAGCTGGCCTCCTCACAGAGGTCTCAGAGAGCCTCAGTTGGTATCTGGTTCATGTAAGAGGTCACACCTCTCCTACAGGTCCCCCACATCTACCCTCAAACCTGCCCAAGTTTTGGGGATACTGGGAAGTCACACCTGGGATCAAGTTCTCAGATAAGCGACTGAATTTCAGGTTGTATACACCACCTTTGCCAGAGAGTAAATAGGGCTAACTCTGAGAAGCCAAAGAGACATACTCACTGGCCAGAGGGAATTACAAGACTCCAGAAGTACAAAAAAGTGTACAAGAGAAATGTATTATAAGGGTTTTTTCCCCAGTGGACTCATGCCTGATCTCTTGGCTTATCTTTCATTCTTTTAGTGCAATCTGTTACATAACTATTTATTTTCAAGGCTACTCTAATTTTAGAAACAGGTTTACTTTGCTGTGATAAGGTGTGTGCTTTAAAAGAAAGAGTAGAAAATGGTACAGCTCTTATGAGTTCCTCTGAATGCTCCAAAAGATTGTGAAATTCCATCTATTAACATAGCTATATTTCCCAGTGAAATTGTTTGGGGTGAGATGTTTGTTCTGGCAAGGACTGTTTTCAGTGATGACTATCATGGTTTTCTAAATAAAGAACCAGGCCCCAACCTGACCCTGAACTAAAATAAAGGAAAGCTCCGATATCCAAAACGTTCTAGAGACTCAGCCCACACCTTTTTACACTGGGCTGGGTCTATGGCCTCTCCTTGGCTCTTCAGCTGAGCCAGCCAGAGTTGTTTAAAGGTAGGTAGCACCCACTGAAATCTCTCATCTGTACAAAGATTTGTCCCCTCCCTAAGAGATGCTCTCAAAGTCAGTCCTCTCGTGTGAAAATATGACTTACAAGCAGTAGCAGAGTTTCAGAGCTGATACCTGTCTTACAGCTTATCAACTTCAATCTCTCCCTTTTATAGGTACAGAGAAAAGTGACTCAACCTGGCTTTCACAACTAGCCTGTGGCACAACCTTGAGTAAATTTCAGATCCAGTTACTTTCCAGAACTTTCCAAGCCACCCTCTCATCCTACCATCTGCCCTGGAGATAAACGGACTGAAGTTAACTCTAAACTAGTAACCTGCCATGTTGCTTCATACCATCACCAGCCTACATCTGTGTTCTCTATTCCAAACCAACCGAGGACAGGAGTGTTAGCCCCAAACTGTTTCCAAAGCAGGACAAGGTCAGGGATAAACCTACCACCCCCAAACCAAGGACTAGGGGGCTGTCTCACAGCACTGGGCGATTCAAGAGCACTTGGGAGGCACACAGATAGGTGAGCAGAACCAGGCTGCTGGACCAGGTTCTATAGAAACTGGGAGCACAGCCTCCATCTAACAAGGCAGCTATTAATAATACGCACCCCCGGTAGGTGGGAGCCTTTGGACGGAGGGATCAAGGATACCAGACAGACCCATTTTTTAAAAGATAGTAGAATTTTGTATGTGTCTATAAGTGAAACCTCTCACATTTAAAATATTGGCTCACATTCTAAATGTCTTTCAAAACCCTCGCAGGCTAAACACAACCCAGCCCGTGAGCTGCTGACACAGCTGCCGCAGCGTAGCATAGGTCAATGATGGACACTACAGCAGGACAGACCAGTGCAAATCCTGGCTCAGCCCCTGTCTGTGACCTTGGGCAATATACCGCTCTAAACTTCAGTTTCCTAATCCTTAAAACAAAGATAATATTGGTCTTATTTCACAGTGTTCTTGGGAAGATTAGGTGACATCATGTAGACGAAGCACTCAGAAGTCTGCCAGGCACATAATACTAGATAACAGTTAGCACTGCCACTATTATAAGCTGAATCATAATGACCCGAAGGCTCCCCAGTCAGAACTCCGCCCAGAAAACCCTCTCAAGCAAGGCCAGAACTTGTAGGCCCTTGTGGCCAGGTCCCGGCACAGCATCTTCTGTGACTCCACGACCTCTGCTGAGCATCTTTTGTTAGCATAACACAGCATCCTTGCTTGTAGTTCCCCACCGTCGTTGTTTAGTCGCTCAGTCGTGTCCAACTCCTTTGCACCCCTATGGACTGTAGCCCACCAGGCTTCTCTGTCCATGGAATTCTCCAGGCAAGAATACTGGAGTGGGTTGTCATTTCCTTCTTCAGGGGATCTTCCTGACTCAGGCATGGAACCTGCGTCTCCTGCATTAGCAGGCAGATTCTTTACCACTGAGCCACCTGGGAAGCCCATAGTTCCTGGTGGGAATGGACAAATCCAGCATACCTGGCAGGCTGCTCAAACCATAGGGGAGAGACCTGGAGGGCTCCAGGGCATGGCCAGGGGCTGTGAGCATGCACAGAAGGAAGAATGGCTCAGGCGCTAGGCCTGCAGTATTGGGTCAGGAGGTGAACACCAGTCCAGCACCAGCTCAGACGATCTGGTATAAGAATGTGGCCCCTGACCTGAAAGAGAGTTTGGTTCTGTTCTTTCTCAGCCAGTCAGGCAGCCACAAATGATGTGCCCAAGACAGGGATCTGGCCTGCAGTGCCTGATGGGGCCACGAAGGTTTCAGTGTGATTGAAAACTCTTTGAAATGCTGCCCAACCAGTGCTTTGGGTGATACTTAAATTCCCAGCAAGGATGGAACGAAATTTGGAAAGAGATGCTGGGAATTCCCTGATGGTTGGTAGTTAGGACTCTGCGCTTTCACTGCAGAGATCATGGGTCAATCCCTGATTGGGGAACTGTTAATAAAATTCCACAAGCTGGGTGTTGTGGCCAAAATTTTTTTAAAAAAAGAAAAGAAAGAGATGCTGTGGTGCTTGATATTCATGGTGCTTGGTTTCTGGGGATCTTAGTGCCCTTGTAGAAATGCAAATTTGCCTCTGCTCACTGAAGGCTGGGAGCTGGATCTCTTCAGAGCATAAAAAAGCTGCTCAAGTGAGCAGGGCTTCAAGACTTCACAGGGCATAGTCCACAGTGGGAACAGCTAGGATGGAGGAACCCAACACGTGAAACACTCAGGCAGGAAGGATGGAAACATTGAAAATAGCCTTGACAGAATTAACTCTCTTTTGAAGAGATTTTAAAAAATGTCCTAAAAGTTATTTTGCTTAACACTATCTGCATAAACCAGAGGTCATTGAAATGATAAATAGTCCCCTATCTCTCAGGCAACAGATAAGGACTATTTTAAAGATGCCCCATTCTGTGGATACTAGTGTCTTGAATATTTTATAAATTCCTGATAAATTGTATATTGGAAAAATGCTTCTTATTCTATTTCTAGTTCCTTTCACAGACATGGAAGAAAATAGACCAAGACGAAGGATTTAATATTTATGCAGTACCTAGTTTCCCCTTTTTTTTTTTCTAGAAAATACATCCATGTTCCTTTTTTTCTCCCAAATCCAATTCTCTTGTCAGTGCTGCAAAAGAATTCATTATTTATAGGAGTTCCAGGGAAGCATGCTGTAGCATAGTTCTAAGAGGTGATAGTGTGTGGTTCTTCATTTGCCAGGTTTTTAGAGTCGAAGAGAACAGAGTTTCAGGTCGTACTTCACCACTCCCTAGATGTGAACTTGGGCAAATCGCTGAACCTTTCCAAGCTTAGTTTCTCACAGCTATAAAATGAAGCTAATATGAGGCTCTATTTCAGAAGACTGTTCTGAAAATCAAATGAGTTAATGAACATAAAATACTTAGCGAGTGCATATTAAGTGCAAGAATTGAACACGACTTAGTGACTAAACCACCACTATTAAGTGGTAAACCAATGTGTGTGTGAAGTTGCTTCAGTCATGTCTGACTCCTTTTGACCCTATGGACTGTATGTAGCCCACCAAGCTCCCCTGTCCATGGGATTCTCCAGGCAAGAACACTGGAGTGGGTTGTCATGCCCTCCTCCAGGGGATCTTCCCCACCCAACGATCAAAGCCACATCTGGTATGTCTCTTGCATTGGCGGGCAAATTAATGTTAGCTGTTGTTAAAATTTCCTCCAATTTAACTCTTAAAAAAATATCCACATTTTAAAAAGTGGCTTTTCCTTAAAGTGGTATGCCTTATTGAAGATGTGCTTCAGTTTCTGGAGGAAGAACATGGAAGAGGTAAAGCATTTTCACTACTTTGCAAGGCTCATGTATTGGGGCTTCCCCTAAAAGCATGGTAGGGAAGACGTCTGAAGACACAAGGGAGTTTCAGACTCGGACTGACCTTCAGGGTTTCCTGAGTTGGAGCAGAGTGACAGGAGCTTTATACTTGCTACTGATCAGTTACTTCAGTTCAGTTCAGTTCAGTCACTCAGTCATGTCCGACTCTTTGTGACCCCATGAATCGCAGCACGCCAGGCCTCCCTGTCCATCACCAACTCCCGGAGTTCACTCAGACTCATGTCCATCAAGTCAGTGTTGCCATCCAGCCATCTCATCCTCTGTCATCCCCTCCTCCTCCTGCCCCCAATCCTTCCCAACATCAGAGACTTTTCCAATGAGTCAACTCTTCTCATGAGGTGGCCAAAGTATTGGAGTTTCAGCTTTAGCATCATTCCTTCCAAAGAACACTCAGGACTGATCTCCTTCAGAATGGACTGGTTGGATCTCCGTGCAGTCCAAGGGACTCTCAAGAGTCTTCTCCAATACCACATTTCAAAAGCATCTGGTTGTGAGCTAACCCAAGAAAGGGGCTCACCTGAGTGGGGAGACTCATTGCAGGGGGGCAAGAGAGGGTGACCAGCCAACAGCATCTCCAGCAGCAGATCAGCCAGCCATTCACTGAAAGGGAAGGGGCACCTGGTGGCAAACCCCAGTTTCCACTACAACTCAGTTGGACTCTTTCTGTCTTTAAAAAAAAAAGCTGTATTTTTTTTGTCTAAAGAGCTCTCAGCACTTCACAAACTAGCACATTTTTCTCATCCATTTGCAGATGGCTCTTGAAAAAGTGAGGGGCTCCTTGCCCTGCTCAGGCCATTTTCACATAATGAGAAGTGACCGTGGCAAGCCAGGAACAGTGATAGGGAATCACACACAGGGGTCCTGCCATTCAACAAGGATTCTGCTACTGCATTATTGCTTGCTTCTTATTTTGCTACCATATCCAGTTGCCGTTAAGGCCCAATCTGAATGTTATTTGGGGTTTTGTTTCATGGAGAATGATGACTTCTCAGGGATCCACCTCATTTTAAGAGCATCATGAACTTTCTCAAGCATCTTCCATGGCCATAACTCAGTTTCAGGACTAGGAAAGTGGGAATGGATGAGGATGCCTGGGATGCCTGCCAATCAAATGAAGCAGGGAGTCTAAGGGAAACAGAACTTCTTGCCCAGACACCCAGGAGCCAGGCCTTCCTACACCTTGCCCCTCACCCTTCTCTCTCAGCTATGTTAGGAATCCAGCTATCTTAAATCACAGTCCATGCCAGGGACAGCTTCCAAGAGGGCCAGTTACACCATCCAGGGTGTGACCACTCAGGGAAGAGTCTTGATGTCTGGACACTACAGGACATTTCTAAGCTAGCTGACAGGTATGCAATTTCTGGCCCTAGAAAAACTGCGATTTCAGCATTCCTGCAGGATTCACCAATACATCCTTTTTTCCTACATGATAAGAGTTTGAAACATACAGTGCATTAATTCCCCTTGGAGTTCACATGGTCCTTAAGGCTTTGTTTTTATCTTTTGCTGTATATCAGGAAAGGAGCTCCTGGAGCCATCAGAGGTTCCCAGATTCTGTCTTCAGAAAAAGAACAGAGTAGCTTGTTTCAGACAAATAGGATTCATGTCAAAAAGTATTAAATGAGTCAAAGAAGAACATTTTATACTCAACAAAGATACATTCTACACTGAAGATCTCATCACTGAAAGCTTTCTATAATAATAACAAAGTATGCTAGAAACATAAGGGGAAAAATACTTGAAATACAGTATTTGTAGGAGACTTTTAAACACACATATCTCAAATTTTGACAGCTGAAATAAACAAAAGTTGTCAAAAACAGAAAAAAATCTGAATCGTAGCTAAAATTTTTCTTTTACAAAGAGAAAATATGACATCTTTATAAGCTTCTGTGGAACATTTACAAAGAGTGATCATAAATAAGGTACAAAGATGAACTAAATAAGTTCCAAAGCATAAAATTTATATGGGCCATTTTACCATATCAGAAAGTGATAAACTGGAAATTAAACAAACAAATAAAACATCCACTTGAGGTGAATGGCAAAGTCCCAAACAGTTATTATGAGGAAGTGAAATAAAAATGACACATATAGGCTATTTTTATTTATTATTTTTTAATTAAAAAGTCAAATTGAGGTATAATTGACATAACATGACATTATGCTATTTTTAAAATAATGAAATAAGAATATTTTTCGTGCATTCATGTAATGAACACTTGGAAGTGAAAGTCGTTTGGTTGTGTTCAATTCTTTGTGACCCCATGGACCGTAGCCTGCCAGACTCCTCTATCCGTGGAATTCTCCAGGCCAGCATGCTGGAGTGGGTACCCATTTCTTTCCCCAGGGGATCTTCCCAACTCAGGGATCAAACCCAGGTCTCCCTCCTTTCAGGCAGATTCTTTACCATCTGAGCCACCAGAGAAGCCCCAGTTAACACTTAGTGATCACCTATTAGATACTAGACATTGTCTCATAGCAGGATACACAGCACTGAGAAGACAAACTCTGTTCTCATGGGCTTATATTTTACTAGAGTAGGGGAAGATAGCTGATAAAGAAGGATACCAACAAAGCAAGAAAATATCAGGGGGTGATACTTGCTTTAACAACAGGAAACAGAATGATATGACTAGGGGTGCCTGGCATGGGGGTGGGGAGGATGGTAGTATTTTGGCTGGGAAAGCCCCTCTGAGATGGCATTTAAGCTGACCTCTGAATGTCAGGAAGAATTCACCATGTCAGAATCTGGGAAAAAAACATTCCTTTAGAGAGGAATACCTACACACTGTAGGTATTCCTGAGTCTCCTGCATTGCCAGGTGGATTCTTTCTATTGAGCCACAAAGGAAGCCCCAGAATATTTACTACCTGGCTTTTTATATAAAAAGAGCACAACGAAAGCTCCCAAAGGGAAAATATCCCTCACTAAACTTCAGCTTATGATAAAAAATTAATATGTGGCAAAGCTAGCCACAATTTAGGAAAGTCAGTAGACTTGACAATAGTAGATTAAGCAATCTTGCAAATGTTAAATAATGCAAACTGAAGAGAAACACAATGAATATTTTTAAATGATTAAGAGATAAAAGGAGGTAGATTTTAAAAGAACTTCTATAAAAGAAAAATCAGTAACTGAAATTAAAATTCAAAGGAAAAATTAAACAGCAGATTTAAAGACAACAGAAGAAGCAACTGTGGAATGGAAGGTAAATATAAGAAAATTAAGCAGAATGTAACAAAGTGTTCAAGGAACAGAAAATATGAAAAAGACTTAAAGAGTCAATAGACTGAGAGCAATTAGTTGTAGTTCCAAAAGAAAATGTTAAAGAAAATGACAGAGAATGAATATTTGAAGAAAAAAATTTCTGTGCAACTTTCAGAATTATTAAAAAACATAAACCTTAAATTCAAGAAGCACATTAAGTCTTGATGGTATTAAGTCTTATGGAAATACATACACACACACACACACACACACACACACACACACACACACAAAACTACATAACGTTAGTTATAAAGTTAGTTATAAAGCACAAAAGAGAAAGAGAAAACATAAAAGTAAGCGAGAGAAAACACAAATTACCACTGTGGCAGAGTGTTTTTCTTTAGTGTATATAATCTAAGAAAAAAAAAAATTACATAAAAAATTTTAAACTGTTTACAATAATTGTATTATTAGTGGCAGCAATGGTATTACCATGTGTGCATTGTGGGAAAAGCAATGAAGTAATTATGCTACTGCATTAGTCTACTAAGACTGCCTTTACCAATACCATAGACTGGGTAGCTTAACAGAAATTTATTTTCTCAAGGTTCTAGAGGCTGGTAGTCCAAGGTCAAGATGCCATTAGGGTGATGAGGCCTCTCTTTCTGACTTGTGGACAGCTGCTGTCTTGCTGTGTTGACACATGGGCTTTCCTCTGTGCACAATCACTATGACAAAGCTAGTGGAGGTGATGGAATTCCAGTTAAGCTATTTCAAATCCTGAAAGATGATGCTGTGAAAGTGCTGCACTCAATATGCCAGCAAATTTGGAAAACTCAGCCTTGGCCACAGGACTGGAAAAGGTCAGTTTTCATTCCAATCCCAAAGAAAGGCAGTGCCAAAGAATGCTCAAACTACCACACAATTGCACTCATCTTACACCCCAGCAAAGAAATGCTCAAAATTTTCCAAGCCAGGCTTCAGCAATACATGAACCGTGATCTTCCAGACATTCAAGCTGGTTTAGAAATGGCAGAGGAACCAGAGATCAAATTGCCAACATCCACTGGATCATCGATAAACCGAGAGAGTTCCAGAAAAACATCTACTTATTATTGACTATGCCAAAGCCTTTGACTGTGTGGATCACAGCAAACTGTGGAAAATTCCAAAAGAGATGGGAATATCAGACCACCTGACCTGCCTCCTAAGAAATCTGTATGCAGATCAAGAAGCAACAGTTAGAACTGGATATGGAACAACAGACTGGTTCCAAATAGGAAAAGGTGTACATAAAGACTGTGTATTGTCACCCTGCTTATTTAACTTATATTCAGAGTACATCATGAGAAACACTGGGCTAGAGGAAGCATAAGCTGAAATCAAGATTTCCAGGAGAAATATCAATAACCTCAGACATACAGAAGACACCACCCTTATGGCAGAAAGTGAAGAAGAACTAAAGAGCCTCTTGATGAAAGTAAAAGAGGAGAGTGAAAAAGTTGGCTTAAAGCTCAGCATTCAGAAAACTAAGATCATGGCATCTGGCCCCATCACTTCATGGCAAGTAGACGGGGAAACAGTGGAAACAGTGGCTGACTTTATTTTGGGGGCTCCAAAATCACTGCAGATGGTGACTGCAGCCATGAAACTAAAAGACACTTACTCCTTGAAAGAAAGTTATGACCAGATTAGACAGTATATTAAAAAGCAGAGACATTACTTTGTCAACAAAGGTCCATCTCATCAAGGCTATGGTTTTTCCAGTAGTCATGTATGGATGTGTGTCAAAGAATTGATGCTTTTGAACTGTGGTGTTGGAGGAGACTCTTGAGAGTCCCTTGGACTGCAAG
Organism: Bos mutus; assembly: GCF_027580195.1. NCBI lineage: Eukaryota > Metazoa > Chordata > Mammalia > Artiodactyla > Bovidae > Bos > Bos mutus. Next base: position 24,421,548 of record NC_091619.1, on the reverse strand, counting down.
GAGATCCAACCAGTCCATCCTAAAGGAGATCAGTCCTGAGTGTTCATTGGAAGAGCTGATGTTGAAGCTGAAACTCCAATACTTTGGCCACCTGATGTGAAAAACTGACTCATTTGAAAAGACCCTGATGCTGGGAAAGATTGAAGGCAGGAGGAAAAGGGGAAGACAGAGGATGAGATGGTTGGTGGCATCACTGACTCAATGGAGATGAATTTGAGTAAACTCTGGGAGTTGGTGATGGGCAGGGAGGCCTGGCGTGCTGTGAGCCATGGGGTTGGACACGACTGAGCAACTGAACTAAAGTGAACTGTGCACAAGCAGAGAGAGTGCCCTCTAGCATCTCTTACTTTTCTTACAAGTGCCACTCTAGTGACCTTATTTAAGCTTAGTTACCTACCTACAGGTCTTATCTCTAAATACAGGCTCATTGACATTGAGGCTTCAACATATAAATTTGAGAGGGACACAATTCAATCCCTAATAGGTATCCTTGAGAAGTAAAATTTCAGATATGGAAGAAAGGAAATATGGATGTAAGATGATGATAATGCCAAATAAAAACTCTGTAGTCCTGAATTCAAATGAAACTATCAGTATCAGCTCATAATGTATTTTAATGAATAACTTATTTATAATTAGTATTAATTTAATATAAATATGTATTATATAACATATATTATTTATTGTATACAATATATATTACATAAATATGTATACTCTATCCACCCATTGAAAAGACATGGAAACAATCTACTAACAACGAGGCCACTAGTTCCCCAGATTATACCCTCTAAATATCATTTCTCATTAAGTTGAATGAGAGCTCCTTAGGAATGTTGGATTCCAGGCTTGAGAAGGGAAATGTACAAGCTGGGCATAGAATATCTTGTCATTCAGGTAGCAAGAAAGTTGTTAAAGTTATTTTAAAGGCCTCAGGAACTGGCTTGAGGGGTCCTGCCTTAGACTAAGATGGGATAATTTGATTTTGAAATTGATTTTGACTACAGAATGTCTGACCCTGGTTGCCCAATCTGACTAGCAATTTTATGAGGCATCCAATGTGGCTTTAAGACAGTAACTTGACTGTATATATATATATGTCATTATATACACACTAAGGACAAAAAATTCCTGACAACTTTCCTCTTCAGCTTTAAAAAATAGATCAGAATTATTCTTGTTACTTGCAACTAAAGAAACCCAACAGATAGTCCAGGAAACTTTCTTAGCCCTATGTAGAGCATAATAGATATTCAGGAAATGTTGGCCTTTTTCCTAGGAGCCAAAAACCTGCACTGACTTCTTTTCAGATGTTAGCAGCTGTATGGGAAATTTCCTCTCTACGCATGAGGGAACTCTGCCTCTGACCACACCCTCTATAGCTCTCATCAACTCCCCCAACTCAAAGGAAGAATATCTATAAACTTATTTTCTGTCCAGGGTTTTGATTAGAGCCAGTAATTAGTAGGGACTTCCCTGGTGGCTCAGAGGTTAAAGCGTGTGCCTCCAATGCGGGAGACCCGGGCTCCATCCCCGGGTGGGGAAGATCCCCTGGAGAAGGAAATGGTAACCCACTCCAGTTATTAGTAGGGAGGATCACTATGTTGACAAGTCAGGAACCTGTTCTTTTGTACTTTCTATTTCTTATCTCTCTTTAATGTGCAGCCATGAGATCTCTTATCTCTTCCTCAACATTGTGCTAAGAAGATATGTGAATTTAATATTCCTCTCTGGGTCTGGAGCTCTCTATCTACCCATAGGCCAAAGATTTTGAGACCATGGTCCAAATGGTCAGAAAGAATAGGACACAACTAAGTGATTAAGCACACAGGCACAAAAGACCCCAACACAGACTTGGAGGCTTAAGCCACAGGCTCAAGCTCTGTCTTTTATCAGAAAGCCCCTCATTAAGAATTACCAGGTGCTGGTTCAGCAACTGATTCTCATTTGTTGCTCTTCCTTGCCTTGCAGAGATCTCCCTTGGGAAACTAATGGCCAGAAGAACACTGAAAGAGCAGGGTTCAGGTATTTCTGGGTTCCCTGCATGGAGGGGGAAGAGAAGTAACACCATCAAGTTACGCCAAAACCCCTCTCTTGTTATTACAGTACCACCAAGAGATAGGAAGCAGAAAATGCAAGAGAACACAGCATGAGTGCCGACAGTCAACACAGAACACTCAAATTTATAACTAGGTGCTCTGACAAGAGGGAATACGGTAGATAGAAGGTGAGGAGGAGGCAGGTGGGAGGGGAAAGTAGGGGAATAAGAAAACAGTCTCCTCTGTGTTCCCCACTTCATTCTCCTTACCTCACTTCCCTCCCCCCATTAATTCCCACCCACACATCCAAGCAAGAGAGTGATAAAAAGGTAATGAGGATGAGTCAAGTTCATAGGTATTTTTATTGGCCCCATCATTCTTTTGAGTGTTCATGTGTTGGAAACTTCTCTTTTGAACCCCTGGTGTGCTAAGAAGGCTTATATTCAGTGGCTTACAATATCTCACTTCCAGATCTTTTGGAAGAAACTTGTTTCTCTCTCCTTTCCTTAACATGCTTCTCCTTGGATTCATCTTTTCTTGCCATCAGAAAGTTAAAATATAGAAGCCCAAAGAAGTAGAAACATAGAGGGAAGTGTGCCAAGGAGGTCTTTGTTGTTGTTGTTTAGCCACTCAGTCGTGTCCAACTCTTTGTGACCCCATGGACTGCAGCATGCCAGACTTCCCTGTCCTTCACCATCTCCTGGAGCTTGCTCAAACTCATGTCCATTGAATCAGTGATGCCATCCAACCATCTCGTCCTCATCATTCTCCTCTCCTCCTGCCTTCAATCTGTCCCAGCATCAGGCTCTTTCTAATGAATCGGCTCTTCATATCAGGTGGCCAAAGTATTGAAGCTTCAGTTTCAGCATCAGTCCCTCCAATGAGTATTCAGGGCCAATTTCCTTTAGGATGGACTGGTTTGATCTCCTTGCAGTCCAAGGGACTCTCAAGAGTCTTCTCCAATACCACAGTTTGAAAGCATCAATTCTTTGGCCCTCAGCCTTCTTTATGAGCCAACACTCACATCCATACATGACTACTGGAAAAACCATGAAGAATTTATGTGATTGCCTCGCTGTGTCCTCTGAGCATGATATACTCCTTGTGAACCACATGGGCAATGGGTATCACTTGGACAAGGCTGGATTTGGTTTTCAGAACCTTGTGCCCAAGGCTGACACCACTCCAAAAGAATTCCATGTCATCCCAAACAAGCAGCGCAGGTGATGGCAGAGCTGCTATTCTAAGACCACTGTGGCCAATGCCCTGGCAAGTGACTCCTCTGATCTGAGCCCAGCTGAGCAGTGACTGCTCATAGGGATTGGAGGGAACACCACACAACAGCAAGGAGGCCCTAGGTCCTGAGCGTTGCTGTGACCTCCTTCCCTGGCCATGCCTGTTTTCTGCTGTCTCCACCTATCTCTTCCTGATGGATCTTCTGGTGCTCCCCAACTTCAAGGAAACCTGTTCCCTATGCAAGCTCTGAGAAATGCATAATGATGAAAGGTGATGGCTTCCTACACCGGGACCCCATGCTCTGCCAGAGGTGTGGTTGAAATGTGAATGGATCACTTTGCTTTGGAGCTGATCCTCTCGGTACAGACTCCTGGACAGTTGCTGCCTTGTCTTAGGTTTGTTCCCAAGTCTGGACTGGGACCTCGGATACCATCCCAGGTCCTCTGCTTCCCTCTTCTGGTCAATTGGAAGGACTCTTTATAGCCGTGTAGAGTTCAGGGAAAAGGTTAACCAGTTAGTCACTAAGTCATGCACAATTCTTGTGACCTCATGGACTGTAGCCTGCCAGGTTCCTCTGTCCATGTGATTTCCCAGGCAAGAATACTGGAATGGGTTGCCATTTCCTTCTCCAGGGGATCTTCCCTACCCAGGGATCAAACCTGCATCTCCTGCATTGGCAGGTGGATTCTTTACCACCGAGCCACCAAGAAAGCCCCAATGTAATGAAACCAAGTCATAATCTCCACATAAACTTTGGACTTTCAAGTCACAAAAAGCTACACCCCAAAAAGTGGAGTAATTAAAGATAACATGATTGCAGTTCAAATACGGTCACGTTAAGGCAATTGTGACATTTACTCTACAGAGTGGACTTAGAGAGAAGATATAAAATCTGTGGTTCCCATGTATAATGTGCAATATGCATTTTTCTCAAAAAGATAAATGATCTGTGACCAAATAATTATGGAAAATCTTAGGGTAAAGAAAGTTTCACAGGGTTGTGTACTGAAAACATTCTCAGGGCCTTTAAACTAGAAGTTGTGAATCCTTGAGGGAGATAACACATACAGGTTTTGAATAACAGATCATTTATTGAGGAGCATTCCAAGGACTAGTGTCCCATCCTGTAGACGAGTCTGACACTGCAGCTCTAGACATTCATGAGATGAACTAAGAAAAAGAGATCTCCTTCCACATTATGAAATGAGAGATGTTATCTCACTCAAGCCAATACCAGGACCAGTGATGCAAATGACCTCCAATATCTCACGAGTTAACGTTATACTCAGTTTCAAACACCAACCTCAGAGCTGGAAGAGACTCTAAGATCCTAAAGATCTTTTGCAATCCAATCCTTTCATTTTGTAAACAAGGCTGGAGACTCAGAGAGCTATAAAGAAAGTACATATGATCCAGAAATCCCATGGCTGGGCAAATACCCTGAGAAAATGATAATTCAAAAAGACACATGTACCCCAGTGTTCATTGCAGCATTATTTACAGCCAGGACATGGAAGCAACCTAAATGTTCATCAATAGATGAATGGATAAAGAAGATGTGGTACATATATACAATGGAATATCACTCAGCCATAAAAGGAACTATATTGGGTCACTTGTAGAGATGTGGATAGACCTAGAGTATCTGTTATACAGAGTGAAGTACTCAGAAAGAGAAAAACAAATATCGTCTATTAACAGGAATGTGGAATCTAGAAAAAATGGTGCAAATGAACCCGCTCGCAGGGCAGGAATAGAGACACAGATGTAGAAATTGTTGTGTGGACATGGGTTGGGGAGGGAATTGGAATGAACTGGGAGATTGGGACTGACATGTGTACACTGCCATGTACAAAACAGATGGCCAGTGGCATCCTGCTGTAGGGCACAGGGAGCTTAGCTTGGTGCTCTGTTACGACTTTGATGGGTGGGTTGGAGGGAGTAGATGGGAGGGAAGTTCAAGAGAGAGGGGATTGATATGTATACAGCTGATTCACGCTGCTGTGCAACACTGAAACTAACACATCATTGTAAAGCAGCAATACCTCAATTAAAAAATAAACCAAAAGGAAAAAAAAACCTCTTCAGCTCTAAAAAAGAGTATAGTCTCAAAACCCAGTGAAGAAATATAACCATAAAACCTCCCTGTGGGAGCCCAGGACTTAGGAACATTTTCCCCAGAGGAGCTATCCCTTGTATAGTGTACACATTTTAAAAAACTAGATCAGCAGGTAGAAAAAAATGCTTAACTCAAAAGAGTGTAAATCAGGCCATCCCCTTCATTGGAAAGTCGAACACAAGATGTTGCAGCATTTGACAAAACAAGCCCAGGCATTATTCATTTGTAAACCCACAGAGGGCACTTTTATAAAAGTCATCATCTTCATTCATTCATCAAATGGAAAGTCAGGAAATACAGTGCGTGTTAAACTCTAAAGTGTTCTGATGCTTTTTCATAAATGTTAATACATTTGGGAGAGCGCCACCACCTCCTGTTTTAGCTAAGACTATTCTGGTAGCTAGTGACAAGAGCCAGACTGACCTAACTTAGACTAAGGAGTGAAGGGAATAGCTCTTTGGAAAGCTGTCATTCCAAAAGGAAGTGCTGGCTGTGAGTGAAAGAGACACTGGGATTCTCAGTCTTTCTCTTTTGTGCGTTTCTCTGTCAGTCAGCATCCCTCTTCTTCTGCAGATGGGTCAGCCACGCCTTAGGGGTTACAGCTGTCATGGGCTCAGAGCCTCATGTATCCCCCACCAGAAAGGAACAAACTCAAGTTCAAAAGTCCTTCAGAACAGAAAAGGGCTCTGGTGAGCTTTTCTTGTTGAGGTGTTCCTTTCTGAGAAAAGGGATAGGGTCTTAGGAGAGGCAGATAGCATACAGGCAAAAGGTCCAAATACTGACTCCCTTACCTGCTAGCTGTATGAGTTGGGAAAGTTCTTTAAGCTCATTTACTTCAGTTTCCTTACATGTAAAATGGGTATAAAAATACTGTCTACTTTAACAGGTTTCATGTGATGTTTTAAAGGAGATGAAACATGTACAAATAATTTTATGTATTACTTGCCATAATCAATTACTATTGATTATGTTATCAATAATCACTAGCTATTATTACTGGTTTAGCTGGCAGAATTAGGAGGCCATGCTTAGATCAATCACTATGACAATTTAATGGAGAGATTAAAAACATCAACTCTGAGGTCCAATGATTTGGTTTCAAATTCTAACTGTCATACTTGCCAGCTATACTTTATGCAAGTTATTCAACTATTTTGTGCCTTTGGCTTCTTCATCTCTAAAGTGGGGGTAATAATGGTTCCTATCTTGTGAAGTAGTTTCAAGGAGTAAGTGAGATGATAAATGTCAATCATTTAGCATCTTGCCTAGCGCAAAGTAAGCAGACAACTTAAAGTTATCATCAACATTATCATGAAGGCTGTGTAGGTGGTCTACAGAAAGATGCTAGCTCTCATTTGAATGATGATTTAGAAGGAATATTTCATTTATTCATTCAACAGATATTTGTTGAGTGCTTCTGCTGTGCTAGGTGTTAATACTATGCCAAATGTGGAAAACAAGACCATCAACGCCTGGTCTCATGAAGCAAACATTCTATTAAGATTTTTTGAAGAAGCTTATCATTCTGACCATGAAAAACAATAGATATCCTCCACAATTACCAACTGTTGGACTCCTGACCTCTCTGTCAATAACCAGTCCTTCAAATTTCCTATCTTTAGCCTTCTCTCTAAATATTGTAACCTTCACCATCATATCTTTCCATCTCCTTGTAAAGGGCACATCTCCTCATTCTTGATAACCGTTATTTTTATTTCTTGTATATATATATGTGTGTTGCGTATATAAATACTATTATACATAATATATATTTTATGTATAGCTGTATATAGTATCTATTATACATTCTTTTTTATATTTTAAGGACCTGGTAGATTATTACTCTGTGAAGATATTTGGTAGACTTACCATTTAGATTAGCCTCAAATTTAGGGTATGTAGAACCAAGCATGCAGAAGCTCAACATCACCAAAAGAGAGGAATCATTTAAGGCCAATTGACAAACTCTTACATAACACTATATACAGATGTCATTTCCAGGTAGATCATAAATCAAATGAGAAAAGCAAAACAGTAAAGCTTCTAATAGGTAATATGGGAGAATATCTTTACAAATCCTCTATCAGGAAAAATTTCTTAAACAGGATACCAAAACACTTGCCAGTAAATAAAAGTTTGAAACAGAGGACTGCATTAAAATTAAGAACATCTGTTCATTAAAACATCCCACTAAAAGAGGGAAAAGTCAAGGCTCAAATTGGGAACACTTTGCAATAAGTTTAACCAACAAGAGACTATATAGAGAATTCCCACAAATCTATAAATCAACAAGAAGACGAAAATAAACAACACAATAAAAAGTGACTAGGCGACTTGAACAGGCACTCCACGAAAGAGAAACTGAATAGACAACAAGCCCAAAACCTGCTTCACTTCTTTAGTTAGCAGGGAAATGCCACTGAAACCACACTGATATACACTCACTAGAGAGCCATCAACAAATGTTGCTAAGATATTGAGTGCCAAGAACTCTGATAGGCTGCTGGTAGAACTATAAACTGGCACTTTACTATGGAAAAGATTGACATCATCTTGTAAAACAGAAGATATGCATAATTTATGACCCAACAATTCCCCTCCGAGTCATATGTCCCCATAAAACATATGCTTATGTGCACCAGTATACATATTTAAGAATGCTCATAGCAGTATTGAATAATAGCTCCAAGCTGAAACAACCTAAATGTCTATAGAGAGTGGAGTAAATAAAAGTTATGGTATATTCATATTATAAAATGCTACACAGTGAAAAACTGGGGTGGTAGAGTATAGCTACATGATGCATAGAAGATGAATCTTAGAAACGTGATATTAATTGAAAAGAGCCAATCAATACAGGGCACATATTGTATGGTATAAATTATATTAAAATTTTATAAAGGCAAAATTAAATAAGTTTTAGGACAAATTATAAAGAAAAATAAGGAAATAAACACTGTGAAAATCAAGAAAGTATATACCTCTAGGGAGAGAAAGGGGTTATAATTAGGAAAGGTTTGGGGGTTCTAGCAATATTCTGTATATTACACAGGGGTTTGTTTTACAAATGGCTAAATCATATCTTTTTTAAAAAATACTTTTTTGTATGTTTGTTATATAACACATGCATGCATGAGTAAGTATACTACAGATATACTGGGCAGAGATAGAAGTTAATACAGCAGGATAAAGAGTAACAGTGTTCAAGTTCAAAGTCACAGCTTTGACGTGGGAGGGGGCAGAAGGTCACCCGCTTAAGGATGATCACCATTCTAGAGCAAGCACTGATGTGAATGGGGCAAATGGTGTCTTGCCCAAGCACATTACATATTCTACCGGTGTAACCTGTAGAAAGAAGTTTAGTTATAGAGAAAATATATAGCAAACATTAAATCCATAGGTTACAAATCATCAAGGCTAACAGCCTCCCAGAATCCCCATCTCAGAGTGTATATGCAGCGCCATAAATTTACAGTTGGTGGAGAGGAACTCAGATGATGGATGGAGAGTGCCAGGCATCAGGGCCTCTGCTGCCAACACCCTCTGCTCCTAGCATGGCCCTTCCTTACTGCTCCCTAGGCAGCTGACTGGCTTCTCAGCGGCAACTGCCGCACCCAGCAGGGATCGCATCCATTTCTGCCTTGACCCTCACCCTCCACAACCTTGCGATGCTGCTGTTTTGTATCCTCCCTATCTTCCCCACAACACATGCTCTGGGAGCGGGGTGGAAGAGGCTTATTGGGAGGCTTGTTTGGCTTTCACTGGAAAGGGATAAGTCCCCTTCATGAACATGTTCCCACATCTTCCCCCTAATGGTTCGTCCTGGACGCTTCCTACATCACACTCCTTCTGTTCCCACACCCTTCCAGTGGCAGTAGGGGGGCCGTTTCCAAAAATGATTGGGCTCATACAACTTTTAGTCTTTATTATGACCTACGAGATGAATGCATTTTTATCCCCAAGTTGGTTAATATCTCATATTCACATCTCTGCTTCCTTGCCCCTCTGTCCAACAATTTTGAAAATTTCTAGTTTTCACTGAAATAATATCATAAAAATATTAAAGGTAATTTTGAAAGTGAATTGAATCTCCAATTTCATCATAGCTCTTTTAAAATTTTTTCAACGTTTTGCTATGTATAGATATAATTATTCTAAATTAATCATAACATATATACACATCTGTGTCTTTAGCATAACGTGTCAGAAATATTTTTCTGGAGCTCAAACAACCTTAAATTCTCATTTGGGAATATTTAGTATTCCACTGAGAAGACAAATAACAATTTACTTAACCATGTCCATATTATTGGATTTTTATTTTTCAGTTTTAACTGATATCATGTGCAATGATACATTTATTAAGGATAAATTAAAATTTTTACATTAATCCCCATTAAAAATCCCATGGAAGGAGGAGCCTGGTGCGCTGCAGTCCATGGGGTCGCTAAGAGTCGGACATGACTGAGTGACTTCACTTTCACTTTTCACTTTCATGCATTGGAGAAGGAAATGGCAACCCACTTCAGTGTTCTTGCCTGGAGAATCCCGGGGACAGCGGAGCCTGGTGGGCTGCCGTCTCTGGGGTCGCACAGAGTCGGACACGACTGAAGCGACTTAGCAGCAGCAAATTTAACTTTATTCATTTTTGCCAATTACTACAACATATCAACAGATTTTTGAGTTTTGACTTTCCTAATGTACTTGTGTGATTCATGGTTCTGATGTCACTAATTAAAGCATTGAAAATGACAGACCCAAGGATGAAAGCTTGAAGAGGTCTATGTTCCAAAAGGTATGCACTGAAATGTTCACAATAGCATCATCCCTGATATTTTCAAGTTGGTAACAGCCCAAGTGCCCATTGGTTGTACAATGGACAAATTAATTATGGTATATTTACAGAATGAAGTGTTAATCACTTAGTCGTATCTGACTCTTTGCAACCTTATGGACTGTAGCCTCCAGGCTCCTCTGTCCATGGAATTCCCCAGGTGAGAATACTGGAGTGGATTGCCATTCCCTTCTTCAGGGGTCATCCCAAACCAAGGATCGAACCTGGGTCTCCCACATTGCAGGCAGATTCTTTATCATCTGAGCCACCAGTACTATACAGGGATGAAAATGAATGAACTACACTAAAGTGATTACTTGAATAAATCTTGCAAACATGGTATTAAGAAGCCAGAAACAAAAGAATACATGTTCTATAAAGTTAAAAACAGACAACACTAACTTTTGATGTTGTATATCAACATGCTAGGGAGGAGTTAGTGATGTAAAAGTGTGCAAGGTGGGCTCCCAAGATGCTGGTGAATGCTTCACTTGTAGACCCAGATGATTACATGGATGCCTGCACTTGGTGATAATTCACCAAGCTGTACACTTAGGGATTGTGTAAGGATTTTGAATTTTTCTGCATGTATCTTAGGCTTCAATAAAAGTTAAATTTTAAAATTAGTGATAAGAATAATGAACTCAAGAGCTCATTGTGATATGAATAATTATACTTATCAATTAAAAATAATAATACAGGATTGGAGCTAGCCTGAAGTGGTAGGTAGTGAGTTCAGTTTGAATATATTGAAATTGATGTGTTGGGAGGATACGGAAGTGAAAATGTTCAGCAAACAGTTGTATATATGGGTCCAGAGGGCAAGAGGCAGGCTGAAGAGGGATGTTTTGGAGTCAGAAGTATATTGATAGTAATTGAAACCATGGGAGTGGATGAGATTAACCACAGATAAGCACAAAGCAACCTGATGAGAGAACTTTGGAGGATCACCAAGACTTAGAGGGAGAAAAACTCATAATAGAGGTGAAGATATCCAGAAAAAAAGCTCATAATAGAGGTAAAGATACCCAGAGAGAGAGAAGACCTAATAGAGAGCAGTGCTAGGAGCACCAGGGGAGGAGGAAACTTTCAGAGGAGGGTATGGCCAACAGGGTCAAATGTCAGACACAGAAAAAGGTGTTGAGGGACTGAGAGGTCTCCATCAGGTGTAGTAGCTTGGTCACAAGTGTCTTCAGTGAAAGTGGAATCCGTGGCATCGTCAGATCTGAGATGAGTTGTCTACAAAGATTATCATCTAGGAAGATGACAGAGTTTGGAGAAGAGTGTGTGTGTTAGTTGCTCAATCATATCTCACTCTTTGTGACCCCATGGACTGTAGCCCTCCAGGCTCCTCTGCCCATGGGATTCTCCAGGCAAGAACACTGGAGTGGGTGGCCATGCCCTCCTCCAGGGGACCTTCCCAAGCCAGGGATCCGATTCGTGTCTCACGTTTCCTGCATTGGCAGGTTGAAGAACGAACAGTTCTCTCCACTTGACTGCCTAAGATTTACCTCTTGAGTCTGAATGGTTGTCTTTGTGTACACAATGATCCTGTGTCCTTAGACAAGAGATTACCCTCTTGTTTCACTCTGCCTGAGGACTTTCCCTGTCCCTGGTTATCCAATTACTCTATATTCTGTTTATTGCCAATTTTTTTCTAAACTAAACATTTTTTCCTCCAGCCCCAAACTTCAGTTTCCTCTTGGACTTCCTATTATGTTCTAGAGCCAAATCCAGTTTATCTCTCCTAGGTGAGATTAAGGTATGGTCTGTTGACTTATGGACTTATCAACCACATGGCAGAAGTCTGAAGAGACAGAAGCTGCCTCAGGCTCATGGGAAAATTGGAATTCTTGATTGGTCATTGAGGTCCTGACTCCAGCCATGTGTGCCCATGACCTGTCTAGCTCAGAGGTTCCTATGTTCATGGGACTCATCCTTTCATGCAAATAGAATGTGAATGGATGGGGGCACAGAAGCAATGGGAGTCAATGTTCTCGTCCTTCTCCTTAAGGCTTTGATTTTATCCTCCACCTTCTGAGCAAAAGAAAAACAATCCCCAAACAACTTCTCACTTCCTCTTTTACTTGGTCACTTTGTTCTCTTTCCATTCCTCTTTTTGGGGCTCATTCCAGTAGATGGCACAAGCTACAGGGAGAATACAACAAGTCAGAGTGTGGGGAAAGCATAGGACAGTGTCTAACGTGACCTTTATGTTGGTTTCCTTCTTCCTGAAGCAGAAAATCTGGTATGAGTTCCTATCCAATCAGTTCGTATGGGCTCATCCTTTGAACTTATGGGCTCATTCCATTAAATGATTAACTTAATTAAAGCATCATTTATAACCTATGAAACAGAAACAGAATCATAGACATAGAGAATAGACTGGCGGTTGCCAAGGGGGAGGGAGGTGGAGAGGGATGGATCTGGGAGTTTAGGATTATCAGTTACAGACTATTAAATATAGACTAGATAAACAAGGTCCTACTGGAACTATAGCACAGGGAACTATATTCAATAGTTGGTTTATCACAGGATAAACCATAATGGAAAAGAATACGAAAGATCATGTATATATGTGTATAACTAAATCACCTTGCTATACAGCAGTAATTAACACAGCATTGCAAATTAAAAAAAGAAGCATTTATAAAGCAACTATTTTATATCTACAACAACATGGGAAATACACAGAAGCAAGTATAGTAGGCTGAATAACAATCCCCAAAGATATCAGGAACTGGCGATATTAACTTATTCTTGGCAGATGTGATTAAATTCAGGATTTTGTGAAGAAGAAATTATCCTGCATTATCTGAGTGGATCCTAAATGCATCCACATGTATCCTTCTACATGTACAATCTTATACAGGGAAGATGAGGAAGATTAGACACAGACACACAGAGGAGAAGGCAGTGTGAAGATGCAGCACAGAGATTTGAAGATACTGGCCTTGAAAACTGGACGATGCAACCACAAGCCAAGGAACGCTCCCAGCAGCCACCAGAAGCTGGAAGAGGCAAGGAACAGATGCTTCCTGAGAGCCTACGGAGGGAGCATGTCCCTGCTCACACCTTGAGCTTGTGGTACTGATTTCAGACTTCCGGCTCCAGAACTGTGAGATAATACATTTCTGTTGCATTAAGTCACCAAGTTCCTAGTATTCAATAATTTGTGACAGCAGCCACAGGAAGTAAGACATCTAATAACAATTTGGAAATAGTTCAATTAGCTAGAACAGAGATGAGAATGTTGCTGTTCAACTGCTCAGTTGTGTCTGACTCTTTGTGACCCCATGGACTGCAGCATGCCAGCCTTCCCTGTCCGTCCCTATCTCCCAGAGTTTGCTCAAACTTATGTCCATTGAGTTGATGATGCCATCCAACCATCTCATCTTCTGTCATCCCCTTCTCCTCCTGCCCTCAATCTTTCCCAGCATCGGGGTCTTTTCCAATGATTTGGCTCTTCACATCAGGTGGCCAAAGTATTGGAGCTTCAGCTTCAGCTTCAGTCCTTCCAGTGAATATTCAGGGCTGATTTCTTTTAGGACTGACTGGTTTGATCTCCTTGCTGTCCAAGGAACTCTCAAGAGTCTTCTCCAGCACTACAATGCAAAAGCATCAATTCTTTGGTGTTCACCCTTCTTTATGGTCCAACTCTCATATCTATAAACGACTACTGGAAAAACCATAGCTCTAACTATACGGACCTTTGTTGGCCAAGTGATGTCTCTGCTTTTTAATATGCTGTCTGGGTTTGTCATTGCTTTTCTTCCAAGGAGCAAGTGTCTTTTAATTTCATGGCTGCAGTCACCATCTGCAGTGATTTTTGAACCCAAGATGAGAATGGGGTATGCTGATTTACACACTCACACACACACACACACACACACACACACACAAATCAAACCAACAATACAGGGTGAAATCTAATGTCAAGGTGCTTTAGCATCTTATGGTGCAGATGGTTCAGTTCCTGCGGAATCCTTGATGGTCATTTGCTGGCTCTAACTCAGCACTTGCTTAAAGCCTCACTTCACATGTGACACCACTTGCGGTGACAAGGGGCAGCACAGGACCAAGAAGAACCTCAAACTTAACAAAGATAAGAGTTGTGTTGGAGCTTTGAGAAGGAAATCATTCTCAGAAACAGGGCTGGGACCGGAACTTTTGCCAGGAGTGAACAGAAAAGGAATAACACTGACTTTTTGTTTGAAAAGCCTACCTGGACAATGTACAGATCCGATGGCAAGGACTTCAGTAATTTGCTGGCTTTGGGTAGAGCTGGAGGTAACCCAGCAACAGAGAGGCAAGTGGACTCCAGGGGAATGGGCAAGAGACAGGAATTTTGCTGAATGCTGGCAGGTTGTAGTTCTTCTTCAGAGCCCTGAAGATAGTGATGACCTATTGCATCTTTAAAAGGTAAATATTATTTAATTGCAGAAAAGAAAGACTAGATTTAATTTCATTGACACTATTAATAAGGACATGAGAAATGCTACATTAGGTCATGAGAATGAATGAGTCCTCCCAGCATCACAGACGGAGATGACCGACAGAGGCACCAACGGAAGCTTGTGGATGAACAGTCTCAGATGTTTAGAGATATGTACTTCTCCCTCCAGATACCTCTACCTCCCCTAAAAAACGATCCATTAACACCATTAGCATCCATTCATCTCATGATCCTTTGATTTTCAGATTTAGGACAAGAACTGACTATTGTATTTTCTCCTTTGATGGTGGAAAAAGCCAGGCTTCCATTCAAAACTCAAGAATGGTCCATGGTACCTTCATAAAATACTTCAAGCAGTCCCAGATTAAGGTATCTCTTAGCACCAGCCTTGTCTCCATGTTGGCTCATTTCCTGTTGCCCTCTGCTATGGAGAACAATGTGAGCTGTTCCGTGACCAGTATATTATACCACCTCTGCTTGTGACCATGCAGCCTTGAATTAGCCTCCCTGTGATTTAAAAGCTGTTGGATCTGAATTTCATTATAGATATGATTTCCACACTCTTCTTCTCTGCCGGGGCACAGGGATTCACTTGGAGGGGTGCTATAATTACTATGTAGATTGCTTTCCTATCGTTTGATTAAACCTTCAGGAAGAAAGAAGGTCATTAATGTAACTTCTTCCTCAATTTCTCATTTGAGAAAACCTGAAAGCAGAGCCAGGTATAATTCAGCCCACTGAGCCACTCTCCTTGGAGAGCATAAATAGAGCATGGGAGTTCTGAAATGCATTGCAACCACAGAGTCAGAGAAATTCTCAAAAGACCCATTTCTTGGAAATAAGTTTGCCAGTGGAGCAGAATCCACAGCTGCTCCTCAAGGTTTGTATTCATCAGGGGACTGTTCTCACAACCTCACCTGCTTTGTCGTCCAGCCAAGGGTGTTAAGTACAAGGAGGTCTTTCTCCATCTCGTGGTTGGTGAGAGGGTGGGCACAGCAGAGGCGAGTTCACAGGTCCCCCTATGGTTCTCCTTAGAAAGAGAACTGGTGTTTGTATCAGACCCATGGGGAGAAAAACAGGCATTTCTAATGCACTGCCCACATCCTTCTCTCCCCAAGCCCCACTCAGCATCAGCTACCAACAGTAAGTCAAGTCTGGAGAAGACTAGAGGTGTGTCAGGTCAACTTCTCCACTGCAGCTTTTAGTCTCAGTGTCCTGAAGTGGACATGGCACTGTGATTCCATGTCATTCTCCTTACCCAACCAATACGTCAAGAGTGGTTTTAAAGACATTTACTGAAATATCAAAATAGTAAGAGATCAGAAATTGGACTTCCCTGGTGGCCCAGAGGTGAGGAATCTACCTGCCAGTGCAGAGGACATGGGTTCAATCCCTAGCCGAGGAAGACTCCACATGCTGTGGAGCAACTAAGCCTGTGTGCTCAACTACTGAGTCTGTGCGCTGGACCCAGCAAGGTGCAACTGCTGAGCCCTCATGCTGCAACTGCTGAAGCCCATGCACTCTAGAGCCTGTGCTCTGCAACAAGAAAACCACCGCAGTGAGAAGCTTGCACACCACAATGTATAGCCCCCACTCACCGGAACTAGAGAAAGCTTGCATGCAGCAACAAAGACCCAGCACAGCCAAAAAAGAAAATAAATAAGTCACTAACTCTAAAAAAGAGAGTGAGAGAGAGAGAGAAAGGAAGAAAGAAAGAATCTAAATATCCAATAGCAAAAACTGGCTGAATAGAATGCATCTATGTCATGGGATACCATATAGCCAATAAAATAAGAAGATGGTTAAGCTACACTGATATTAAATTACTTCAGGATACATTAAATGAAAAAAGTAAGGTAAAAAGTATTATGTGTTTTAGGGACACTTTATGTAAATACTACACATGCTAGTACATTCATAAACATTTTTTTAGAATGTTCAAGAAAGTGTCAATGGTGGTTTCTTCAGTGAGATAAGAGATTTTAACTTTTATTTCTTTTCCTTATATTTTTTAATACTAAGAATATATTGCTCATAACTTTATAGTGTTTCCCCAGCCATCCCCCAGAGGATCTTTCCAGACTCTTCCTGTTGACTCCAGGGTTGTGCAGTCTGTATCCTAAACACAAGCACCCAGTCCAGGGGACAAGTAAGGGCTGAAATCCAGCCTGAGGTGTGTTTGTCTGGCTGCAAACCCCAGCACCAGGTTGCATACACACAGAGACTCATCTTTCCCTAAATTCTAAAATGTACCATACGGGCTGGTGGCAGCTCTGCACAGCTCTTCATTTTACCTTTCACTCTTTGCAGCACAGTTTGATTTGGTTCTCGCTTCCAACCTGTCCCCCTCAACTTACCTCTTCAGACCATTTTTCACATCCCAGCCGCCTACTGCCTAGTCTAGGGCTCAGTCTAACTCCAGAACCACCCACTGCCATGCCCAGCCTGAACTCAAGTAGCATTCAGGGCTGTAAATGTAGCTATGTACACAGAATGTTCTAGGGAGAAAGCTACTCCAAGCACATGCATATCTGGGCACAGTGGGAGCAGGGGTCTGGGGTTCAAGGTGGGACCGAATATGGCAGGCAGGGGAAGGGTTTGGGAGGTGGCAGAAACATTGCTGGGGCCACCTGAAGGCTTCAAGCAGCTTGGATGGGAGGTCTCTTGACTTACCTGAAATCAAGTTAGCGAACAATTTCATGTTGCCCCAACTTCTGCATGTGAATGTGTCAATATTTATCATGCACAGAGTCAGTTCTTAATCAGCCACACAAACGGCAGTGAGCATTGGCACGTATCATTCAAAATAGCAGATGATCACAAAATTAGGGCTTTGGAGAGCTGTTGTTGGAATGTAATTGGTGATTCTTTTTAATGTAGATGTTTTCCCACCATAGATTTGCTTGAATTACAATTAATGTGTATTCCCTGTTTTATATCTACTGATTATAGTAGGACTGAAGGAAGTTAGAGCAAACCTACCAGAAATTAAAGATTTGTTTTGGATAATCTGCATGAAAGGGCTGAGTTCACTCTATTAAAACATACTTAGGTTTCTCTCTCTATTATAACATAGCAGACTTTCTGTGAAACTAAATATTCAACCCAAGGGCTAAATAGCATTTCTTCAAAATGTTTTTTTGTTTGTTTGTCTTTGGGCTGCGCCCTGTGGCTTGAGGGATCTTTTTTTAAAGCAGTACTTTTCATTTCTTTTTTTAAAAATTAATTTTTATTTGGAGGATAATTATAATATTGTATTGGTTTTTGCCATACATCAACATGAATCAGCCATAGGCATACAGCTGTCCCCTCCCTCTTGAACCTCCCTCCTACCTCCCACCCTATCCCATCTGTCTAGGTTGACACCAAGCACCAGGTTTGAGATCCCTGCTTGAAGGATCTTAGTTCCCTGACCAAGGGATCAAACCTGTGCCCCTATGGTGAAAATGCAGAGTCTGAACCACTGGACCACCAAGGAAGATGCTCTCCAAACCATTTTCTTATCTTTAATAAAATTCTTTTCTGTGTGTGGTATTAGTAAATATGATTTTACAAAGCATCCCAAACCTTCTCTTATTTTAGTCGTATCCACTTGAATCTCTAAGTCTTGTGGAATCTCAAGCCACTTTCTCCGATCTAATCTTCAGAGGGAAGCATCACTAGCTTATGCATTTTTCAGAATGTTGACACCAGATACCACTGAGTAAGACTCGCTGCATTGTCATAACTAAATATAAACAAAACTTCACATTTTACCGTGGATTAGGGTGTCAGAAGAGTGGGATTTTCCAGTATATTGATTGTGTATCCTAGCTCTGTGTGTGTGTGTGTTTACTCACATGTTGTGAAAGTTATGCCTGTCATAGAAAATCGGCACATTTTCTCAGGTAACATACCCACCGACCAATAACTGCTCCTCACATGACAAATTAAGTTCACATACGAATGAATGGACCTATCAGCATGACCCCTCCTCTAAAAAGTATAAAAGCTCATTGCTTTCTATCAGAGTATTATTGCAAGTGTTAATTGCCCAGTCGTTTCCTATTCTTTGCAACCCCGTGGAATGTAGCCCACCAGGCTCCTCTATCCATGGAATTCCCCAGGCAAGAATACTGGAGTGGATAGCCATTCCCTTCTCCAGGGGATCTTCTCGACCCAGAGTTCAAATCCGTGTCTCCTGCATTGCAGGCAGATTCTTTATCCTCTGAGCCACCAGGAAAGTCCATCAGAGCATTGAGAAGCAGTAAGTTTTCCTTCTTTCTCGTTCATATTTTCATGGGGCCTCCACTGCCCCATACCCAGCAGTCTATTTCCTACAAGTGACCCCAGGCCTTATAACTCAGGAAGAGATGGGTAGTGTCAGCCTAGCCCAGATACAGGCACATGACTTGAACACAAGCTGCAGCTTGGGGCACACCAGATGAGTTTGTCAGGAGAGAAATGTCAATTTGAGCAGATGTGTTTTCTGTTTTCATAAGACAATTTAGAGAAATGGAATGATTGTCACAGTGTAGGAGTTTTAGTAAGAGTTTTAAATTCAACAGAGAAGGAACCAAGAGGTACCTACACAAGCAAGGAATGAGAAAGGCGTTGCAGAATTTAGCAAGAAACTGATTCTTCTCCCCCATTCTTCACTGCATAGATTTTTAAGAAGCAGTGATAATAAATCCAATTGCTAACAGCAAATGCCTTGCAGAGGTGACCAGAGTTGTTTTTTTTGATTAGAGGAGACTGGCTTGTTACCAGCTTACTATTTCATAATTGAGAGTAAGAGTGGCCAGGTCAGGTTTGGCTGGATTTAGAGCCAGAATTGGCCACTTACTGGATATGTGATCTTGGACAAGAGTCCATTTCCTTGCCCATAAAATGAGACTAATAATAGTGCCTATATAATAAGGTGTCTAAGAGGATTAGGGATGATAATGTAAAGAGTTTCGCATGGTGCCTAAATGCATAGAAAATGCTCAATAAAAATTTACTTATCAATATGCGTATTTGAGGGCTTCCCAGGCAATGCTAGTAATAAAGAACCCACCTGCCAATTCAGGTAGATGTAAAAGATGTGGGCTCAATCCCCGGGTCAGGAAGATCCCCTGGAGGAGGGCGCAACAAACCACTCCAGTATTCTTGCCTGGAGAAGCCCTTAAACAGAGAAGCCTGGCAGGCTACAGTCCATGGGGTCGCAGAGAGTCCGACTTGACTGACGCTACTTATTACACACGTGCACACATGCATATTTGAAGACAGTACTTCCTCTTAAGTAGATTAATCCGCCTTGAATCTTTTTCATCAAATGGTCTCTTCATAGAATATACACAGATAAGCTCCAATCAATCCCAGGTGAATTGATCATAAATTCCAAGTTAGTGGTGGCTTACATAAATGTGGTGTCGCTGTTTTCTATCATCTGTGTTAACACTTCCCTCTATTTGTACAGATAATTGACAGCTGAATGCAGTCTCAATAAAATGTTAAGGCTGTAATGCCCAAGTGGAACTTATTTAAGGAGTGATTATGGCTTGAAAATGGTCTGTAAAAATAGCTCTCGTCCTTACATCACATCGCTTGTTCCCAGCAGCGCCTTCAAGCCTTTCTGACAAACAGGCCTGCCCTCCTGCAGACCTGGGATTCTATTCTGCCTCACACATCCCCAACACAACTGCCAGCTGAGTTCTAATTGCAGAATCTTCATTACCAGGGATGATTGAAACTATAAAAAGAACCCAGCTGAATTTTTCACATCCTGCTGGGTGAGCACAAGGACCGGCCCTCTGGTTTCTGCCTCCTCCTCCCCCCAGCAATTATCCTTGGTACACGTGTGGTCCTGACTGCAGGAGGCTCCTAGTAGTTGATAGATGTTACCTCCCTTCTGCTCTGAACCTCCTTCCACAGAGCGCAAGCCGATAATCATGATAGATATGCCTAGCCATCCTGCACAGCTGCAGACAGGATCTTCATTTCTTAGCCTTTGCACCTAAGTATCTTGCTTGCCTGCATGCATGCTCAGTCACTAAGTCATGTCTGACTCTTTGTGACCCTATGGACCATAGCCTGTCAAGCTCCTCTGTCCATGGGATTTTCCAGGCAAGAAAACTGGAGCGAGTTGCCATTTCCTTCTCCAGGGGATCTTCTCAACCCAGGGATTGAATCGGCGTCTCCTGCATTGGCAGATGGATTCTTTACCACTGAGCCACCAGGGAAGCCCAAGTATATTGCTTAAAGTGACCTAGACGTGTGAGACCAGAGGGAGATGAGGCATTTCTCCTGTCTCCACAGAGCTTTATGACAACATATCAGTGACTCCATCTGTAAACGAGCATTTTCTAATTATATCCTTTCTTCCTGTTAGTCTATCAACAAGCATGCACAAAGCTCCTACTCAGGGCTCAGTACTGAGTAACTTGCAATATGAAGGGAGATATTCAGAAGCAAGAGGCCACCAAGGAATTTTAAATCTAGTTGAAAGGCAGAACTAGACAGGACTGCTCCTGCTTCTGTAGCTAATAACTATTAAGAATCAAGGGAGTGATGTATGCAAATTTTATATGAAGTTGATGCAAAACTTTCTATCTACAAGAGTATGTGTCTGAGAGAGACAGCCGAGAGTGGGAGGGAGAGAGATGACAGAGCACATGTATCTGTATATCTAGAAACAGAAAGACACAAAAAGAAACATCTGCAAGGATGTTGACCAAAAACATTAAGATGCATCTCTAAGACCTGAGTAGTGAAATACTTCAGAGTGTAGTCTCTGAAGACACAAGTCACGTTTAAATTGACATTCTGCCACTGACTGTTACCTTGTCCATGTTCTATTTAGCCACTCTGAGTTTCTGTTTTCTTAAAGCCGGATAAGAATTGTTGTCTCTCATAGCGTTCTCATCAGGATTAACTAGAGCATTGCCTGGCATTTAACTATAAGCGCTCAATAAATATAATTGTTTACAGGAGAGGATGGGGGGGAGTCTTAGAAAATGCAAGACTTAACAGGTCCTGGAGAACAATGAAGATGTGATAAGCTGGAAGATAGGGCTAGGAGTGTTCAAGGTTAGGGGAACATTCTGAGCAGAGGCAGAGGCAGGAAGGGGCCTTATTTGTTCTCCAAGAAAGAAAATGATTGTGTGAAGTGAGAAACAAGGCTGCAAAAGAAGGGGACCTGATCACGATGGTGTGATCACTGACCTAGAGTCAGACACCCTGGACTGCAAAGTCAAGTGGGCCTTAGGAAGCATCACTACAAACAAAGCTAGTGGAGCTGATGGAATTCCAGTTGAGCTATTTCAAATCCTACAGATGATGCTGTGAAAGTGCTGCACTCAATATGCCAGCAAATTTGGAAAACTCAGCAGTGGCCACAGGACTGGAAAAGGTCAGTTTTCATTCCAATCCCAAAGAAAGGCAATGCCAAAGAATGCTCAAACTACCACACAATTGTACTCATCTCACACGCTAGTAAAGTAATGCTCAAAATTCTCCAAGCCAGGCTTCAACAGTATGTGAACCATGAACTTCCAGATGTTCAAGCTGGATTTTGAAAAGGCAGAGGAACCAGAGATCAAATTGCCAACACCCACAGGATCATTGAAGAAAAGAGAGAGTTCCAGAAAAACATCTACTTCTGCTTTATTGACTATGCCAAAGCCTTTGTGTGGATCACAATAAACCATGGAAAATTCTGAAAGAGATGGGAATACCAGACCACCTGACCTGCCTCCTGAGAAATCTGTATGCAGGTAAGAAGCAACAGAACAGGACATGAAACAACAGACTAATTCCAAATCAGGAAAGGAGTACCTCAAGGCTGTATATTGTCACCCTGTTTATTTAATTTATATGCTGAGTACATCATGAGAAATGCTGGACTGGATGAAGCACACGCTGGAATCAAGATCGCTGGGAGAAATATCAATAACTTCAGATATGCAGATTACACCATACTTATGGCAGAAAGTGAAGAACTAAAGAGCCTCTTGATGAAAGTGAAAGAGGAGAGTGAAAAAGTTGGCTTAAAGCTCAACATTCAGAAAACTAAGATCATAGCATCTGGCCACTACTGAGTTTTCCAAATTTGCTGGCATATTGAGTGCAGCACTTTTACAGCATTATCTTTTGACAATGAAGTTGATGTTTTTGCACTGTGGTGTTGGAGAAGATAAGTCCCTTGGACTCAAGGAGATCTTCCCCTAAAGGAAATCACAATTGAAGAAGGAAAAATGGGCCACCTGATGCACTCTGGAGAAGGAAAGTCCAGTGTTTCTTGCCTGGTGGGAATTCGCACAGTGGACATGGAGGAGCCTGGCAGGTGACAGTCCATGGTACAATTGAAAAGAAAGTCAAACATGACTAATGGAGACTTCACTTTCTTTCACATACAGCAATGATATTTATGGGTTGTGATAAAGCTATTAGCTACCTCTTTGGTCTTAATTATTTTGCAACATAAAAGTGCATCAAGTCACCATTCTGTACATGTTAGAACTAAGGATATTATATGTCCTTAACTAAGGAAATTATATTTCAATACACATGGAAATTAAAAAAATAAAATCACCTAGTTTTATTATCTTTCAAAAAAAAAAACTGACTCATTAGAACTAGGAGGATATTACAGAGGATGAGATGGTTGGATGGCATCACCGAGTCAATGAACATGAATTTGAGTAAACTCTGGGAGTTGGAGAAGGACAGGGAAGCCTGGCATGCTGCAGTCCATGCGGTCCCAAAGAATTGGACACAACTGAGCAACTGAACTGAACTGACCTCAGGGATTTTGGGTGTTGTCCAATAAGGAAAAGAAAGCTAAACTCTTGAAAGTATTTGAGCCATAAAAAATATCATCTGTTTAGTGTATCAGAAAATTTTCCTGTCATTGAGATGAAACAGTGAAGATAGAAGTGGACTAGAGGCAAGATGGTGGCCAAGATGATGTGATCTTTGATTTTCCTGACTATCCCCCCACAACAAAAGTAGAGATGACCCCTAAGATAGCAAAACAAACACACTAGCAGAATGGAAGGCAGCAGAGGGAAGATAGTTCTAAGAGCCAGAAAATGTAGAGATTACTAATAAGTACTCATCTTCACCAGGAGGGGATTTCATAAGGGTGTTAAGTTTGACAGACGTGTGAGGAGCGTTTTCAGACTCCAAATGCCAGCATAGTTGGCATGTGGCCAACTCTCCCCTGAGAGGAAGAGTCAAAGTGAAGAAAACTTTTCCAAAAGATTGCAAAAGAGAAGAGCTTTGAGGTGGATTGTTGCTCACCCCAACATTATTGAGAGACAGGAAAATAGAATCTCAGGCCAGCAGAGGTTTGGGGAATTAACATTATGTGAGTCTAGAAGCCTGGTGTGGGAAGGAGGGAATGGATGGCCATGGAGGAAAAGTTTAGACCAAGGGGTCCATTCTTCCTGCCCTCCTGCTGAGAAAGTAAAACTCCTGTTAAAGCAAAGACAAAGAAAGAAACAAACCAACCAGTGCAAAGGACAGAAGCACGAGGACTCAGACGATGGGGACACGATCACCTTATTAGAAGGCGGCAGTCAGAAACAGTCAAAGCCAGACTCTGATCCACTGATTCTCTTCCCTAGGAGGCCACCTCATCCTCCTTTAAATCTGCAGGAATGACATAAATGAGAGGCTGAGTTTAGGCTTCTCTCCACTAAGGCCACATAAACGAAGAGCTGACACCTAGAAGGTAAATGGAAAGTACCCAGATAGCTAAGGAATGCAGTCACTAATCAAAGAAAAACAATAAACTAAATTATTCATACTAGATGAGATAGATTTTAAAAATTGGAAGAGTATGATATATACAAAGAGGGAAAAATAATATAATAACATGAAGTGAATACAGTAATTTTTTAAAGATCAAGTAAAAATACCAGGTAGGAAAAATATAGCAGTTTAATTAAGAACTCAAAGAGATTAAAAAACAGTATGGATACAGACAAAATTGAACAAGTGAACAAAAGATAAGGTTGAGCAACTATCTCACAAGGCGTTAGGAAAAAATGAAGTGAGGAAAAGTCAGAAAAGGTAAGAATAATGGAAGCCAGAAGTGAGGATTTTAACAGGAGTTCCAGAAGGAAAGATAAAGGTGACTAGAAGGAGATGAGGTAGGTTGTGGGCTTCCCCACTGGCTCAGCAGAAAAGAATCTGACTACAATGCAAGAGACGCAGGAGATGCGGGTTCGGTCCCTGGATTGTGAAGATCCCCTGGGGGAGTGCATGGAAACCCACTCTAGTATTCTTGCCTGGAGAATCCCATGGACTGAGGAGCATGGCAGGCTACAGTTCATGGGGTTGCAAAGAGTTAGACATGACTGAAGTGACTGAGCATACACGCACACATGGTAGGTTGTAACACTGTGGCCCCCATTGAACCACACCTCCCACAATGTAGAATAGTTTCCTCTCACATGGATGCTGAGCTTGATCATGGGCTTTACTTTGACAAATCAGATATCAATAAAGCAAGTAGAGATGTAAGAATCTGTGCTAGAGCACATGTGATCATGTGACTTACCCTGATTTATATCAGTACTCTTGAAGGAAGCAGAGACTTAAGAAGTGCTTGTGCACACTGCCCAGACTGTGTGAGGAAGCCTAGCTGAGCCTCCTTAAGGATGAAAGACCCATGATGAGAGAAGCCTAGTCAGCCCAGCTGACCAGAGGATCCTTGTCCACTGGATTCCCTTCAGCTGAAGGCAGATACAGGAGTATGACCCATAAAACCAATAGAACCACCTGTTGCTGCTAAGTCGCTTCAGTCGTGTCCGACTCTGTGCGACCCCAGAGACGGCAGCCCACCAGGCTTCCCCATCCCTGGGATTCTCCAGGCAAGAACGCTGGAGTGGGTTGCCATTTCCTTCTCCAATGCATGAAAGTGAAAAGTGAAAGGGAAGTTGCTCAGTCGTGTCCAACTCTAGCGACTCCATGGACTGCAGCCTACCAGGCTCCTCTGTCCATGGGATTTTCCAGGCAAGAGTACTGGAGGGGGATGCCATTGCCTTCTCTGATAGAACCACCTAGACAACTCAGAACCTGAAGAAATCATTGTTGTTCCTTTAAGCCACTATGTTTGAATGAGTGAGTGAAGTTGCTCAGTCGTGTCCAACTCTTTGCGACCCCATGGACTGTAGCCTAACCAGGTTCCTCCGTCCATGGGATTTTCCAGGCAAGAATACTGGAAATTCCCTTCTCCAGGAGATCCCTTCTCCAGGAGATCTTCCCGACCCAGGGATTGAACCCAGGTCTCCTGCATTGTAGGCAGACGCTTTACCGTCTGAGCCAGCAGGGAAGCCACTGTGATTGGGGGTAATTTATTATGCAACAATGTATAATTTGTATAGGAAGTATAAGTAAATAGTGATTGAAAATTCCCAGGGTAAAAGATTTTAGACTGAAATAAAAAATATTTCAGACTGAAAGGCTAGAACAGTGCCAAAAGGATAAGGAAAAAGAAGTTATCATCTAAGAATTATAGTGGGTGTAATAACTTCAAGTTCCAAAAGGCAATTCTAAGAGCATGTAGCAATAGAATATATATCTTACAAAATAACCTGACTTCACTTGAAGTAATGCTATTTGCGGCAACATGGATGACCTAGAGATTTAGATATTAAGTGAAGTCAGTCAGAGAAAGACAGATATCATATTTATCACTTATATATAGATTCTAAAAAAAAAAAAGATACAAATGAACCTGTTTACAAAACAGAAATAGAGTCACAGACATAGAAAACAAACATGCTTACCAAAGGGGGAAGAGGTGGAAGGGATAAATTAGGAGTTTGGGATTAACAGATACACACTACTATATATAAAATAGATAACCAATAAGGTTCTACTGTATGAGACAGGAAACTATATTCAAAATCTTGTAATAACCCATAATGGAAAAGAATCTGAAAAAGAATAAATACATATATGTGTCTGTGTATGTCACTGAATCACTTTGCTATGTACCAGAAACCAACACAACATTGTAAATCAATTATACTTCAATAAAAATAATATAAAAAATAAAGCTATAACAATAAATACATGTATACACTGAAAAAAGAAACCTCAGTGAAGGTAGACTGAGAACAGTGAGATCAGTTGCAATCTCGGGTGATTGCAAGAGAGCAGGCAAAGAATGATGAGGGTTGGCAATATCCTGGTGGAACAGCAGTGGGAACAGCATAGCAGGGTGGCTAGGAGGTATATGTTGTAAACATGTCAGGAGGAATATCTGACTGGATGGATGGATTTGGGTGTTAAGGAGAAGAGAAGAATGAGTTGTGATGGGAATAGAGGCTGGCCAGATGGATCAGGGATCAACTGTGTAGATCCTTTGTGAGCTGATCTCGGGTTAGGTGAAGGAAGGGGCAGCAGAAAGGATGAGGAATCATAATAGAAGGAGACCAGTTAGGCTAATTGGAGAAGCACCCATTAAACTATTATGATAGTCAGGTGGAAGGACTGAACTAAGATGGTGGGAACTGGAAGGGGAAGGGAGAACTAAAGACAGGAGCTATTTAAAATGTTGAATCTGAATGTATTGGTAGTTAGTTAAAAGCGGATGGTGAGGGAAGGGAGGGGTTTAAGGAAATTGAGTTTTCTAGTTTTGTTAGGAGGTAAGTTGTAGCAGTGTTAACCAAGACAGGAAACTTAAGAGGCACTGTTTTCGCTAGAAATATCTAATTTTGAATCAGTCAGTACGTTTGTTTCCAATTACACATGTCTAGTGGGTAATTCTGGAGAAGGCGATGGCACCCCACTCCAGTACTCTTGCCTGGAAAATCCCATGGACGGAGGAGCCTGGTGGGCTGCAGTCCATGGGGTCGCAAAGAGTCGGACATGACTGAGTGACTTCCCTTTCACTTTTCACTTTCATGCATTGGAGAAGGAAATGGCAACCCACTCCAGTGTTCTTACCTGGAAAGTCCCAGGGATGGGGGAGCCTGGTGGGCTGCCATGTATGGGGTCACACAGAGTCAGACACGACTGAAGTAACTTAGCAGCAGCAGCAGCAGTGGGTAATTTGGAGAAGGCAATGGCACCCCACTCCAGTACTCTTGCCTGGAAAATCCCATGGATGGAGGAGCCTGGTGGGCTACAGTCCATGGGGTCGCTAAGAGTCGGACACGACTGAGCAACTTCACTTTCACTTTTCACTTTCATGCATTGGAGAAGGAAATGGCAACCCACTCCAGTGTTCCTGCCTGGAGAATCCCAGGGACGGGGGAGCCTGGTGGGCTGCCGTCTCTGGGGTCACACAGAGTCGGACACGACTGAAGCGACTTAGCAGCAGCAGCAGTAGCAGCAGTGGGTAATTAGAAATGTAGGCCTGGAACTTAGAGACAGGTTAGGGCTAAGGATATAGAATTCAGAGTCACTAGAGTTTAGGGATGTAACTAAAGCCATGGCTATGCCTAAGATTTCACAGAAAGTGAATATAGAAAGCAAATGTCAGGTGGTTGAGTTCTCTGAAAGTCTGTGGTCCAAAGACAGAAGTTAGTTCTGCCTTTGAGAGGCGCAGGGAATGCTGGGAACAGTGAGAGCCACATTTGGCAACTGTCAGATCACATCTGCTTTCTGTGGCGTGGTTTCCTCACTGACTGACAATCAGAACACAAAAATATATGCAACACATCAAATAGACAAACCCACTCTGCACGGATCTGCCTAAATATTTAGACACAGCCAGGAAGTGACAGAAATTATTAAGAAATTGAAATTCCAATCACTAAAGGTGATCAGTGAAACAGAAAACATCTCTCATTCCATCCCGACTCTCCTCATCAGACCAGTGGTTGATTTGTCACATGGAGAATGGGGAAAGGACAGTTCAGCAAACATGGAAGGCTCTCTATTGAACTAATACCTCATCCCTTAATTTTTCCTTTGGTGAATTTTCTTCTTAAGATATCCCAACATGAGAGGGTAGCCTGAGAAAGTGAATATAGGTAGAGTTAAAAGGATATTAAATTTGACATCAGAAGGTTGAGTTCAAGTTCCAGCTCCATTGGTTACTACCTGTGTGACCCAGCCTCCCTGAACCTTATCAGGAAAAGAAGAATATTAATTTCTGACATATCTACTTTATAGGGCATATGATAGTCAAGAGCTAATATAAGTCAATTTTTTAATTGCATTCTTCTGGGTTCCAGGTTTCCTGAGTGGTCCCTCAGAAGCTATGGCTTTAATAGGGGGATGGGGCAGTTGGAAGGGAGGAATTATCCTCAGGGAGAGAGCTCTAGTGTCTCACGGTCTGGCTGCACCAGAGCAGCTCCACTTTTATCTGCTTTATATTATGAGATGCTACAGGAGATTTTGTTTGATACTATATATCTGCTGCTAAAAACATCCTTGAAACTCACTCATACCTATGATACATGACAGGTCACACATAAACATGAACTATTATCACTAGAGAGTAAATTCACTGCCCTGGATAAATGTTGGATGATAAAGAACATGTATCTGAAATTAGCTTTTCGGATTATCTGTGCTTTGCAATTCTGGTATCCTCTCTTGAACTTCATTATCAGATAATTAAGAATTCACTGTGTGTGAATTTTTATTACAATAATTATAACTTGGCTCCTACTACTACCCTGAATTACATCTCCTATAAGACCCCTGACTTACTTATCTTGATTACATCTGTGGACTTCTGAGCAGCCAGGCAAGGACTGCAACCATCTTCTATGTTCCTAGTTTAATCACAATCCTCCATCCTGCAGCCCAGGAATTGTTGGGGAGAGGCACTGTGTCAGCCTTTCTCAGCTGCAGATACTGCTCAGGAGAGAAAACTTCCCCCCACAGCTCAGAGCTCCTGTAGGAGAACTCAATTTCCCCCCAAGATCTGGCACATCATTGCACACCATTAGACAAGGCTCTATCACAAAGAAGGGTATCAGGATGAGAAGCAGAGCTTAGGTTTTCTGCAGGCAGATCATTAATGACTTCCCTCTGGTGTGTCTTAATAGAATTCCCAGGAGCTCAGGATCTGAATGGTCTGTAGTGCTGATCTGCCAAAGAAAGGGAAATGGGTTAACAAAGGAAAATTTTCAGAGCTGCTCTGGTTTTCAAAAGAGTGGTATAAATCCTGATTGCGTATAGTGACCCTGGAAGCCAGAGGTAGTTAATTATTATTCATGGATAAGAATATTGTTACCCACAAGTCCCCTCCTTTTCAGCAATAACATCCAAGAAATGCCAGTCAGAAATAAAGGGAACATTTAATTTAAGAAAGCTCTTAAATTCTTAATTATCTTAGCCTCTGAAGACTGCAGGCCTTTCAATCAACACCTCTCTAGGCGGTAGTTTTTGTATTCAACTTTTTCCAAAATCTGCTTCCGCCTTCTCGGGGATGTGTCACATAGCATCTTGTCTCTCTCTAAGTGTTGCTTTCTCTAATGGTACCTGGACATCCAGTCAAGACAGTAGAAGGAGGGATTGCAGAAAGCTGAGCACTGAAGAACTGGTGCTTTTGAACTGTGGTATTGGAGAAGACTTTTGACTATAGACTCCTTGGACTATAAGGAGATCAAACCAGTCAATCCTAAGGGAAATCAGTCCTGAATATTCATTGGAAGGAGTGATGCTGAATCTGAAACTCCAATACTTTGGCCACCTGATGCAAAGAAACGACTCATTGAAAAAGACCCTGATTCTGGGAAAGATTGAAGGCAGGAGGAGAAGGGGACAACAGAGGATGAGATGGTTGGATGGCATCACCGACTTGATGGACATGAGTTTGAGCAAGCTCTGGGAGTTGGTGATGAACAGGGAAGCCTGACGTGCTACAGTCTATGGGGTCTCAAAGAGTCGGACACAACTGAGCAACTTAACTGAGCTGAGAGAAAGGGCAGGATTGCAATAGTGTTTCCTACGCTTGTGTTTAAGGCCTACATGACCTCTGCCATGGTAGGAAAATAATGGGAAGCAGGGAGATCTCATATGAATTGAAGGGAAATCCAGAATTTTTCACTGTAGGTAAGAGAAACAGAGCCCTATTGGGCCCTAGGAGAGTCAAAGGATCCCAGCTCCATCAGCTTATATCATAGAGGTGAGAACAATGTTAAATGAATTCTGGGACAAAAGAATATGGTCCACACTGTCAGAACTCATCTGGGAACTTCCAGGCTTTTACCAGGAACAGCTGATTGCTTCCTCAGATAGCTTAAGAATTGCCACCTGAACCCCAAACATGGTCTACCCAGCCTGGAAGTTGCTTTATCATGAAAATTCTGGAGATGTATATTAGGGGAGGACAAGTGGCCCCAAAGCCTTTAACCCCAATGTTTTTAGTGCCCAGCATGAGTATCTCTAAGAGCTAAGTCTTCATAATTCAGAAGAGCTTTTGTGCAGTGTGAGCTGAGGAAACAAGAAGGAAGTAGGGGAGAAAACCAGTCTTTGTAGAAAATCTATTTTGTACAAAGCCCTCTGATAGGTGCTTTTACACTGACCACCTTAAAGGCTCCCAACAACCTTACAGATTAGGTATTACTACTCCCAATTTTCTAAATGAGGAAACTGAGAATTGGGAAGTTCCTGCACTGTATCCAAGGTCATGTCAGTAACATGCGATGGAGCGGAGTTTCTCTCTCTCACTCATTACGTCCAATTAACTAATTGTTAAATCCTATTAGTTCTGCTTCTTAAATGAATCTCAGATCAGTGTACTCTGACCAGGCTTATAACCATAGTCTAGTTCAGTCTGGACCATTGCAATGACCGCTTAAGGGGTTTTCCTACTTGTTTCGTAGGAAATAAGACCCTTACCAGGAATCAGCAGTTCCTGGTAAGGGTCTGGAAGGTCCCAAATGGGTTCTGACAGTGGGGAGCATATTCTTTGGTTCCATCTGCCTATTCCCCTGTCCCCACCTCCAGCCAGCCCCCCATATTGTCCTCCACTGGCCATGTTTTACTTTCTAACCTACAGAGCTGTCTTATTACTCTATGCCAGCTCCTCCAGCCTCTTCTCTGGCCACACCTATTCTAACTTTAAACTCTACATATGTTAAACTCTCTTGTAATTCTCCAACATGCTGTTTCCTGTCTTGGTATATGTCCTTGAATTATGGTGCCCATCTACCCTAGACTGTCTTGGTAAAATCATTTTTCTCCTTTCAATTCCAACATGGAAGATCACATCCTTTGTGAAGCCTGTTGTGCTACTCAGCCACAAATGCTCCCCCTCCAGGGCAGTAACTTGTAAATAAGTCCTTTATAGCAATGGTGACATTATATCATAATTGGGTTTTTAAGGATATGTCTGTATCCTCACCAGCCTAAGCTTTTTGGGGACAGGATTATATCTCTTCATCCATTTACTGCTTGCATTTAACAGTGTCTTGCCCATCAGATCAGATCAGATCAGATCAGTCACTCAGTCGTGTCCGACTCTTTGCGACCCCGTGAATCGCAGCATGCCAGGCCTCCTTGTCCATCACCAACTCCCGGAGTTCACTCAGACTCATGTCCATCGAGTCAGTGATGCCATCCAGCCATCTCATCCTCTGTTGTCCCCTTCTCCTCCTGCCCCCAATCCCTCCCAGCATCAGAGTCTTTTCCAATGAGTCAACTCTTTGCATGAGGTGGCCAAAGTACTGGAGTTTCAGCTTTAGCATCATTCCTTCCAAAGAAATCCCAGGGCTGATCTCCTTCAGAATGGACTGGTTGGATCTCCTTGCAGTCCAAGGGACTCTCAAGAGTCTTCTCCAACACCACAGTTCAAAAGCATCAATTCTTCGGCGCTCAGCCTTCTTCACAGTCCAGCATTCACATCCACACATGACTACTGGAAAAACCACAGCCTTGACTAGATGAACCTTTGTTGGCAAAGTAATGTCTCTGCTTTTGAATATGCTATCTAGGTTGGTCATAACTTTCCTTCCAAGGAGTAAGTGTCTTTTAATTTCATGGCTGCAGTCACCATCTGCAGTGATTTTGGAGACCAAAAAAATAAAGTCTGACACTGTTTCCACTGTTTCCCCATCTATTTCCCATGAAGTGATGGGACCGGATGCCATGATCTTCGTTTTCTGATGTTGAGCTTTAAGCCAACTTTTTCACTCTCCTCTTTCACTTTCATCAAGAGGCTCTTTAGTTCTTCTTCACTTTCTGCCATAAGGGTGGTGTCATCTGCATATCTGAGGTTATTGAGATTTCTCCTGGAAATCTTGATTCCAGCTTGTGTTTCTTCCAGTCCAGCGTTTCTCATGATGTACTCTGCATAGAAGTTAAATAAACAGGGTGACAATATACAGCCTTGACGTACTCCTTTTCCTATTTGGAACCAGTCTGTTGTTCCATGTCCAGTTCTAACTGTTGCTTCCTGACCTGCATATAGGTTTCTCAAGAGGCAGGTCAGGTGGTCTGGTATTCCCATCTCTTGCAGAGTTTTCCACAGTTTATTGTGATCCACACAGTCAAAGGCTTTGGCATAGTCAATACAGCAGAAATAGATGTTTTTCTGGAACTCTCTTGCTTTTTCCATGATCCAGCAGATGTTGGCAATTTGATCTCTGGTTCCTCTGCCTTTTCTAAAACCAGCTTGAACATCAGGAAGTTCACAGTTCACATATTGCTGAAGCCTGGCTTGGAGAATTTTAAGCATTACTTTACTAGCGTGTGAGATGAGTGCAATTGTGCAGTAGTTTGAGCATTCTTTGGCATTGCCTTTCTTTGGGATTGGAATGAAAACTAACCTTTTCCAGTCCTGTGGCCACTGCTGAGTTTTCCAAATTTGCTGGCATATTGAGTGCAGCACTTTCACAGCATCATCTTTCAGGATTTGGAATAGCTCAACTGGAATTCTATCACCTCCACTAGCTTTGTTCGTAGTGATGCTTTCTAAGGCCCACTTGACTTTACATTCCAGGATGTCTGGCTCTAGGTCAGTGATCACACCATTGTGATTATCTGGGTTGTGAAGATCTTTTTTGTACAGTTCTTCTGTGTATTCTTGCCATCTCTTCTTAATATCTTCTGCTTCTGTTAGGTCCATACCATTTCTGTCCTTTATCGAGCTCATCTTTGCATGAAATGTTCCTTCGGTATCTCTGATTTTCTTGAAGAGATCTCTAGTCTTTCCCATTCTATTGTTTTCCTCTATTTCTTTGCATTGATCGCTGAGGAAGGCTTTCTTATCTCTTCTTGCTATTCTTTGGAACTCTGCATTCAGATGTTTATATCTTTCCTTTTCTCCTTTGCTTTTCGCTTCTCTTCTTTTCACAGCTATTTGTAAGGCCTCCCCAGACAGCCATTTTGCTTTTTTGCACTTCTTTTCCATGGGGATGGTCTTGATCCCTGTCTCCTATACAATGTCACGAACCTCATTCCATAGCTCATCAGGCACTCTATATATCAGATCTAGGCCCTTAAATCTATTTCTCACTTCCACTGTATAATCATAAGGGATTTGATTTAGGTCATACCTGAATGGTCTAGTGGTTTTCCCAACTTTCTTCACTTTAAGTCTGAATTTGGCAATAAGGAGTTCATGGTCTGAGCCACAGTCAGCTCCTGGTCTTGTTTTTGCTGACTGTATAGAGCTTCTCCATCTTTGGCTGCAAAGAATAGAATCAATCTGATTTCGGTGTTGACCATCTGGTGATGTCCATGTGTAGAGTCTTCTCTTGTGTTGTTGGAAGAGGGTGTTTGTTATGACCAGTGCGTTTTCTTGGCAAAACTCTATTAGTCTTTGCCCTGCTTCATTCCGTATTCCAAGGCCTGTTACTCCAGGTGTTTCTTGACTTCCTACTTTTGCATTCCAGTCCCCTATAATGAAAAGGACATCTTTTTTGGGTGTTAGTTCTAAAAGGTCTTGTAGGTCTTCATAGAACTGTTCAACTTCAGCTTCTTCAGCATTAATGGTTGGGGCATAGACTTGGATTACTGTGATATTGAATGGTTTGCCTTGGAAATGAACAGAGATCTTTCTGTTGTTTTTGAGATTGCATCCAAGTACTGCATTTTGGACTCTTTTGTTGACCATGATGGCTACTCTGTTTCTTCTGAGGGATTCCTGCCCACAGTAGTAGATATAATGGTCATCTGAGTTAAATTCACCCATTCCAGTCCATTTCAGTTCACTGATTCCTAGAATGTCAACATTCACTCTTGCCATCTTTTGTTTGACCACTTCCAATTTGCCTTGATTCATGGACCTGACATTCCAGGTTCCTATGCAATATTGCTCTTTACAGCATCGGACCTTGCTTCTATCACCAGTCACATCCACAGCTGGGTATTGTTTTTGCTTTGGCTCCAACCCTTCATTCTTTCTGGAGTTATTTATCCACTGATCTCCAGTAGCATATTGGGCACCTAATAGGTACTAAATAAGAACTTACTGAACACAAGAAATTGATTAAGTAATAAGTGAAATTTTAAAAAACTCAATGAGTGAAATAAGTGAATAGGTGGAATTAAAACAGGTGTCTCTGACTCAAAAGCTGCACTAATAAAGGAATTCTGAATCATTACTGGAATGTTTTATTTCTTTTATAAACATAAAAGGAACAAGAAAAATAATTATATAATAAACCTGATGTGTAAATTTTGAATTTATAATAGACAAGGTAATATTATTACTTATTTCAGTTCACACAGGGTATACACAGAACTGTGATAAATTATATCATGTAAGATTTCATAGTCTTCAAAGGATACTTTAATATTCTACTTTATTTGAGCTTAATGGCAACCCATGGGGTGAAATAGAGAAGGTATTTTTCAGGTGAGGAAACCAAGGATCAAAGAAGAAGAAAGGACACAGCCAGAGTCGTATAGAGCCAGGGAGAGAACAGAAGCCAAGAATTCTGAGTTCAGGTTCAGAATTCCTCCCTCTCTACGGGTGACCTCTGATGGCAGGCTTCAGTCATTTGACTGATGGTGAAAATGTACTGTGAGTTTTATTTCCTGTCTGATAGACTTCCTAAATCCCTTTCTGACAACAGGTAGTAGGGTCCCAGGCCTCTCAAGACCCAAAGCAAGGAACCCCCTTCAGAGTCAAGATTCCATTCCCTTAACCTTCCTAGCAAACAATTGGCCCTGAGATTGATTCAAAGGCCTCACTGTCTCAAATTTTAGAGTCACCTTTCTGAAGACTGTAGCCAGAGAGGGTTTAGGCAGGGCAAGGACAAAGCAAGGTGGGGAGAGAGGTAGTGTGAAGGGGTATAGATGGAGGCAGACAGACCTAGGGTCAAATTCTAGCTCTGCCTACTCACTTTTCCATACAGATGTCCAGTTATTCCAGCATCATCCCTTGAAAACAATTCTCTTTCCTCATTGGGCTGTTATAGTGCCTTTGTTGAAAATCATTTGACTGTATAAATGGTCTTATTCTTGGGCACTCTGTTTGGTTCCACTGATGTATTTTTTCTCTCTTAATAGTACTTTGTCTTGATAGTGTAGCTTTATTCTAAGTATTGAAGCCAGTGTCAGTCCTTGAACTTTTTCTTTTTCAGCATTTTTTGGCAATCTAGGTACTTGGTATATAAACTTGAGCTAGTTTGAGAATTTCTATGAAAAACAGCCTTGGTGGGGATTATGAGTGGAATTGCTTTGAGTTGATAAATCAATATGGGGAGAATTGACATCTTAATATTAAATCTTCCAATTCTTAAACATGGTACAGCTATCCATTTATTTAGATCTTTTAAAATTTCTCCTAGCAATGTTTTGTAATTTCTGTTGCAGAAATCTGACACATCTTTTGTTAAATTTGCTCCTAAGTATTACACTATAAAAGCTAAGTGTTACAGCTTTGGCTGCTATTGAAAATGGAATTACAGGTTTTTAGTTTTTTTCATTTCCCAGTTCTACATACTAAGAATAAATGTGAATTTACCTTGGGATTAATTACAGCTAAGCTTCAGAGTCCTCCCTTACAGAGATCCTTAGACTTTTGGAGGTACCCTAGCAGTTTAGTTTCATAATCATAATTTTGTACATTTTTCCTAAATAGGGTACTTTCTTAAACTGTAAAAAGTTCAGACCGCACAAAACTTAGATTCACCCCCTGTCTGATGGCAATTTCCTTGATTTCTCTTAGCACCTCAGTCTTCTTATCTGTAACGTTGGGATAATGAAACCTACCTCCTAAGATTATATATGTTTTTTATTGTGATAAATGACATATAACAAAATGTACCATTTAAACCAGTTTAAAGTGTATAGTTCAATGGCATTAAGTACATAATGTTGTACAATCATTACCTCTATCTATTTTCAAGAACTTTTCATCACCCCAAAAGGAAACTGCCTCCATTAAGCAATCACTCCCCATTCTTTTCCCCTCTAGCTTCTGGCAACCACCAGTCAGTTTTCTGTCTCTATGGATTTGCCTGACCTTTCACTTAACATAATGTTTTTAAGGTTTATCCACATTGTAGCACATATCAGTATTTCATTCCTTTTAATGGCTGAGTAATATTCCATTGTAATAGACCATATTTTGTTTCACTGTTCATCTGTTTATATACACGTGGGTTGTTCCCACCTTCTGGCTATTGTGAATGGTGTTGCTGTGAATATTTGTGTACAAATTTTTATTTAAGCACCTGTTCCCAGTTCTTTTGGGTATGTACCCTGGAGTGGAATTTCTGGGGCATATGGTAATTCCAAGTTAAACTTGTTGAGGAAACACCAAACTATCTTTCCTTGAAGGATTATTTTCAGGATCAAATGAGCCAACACATTTGTAAAGCTTTTAGTATAGTGCCTGGCACATAGGACTCAATAAATCACTGCTGAAAGATAAAATTCAAATTGCTTACAAGTTATTGGCAATAGAGTACATCTGTTGTAAAATATGTTATGTGTTGGAAGGAACAATTAGTCCCTACTCTTCATCTTTTTGTGTGGAGGGACTGCCGTAAGGATAACATACCAAGTCTTTGCTCCATCCCTTTTCTTACCTCTTCCAGGAAAATAGGCTTAACTTTCTATCTGGCAGATTTTCCCTCTTCCTAGGGAGCTACATGTCTGCAGGGAGCAGGCACTCAGGCTCCTATAGTCTGCCATAAATTTTAAGGGGCAGGCCCCTGTGACAGAGATCTGTGGCTGTTCCGTTTTGACTAAGGCTGCCATAGCAGGGTGATGGGCAAACTTAATCTGGGGCACAGTCTCAGCAAGCACGCTTGTTAACCAACCTAAGCACCTTTTCCAAACACCTTCCTCATGACTAATAAAGATTTTATTTTTGACTACTTAGCCATAAAAAGGAATGAGATAATGCCCTTTGCAGCAACATGGAAGGATCTAGAGATTATCACACTAAGTGAAGTCAGACAGAGAAAGACAACCACCATATAATATAACTTATATGTGGAATCTAAAATAAGACATGAATGAATTATTTATGAAACAGAAACAGACTCACAGGCATAGAAAACAAACTTCTGGTTACCAAAGGGGAAGGAGTGGAGGGAGGATAGATTAGGAGTTTGGGATTAGCAGATATAAGCTACTATATATAAAATAGATAAACAACAAGGTCTTACCATATACATGGGGAACTATGTATAGCTTAATGACTTTGCTGTATACCAGAAACCAACACAACACTGTGAATCAACTATGCTTCAATAAAGATAAGTAAATAAATACAGATTTTATTCTTTATTCACATTTGCCTGACCCTCATGTGTCTCACACAATTTGTTCTTATGTCAGTGAAAAAG
This sequence comes from Bos mutus, assembly GCF_027580195.1. Taxonomy (NCBI): domain Eukaryota; kingdom Metazoa; phylum Chordata; class Mammalia; order Artiodactyla; family Bovidae; genus Bos; species Bos mutus. Next base: position 24,383,177 of record NC_091619.1, on the reverse strand, counting down.
ATAAGGGTTTTATATATTTTGTTCTTCTACCTCAAACATAAGTAGGTTAAAAGACAAACTTTAAACTGAGATCAAATATAATGAGTGACTATTTGTGCTTTTCAGAGAGTCTTTATTATTTGATCTTGGAAAATTGGGAATTAGAATAGAAAACCTTTGGACTATTCTGTGGTATTGTTATAGTAAACTTTGATATAGAAAATGTTTTGCAAGCAATTCTCCATTGTGGAGAGGTTTCATTTCAGAGTCCCCACATTCTTAAATTAACAACCTTGAGATGGTATTTGTTTTCATTTTTGCACTTAATAGAGCATAACATCACATTTATTCTTTTTTTCTCTGGGGGTGAGTATAGAATTGATAAGTAATGAATGTTTTCTTTTTAATTCAATTCAATAAACATTTATTGAGCACCTGCTATGTGCCAGGCAATGCGCCAGGCATTTAGCAGGAAACCAAGATGAGTAACCTTCAGTGTTATATGCAAGGAGCTTTTAATCTAATGGCAAATGAAGGAAGATGTTTACGTAAACAAACATGAGGCAAAATTTAGCTGATCTGGCTTTCAATGGGTTTCAGCCATTTGGTTTAGATGATTAAAATCTAATACATCTTACCAAAGGAAATTGGATTCAGAATTTTTATTTTATTATCTATTCCCATGTTGGTTATCCTCCCTTCTGTCAGGCTGCATTTCTCTCTCCCTTTGGAAAATGACGTATTTCCTATAGCTGCAGACATACCGTGGACTATTCAACAAACAGTTTATCATCATGAGCCATCCTTTAAGTAGCTTAATTGTTTAGTTTTTGCTACTGCTTCTCAAGGAGGTCACAGGCAACATCAGGCTGATGAACGAACACACTAATGAATAAATGGAATCCTGAACTGAGACTCAGAGACTGTGAATTTTAATTTCATCTCATCTATATCCTTACAAATTCCTTTCTTGAAAGCCACTTCCCAACTCATACTGCCTAACCTCACACAATGGAAAGGAAGAGAGAGCAATGACATCAAGAACATCTATGTCCAGGCAAAGCTATGCGTGAACGTATCCTGAAGGACAGATATAGGTAAAGTCAAGTTCCCAGAGAGAGGCAGCTGAATGATTTAGGATGAAGTTTTGAAGCCAGACTGCTCAGCCTTGATGCTTGGCTTCTTTGCCTATTAGCTGTGTGATCTTGGGCAGGTGAGGTGACTTGATTTTTTCCATCTGGAAAATAAGGGTAATCATAGTGTTTGCTTTTTAGGTTTGCTGTGGGGGATAAAAATGAGTTAATATTTGTATGCATGGTGATGGGCTCCTGGCACAAGGTAAGGACCCAGCGAGATCACCTGAAACACAGTCATATGTGTGGAATCCAGGAGCAGGGATGAGAACGGAGCCCCCAGAGGACACCGAGGGGCAGAATGAGGGGGAATGAAGTGAAACAAAAGAGTGGTCAAGATGAAGGGAAAGTTTTAAGATGGAAAAGAATATGAGAAAAGACAGGCTCAGAGTGAGGTGATGACCCCATTGCAGAGTGGAGAAAGAAAAAATGTCACCCTTCTGCTTCCTGTTCCATGGCATCTTGTACAACTCAACCTTGCTACACTTCTGAATTTTTCTCTGCAAAACAAATGAGAGGCAGTGCTTCCCTGGTGGCTCAGACGGTAAAGAGTTAGCCTGCAATGCAGGAGACCTGAGTTCAATCCCTGAGTCAGGAAGATCCCTTGGAGAAGGGAGTGGCTGCCCACTCCAATGTTCTTGCCTGGAGAATCCCATGGACAGAGGAGCCTGGCGGGCTACAGTCCATGTGGTTGCAGAGAGTCAGACATGACTGAGCAACTAAACACAATAGTGATTAAATGCCAGTGTCACCACTGATCAGCTGTGTCAGGAGTCCTCAACCCCCAGGGTCATGGACCAGTGCAGAGGATACACAACAGGAGGTAAGCAGCAGGTGAGCAGCAGGTGAGCAAGCAAAGCATCATCTGTTTACAACCATTCCCCATCACTCAAATCTGCCTGAGCTCTGTCTCCTATCAGATCAGCCATACCATTAGATTCTCATAGGAACATAACCCTAATCCTAAAGTCAAAGCAGAATATCCTGAGGTTGCCACAAAATCAAATAAAGTGTACAATAAATGTAACGCCCTTGACTTATCCTGAAACCATTCCCCCAACCCCGGTCCATGGAAAAGTTATCTCCACGAAACCGGTCCCTGGAGCCAGAATGATTAGGGATCACTGAGCTATAGAAACTTGGGCAAGTCACTTAATCTCTCTAGGCCTTAGTTTCAACTGTTCCATGAGGATACTAATAGTTCCTACCTTTACAGGTACTATGGGATTGGGAAGTGTGTATTTAACTCGAGGTCTCAGGATATGTTTGTATATAAAGGCATTTTATAAACTTCAAAAAAGCTCATCCACATAAATGTTAGGAATTATGATGGCCTTCAAATTTACTTACTAGTTTTCATTTTGAAAGCTCTATGGCCTAAATTTTCTTTTTCTCTTCATCCAAGTGATTTTTTAAATTAATTGAGAATCTCGGTCAGTAGAGAGATTTCATAGCTTCCTTCTCCTCTCTGTGGGTTGACTTCCTAGCTAATTCTCTCTCTCTGGATAGCTGTAAAAGCAAGAAGCACTGCCAGGACAGCTCTTATCAAAATATTTTAGCACTTCTGCATCTGGTCCTGGCCATAAAATAGAAGTGAAGAAACACTTATGTAAAGCTTTCAGAGCTGTGAAGGAAAAAGAGAGCTCTTACTTTATTGGCTTTGGTTCATATATCTCCAGGACAAGAAGGAAAAAAATAACTTAAAGATTGAAAGCAAAAAGGCAATCAGTGAAAGAAACTTAAAGACATGACATGAGCACTAGCAGCTAAGATAAACAAGAGAGGAAAAAAGAATGAATGCTGTTGAGTGAATTATCTTTCCCCTGGACTCTGTTCAGCTTTGTGTACCAAGTGAACTAATGAGCTGGGCCCGTGGGAGAACTCAGCAACCCATATGCTAACAAATCAGCTTTCCATGCCAGCCTTCCCACCCTTGCCCACCTGCTGTGCTGGTGGCCCACATCCATCCCAACCAGTCTCCTCGGCCCCAAACCTTTTCCTCCTATTTTCTTCTGCAGCCCAATTCTTTCTCTCCCAGCTTTTCCCATGATCAAATAGGAAATGGGTAAGAAAGACAGTATTCCTTTAATATTTATTAGGCATCTACCAAGTTCCAGACACTGAGCCAGGATCTGGGGTATGAAGATGAATAAGACAAAGCCCTGCAGTCAAAGAGTTCCCCAAGTGATGGGAGAGACATGTGCAATGCTCATGGCAAGAAATAGCCCTGGGGGCTGGGGGATGCCCTGGGGCACAGATGGGGTGTTAACACTCCCTGATGGCCTAGGAAAGACAAAAGCTTTTACTTGGCATTTCTCATATCAATTGTCTTGTACAGTCCTCATATCCATAATGTGGGAGGCGCAGGTTTGTTTTTTTTTTTATAGATTAGAGAACCAAGGCTCTGTGTAATTAAGTAACGTATTCAAGGTCGCAAGTGACTAAAACTAAACACAACACCAAAACCTCTGTTCCTTCCAATAACCTTGTGTCATTGGCATCAAACAGGATGATAATGCTGTTGAGATTCGGAGAACAGGGAGGAAACCCTAGGTGAACTTGTGGGTGACACGTGGCAGAGAGGAATGCTGACTGCACAAGAGAGGGAAGAATGGAGGGAGGGAGACTGCACGCAGGAAGAGAGAGGAAAGCGATTGTGTGCTGAAGCCTGGTCGTACTGATTCTCACATTTAGGAATTTTGCTGGCAGAATCTGCCATAGTGGGAGGATTTATAGAACAGAAATTGCCAAATGTTACAAATCAGTTCTTTTTTTCCCCCAAAGAAGCCAGTTTACCAGCATATCACTGGAAAGAAGGCATGAGAGAAAGAGTGACTGGTCACTGGAGAATTTACTGTAAATGTCTTTGTCGCAGAAACTGAAGTCTCAAGTGATACACATCCCATCTGTTCGCATACCCTATTTCTAGTGAGAAAGCCTAGAGAATGTGTATAAATGTCAACAGACTTTCCTTTCCCCTCTTTAACATACTGTAAGAGCCAGGATGGGCTTCCCTGGTGGCTCAGTGGTAAAGAATTCACCAGGAGACTCAGGTTCAATCCCTGGGTTGGGAAGATCCCCTGGAGAAGGAAATGGCAACCCACTCTGGTATTCATGCCTGAGAAATCCCATGGACAGAGGAACCTTAGCAACTAAACAACAATAACAACAGTAGTCAGAATTCTTTGGTTTGTGAGTGACAGAAACCAAATTCAAACTACTTTGAGCAAAAAAGAGACATTTATTTGATCAGGCCCTCCAACCACGAAGTCTAGGAAGAAGTTGGCCTCTGGGAGAGTTAGGAAGTGAGGAAGTGTGTCAATTGCTAGCTCTAGATCGTTTTCTCTCTCTCCATTTTCAGCTTAATTCTGTGTGTTCACCTTATTCTTCCCAATTACACAGTGACTCTATGCAGAGGTGAGAATAGAAGAAATCTAGAGTAGGAGAGGGAAGAAGTGGTCACAGATGTTGTCATGCTTGCATCATCCCTGTTTGGTGACCCCAGAGGATGGAGACAGTTTTTCCCATCCAGCATCTACCTGTATTAGGGAACAAACGTGATAGCTCTGGCTTAAATCATATACTCCTGCCTGGGCTAGTCCCTGTGGCCAGAGGAATGGGACCCTGATTGGCCTGACTTAGGTGATATGTGCATTCCTGAGGTCAGAGAGAGTCAGGTTCTGTTCAGTAGGTGTCCCTGGTTTGGGGTAGGTCAAGTGGCTACAGTTACCAGAAGAAATGGGAAAGGTTAGTTAAATGGACAAAACAAGAATATGTCCTCTCTACCTGCTACATTTTTTAATTTTTTAAAATTTTTATTGGAGTGTAGTTGCTAAACAGTGTTGTATTAGTTTCTACTGTACAGCAAAGTGAATCAGATATACATATTACCTGCTAATCTTATTTCCAGGCACAGGCACAATCATTTGATTTCAAGCTTATTTCTCTATCAAAGTTGATTTCCAACTACACTTAGAACAAAATTCAAAATCCTGTAAGGACCTACAAGATCAGGCCACCTGCTTCCAACTGCGTGTCTAATCTCTATCATTCACTAGCCACTCCAATCTCTCCTTCATCTACTCCATTCCAGTCACATGAACTTTCTTTCTGCTTCTAGAGAAAGCTAAGTTCATTCACATCTCCCAGATTTCTAACTGCTATTCTTTCTGCCAAAAATGCTCATCCCCTATGCTGGCTTCTTCTCTGAATACCACCTTTCAGAAGGACTTACTTTAACTATCATAGGTAAACGAACTTTCCCCTGACTTTAAACAATATCTACCTCTATTCTGTCTAATTTAACTCACATATATCACCACCTCACACTGTTTTCTTTTTTTTGATGACTTGTTTCCTTGTTAAGCAACTGTCTCTCTAATAAAAGGTAAGCTTAATCAGAGCAGGAAACATGTCTGTCTCATCCACTGCTATGCTCCCTTGCCCTGGCACAGTGCCTCATATAGAATAGCGCTAAATAAATACCTGTGGAATGAGAAAATGAATGAAATTGTCTGTATTATAGTACTCCAACCAGCAGAAAGAACACAGAGCAAGAAAAGAGGTTCAGGCTTTGTGAGATGTTAACTCCATTTCCTTGGTACAATCCCCACCCATCACTTCTATCCTTATTTCTGCTCCACTTAAACTGCTCAAAAGTAAATGATGCTCACTTTCTGATGAAATCTAATGATGTCTCTTTGATTTATTCATCTTGTTCTTTCTGCTGCCTTTGGCACCGTTGCCCAACGACTCACTTGATTTTTCTCTTTCTAATTTCAGACTCCACAACTTGATTTTCCTTTCCTTTCCTTTCTACCTCATCTGCCTTTCCTCATGTCTCATTTGCTGGATGCAGTCTTCCCATTAAATCTGGACATCCATCAAATCTCAGTCTGTTTTATTTGCATATTCATCATCATGTGACACAATTCAGTCCAAAAGAAACTTCCAGAAGCCAAAAGATTTACAGGAACCAAAGCTCAGTAAACCAAGTAAAAGCAGGAACCGGAATTCACCAGTGTCATTGACATGAGCCTGTAACAATTCTTCCAGGAACTTTAATATTGAAATAATTTATATACTGACTAGAATAGATTTAGGAGTATTACTAAGAGAATGTCAATCTAGTCACAAAATCTGACATCAGGAAATATGACCTTAACACAAAGAAAAAAAATCAGAGATGAGCACAAGTATTTATGCCTAAAGTTCTGCATCAAAATCTTATTCATAATAAGAAAACACTTGTAAGAAAAAGTCAGAATTCAAAAAAGGGGGGAAGAAATTAAGATGTTTTTAAAATCTAGATTGTTTAAAAACATGCAATGCATGTTTATGCATATAATCACATTATATTATTGAGTGAAAATGGACACAAAAAATGTAAACATATATATGTACTTATTCTTATATTTGGTATATGTATGTATACACGTATAGATCAGTTCAGTTCAGTTGCTCAGTTGTGTCTCTTTGCAACCCCACGAATCACAACACGCCAGGCCTCCCTGTCCATCACCAACTCCCAGAGTTCACTCAGATCCACGTCCATCGAGTCAGTGATGCCATCCAGCCATCTCATCCTCTGTCATCCCTGTCTCCTCCTGCCCCAATCCCTCCCAGCATCAGAGTCTTTTCCAATGAGTCAGCTCTTCGCATGAGGTGGCCAAAGTACTGGAGTTTCAGCTTTAGCATCATTCCTTCCAAAGAAATCCCAAGGCTGATCTCCTTCAGAATGGACTGGTTGGATAGATAGAGATGTATATATATGTGTGTGTGTGTGTGTATATAGAGAGAAAACAATGAAAGGTAGATTTATTTGTGGGTGATTTTCAGTTATGTTATTAGATTTTTAACTTTCAACATATTTTATAAACTGTCTATAATAAGCAAGTGTGATTTTATGATACCATTAATTTTTGAAAGAGCAAATCACTTTTCTGTAAACCCTTATATATATTTTGTCATATATAATATATTTCTCAATGTAATTTTTAAAACCTTGACTTTGGATCATTTGTGAGAACTGCTTTTCCTTTTTTTGTTTTTTTAAAAATGAAATACATATAAAGTTTTGCAGGACTGTGCCCAACACAGAGGTCAGGGGGTTGTCAGTGCTCATATAAACAGGGTAGAGTGGCTATAACGACACTAAGGCATGGGCACCAAATGTCCAGGTATAGGGAGGAAGTCGCAGGGTTAACAGAGAATCAAATTCTGTTTCCATCAGTGAAGACCGGCCTTGTTCAATTAGTGAAGGAAATTGTTTGTCAATAGTAGTTTCCTGAGTCTCGTAAACAAGCCTCGAGATTAGAAAACAACTAAAATTACAGATGATGGGATGAATATTTAAAAGACAAAAAGAGCTGATATGTAGAAAATGAGATGCTGATTCACAAGTTGAAATGAATAGTTTAATTATTAGAGATAATCAGTAAATCTATATCCACTAATGAATTACATAGTCAGCACAATTGAGTGCTTACAAGCTATGAGGATAATGCAAAACAATAAAGAACAGCTGCTAAGTTAATTGACCATTTCCATTTTTATTAATTGGAGAACTATATGGTAATCATTTAAATGGAAAAGAAGTGTGTTTTGTGGATAATATGTTTAACCATTCCAGATACTTTCTTCAGTGCAACATTTATTTTCATCCTATTATCAGATTATTTTTATTTGGGGGACATTTCATGTTAAAAGCCCAAGTGGTTTTACACAACACCTCAAGGGCTTCATTTCCTTATTAGAAAAATAAGGATGTTGGAACACTGGTTCTAATACTTCATTCTATGGCAGTGGGGCTGCCGGGGCTACAGAAGTTAACACTGCATGGAAGTTGATGCTACCTAAGAATGTGATGATCATCCATATCTTTTCAGTTCTAATTTTTCTTAATCAAGCAGCCTGAGTGAGAGAGTGAAAGTCGCTCAGTCGTGTCCGACTCTGAGACCTCATGGACTATAGCCCACCAGGCTCCTCTGTCCATGGGGTTCGCCAGGCAAGAATACTAGAGTGGGCCATTACCCATAGGACCTTCCCGACCCAGGGACTGAACCTCGGTCACTTGCGTTGTAGGCAGATTCTTTACCATCGGAGCTACCAGGTCAAGCAGTCTTAGTGATCTCATTTACTCTGATGTTTTAAAATTGTTTTACTTACTGGGTAGAGATCCGTGTAAGATTTTGTTGGGGGAAAACATGGCTTTACTGTTTTAACAATTTTGAAAACTTATGAGCTAGAGGAGCTCAAGATTATATGTAAGAGCATCCCAGCCTTCTGGTTTCAGAAAGTATTATTAACAGATCCAGGCCTTGCCCTAACTTACCTCATCACCTAGAACTAATACCCTTGCAAGACCAGGGTCCATTCCCTACACTACTTTTCACTTTAGAAAAATCACTCAAACAATCTACTGGTCTCTTTGCACTTTTAAAACTTTCATACAAGGAAAGAAGTTCATGTAATGTCATTAAATGAAATAAAACAAGCTACAAAGAAATAGGAACACTTCTTTCTCACTTGATAAAAATAGCTGAATCTAGATAGATGAACGCTAAATAAAAAGAAGTAATATTATTTTTTACAGATCTTACCATGCAACATCACTATTCAAAGCACTTTGTGTATATTAACTCACATTTTGCCCTCACTGTATGAGGTAGATCATATTACTATTATCTTCATTTTACAGATGAGGAAACTGACATACAGCAACTAATTACATTACCTACTTGAGATTATACAAACACAGAGAAAGAAATTTCTGAAAGTATTTGCTTCAAAAGTTGTAAGACTATGGGTAATGTTTGCACTTTTGCCTGTGTGTAATTTCTAGACAAGAATTTGTATTATTTATGTAACAAAATAAGAGACTGTCAGAGTTCCCATGCTTATCTTTCCTGGAGAAGCTCGCATTTGGAGTCTGGGTGGTAGAAGAAACCCCAAGATCATAGACCTGCTCTATTTGGGAACGGGGCAATGATCCATTAGGATCTGCAGACATATCTTTGTTCTGCATGTACAGAATGGTAGCAATTTTTATTTAGTTGGCAGGAAATGGTTATGATAAAACGTCCTTGGAAAGAAAACTTGCTCTTACGGGCTGTCTCCCTTTTAGTAAGAGGGAGTCTTCAACCTGCCCTACCAGGCTTCAGTGCCAGCCCCAGATAAACCAGGCTTGCAGAAATGATGTCTTCATCCACTTGGCTCCACGAAAATCGGGCATCTGGCGCCAGCTTGCACCAGAATTGTGTTGAACTACTTATTTTTAAATTGTATTTATTGCTTTTAAGTCTCTGTGTTTAATTTCCCCAGTGAGACTGTGAACTTGTGAATGTCAGTGATGCTCTGGGAAATACTTTGTTTTTCCCAGCATGCATTAAGCACAGAAAATGTTTGATAAATGGTAGCTGAATGAAATAGAGTCAAATATATTAACATATATGTATATATATGTATAGATTTTTGGCACCCTAGAATATTTATTTTCTATTTTAAACCAATGGGCAGCACATTCTTAAGTACATTCATCATTTCAAATAATACCCCATTCAAAAAAGGTCACTTGGATATGTGTTCTAAAAAACAACAACACAAAGCCCTGGTTGAACTGACTGGGCTATGCCAGGTCACACTGTTGCTGTCAGCTGTTTTATTGGTGTATGTGTCTGCTCACTCAGTGGTGTCTGACTGTTTGTGACCCTATGGACTATATAGCCCGCCAGGCTCCTCTGTCCTTGGGAATCCAACTGCAAAGGTGGATCACTCTGATGCACACTCAATAAACAAACAGAAATAAATAAACAGAAAGGGCTTTTCTTCTTTTCCTTTCCTCTTCTTCTTCCTTTCCCTTTTCTGATGAATTCAGTCCTAAAGCCATCATATGGGGCAAAGCAAGGTAGACATTGATTCAGATGTATGGCCTGATGTTGGGTATCAGAACTCAAGTAGGATGAGAAGGGCTCTATTCAGAGAAAGGAACAGCCAACATAATGTGAAGATGATCAAATAAATAAATACATCAAAAATAATGAAAAAAAAATAATGAGAGCTGTTTCTCAGTGTCATACAAGAGACTTAAAAATAAGGTAAAGGAGAAATAAACCCTGTGGTGTTGAATTGATATTGGAGGTATCAGCATTAGCTCACAGATTTCAATAAATATATAGATATGGAAATCAATTTAAATGTGTATATTCATATACCTTGGGGGCCTCCCAAGTGGCTCAGTGGTGAAGAATCCACCTCCCAATGTAAGAGCTATAGGAGACGTGGGTTTGATTCCTGCATTGGGCTGATCCCCTGGAGGAGGAAATGGCAATCCACTCCAGTATTCTTGCTGGGATAACCCTATGGACAGAGGAGCCTCATGGGCTACAGTCCATGGGGTTGCAAAGAGTCGGACATGACTGAGCAACTGAACATACATAAACCCATTCATATACCTATGTGCATGTGTATTAAGTTGCTTTAGTCGTGTCCAACTTTTTGCAACCCTATGGACTGTAGGCTGCCAGGCTCCCTCTATTGAAGGGATTCTCTAAGCAAGAATACCGGAATAGGTAGTCATGCCCTCACCCAGGGGATCTTTCTGACCCAGGGATCTAATCCGCATCTCTCTGTGTCTCCTGCATTGACAAGTGGATTCTTTACCACTAGTGCCACCTGGGAAGCCCTCTTACACATATATGTATATGTATACATATGTATATACCTATTCCTTATCTAAATAGTTTTATGACTTTTTATATTTTCAGCTTCACATTAGCTTTATCTGGAATTTACTTTTGAATACAGTGTGAGATGGGGTGCCACATTTTTTTTTACCACAAAACCAGCCAGTTTTATCAACAATATTTATTGAATAATTCACCTTTCCTCATTGATCTGAGATACTTCCATTTCTATATTTTATGTTGACTTTCAACATCTTTAAAAAGCAACTTTGATCATCTCATTAATGACAGGTGAATGCTGACATGTCTCTACTTCTTCTGACATCTTCTTAGAGATCAATGCCCTATTTCCAACTGAGTGTCCAGAAGACATGCTTAAATTCAACACTTCCCTGACCAAACTGACCCTGTTTGTCTTCCTGTATTTCTGACCTCAGGAAACATCACTTAACTGCCTAGCAGACTCTCAACTACCTCTGACTCTGCGCTCCCCTCACTTTTCATCTCTTCTTCCTTCCCCATTCCTCGGCAGCTCTTGAGTTTAGACTGTGAGGACATCTCCCCTGAGTTCTTACAACAGCTTTTAAAATGCTTACTCCTACTAATTCATCTTTTGCACTGATTTCTGAATAATGAACACAAATAATGAATCAGTAAACCTAATATCAATAACAGTCTGCCCCTATGACTCAGCAACTTTAAAACCTTCAAGTATGTGAACTGTCAAACGCTACAGTGGAACACTCAAGGTAGCCATGACTGACCTTCCAGATACTCTTTCTTCTACCAGACTTGCACTGTCTTTACTCACACTAAGCTCTGGTCCTGGAATATTACTTACAAACACTTATCCCATTTTGTGTTTTTCTTTCCCCCCAGCCTAGAAAATCAATTCTCTTAAAAAAAAATCTATTTTCTTTTAAGGTCCAACATAAACATAGCCCTCTTCCATGAAATAAGTCCCTAATCCTCTAGTTGAAATTCATTATTTCCCACTTGCCCCCAAAGCACTTTATTTCTTCCCTGATAGCTCAGTTGGTAAAGAATCCGCCTGCAATGTGGAAGACCTGGGTTCGATTCCTGGGTTGGGAAGATTCCCTGGAGAAGGGAAAGGCTACCAACTCCAGTATTCTGGCCTGGGGACTCCATGGATAGAGAAGCCTGGCAGGCTACACTCTGTGGGGTCACAAAGAGTCAGACACAACTGAATGACTTTCACTTCACTTCACATGTGATACCATGGATTTTGTTATGCTTCATATAGAAGTGCTATACACCTTAGCTTCTAGATCCAGATTCCAACCTCAGAAAGCAGGACCACATTTTTGTTACCTCTGACCTCCACTTAGAGCTAACAGCTGTAGCTACTTACTAATTGCTCTAACTCCTTTCCTTCCATCCACCCATCCTTTCTTCCTTCCTTCTATACTGATTTAATAAGTGGCAATTGCACACCAAGCACTGTCCTGGCATTGGGGATAGATACTGTGATTAACAAGACAAAGTTCTTGTCCTCATGGAGCTTGCAATATGCAAGGATCCATAGGGGCTGTTATTCTCCCCCTTTAAGCTATTCCTCAAGAAAAGTCACATACTTGGTAAGTGGCAGAACTAGAATTCAAACTCACATCTGCATGGTTCCAGTTGTCCCAAGCACCATAACTTGCTGAAATATTTGGGGAACCAAAAAGATAAAGTTTGATACCTCAAGAGGATTAAATAAGATAACTGAAGAATCTGCCTGCAATGCGGGAGACCTGGGTTCGATCCCTGGGTTGGGAAGATCCCCTGGAAAAGGGAAAGGCTACCCACTCCAGGATCCTGACCTGGAGAATTGCATGGACTGTAGAGTTCATGGGGTCACAAAGAGTTGAACACAACTGAGTGACTTTCACTTTCACTTTCTTAAGCACTGACCAGAAAGGAAAACAATTACATGTCATTGCTGAAAAAGCCATGACTCTTTTGCCATGTCTGTGTGCTCAGGAACTAAAGAGAAACCAAATCAAAGACCCCAATTTGATGCTTGTTCTGAGGGCCTACAAAATTTTTTCTACAAAAAATGCTTTATTGTACAAAATTGAACAGAAAGAAATTGTCATTTATTGAGGTAGAAGCATCTCCATATTTTGCACTTAAAATCTTCACAAGACTGCTGCAAGGTAATGTAGTCTTGATTTTTATAGGTGGGGAAACAGACTGAGGAGGAGCATTTAAACAACTGTCCACAACCACATAGCTGTTTCGGTAATTATGTTTTAAAAAGAACCTTTATAAATGCATATATAGAGCTTATATAAATTGAATCATATTAAAATGTACATGGGGAAGTTTGCTATTTAAAGGACTTCTTTAAAAGGTAGATTATTCAATAAATGGTAATCGGATTGACTAACTTGCCATTTTGGGTGGGTGGGACAAGTAAAACTGGGTCCCTATCTGAGTTCTTATACCAAAATAAGTTCCAGATGGATCAAAGATATACATGTAGAACATAAAGTCACAGACATCCTATAAGAACACATGGATGCATATTTTTGTGATTCTAGGATGGGCAAGATTTTTAAAAATATAGCACAAATCCCAGAAGTTATAAAGAAAAGATTGATACATTTGATTACATAAAACTTACAGTTTTATATAGCAAATTTGGGTCCCTTAAAAGAAGGCAAAACACAGATCTCATAAAAGAACTGCAAAAGCATTTGGAGCCCAAATCTGCTATAAATACAGGACTGCATGGCCTGGTATGTCTTCTGTACATCAGTCTTGCATGATAGACTCAAGTGATGGGGAATCGAATTTGGCCCACAGCAGTGAAAGTCCCAAATCTTAGCCACTAGATCACCGTGGAACTATATCTACACACATATAACAAGGACTAAACTTTCCTTCTAAGAACTAGAGGGAATTGGTAATCGGAAATGGCAACGACTTTGCGGGAGATCTAAATAGGTGTGCATTCTCTGTTTGTGAGTGCCAGTGAGTAGCAAGAAAGTTGACTTTAAAAACGCCTGACAGTCTTCTTTAAGGATCCTGGAAAGGGATAAAGTGCTTGGCAAGTTTCTTGGAAAGGAAGAGGAAATAAATGCAGCTTTGCTGGAGCTTAATTATTTTGCACCCCTTGGAGAGATAAGTGTTGGGGAGTACTCTCTCAGTCCTCTCCTCTCTACCTTAAATACTGAATTTCTATAGAGACTGAACTTATTCCTGGATCAAGACATGCAATAGATGTCAGACATGACCAGAGTCCTTGGATAGAAAGTTGACCAATGGATTGAAAACCCAATTGGACCACCTGCCACCATACATGTATAAGCTCATGTTCTGGGACAGACAGTGGTGGAATCCATGGGGGATGGGGACAAAAGGTGGCATATTCCTCAAGAGTATTACCATAGCACTGGGGGAAAAAAATTAGACTCTGGCTAGGGAAAACCACTTAGACACTGCAAAAATGGCAGGTATCAGAAGTGAAACAGCAACAGCACCAAACACAGTAAATGTGACAATAGCTCACATTTACTGATTCCTTACTAAGTGTCAGGCATTGTGCAAAGCACTTTACAAGCATTGCCTCATTTAGGAAATTGAGTAACGTTAACAGAGAGCATTCAAAGCTTGACAGTTGAGATTCATAGATAAATTAAGTCATGTGGTACTTTGGAAAGACTGCCTAATGTTTGAGAACTCGAGCAGGTATTTGGGAGTATTATCAGCTGTAGAGCTATGCAGACAAAATTGCTAAATCATCGGTGAGCCAGAAAAGGGGACAAAATAAAGCTTACTTATTAAAATTGGAGACCCTATGATGGTAATAAAGAAGATATAGATCAGGCTCTCTGTGATCAAGTAATTATTGGGGCTGCCTTGAAAAGACTGCATCAGTCAAACTCCAGCTGCCAGTCTAAGAACAAGCTCCTAATTTCCTCCAGCTGCCAAGAGTAAGGACAGGAATCCAGGGATCACCCAAATCAACTGGGACAGATACTGAACTGCCAGGAAAGCAAAGTCTTGACCTCAGATCTAAGGCTTCTGAGAAGACCTATAGGTGGCCCTTTGCCAGTCACAAGGCTCAGTCTTCAAAGAAAAAATGCAAGAAACGGTGCTCAGAAATCTATGAAACATAGTTGCCTTTTAATGGGCTGTCACTGTAGGGAGCAAGGCTACACTGCAAAGACTGCCATCAGGAAGAAAACCCATCTTTAGTATTCCCAAGGTAAAAGCAGCGCAGAGAGTCAGACACGGCAAAGCAGCTAAAACAAGAACTGGCCCTACCCCTCACCAGAGCAGTCATTAGGCGTGCAGAGATTTAAAGATATCAGAGTAGACGCAAAAAAAAAACCAACAAGGATGGATTTGGTGTCAAGTGGTGTGGGACAGTGGACCACAAGTAATTATTACCTTGCAATCACTCTATGACCTATGCCTGACCCACTTCCTCTTACAAGAATTAGGTGGGTTATGGTTTTAACACAAAGGTTTGACCTGTACCTACTTTGGAACCATGAGGGCAAGGCCTGACTTTTTTGGAAGGAAAGGAAGAGGTGGGTGTGGATGGCAGGGACTCTGTGCCTGAAAGAGAAGGCGGGACAAGGATCAGCTGCATAGATGCCAACCTGGTCTGGTTTATTCAGAGGGCTTGCTCTATACTGGGCAGCAGGTTGGAACGGAGATCGGGAAGTTCTCTCCCAATGTCTGCAGACTGAAGCCCACCTAGATATTTTCAGGGGGTGCCAAAGGCCTCTGCTCTTGAGGATGATCCAACTGGACCTCCAAAAATAAACTTAGACATCTTAGAGAGTTTTCCTGCTGGGTGAACAGAGAGGTGGAGGAGAATATTATTCTCTAAGACCAAAATTTTCCTTTCTATAGATGAGATTGAGTAGTCTTCAAAAGACACATGACCTTTTTCTCTTTAGAGAAACATTGCAGAGTTTGCATTGCTTGGGATTAGTGAGATCACCTTGAAGAATTCTTAATAAATGTCAAACTCTTAAAATCCTATGGCTTTATCTTCTGCCTCATGGCAGAAGAGGGAGGATGATTTTTTTTTTAATAAGTACAGATTGTAGAACTCTAAATAGTTAATTAAACCAGAATACTTGCCCTAGTCTGCCAAATGGAACATCAGTGATTTTCAGTGTCTATTTGAAGAGAAGCTTGTCAAAACCCTGTGACTAAAGGGAGTTAAAAGAGACCATGATGTAATCAGTGTATAATTTCAACTGGAGAAATTCAGAAGTAGAATGACTTGTGTCTAGACCTGGATATTATTAACAAGTATGCTTTGAAAATGAACTATAATTCTGTAAATCAAGAAAAAAGTAACAAATGTTGAAGAAGTGATTCTAAGCCATTATCTCCCAAACTTTAACTGTTCCCATGCTACCACCCTTAATATTTTTTCCATTTCTTTGTGCTTACTTCATTTAATGTTTTTCTTTCAACCATTATGCATTTAAAGTTACATATACTCTTTTAAGGACTTCCCTGGTGGCTCAGCAGTAAAGAATCTGCCTACAATTCAGGAGATGTGGGTTCAATCCTTGGGTTGGGAAGATCCCCTGGAGAAATACATGGCAACCCACTCAGTATTCTTGCCTGGAGAATCCCATGGACAGAGGAGCCTGGTGGGCTATATAGTCCATGGGGTCACAAAGAGTCGACTGAAGTGACTGAATGTGCACACATACTCTTTTAAAGAAGAGACTTTATATCATAACTGTTAAAAAAAAAACTTGCCATAAATAGGAGGTAACAAGAAGAAAAAGTATATATTTATATAATAAAAACCAAAACAATCCTTAAAAAAACAACTCTAGCTAGGTACTATCTCATGCCACAGGCTTTCAGCTTGAGGCCTGCACTCTCTTAAAATGCTGCTGCTGCTGCTGCTAAGTCGCTTCAGTCATGTCCGACTCTGTGCGACCCCATGGACTGTAGCCCACCAGGCTCCTCCATCCATGGGATTTTCCAGGCAAGAGTACTGGAGTGGGGTGCCATTGCCTTCTCCGCTCTTAAAATGGGAGACTAGGAAATGATAGATGAAGAGAGACCAAATGGAAACTTTCCCTTGAAGTAATCAGCAAGACTAAGAGAGAACTGGAACAACTTGCTCACTGTGTGATTCAGTGTCATTGAATGTCAGCATCTGGGTATGACTGATCAGTCTCCAGGGCCACTTAAGCCCACATATAGTTTGTATGCTGTGTGCTTTGGGAAACACAGTTCTTGACCCTCCCAAGGTGACCTAAACCACATCCACCTTGAATGGAGTAGAAATTAGATAGGGAATCAGAGAAAAGAAGGTATAAAAACTGTCTAGAAAGCAGATTAGGAAAATTATGAAGCAGAAACGAAGCAGAAGCAAAAAATGAACAACCATAAGGCAAAGTATAAAAAAGCTGGGAGGATAAACTCATTTGAATGCAAGCAAAGACAACTAACAAAAGGAATATGGAAAACTCTTTAAAGACTGAAAGCAGCTACCAAGTGACATCACATCTAACCAACACTCAACCAAGATGAGCAAGAGAAGAAATTATCCAAATAAGCATGGGGACTGACTCTGTAGGCCACATCAACTGTCATCTGTTGCCCTCCTTTCTTTTTTTCTAGATTAATTAGCTATTATTATTCTATTTTTATTTTTTGTTGGGGTATAGCAGCTTTACAATGTTGTGTTAGTTTCTGCTGTACAATGAAGTGAATCAGCTCTATGTATACATCCCCTCCCTCTTGAACCTCCCTGCCACAGCCCCTTCTCACCCCTCTAAGTCACCACAGAGCGCCAGGCTGAGCTCCCTATGCTATACAGCAGGTTCCCACCAGCTATCTCTTTTACACATGGTATTGTATATATGCCAATGCTACTATCCCAGTTCTTGCTACTCTCCCTTCCCACCCTGTGTCCACAAGTCCATTTTCTCTATCTGTGTCTCTATTCCTGCCCTGCAAATAGGTTCATCTCTACCATTTTCTAGATTCCATATATATATGTTAATATATGATGTTTGTTTTTATCTTTCTGACTTATTTCACTTGCTCTCTTTTCTTGAAAGGGAATGGAGGTGATATTGGCAAGATGGCCCACATACCACTCTGACTGTCCGCTGGTATTTTTTCTCTTCTGGCTGTGCTACAGGGCTTGTGGGATCTTAGTTCCCTGACCAGGGACTGAACCTGGGCCTTAGGGGTAAAAGCACTGAGTCCTAGCCACTGGACCGCCAGAGAATTCCCTGCCCACTGTTACGTCATCTCAAGTAACAGCACCGACTGTTAAGTCACCTATTTCAGCTACTTCAAAACAAACACATTCTTCATCCCTTTCCCCCTTCTCCCCGCTCCCATCAGTGGGAAGAATGGGAATTTGTCCAGCTGAGTCTTACTTCTCAGTTTAGCCATTTTGCATATGGAATGTGAATTGCCCATCAGTTAATTTGTTTTTCTAGAAGGTAATAAAATGTAATTTATAACTGGTAGGCTCAATGGCCAGAGAGAGTGATAAAATTCCAAACCCAAAACATTGGTATTCAGTACCTTTAGCTATTCTGCTATATAATCGAGTTTATAGCAAAGCAAAAATGGGTCAGTTGGGGCTCCTATAGTTGTCATTTATGCCTCAGAAAATAATTTCTAAGGATTGGGGCAGGGTAAATAAATAGAAGACCAATAAAGCTCAAGGTAAAAGATATGTTTATATCACATCAGAAGCTGCACGTATGCTAACTAACATAAAACTGTGTTTTGTTGCCTTAAAAATTCCACCGTCTGGGTTATAACAGTGACTCAACATAATAACCATAAATATATAATAATATATTTAATATATACATAAGAAGATGTACATATGTGTATAGTTTTAAAGCTTCAAAATAGTGTTTCTCAAGTACTATTCCAAACGTGATTTTCTGAATTTTCAAAGTTCCTTGTAAAGTTGGTTTGACCTCACACTGACAGAATGAAGGAGAATGATAAGACTTCCTAGATTTTAATGTAAATTAAAAAGAAGTAATCAATTACACTTACACAGCGCTCTGCAGTCTGTGGAATGTTTTCACCACTGATCGCCACTGTGACCCTGTGAGATAGGTAGACTGTACAGAGAAGGTAACTGGTCCAACAAGGTTTAGGGACTTACTCGAGCCCACAGAGCCAGTAAACGACACTACCATTCAAAATGAGCATGGGTTGAAGCTGGTGCATTCTCTAGGGAGGAGAGTCTGTCTGTCTCCTCAGAGACCTCACAGGTGTCCTGACTCTATCGAGTCAGCAAGTTGTAAGATCTGTCCCTACCTGGTCAACGTCCCAGAATTGTGCTCTCAAAGTCAACTGAAGTGCCCGGACCAAACCCATGAGGGACCAAAGTCTACACCAAAGGGTTGATTATTATTGTGAGGAGTGTTCTACCATCTGAACCAAATAGAATGCAGTTGCTGGCAAACTACCATACCCTCTCCCTGTGGCAGCATCACGTGGGCTGACAAACTGCAGCCACGGGGTTCGATGATGGGCATGAAGGGAGGGGAGGATGTTGAGAAATGGGCAAGGAGGAACATATACCCACATGTCCTGGCACAGTGTGCCTAGCATTATTTCTAATTCCATCATTACCAGTATTTATTATCATCAACTGTTCCATTCTAGAAAGGGGAAAGATTAGACACAGGTTAATTAACTTGCCCATAGTCACACAACTATTATGAGAGACAGGTTCAAACCCAGGTCTATTTGCCTTCAAGACTCTCAGACCCTCTAAAAGGGAATGTGGTAGTGATGATAAGGATGGTGGTGATGGTGTAGGAGGCAGAAGAAGGAGGGGAGGTAAAGGAAGAATGAGAAAGGAGGTGAGGGGAAGGAAAATGGGGAGAAGGGGGAGAGGGAAGAGGGAGGGAGAGAGAGAGAAAGAAAGGGGATCGAGAAAGAAAGGAAAGTGGACAAAGAAGAGACAGAAGGGAAAGAGAGGAAGGCCGGGATACAGCCTCTAATGGATGTAAATATCAACATTTCCAATGGCATCTCACAGTAACCCACGTGTGAGCAATTGGTTGGACGGGATGGAGAAAGTATACCTCTGTTAGTCTAGGGAGCATGGCTGTTCTTCTGGGGGCTGAGATGGGTGAGAGGATTAGGGGACAGAGCCAGGTAAGCACTGCAGGAGGTGGTGCCAGTGTGCAGACCTTCCTCCCATTTGGAGAGAAGACTGGACTAATCAGCCATTTAGGGATGTGCAGAACAACCAGTGACAAGAAGCAAACTGTAGACCATCTCCCTTAGAAGTAACTGCACTGTATCACTATACTACTAATACGAGATTCTTGCCTCATTATTTTCTAACTTAAATTCATCATTACTTCAACTCTCTAAGCCTCAGTCTCCCCATCTGTAAAGTGGAACTAAAGCTATTTGCCCAGTTGTACTTATTGTCCGTAGCATTTCAGAAGCCCTCACTGGGGCCGGCAGTACACTCAGCACTCTCTCTACAGGCATCACTGTTCTAAATACTTAGAACAATCTAGTGATTTATTAAATAAATTATGACTTACTTGTTTTATAAATGATTAAAATGAGGCTTAGTGAGGCTAAGGATCTTGATGAAGGTAGGGTTAGGGTATCTCTGTTAGGAAAATCTCAAAGATTTAGCCTGAAAGATTTTTTGAGTTTTAAGTGTAACTTAAAAAAATTCTAGGACTTCCCCGGTGATCCAGTGGTTAATACTCCACACTTCCACTGCAGAGGGTGCAGGTTCAATCCTTGGTCAAGGAAGTTCTGCATACTTCATTGTACCGCCAAAAACTTAAAAAAAAAAACAAAAACAACTCTAGTTCATGGGACCACTGGAACCTCATAAGGAATAAGACATTTGTTTGATCTCAATTCTAGGTACTGCCTCTCCAGATGGTGTTGTCATACTGGAGCCAGAAGCACCTGCTCTGAACTGCAGCAGAAAAAAGTCAGGAAAGAGCTTTTCCTAGAGCAGGTTGGAACCTAGAAGCTTGCAAGGAGTAGGTCTCTCTATGGGTAAAACCCGCATGTTAAGGGCCAGGTTGATTCCCTTTGACTCTCGACTCTTTGACTTGCAGCATCCT